>NW_027094057.1:3600000-4200000 GCF_000319635.2 Colletotrichum fructicola Nara gc5
TCCCTCATGGTCGAGCATGAGGGGCGCAAGAAGCTTGAAATCAGGGCTCTTAACATCTACAATGGAGTCAACTGACTTCGGTGGCCTCGCACAACGCTTCTCCGAAATGATCTCCTCAAACGTCAAAGATGAAGAATTGCATGATTGGATCATGCCGTCATTCACGACCACGTCTGATAACGACCGCGTGGTTGCATCGATCCTGTTCATGGGAGCAATGCAAAACTACTTCTCCTACGAGGCACAACTACGGTGCGGCCTGCCATCGGTTACCCTACAGGGAGACGTTGCGGACTATGAAGACATCTTGGCCCGCCTTCACAAGATCGAGGAATTTGGGGACGAGCCAAAGCAATTCGTGAAGTTGATGAGGCCTATCCTTGAGCACATGATAATGTCATTCGATACCCCCGACAGTCCGCAAGTCGAGGTGTTCTGGAATAAGATCGCCAAATTCCACTCCAGAGGCAGTGGCGGCGACCATGTATCTGGATGGCTTGGCGTCTTTTCCTTCTGGAGCGCATCGGGCCAGACTGTGATGGGCTCATCTGCTGACTGGCAACCTAGTATTGTCGATGGCGTTCCGCGAATGAAGGTTTTGATGAAAGAATTTGCGGCTGGGTACGCTTCAGTCCCTGTCATTATCAAAGACTCCGGAACCACACACCATTGCACCATGTCAGCAGGATCAATCGGTATCCAGGCAGCTCGTGACAGTTCCGGTGGAAACTTCGACGACGGTCTGGAAGACTACTATGGCATACGAGACGGTCGAGGTGAAGATTTTTATGGTATTTGGCTCAGAGATCTTCATGCCGGTCATGTGGATCCCAGAACGCGTGAGGAAGGACAGAGCCAGTTCTTCGACTTGACAAAGATTCGATCCTTGACGGGATGGGTGATGTGGGAGGACATGCCCGACGGCGAGGGCGTGCCTGAGTCCGGTACAGTGGACAGGCCGGGCAGACAACGACGACGGTGACAATCGAGCTTGAACGGGTCAAACGGCTATCAATGCGATCTTGGTTCTGAGGACTAGAAAGTTTGAAATATTATCGGCGTTTATTTTTCCTATTGAACCTCAAATGCTCTATCACTGTTGACAACAAAGCGAATCAAAATTCAGGTACAACAGTTCCGGTTCCTGCTTCCTCTGCAATGGCCAGTAGCGCGTTGCCAATTGCAAGGTCCGTCGTGCTAACACCAATGTTCTTGTAAACCACGAGACCTTCCTCAATCCATTTCAACAGGTCTTTGTTGTCTCCCGCTTGCCGCGAAAGTTCAACCTCGCCCACCTCCACGAGGCTGTCAGGCTGTAGCTTGCTTTGGATGACTTCTCCGGCATGATGCAGAGCACCTTCACGGTCATCTGTAAGAACTGCACCCTTCGACTCCTTGCTTCGCTGGAAACCTTCGCCAACATTGCCGGCGGCGAAACGAAGCAACTCGGGATCGAGTTCAATCATGTTGGGCTGCCAGGATCCCACGGCTGAAATGAAGGGGTACCGATTCGTCTTTCGTCCCTTGGTGATGTAGTCGGCAGGGAACAGCGGGCTCGTAGTGCCAACTGTGCAGAAAATGGCGTCCACGACGGATAGATGTTCTTTGATGTTGAGTTCATAATCGGGGCTAGAGGGAGCGAGGTAGTCGATGGTTGTCGAAGACTTCCACAGCCTCTGGTTCTCGTCCTTGATTCTGCTGATCAACTGCTGTGCACGCTCCTCAGAACGGTTCACGACGACGATGGACTTGACTTCGTCGCCACGCAGAGCGAGAGCCAAGCGGAGATGCCAGAGTGCCTGTTTTCCGGCGCCGAAAACGACAATCTTGTCCGTGTATCGTCTCCAAATGTAGGGAATCAGAGCGGAAAGAGAAGTGCGGTAGCCGGTGAGTTCCTCGGCATTGATGATACCGGTCGGGTAGCCATCTTGATCACATAGAGTGACTATCCCGTGCAGCGCTCCGGCTGCTTTCGAGGATGGCGCTGGCGTAACCACGATCTTTGTACCGAAACTGTCTGAGGAAGAAAAAGGCCGGAAGAGGCACTTTTGGCCTTCAGGTCTGTTGACTACGCCAACCTGAGGTTGGTAGTCCTTTTCTGTGCCCTTGGAAACGTTGACTAAGCATTTCAGAAGAGCATCTCGGAGACGCAAGATGCCATCTTTTTGCGAGTTGATCAAGATGTCGTGAACAACGGCGTCGGTGAGAATCCTGAGGCCACCCATGATGTCGATGAAATCGTAGATGGAGAGTTGTATTCAATCTTCAATCAATGTGTCTTGATGACGATTGACCCATTCGGCTTTTAAGATGTTCGCGGGGTAAGATTCCGATTTTCGCGATATGATGTAAGCAGATCTCACTATCAGCGGAAACCTTCCTTTCTCAGCCATCGACCACGCGTCAGATAGAGCCTCTAGATAACGAACTGACCGTTTCCAATCATGCCGGGCCGAAGCTTTGCCCAGAGAATCCTCCGTGGAGACTTTGGAGCTTGCGAAATGCCCCGGATTGGTTCCCGAGCGAGTTGAATATCCCGCCCGGATGCGCTTCCGGTCGGATCGGTATCGAGGTTCCGGTATTTGTCGGGCCCCACCAGCCGACTCTCCTCGGCAGCATGGGTCTCCGTGTAAGTCAACATTAAAGCCCAGCAGATGAAGAGCAATAAAAACAGTAAAGTTGCTGTTTCTTTCTCCAATCTAAAGAACACATTATTCAAAATTCAAAGTGACGACCAAACCTTTTTGACATCTTTGTTTCCAGAATGACCTTCGGACGGACGTTCAACGTGGTCGGAGCCCACTGCGGCGGCGAAGTCTGCGATGTCGTCGTTGGCGGCGTTCTCGATGCGCCCGGCAAAAACATGTTCGAGAAGATGATGCATTTCTGGAAGAAGAGAGACAACCTTCGGAACCTTCTCCTCAACGAGCCCCGTGGCTCATCGTCCATGTGCACCAACCTGGTTCTTCCGCCCTGCAACCCGGAAGCTGACGCCGGCTTCATTATCATGGAACATGAAGAGTATCCGCCCATGTCCGGCGCGAACACCATCGCGACAAGCACTGTTCTCCTCGAAACGGGCATGGTGCCGATGCAAGAGCCTATTACTACGCTGAAGCTGGATACAGCCGCGGGGTTGGTTACAGTCACAGCCGAGTGCGAGGCCGGAAAGGCGAAGTACGTTGAGTTCCAGAACGTCCCGGCATTTGTGCATGCTTTGGACTTGGACATTAATGTTCCTGGATTTGATAAGCCTGTCAAGGTCGACATTGCGTATGGAGGGATGTGGTATGCGCTTGTGGACGCTGCCTCAGTCGGTCTTCAGATTGCATCAGAGAATGGACGTGAGCTAGTCGAAGTGGGCGAGCGCATCAAGAGAGCTATCCAGGCGCAGACAGACCCGATACACCCGGAAAACCCTGAGATTAGGGGTGTCACAGTTTTTGAGTTTACCGACCCTCTTGTCAGCTCGGGAAACAATAAGGAGGCTGTCAACACGGTCGTGGTTTCTCCCGGTCGGCTGGATCGCAGCCCCTGTGGAACGGGTACATGCGCGCGCCTTGCCGTGTTACATAAACGGGGACAGCTTGCGGTGGGCGAATCATTTGTTCATCGCAGTGTGATTGGAACCGAGTTCATTGGGACAGTCAGGAGTGAAGCCAAGGTTGGGGAGTACGATGCTATTGTGCCGGCGGTCAAGGGAAGTGCTTGGATCACGGCCTTCAAACAGGTTCTACTTCACCCTACGGACCCCTTTCCAGAGGGCTTCAGAGTTGGCGACAATTGGCATCTTAGCTAGGAAGGAAATTAGATATCATTCACTAGCGACAATGAACTATTTTGTCCCCGTCAAAAGGTTGCTCGGGTTGGATGATGAACTCTATAATTATGTGATGTCTAATGTAGTCCTCCTCGATCTATCGCTATTGCAGCATTTCCAATCTGCATATGAATAGGGTACTATCACACTCTCTCAAATCTTCATTCTGGTCTGCGTGTCCACAGGCGTCGCGCGTACCATCAACGGCTTTTTGATCCACAGCGCAAACGCCTTCTGATCAGTCCAGTTCTTGCTCTCCTCGCAGAGCTCGAGGTCGTAAGAGAAAAGTAACGTGGCCAAGATGAGTCTCATCTCGTGCATGGCCATGTTCTGTCCCAGGCAGTCGCGCGGCCCAAAGCCGAATGGTTTATGAGCATCCAGAACATCTCCAGCATACGCCGGGTCCGTCTTCAGCCATCTCTCAGGAGCAAACGTCTTGGCGTTCCTAAAGTTGGCCTCGGATTGATATGTCGACCAGTGATGAACGGAAATTCGAACTCCCTCGGGTACCCATTTGCCCATGATCTGTTGACCGCCGGGCATGACTACTCGGGGGCTACCGATGGGGACTGGTGGGTAGACGCGCAGAGACTCTTTCAGAACAGCGTTCAGGTATTTCAGGTCTGCAAGACGCTCAAACGTCAGGTCGTCCAGAGTGGAGAAGTTGCCGCGGATCTCGTCGAGAAGAGTCTTCATCTTATCGGGGTTGGCGAGAAGAGTGTAAACGCATCCGCTCAACAGGGTAGCTATCAGAATCAGCCTCAAGCCTCCAAATGATCCAAACTCGCTCAGAACTCACCAGTAGTTTCGGATCCAGCGAGCATGAAGAGCTCCGCATTCGAGTGCATCTCCTTGATAGTGAGCTCCTTGCCCTCCTTCGCGGCCAAAACCAAGTTCCAAACATCGGGCTGGGTGGAGCCGCTCTCGAGACGCTGGTTGACGCGCTCCTCTGAGTGTCTGCAATGAGTGACTCGCTGTTCGGTGACGGACTTCGGCTCGAATTTGGTGAAGATGGCATTCAGGATCGGGTAGTAGTTGATGATGGACACGATGGGCAGCATCTTCAGCGACTCGAAGATGGACTTGACCCAAGGACTGAACTCGTTCTTTGCCAGCAGACCAAGGGGCTGTCCGAAGCAAAGCTCGGCCATGACGTCAAAAGTTGTAAAGTTGAGCAGTTGCATCATTTCCACCGGCTCCTTTCCGTCTTTGCCAATTTCAGAGATCTTGTACATGAAGAGGTCCACGTATTTGCGGAAGAGAGGCTCTTGCTGTCTCAGAGCACGCTCTGAGAAGGCCGGCGAGAACAGACGACGGACTCGCGCGTGGTTCTCCGTGTTAGTGGTAAGAATGCTAGGTACACCTAAAAGATGTCAGCATTTGGATCAGACATACGAGACACCGTCATCGTAGCTGACGCGTGATGGACTACTTACCGTTGACGGGCTGCACAGAGAATTCTTGAGCCTTCTCTTGCACTTTGGGTCCATGAACATCATCCCAGGCCTGAGCAGCCGTGTAGCTCAGATCAGTAGGGCCGAAACGAACGACAGGTCCATACTGCTCGTGCAAACTCTTCATCCACTCTATATCATCACCTCTGAGCGCGACAAGCCAGTACGGGATACGGGTGATTGCACAGATCTTGGGACCCGGCACATCGGCCAGTGGGTGGAGCGTGATGAAGTAGATAGCACTGCCGAGAAGATAGACGGCCAGGAGGCCCACGCCCAGGAGAATAGTAGCCACCATCGCGGTAGAACGAAGGCGAGTCGCTTTGCGAAGGCTTTGCAAACACACGACTGGGAAGAGATGTGTTTAAAAGAGCAACAGATATTCGACTGAGGGGCATCGACGAACTTCGGTGGGAAATGGACAGAAATTGATGAAATATGACCAGTATCTGACTGGCCAGTTCACAGGACCCCTGATGCATCCCGCCCCCCCCCCCCCCCCCCCCCCCCCCCACAAAGCGCCAACAGACATTCTGCAACGGGAGGATGGGGACGTGCCGTCTGGACTGATTCTGGGAGATATCAGTCTCTCTCTAGGCCGAAGACGGCAGCGATAGACAGGGTTCTGTTCCAGGCCCCGCCAAAATTGCCAGTGAACGATCCAGCAACGGACATCGAGGAAATTTGATGTCCGCGCAGCTGGGTTGCTCCGTTGTCTGTTCTCAGCGTTCTGGATTTTCCAGCCGCTCTGGAGCCCAATCCTTGTGTTGGATCTGCACTAAAAACGACCGTGCCCACGGGAGCTATGTTTATGCCAACTCAATGTCTTTATGCGGCGGGGATCACGACGACTTTAACGCAGGTTGTCACCGATGCAGTTCATCCCATTCCAGCACAATGTTTTCTGCCTTTGAACTCTGATCATATTAATACCGAAAGCGCGCAGATCGAAGCGAAAACCGGTAGTATGGCACCATTGCCCGAGCTTCACGTCAACGTCTCAGGCGAGGGCAGTCGACTGGGATCATTTACCGACGTCGCAGTGGACAAGCCGCCAGTCGAGTCATGTCCCCTCGGCCTGCAGACAGGGATCGATGGGGAACTCGGCAACATGGCCTATCGCACACCCAGATTCATCTATTCTCTAGTCTTGTGCGGGATTGACTTGACAGTCCCGACTGGCCGCGGCTTGTCAACGTTACAAGCCCTGACATCGGGTAGAAACAGATTGCTCAATTTGCGGCATGTGCGTGGCTTTGCAGCGGCCGCCAGTCCCAATTGGCCGCGGACATGGCAGATCACGACAGGGAAACCGGTCCTGAACCGGTCCTGCACACGTGCAGTAATGAGTTATTAAGACAAATCCTTGATTATCGTCACAGTCCGAGCACGTCGCGGTGGCCATTCTTTACACTAGGCGAGGAGGCGCTGACTCGACGGAAAGGGGCAAATACGGGAATGGCATCTGCCATGCGGTTGAGTTCTTGGCCGAAAGCTGACAGCCGTTCCACTTCCAGGGCTGTTGTCTACCAGAAGGCGGCTACTCTAGGCTTCCACTCGTTCGGATGGAGAATCCATTCAAGGCACAGAAACCGGGCATCATATTTATGTATCTAGTCATATTCCTAACATCTGCCTGTGGGGTTGGATTGGAAAAAGTCCTAGCCCCTTGGTCGAAAGAAGAAACGAGCCCACAATGAGGAGCGACACAGACGCAGGAACGTTGGTGGTTTGTTGGTGCTCCATAGACCACGCGGCAGATCGTTCCGGCTATTCATAATGCCACCAATTCCCCGGTGTGGCTCATCTTGCATGTCTTCTCTCCCAACTCGCCGGAACCGAAGTCGACGCAGGAGCAGGCACTTCTCTCCATCTGCCGGCCTCGAACAGGAAACCGACAACAAGCCGCCGGTGGGATAGGGGACTGGCAGCAGCTTGGTACTAACCGCCAAAATGGCTGCTACTATGACCGGGGAGCAAATCTCGGCTATCGCCTACCAGCTTGAGCCTTTGACCCCGAAGGGCCTGGGGCCAGCCGTCGAGTTCATCGCCATCGTTTTCGGGATTATTTGTGTGATTGTGGTCGGGCTTCGCATCTACGTCCGCGCTGGACTCTCGGGAGCGTCGACAAGACTATGGGGTGTCGAGGATTGGCTAGCAGTGATCGGAACAGTAAGTGTTTTCGACCTGAATGCAAGACTGCGAATCTTATGTTCCACAGCATTTCTTTGTCTTGCAATCGGATGAACTGACGGCGGACCCCCTAGGTACCCTTCATACCGGCGGTCGTCTTTGCAGTATACGCTTCACGCTATGGAGTCGGCTCCCACGATGCCGACATCCCTTCCCAACTTTACCTGATTCGCGCTTCCGAATATCAAACATACTGGGAAGTTCTCTACTTCATCTCGTCAACAATAATCAAGTGCGCCATCGGCTTTACGTGCGTGCGCTTGGATAGAAGGAAGCGAGTGACAGTCATTATGGGCATCAACATGGCGGTTATGGTGATTGTTGCGATTCTCGCTTTGGTGTTTGTTTTCGCAAACTGCACTCCACTTGCCGCAACATGGAACCCCGCATTGTAAGTTCTTCGCCGCACTGCTTCACATAGCGTGAACACTCGATTGATCATCTTCTACCAGGGGAACATGTCAGAAGGTTATCAGCCTGCAGACTGTCAGCTACATCGTCTCTGCCATCCAAATGATCACGGATTGGACTTGCGCAATCATCCCTTTCTTCATCGTTGCGGGACTACAAATGTCCCAAAGAAAGAAAGTCTCTGTCTGCGCCATTCTCGGTCTCGGTCTGTTTGCCAGTATTGCGACTGTCATCAGAATGCCATACCTCAAGTACTACGACACCGCCAAGTACCCAACGGAGATTGGATGTACGTTGCTGTTCATTAACAAATCCCTATACAGAGACTGACCGTAGTATAGACCATCTCGGCGTCATCAGTATTACCTCCAACCTCGAGTGCGCGTTGGGAATTATTGGATGTTCTCTGCCGCCATTGCGAAAACTGTTCAAGTTTTACTATGGCTCATCTCACGATGGCAATTACAAAGTCTCAGGCGGGG
The DNA here is from genome assembly GCF_000319635.2 of Colletotrichum fructicola Nara gc5. NCBI lineage: Eukaryota > Fungi > Ascomycota > Sordariomycetes > Glomerellales > Glomerellaceae > Colletotrichum > Colletotrichum fructicola. The sequence goes on from NW_027094057.1 coordinate 3,608,361, forward strand.
TAAGTTTATTCATGCGCATGATATGCTGAAGTTTGCTTTGAATCTGCGCTGATCCCATCAACAGAGCGAAAACGTTCTCGGTAGCGCTGGCCCGGCTATTAAACTCGGCTCGCTCAGTGACCACGATAGAACATACCATGCATCAGCGAGGAGAACGGGCACCAGAGACCTTGAAACGGACGACGATCGAGACGATTCGAGCCACAAGGGCATAATCCGGAAAACTGATGTCTACATTAGCACATCATCGTTTAAAGGCCGATAACAATTGCAGTTGGATTGCTACATGTTTACGACGGAATGTTAGAGGGTAAGACCCTTCTGGGCCACATGCGATCATACTAAAACGATGTAACTGTAATTAAACACAATCAATCTGACAATATCTGGAAGCTAACACGGGAGTCCCTGTGAGAATTCATGGAGTCCACCGAAATATACCGGTTAACTGCTTTTCGAAGCGATTGTTTAAGCGGTTGAAGTTCGCATGGTGACCAGCCAAATTGCAGTAGGTAATGGCCAACAATGACTTGATTTTTTTGTTGTTTTCCGCGTGTTTTCCATTGTTCTTCTGCCTTCCTTCTCCCGGTCACTTCAATTACTTTGGGTCATGCTATCACACTGACGACATAAACAGATGCGTGTTGGTTGTGGACTCTTGGATGGATCCACCCACCGATCGGTCGGCTTGGCATGTGCGCGGTGGCAAGCTGGAGGTAAACGCCGACAACAAGTTTTCTACTTGGCAAGTCTTGGACGTGGCGGATACCATTGCTTGTGTTTTTGGCGTCTTGTCGGACAAGAAGTATGAAAGCTTCTCTAGACAACACTGTGAGGTTGTCAAGAGTGATTGGTCAAGTCTTGCTTGCCATGCGGCCTGTTTACCGAGCCGCTCTGATTATCTTTGGCTGAGAAATGGAAATAGAGGGGAATGAGCCGTGCGACATTGCAATATCGAGGAAAGCCGCAAGTCTTATCTCAATGACGGCGCCGAGACCAGCCCTACTTAAATCAATACCGACAGTTCTTCCTCATCCCCAAGGGGAGCTCCTCATCCTATGAACCACCCCTCTTCAACATCATAGTGCAGGATAATCATCTGTCAAAAGACTGAAGATTGGGGAAAGGACATAGCTTATCGCATCGCCAAAGACAGCATCGCGTGCGACCGCGGTCTCCAGGTTTCGCGGTTTGACCACACCTCCGGACATCGGGTTCCCAGTTTGGGAAATCCGAGCAGGCATGAACCCACACCACCTCCGTGACTGTCGCCGATCGAAGATGCGGCTCACCCGCCGCATGCCCCACGGTTTCCGTCATTGTTCCCACCCCTGATCCGCAAATCGGGCAAACCCATCGACAAAGTATGATGTCAAGGTCCAGTATTGATGCGAACGCAACAGCCCTTTCACGATTTTTTCAGCCCGCCAAGTCGAGAATGGAAAGAGTAATTTTCGGTTGGCGCTCCTCTGTGGCACGACTCCATCAAACAAAACGGCCGAATAACGCGAGGATGCTGACCAGAATGACCGTCCAATACTGGGGCTCTGGATCCTTCGAGGTCCCCTTTTCGCCATTGGGAAGGCCCGACTAACGCCAGCGTCATGGGACGATAGCGTCATAACTCCAATTTTCTGTCGGAGTTTATCTTTCATATCGTGGAGACCCCGAGCATTGATAAAGACGTTGGATGGCCTAAGAGATCGAAATCCGGGGCACCGTTGGTTGACATTTATCAGCTGTCACATCATTTCACACGCTAGGTCTCGTCCTTTCATGCCTTTCGTAAGACCTCGGAACATTTGGTCCTAGACTGTCACCGTCACCTCGCATTCGACATCACATATCGGCAGCCCGGCACATCACGTCTTCGGGCCGGGACTGTTTGCTACCAGACAGTCACCATGGCCTCCACACCACCATCGAAAAACCCGCCCACGTCCGGCGCGAACGCGGCCGAGGAAGCGAACCTCACCCGCAACAGCAGCGCAACACGAGTCGGCCCGAGCTTCGACGAGAAGCCCGAACGACCAAGAGAGAAGGAAGAAGCTCCGACCGGTGGCTTTTTCCAAGACGCACCAGGCCGAGATGAGGAGTCCGAAGGCACGACTACCCACGAGAACATCACCTCGAAGAGCAACCAACCGCAGTACACCCCAGATGGCAAGCGCATCATCACCGAGGATGAATGCTATCACCTGCTCGGCTACTCGTGGCCCTCGTGGAAGAAGTGGATGCTTCTCTCGTCCATCTTCGCCGTCCAGGTCTCGATGAACTTCAACACAAGCGTCTATCCGAGTGCTGTTACGCCGCTCAGTGAGCACTTTGCAGTCAGTGAGCAGGCTGTTCGTGCATCACAGTGTGCATTTCTCGTGCTTTACGCTTTTGGCTGCGAGCTTTGGGCGCCATGGAGTGAGGAGTTTGGAAGATGGAAGATCTTGCAGTAAGTTGAAAGCCAACATGAAGGGTTGATGCTGGATTTGAGAATTTGTCTAACAAAAGCCCCAGGTGTTCCCTGTTTCTGGTAAATATTTGGCAAATCCTCGGCGGGCTCGCACCCAACTTTGCTTCTATCGTTGTCGCTCGAGGTCTTGTAAGTTCAATTGCTTCCCAATCTCGATAATTAATGTCGATGAATACTGACCAATATCCCATAGGGCGGTTTGAGCTCAGCAGGAGGCAGTGTCACGCTGGGAATGGTAGCAGACCTCTACCAACCTGATGACCAACAGTGGGCAGTCCTCTTCGTCGTTCTCTCCTCCGTATTTGGTACCTCTGTCGGTCCTGTGGTCGGCGGCCCTATTCAAGCCTTCCTGCCGTGGTACTGGAACTTCTGGATCCAGCTCATCTTCGGCGTCACTGTTCAGGCTGTTCACTTCTTCATGCCTGAGAGTCGCTCCACTATCCTGATGGACAAAGAAGCAAAGCGCAAGCGCGAGGCTGGCATCGACACGAACGTCTATGGCCCCAACGAGGTCAAGAAGCCCCGACTCTCCGCCCATGAGTTCGCGATCACTTGGATTCGACCTTTCGAGATGTTCCTGCGAGAGCCTATTGTTCTTTCCTGTTCCCTTCTTTCTGGCTTCTCCGACGCTCTCATCTTCACTTTCCAAGAGGGATTCAACCCAGTGTTTGAGAAGTGGGGTTTCGGCGTCCTCGAGACGGCTTGGGCTTTTATTCCGATCAACATCGGATATCTGATTGCCTACATTTCTTACGTACCCTGGATCATTAGAGATCAGAGAGTCATCAAGGCGAAGGGCTCCGACGCCTTGCCACCTGAGCGCCGATTGAGATGGCTCCTCTATCTCGCACCATTGGAGACAATCGGCTTGTTCGGTTTCGCATGGACGTCCATGGGACCCCCTGAGTCGCACTGGATTGCTCCAATGATCTTCTCTTGCTTGATTGCTATTGCCAACTTTGCTATTTATATGAGTACTGTGGACTACATGATTGCTGGTAAGTTTCGTGACCCCAAACACAGTAACATGTTTGCTAACCACCATCAAAGCCTACGGCCCTTACAGCGCCTCAGCCACAGGAGGAAATGGATTCGCAAGAGATTTCCTCGCCGGCATTGCGGCCATGTACTCGACACCACTGTACGAGAACATTGGAAAGACGCGTCATACGGAATACGCCAGCACGATCCTTGCATGCCTCGCCTTCGTCGTCACAATCCCGGTGTACCTCATTTACTGGAAGGGACCTGTCATTCGAGAAAGATCCAAGTTCGCTCAGTCACTTGACGCCGACAGACGCGCTAAGGGTGGTCGTCGAGTCGTCGATGTTCCCGAGGAGCAGCTCGAGCCGAAGAACCTGTAACCAGGCATGCGGTGGACGATATGCCTGCTGTACCCAAGGGTCTAGGCATGATAAAAGAGAGCACGGCACAGGTACCTGTACATCGGGTCTGGAAGTGGCTTCTTTAGAGCTGATTAGGACTTGGGACCAAAGAGGGCACTGCATTCATGATGTTATTTGTAATGATACCAAAGCACGATCAATTGTAAAAAGTAATGAGTGATACGATAACATCTTTCCCTCAGCACTTGTCTGCGGGAACAAATTCCCAACGCAATGCGAACCCGGCGATTGGCCTCACTCGGAGGTCATGTCCGCACATTGAGTTGTGAATGAAACCACAAAAGCACGCTGAACCAAATGCTGTCCGTCTCACCAGCCAAACAGAGGGGGATCTCTATTATTTCGAAGATTCATGGAAGGATCACAGAACACTAGCGCGGGGCTGAGAAGCTTACTTCTAGGTAGGCTTAGGTGCCATCAGCGCCATCAGTCAAGGCACGCGAGTTATGCGGCACAGCGCTGCGGTCCAGCACACGTAATGCCAGCCCACCCAATTTTCAACCCTGGGGCACATTTTGACAGACACTAGCTTGATTGGTTGAAAATGTCCATTTTTGTTTCATACGAAGGATCTGGGGAAACGGGGCACTTAGATTCAGCTAAGCATGCAGCCCGACCTTCCCGGCTTTACGGGCTCCGATTCACCCCCGTTCCTCCGTACCCGACGCTGTCTGTATCTCGAAATGCAAAGAACTTGAACATGCGGCCACGAATATCACGGTCATTTCTCAGACAACATGAAGAGATAACGGTCTTCTAATCCATTCCGAGCAGAGCCAGCTCAATCATTAGAGCAGACGTGAATGAAATCATTGAGCGTAGGGCAGTTTGTACCAATTTTCATTTTTCAACTATAATAATCTTGGAGATCATCTGCTAGATACTTTTACGCAGTTCAATCGGACCTGGTCAAGTTGCTACAAGAGTGAGCGGCTGAGTCTCAGAGAACGCGCCTTTACTTACACGTAGGTCGAAAATGGGCCGATAATGCCTTGCTCTCGAATCGTGCAATATGACGTTAGAATATTGGTCTCAGTAGATCAGCCAAGACGCCAGCATCTTGGAATAACGCCCCGTCTGCCGGTCGCCTTCTGCGGCGCCCGACAGACCTCCGTCATCCGGGCGACATGCGGGCGGCCGAACCAGACACGGCTGGAGGTGGACGTCAGCATCGTATTACCATTCAGCCACCCGTTGGAGTGTTAGCGCCTTGGCGTTGGACAGAAGGTCCCCAAAACGTTCACCTTAAACGCTCCCAAGCCTTGGACCGTCGGCTGCCGGCTTGAGGCACAAACCTGCAGCTAATGCGACAACATCCTTCGACTGCCAGGCCGGCCACGGCACAGCCCGCAGCGTGCCAGTTGCGCGGGCAATAATGGGGCATAAACAAAAATTTGCCAATTAGGATGTGCTGACGGATGCGACTAGACCCAACGTGGAGAAGGCGAGAGTGGCAGTACTGGCAGGGCGAAATATCTCTGCCTAGCAGGCGGACTAGCATCATGATCCTGCAGGGAAAGGTCGGTGACGACTGACTCTTGAATGTCGTTTGTAGCTACGAAACTGACTGTACGCCAAGCTGAGCATCCCAAAATGGAGAATAGGTCGTTGAGGGAGGAATCTGTGGATTTGTTGAAATACCTCGCGCTGCCTCGAGTTTGTTGTTCACGTTAACACAAGTCCATCACGCTAATACGACAACTAGAGCCCAATTTTGCTTCATTTTCCCTGTCATCAACATAGAAGAGAAACTGCAATCGATATCTAACTGATCCGTCGCGATGGTGTCTTCTCTTCTATTGGCTGGCTCTCTAGTCAGTCTTACCCAGGCAGTCTCTCTGCCTCTGTCTCCGAGGGGCACAAATTCAACGAAAGCGTTCAGTTGGGTCGACACGAAACCGACAAAAGACCTGCAATATTACGAATGCGGTAGCGGCTTCCAATGCGCCCGTCTCGAAGTCCCGCTCGACTGGGCAAATCCAACCAAAAACAGCACCGCTGCCATCGGTATTGTCAAGCTCCCGGCCGCAGTCCCGGATGACGACCCATCTTTTGCCGGCAGCGTGCTCATCAACCCCGGCGGACCAAGCGGCTCCGGCACCGCGTTTGCCTACTCTTGGGGTCCCGGCTTGCAGAAGGTCATTGGAGAGAATTACGAAATCATTGGCTTCGACCCGCGTGGTGTCAACACGAGCACACCACACGCCGACTGCTTCAAGGGAGACCAGTTCGCCCGGAGGCTTTCTCAGGAGCGCACTTCCAATCTTCCCCCCATTGATGACGCCATTGGATATCATTGGGCGAGCGCTTCTGCCCAGAGTGCTCTCTGCGAAGAAAATGGTGCTGATAGCATCTGGGGTCACATGAACACCGCGTCTGTTGCTCGCGACATGGTGGAGATTATCGATCGGATTGATGACTTGCGCTGGAAGGAGTCAGGCAAAGCTAAGCCTAACAATGCTGAGGCAGCTCGCCTGAACTACATTGGTATCTCGTACGGAACGTTCCTGGGCAACACATTTGCTTCCATGTTCCCCGAGCGCATTGAGAGAATGTGGATTGATGCTGTCGTTGATGCGGATGATTTTTCTGCTGGCGTAAGTCTCTATCTCCGTTAGTGCATTCATACGATGCTAATTGTCTTGAACAGACCTTCCGCAACGATATCAACGATGCCGAGAAGATTGTTGACCAATTTTACGAGCTCTGCTTTGAATCTGGGGAAGATTGTCCTCTGATTGAATCATCTGACAAGTCCGGCGCAGACATCAAGGCTCGTGTCGCCGAAGTCATTGACGACATGGATACTACGCCGGTGTCCTTTTCTTTCAACGATCGGCCGTATATGCTTACATCACCCATTATCCGTCAAGCGATCTTCTCCATGTTGTATGGTCCGTTGACCTCATTCGAGACGCTTGCTCTCGGTCTCGGCGCTCTTGTGAATGGCAACTACTCCGTTCTCACGGCATTCCTTCCCTCGGATTCGATCAAACTCGTGTGCGACGCTTCCGATGACGACGAGCTTCCCCAGTACAACTGGGACACGGACGTTCTGGCAGGCGTTCTCTGCTCCGACATTGTTGATGAGGTGGTTGATCGCAACATTTCCTTCTATGAAGAGGTCGTAGCCTACCTGAAGAACCAATCCGAGACAACCGGCACTGGCGTGTCGGGAGCAATCCCAATCGCCTGCGCTGGTCGCAAGCTCCGCCCGTCTTACCCTTTCACCGGACCTTACACCAGCCCTGCAGCAAATGCCAACGACACGAACGCACCCGCCGCGCCGCTTTTGATCACCTCCAGCCGCTACGACCCAATTACCCCTCTCAGAAACGCCTTCCATGTGTCAGAGGGGCATCCTGGATCCGCTGTTGTTATTCAAGAGACTTCTGGACATGGCGCAACCTCCAACCCAAGCGAGTGCCTTGTAAAGATTGTCCGGGAGTACTTTTCGGAGGGCAAGCTGCCAGAGAGCGGTACCGTCTGCGAGTCCACATGCCACCCGACAATTCCTGCTGATAAGGAAAACTGCACCTCCATTCTCAACTCCAGAGACGTGGAGTACATGCTTCCTGCTTTGGGAGAGTTCCATTGGTTCTAGGTGTAGAACTTTACTGCGACTGACAATGTCCCCGGGTTTTAATGTGTCCATCTAATTGGAAGTTCTCTCATGGTATGCCTAGGCGCGTTTTCTAATTCCAACGAATGGCGTTCATTGTATATAATAGCTTAATATTACAAAGATCTTCTCATCTGACTTTGTTGCCTTCACTTTGAAAGAAAACATTCGAATTTATTGTGATCACTCAGACAACAATGAGAAAATGCGACCTTTGAAGTTGCTTATGCAAGTTCCCTAAGCATCCGCAAGAATATCATCCAACGCTTTCTCGCTGACCATGAAAGTAGCCAGGGTCGGCACCTCTCCCGGCTGGACCGGAAAGACGGACCCATCAACGACTCGAAGCCCTTGTACCCCACGAACTCGGAACTTGGAGTCCAACACAGCCATCGGATCATCATCCGCCCCGATTGCACAGGATCCAGTAACATGATGGGAGTATGTCTGGACTCGAAGAAAAGCCTTTTGCTCCTCGTTCGTGCAGCTCGTAGCATCTTGACGACAAGGTCGGTGCTCAGTGAATGAGTTGTCTGTCAGGTTGGTAAGAACAGACCTCGCAAGGTTGATGGCCTCTACCATAGAGTCAAGATCGGCGTCATCGCCTTGAGAGAAAAAACCAAGATGTATGTCGGGAGCCTCGCGGGGATCGGTGGATCTCAGCTTGACTGTGCCGTTGATATTTCGCGGGTGGAGCTGCATGAAGCCGCACTCGAATTCGTTCTCTGCCCAGCCAGGCATACCCGGGAAGAAGCCGATGAAGTTGAAGCTCCCGCAGTAGAAGTGTATATCCCGCGTGCGCTCGGCAACTGAGGTCCGCATGAACATATCCCAGAATCCAACCACTGACTTTTCGAACGTGCCGTAGATGACTCCCTCGAGGTTGTCGTGCATGTTGATGCCGACACCAGGAATGTCTTTGACGAGTGGGATGTCAAACTTTGACAGCTCTTCCGCTGGGCCGACACCGCTAAGTTTGAGAAGTTGCGGGGTATTGAAGACACCGCCAGCAATGATGACCTCTTTCGACGCAAAGACCTTGCCAGGGACCCCGATCTGGGAAGGATCATGGCGAGGATCTGTTGAGTAGAGGCTTTGACCTTGAAGGTACTCTACTCCAACCGCCCGTGGCGCGGTGTTTCCATCTGCGGGCTGGTCGAATATGATCTTCGTCGCAAGGGTGTTTAACTGAAGTGTCAAGGGAAACTTTCTCTCGTCACCCACGGTCGCCCGGATGTAATTACTTGGACTGGATCGAACACCATTCCGAGAGTGGGTGTGAGGGGTAAACACCCCGAGGAGGTTATCGCGTTCCACATCGTCCGAGTTGATGTCCCTCCCCAGTAACCTAGCAAGCTCGGTGGAGTTGATTCCTGGTGGAAAACCGAGAGCTGTGGACGCATGCGTAGCCAATGTAGACACATCCGATTCGTTGAGAGCCCAGGAATAGTCACTCTGAGAAGTATCGATGTATCCCGTGAAACCGTGAGATGCAGTACTTCCGTTGACAAGGTAGTTGCATCGCTCTAGTCTGACAAGATACTTGCGCATGTTTGCTGGCGACCATGTCTCATCTCCAGTCAGATCGGCGATGTCCTGCCAGTCCACATCCGCAGGCAAAGATATCGTAGCCGCGTTATGCATAGCGCAGCCGCCAAGTACACCAGTTCGTGGATAGTAGACGCCAAGTCGCGTAGAGCCAGATGGTGGGTCCAACCCAACGTAAAAGTCGCCGTCGGTTGTGTTCCAAGTGGTGAAATCATAGACGCTGTCAATTTCTGGCGTATCTCGCGTTACGAAGAAGTCCCATCGCGTTAAGGGATCGTTGATGGCCGGTGTATTATTGTATACCATGTATGAATTGATGTTGTCTGCTTGGTCATCCCCAGCTTCAATGAGTAACACTGTGTGGCCTTCCCGGGCCAGGTTGGCAGCGAGCGGACCACCACCTGGACCGGATCCCACCACAATGTACTCATATGTCTCAGGAACCTCTGAATTTTCTGAAAGGGCTCCGTTGAAGTATAAAAGGAAGAAAATCAAGAGATAAGAAAAGTTCATTTTGGATATCGATCTGGCAAGCTTTAGGTTTAGATCTAGGTCGGATGCTTCTCGCGGTCAGCCAACTTGACAGGAAGTAAAGCGTTTCTTCTGGCTTTTAACATTTCACGAATTCTCCCTTTGTGTCCCAAATGATGCCACGAGTTTACCGAAGCTTCCGTGCCTTTGTTCGCCAAGTCATGTTTTCCCCAGACGGTAATTAAATCGGCTTCGAGGTTAGTCCAATGTACCATGCCCCACGTTACCAGCACTGCGGCATTGGCGCGATAATCTCTCAGTCGCTTTAAACAACTGCAAGTCTATACCACATCTGCAGATAGTGTTTACTACCTGCCGGCTGTTGTGAGTTTTGCGTTCCGCTAACTCCGTGATTCGCTTGCTCCCGTGTGAGGGGGTCGGGATTATCTTGACTAAAAGTCTAAACCCGATCCCTGCGCGCATCACTACAGTCGCATTGACTAGGTCTGGGTTTGTTTGCCGAGAATTGACAACACTAACAGGCTGGTTGAATGGTCACATAGTTCGTTCTTGCCATTACTTTGAGGCGGCTTCATACGCCACAACGAGGGTATATAGTCGTTCTCACCGTTGCAAGCCGTCTATGACAATAGCCATATATAATTTATTCGGGAGCTTGGGGCGCTTGCCTATCACTTCGGGTCACGCTGAGAGGCTGTAAGAATAAAAGAAGTCTTTTGAGGCTATCTAGGAACCTTCCTACTGGCGGCTCTCTATCTCAAGGAACTGCTGCAGTGTGTCTTTCACAGTTGTCTGCAGCGGACGGTACTCAACACCCAGAACCTCCACGACTTTGTTTCCGTCAACCTGATACAAGCTTTCGAAAGCCTTTGTCTTGCCGGTTCCCGGTGTACCAACGGGAACTCGATTCGCGACCTCTGGCAAAGCTTCCCTGGCTGCATCAGCGGCAGTCTGCCAGTCAAAGTGATGCCCGAGCAAGAATCTCTGGCCACCAGCCGCAGGTGTATCCACAGCTGCAACAAGCATAGCAGCCGTGTCACGCACGTCCACAACTCCGGCCCACTGTAGTTCCGGGATTTCCTTGGCGTCCATCAGTTGCCAAAGAAGCTTGGAAGTTGACGTAATTTCGTCCAAGTTGTCAATCTCCTCTAGGTGAGGACCCAGGACTAGGGCAGGGTTCAAGCAGCTGAGATCGAAATTGGTCTGATTGTCCTTCATCCATGCCCAAACTGCCTTTTCCGAAAGCGCCTTTGATGCCAAGTAAAGAGCCACACGATCTTTTAGAGACGCTGCCTCCTCAAATGTCGTTGGATTCCAGTCAGACTCGTCGTAGACGTATCCGATCCGGGGATCCTTGGAGTTGTCAAGCATCGCCGCCAAGGAAGAAACATGAACCACGCGCTTCAAAGTAGCACCGCCGTATAAGTTGCTGGCTTCTAGAATTCCAGTGGCACCCTTGATGGCAGGGTCCAACATGTCGCGAACATTGTCATCGACATGGCCGTGAACAGGACTTGCGACGTGAATGACGCCTACTGTTGTTTGATCAAAGGCTTCACGGAAGAGCTCGGGTTTGGTGAGGTCCTCGACGAAGACAGTCGTCAAACTTGAGCCATAGTCGTTGGGGAAGGTCGCTCGAACTTTGTCGGCAGATTTCTGAGACCTGACGGTTCCGCGGACGTTGTATTCCCGCTTCAAAGCCTGGTCGATGACGTGCAGTCCTAGATAGCCGTTCGCGCCGGTGATCAAGACGGTGCCCAGGTTGTTAGACATGCTAGGTGTTGGGGCAACGCGAGTGAAAAGTTCGAATTGTTAGGGATGTCTGAAGATGCTAGATCTTTAAGTATGAATTGGTAGTATTGAGGTTTGTGGTGACTCTGGGTCTTTGCAGTATTTATTCAGTCCAGTCCTAGATCGTCAGAGGTTCAGAAGTCAAAATTGCCAAACACGATTCGCTTCACAGAATCCGCGATGCGCAAACATGCATCTTAATTCCGGCCGAAGTCCGTGAGGTATTTTATGTCCGTAAACTTGGTATTCAGTACTCCCAAGATCTTGGCACTTGATTGCGAATGGGAAGAGGTGGATATCAAGGACAAGGGGAGCACGTCAGGACCCGTAGGCCGTTGAGCGTATTCCAGGCAAATAGAACCGAAGAGGCTCCATTAGAGTTAGCTTTCTGAAGATAAAAACTGCGCGAATGTTTGTTCGGCCTCGGTGACTGCGGAATCGCCGGCCGGTGCGTCACGGAGTAGTCCGCAAGTCTCCCCAAGGCCCCGGGCCACTCCTGAGGCTACACGCTTTCCCACTTGGCGCTCGAACGCATTTGGCTGTTTTTGCTGTTAGAGCCTACATTTTGTTTATAATCCGATTGGATGCTTTATTTCCAGAGCCCACTTAATTCTGCTGAGTCTGAGCGGCTGTATCCACTGTTCACTTCATGGCTACGATGGTAACAACAGAAGGAGAGAAAGTAATAGATGCGACGACAACAATAGCGACGATGATAACGATGACGAAACTTACGATACATGAAACGTAGCCTTTTAAGCACAGGCAGAGCTATGGGTCTATTCTTCTAACACTGAATGACCAGAGTCCTGTGTTGGTGTGGCTAAAGTTCCTCACTCGAGGCATCATAGAGCCTCGATCGCCAGCGACAACCGAACGCAGGCTTCACGTTAAAGTCCAACCAATTCTCGCGCTCGAAAGCAGACGTTGCCATACCAATCGCAGCGGAGAAGACAGGTTCAAAGGAGTGGGCGTTGTCAACCACGTCTACGCCAACCACAGCCTCCAAGGTATCAAGAAATCCTCCATCCATTACCGCATCGCCATAAAGAACAACTCGTTGGATCCTATCTGGCATGGGGTGTCCGTAAAGATCATATCCCAATGGTAGCTTAGTAACTTCTGTAAGTACAGCTTTGATGGCTTGGAGATGGCCGGGCTGTTCCCGACGATCCGCGCCGAGCTGCTGGTCGTAGACTTGACGTAAAATGTCCGCAACTCCTTCATCGTCGGCGAATAGATTAACATTCACCCCAGAGTCGCTGTAATCTACTGCTAGAACGGCTTGCGTTTCGTAACGCGGTGTGCCTGGGTTATTAATGTGGTGAGCCCACAGAACCAAGCGCGCAGCGCTCGAGACCCGGTGGGTCAGACGAAGGCCGACTGAGTTGAACGCTTTGTTGATGATGTGGCCTTGATACTGCCAGGTCTGATCCGGGATGACTACACCGGCATAACAAAATGTCGTGCCTAGGTAAGACGCGACCGATGATTGTAGACTCCGCAAAAGACCCTGACAACTGTCGAAGTCCGGGTCTCTCTCGCAGATGGCGAGGCCGAGTGGCTGCAGTGGAAGGCACGCGGTGTTGCGCAGCAAGGATGTGCCAGGCAAGCCTTCAACGATAGATGTTGCGTTGTCGCGTTTGCGCATAAAAGACTTGTACGCCGGGCTACCCTCGATCCGAGCCACTTCTACGTGAGACCCGTTCTGGAAGTAGATGGCTGCAATTCTAACAAAATAAGTCATTGAAATTCGTTCCACACGTGGGCTTTTTGAGGTCTCGTACCCATAGTTTGGAGTGAGACTGAAACCAATGCCAGGCACCGCTGGATGCGACGATGATACTGCTGCTGCCGTGGCCTCGACTATGAGAAGCAAGGCCAGGCAAAGACGGGGCACATGTGTTTGGAAGGGCATGATTCTTTTGGGTTGTCTGAAATGGAGATGATGTCGAAATTTGGCAAGGAGTGGAAGAGGTGTTTGTTGTGGATTGCCACGCTTGTTTCGTCGCCGTTGGGCTTTTGGTCATGGCTGCAAATGCGGCGCAGCCGCACATGTGAGTCACGTGAGTACACATGGGTACTATGGACCTTGACCTGGCGTTGGTGCATGTCAGAGATGAATGTGTTATGTGTGCTAGTTCATTCGCGTGTTTGATGAGCTGCTATTCGTGATGGGGTTGAAGACTAAATCGTCCGACTTGATACAATATGCCCCGGAACGGGTGCTACGAACGTCACAACTCCACAAGCGCTTCTGTTCCGCTTTTCTAGTTGCTGCTAGAAAATGGTTGGTCTGGAAAGCTAGCTGGGCAACTTTTATACCTCATCTCATCACCAGTTGGTTTGGTCTTCTGCATGACCGATCGTGCTGGATAGGGCCGACCAAAAACAATCGCACGAGCGAAGCTCATTGTGGCCATAGGATGTCTTCGCAATAACGCACATTACGCCCTATTAGTAGTCGTGGCATTGGGATCTTATGCACGCGCTGTGTTGGTCAGCCAGTGCATGTCAAACACAGCATTGGATCTTTGTACTGATGAGCATGTCTATCCTCCTGCCTTAAACGGCTGACCGATGGTCAAGGTGGATCCCTTCTCAAGTTATGCATGCTTCTTTCAGGGGGTGAGTGCCCTGCCGTTTATCCGCGGAAGAGACATGGGTTACGGTCAATTCATCTTGTTGGCTGTTGGTAAGAATTTCAGCCTCTCTCTCATTCTTCAATTGCAAATCCTCGATCCACTGAAACTGACGGGAAGCCAGACAAACGTTCAATTCGGGGCACAACATGGCCAACTCATCCGCCTGCGCCGATTCGGAATTCGGTCCTATCCATGGCTGCAGGGGAGACTTCGACTTCTCGCTGCTCTTCGAGCAAACCATCTTTTCCGCTGTACCGTCTGGCCTGTTTCTTCTTTTGGCCGCCACCCGCCTCTTGGTCCTGTTTACGAGACAGAAGAAGAGCCAGAGAGTCGTCGTGGGCACATGGCTGCGATGGGCGAAGCTCAGCGCGGTCGCCTGCTACGGCGCGATTGAAGTCGCTCTTCTCGTCTCATGGATCAACGCACATTCAGGACTTTACGGGACAAGAGCCAGCATTGCGGCGGCTATCCTAAAATTGGTGGGTGTCTTCGCGCTTGGAATATTGTCCTGGCTCGACCATTCTTACTCGCCACGCCCATCAACGCTGCTCAACGTCTACCTGCTCGTCTCGTTGAGTTTTGATGCCGTGCAGACGCGTACACTTTGGCTGAAGGCGCACGATGAGGGAAGTAGTGTTCTGCTTATACCTGCCGAGTTCACCGCTGCGTTGCTCATCAAAAGCGGTCTTCTGGTGCTGGAAGCGATTGAGAAGCGAAGTCTTCTGCTCCCAGAATGGCGACACAAAACTCCCGAAGAAACGGCCGGCGTATTCAGTCGTAGCCTCCTCATATGGCTTCGGGGTATCTTGGTAAAGGGCCAGAAGACACTCCTGGCACCCACGGATCTTGACCCGCTGAGCGAGGGACTAGGCACAGCACATCTATCCCGCGTCTTTGGAACAATATGGAACAAGCAAAACAGACGACTCGCCAGCCTTCCTCTTGTGCTCGTCAAAGCCCTTAGATGGTCAATCATGGCGCCAGTCATGCCGCGTCTAGCTCAAGTCGCTTTTACACTCTGCCAACCCCTACTGCTGCGCGAGTTCCTTCGTTATCTCGCTGGCGAAGCAACCTTTGTTGGCAACACCGGCTACGCCTTCATCATTACTTACGGGCTCGTTTATCTCGGCATAGCCATCTCAGGATGTATCTACTGGCGTCTGACGTACAAGTCTCTCGTCAAGTTGCGCGGGTGCATTCTGGCAGCTGTATACGAGAAGACACTTGCTGTGGATCCTGCTCGTTGCGACACGACCGCAGCTGTACCCCTGGTTAGTACCGATATGGAACGCATCATTGCAGGCTTCAAAGATGTCCACGAGATATGGGCCAACACCGTGCAGGTTGCCATCTCGGTTTGGCTGCTGTATCGGGAGCTTGGGATAGCCTGCGTGGCTCCGGCAGTCGTTGCGACCTTGTCAAGCCTCGGCTCAATGATGATGAGTGCGTTCGCGGACAAAGCTCAGGTCTCGTGGATGGAAGCGACGCAAGAGCGCGTTGCAATTACCGCAAGAGCTGTGGCGGGGATGAAGAGCATCAAGCTCCTCGGACTGTCGGGAAGTGTGTACGATCTGCTCCAGGAGCTGAGGAGGGCAGAGCTCCACGCTGCTAGACACTTTCGCCACATCGAGGTACTCACTGCCACGATCGCATTTCTGCCGCTGCTTTTGTCTCCTGTCTTCACGTTCCTGGTTTTTGTACTACAGGCGCAAAGTGCTGGCAAGCACCTGGATACCGTCAAAGCTTTCACGTCCCTTGGTTTGCTACAGCTAATGACGCAGCCGTTGGTGTGGTTGTTCCAGGCGATCCCGCTATTTGTGGCATCACTTGGGTGCCTGAAGAGAGTGGAGAAGTATCTTCATGCCGAGCCAAGGAAGACCAACTTTTCGCTAAGCAGTTCCGTGGTCCAACCTGAAGACTCGTCTCTCGCCGAACCTAGAAGCGCTGTGGTCATTCGTGCTGGCGAGCTTGGATGGTCAGAGACCAAGCCAGTCCTGACAAATGTCAACATCAACATCCCAGCTTCGCAGCTGACCATGATCATCGGACCTGTGGCAAGCGGTAAAAGTACTTTAGCCAGGGCCATGATTAGTGAGCTGCCACATTTCCGAGGAAACATCCAGATATTCGACTCTGTCCGTGAAAGTGCAAACACGGGTATTGCCTTCTGTGGCCAAGAACCATTCATCATGTACGGCACCCTCCTTGACAACATTACGGGCTTCTCCAGCTTCGATAGCACCTGGCTGGAGTCGGTCGTACATGCTGTGGACTTGGAGAACGACATTGCAGCTCTTCCGCAAGGCAGAGATACCAACGTTGGTAGCAAAGGCACCCGCTTGAGCGGCGGACAGCAGCAGAGGGTCGCGATAGCCCGGGCACTCTATGCACGAAAGCAAATAGCCATTTTCGACGACGTTCTTTCCGGTCTTGATGCAACTACTAAAGTCAAGGTCTTCGAACGTACGATGGGTCCTCAAGGCTTACTACGTCAGAGTGGCTGCACCGTTGTTCTTTGCACGCACGACGTCTCCCTTCTCCCTCGAACAGACCACATAATAGTCCTAGGCCTTGACGGACGCGTAGCTGAGGCGGGAACGTATGAACAGCTACGGGAACAGTCTTCTTACATCAAATCACTCGTGATCCAGGAAAAGAGCAGCGCAAGTGGCGACGTGCTTCGCGAAGGTACTAGAGACGAGGCCGGCAGAGATGGACACGAGGCCCATCAGCCGCTTGCAGCTGGAAACGATGACTTGTCTTCTGACGAGCCAGCAGATGACTTGACACGAAGACTTGGAGACGCGTCTATCTACGAGTATCTGGCGTCTCACATTGGCTTCTGGCGAGTCGTGGTGTTCGTGGCTCTTACCTGTGGCTGGGCTGTCTTCTCAACAATTGGCACCGTCTGGCTTAACTTTTGGTCCTCGGCCGTATCGACATTATCTCCCCATGGCGTCCAGAACGGCTATTATCTGGGAGTCTACGCTGCCTTTCAGGTGCTTGCGCTGGCATTCCTCGCTCTGTTCTCCGGCTTCTCACTCACGACTCTCGCTGTCAAAGCCGGAACTTCACTCCACCACGTCTTACTCAAGGCGATGATATGGGCCCCACAATCCTTTTTCAGTGCAGTCGACACTGGTATCACGACGAATCGGTTCTCCCAGGACATCATTCTTGTGGACGGCGACTTGCCGATGTCCCTTTTAGAAACTCTTTCGGCAGGTCTCGTGGCCGTGGTGCAGATGATCTTGATAGCGGTCGCGGCACCCTACGTCGCTATTGCCTATCCTTTTCTACTGACCGCATTGTACTTTGTTCAAAGCTTCTATCTGAAAACCTCCCGACAGCTCCGCTTCCTTGATCTTGAGGCAAGAAGTCCGCTGCAGACAAATCTGCTAGAGACGGTGCAGGGCTTGGCCACCATTCGCGCCTTTGGCTGGGCCGCACAATCCATCGAGACAAATCATGACCTAGTCGATGCATCTCAGAAGCCTGTGTATCTCTTATACATGGTTCAGAGGTGGCTGCAGCTTGTCCTGGAACTAATAATTGCGACGGTCGCAATTCTTGTGGCCGCGATTGCGCCGAAGATGTCAGCTACATCGGGAGGCTTGCTGGGAGTTGCCCTTATCCAGCTAATGTCTCTCAGTCAAGAGCTTAAAATGATCGTCATCAACTACACTAATCTGGAGACGTCCCTTACTGCAATCTCCCGCATCAAGGCTTTTGAGAAAGAGACACCTTCCGAAAGCCATCCTAGCGGTGACATAGCTGTATACGAAACGCCACGCCCTGGTTGGCCGCAGGAGGGCTCCGTCAGCTTCGACGCAGCAACTGTGAGCTATGTGCCGCCTGGCACCGAAAACGCCAGTTTCGCACTGAGGGACTTCACCCTTCACATAACTTCCGGCCAAAAGGTTGCCATCTGTGGGCGCAGCGGCAGCGGTAAAAGCACCTTGATCGCAGCCTTGACGAGAATGGCTGAGCTTGCTTCAGGATCGATTCACATTGATGCCGTCGATATTGGCTCGGTCCATCCATCAGATGTGCGATCTGCAATCAACACGATCCCCCAAGAGCCGTTCTTCTTCCATGCAACTGTGGCCAGGAATCTCGATCCATCCGGGGTTCTGTCTGATGAAGCTCTGCGCTTAGCGGTGGAGAAGGTTCAGATGTGGCAAGTCATTGAGGACGCTGGCGGGCTGCATGCCGCAGCTACGTTGGACAATCTTAGTCAGGGTCAGAAGCAATTGCTGGCTTTGTCCCGGGCAATCTTAAATCCAAGTAACGTTGTACTCATGGATGAAGCCACAAGCAGGTTAGTTGAATCCATCATAATGACTTCCAAGGATGCATTTCTTTCGACGGAACGAACTGACTTTGCCTTCCAGCGTTGATCAGCATACAGCGAGCATGATGAAACAAACCATCCAGGATGAGTTCAAAGATATCACCGTGATTGCTGTTGCTCATCAATTGAGCACCATTGTGGATTTTGATGTTGTAGTTGTTATGGAGTCGGGGTACATTGCTGAGACTGGAAGCCCGGCGAATCTGTTAAAGACAAAGTCATTATTCAGGGACTTATGGGACAGCCAGTGACCTGGGGCTTAGAATCAGATATAATCGAAGCGTACGTACAATTGCAAGACTGAGACTTACTCGTAGTCGCTACTTATCACCTGCTTATCAGTGGAAATCTCACCCATCGACTTTTCATACTGCCGCAAGCCTGCGTCGTCACAAATATTACACACACGACGCGTTCTAAATGCTTGAACTACCCAAGTCTACGGAATGACTGGCTACAGTGGGCAGGTTACATACCATTGACGCAAGAATAGTCTCAGACGGATACTACGGAACGAAGAAAAAATCTAAGAGCAAGAGGGAAAGAGCATGGATGGGTCGGGAGCCTGGCCCAAAGCAGAGCGAGTGAGCGGGGCTGAGCTCTATGGTTACAAATTTTGGCGAATTTGTCAATCGGCGTTGTGGCAGAGTGGTCTAATGCGCAAGACTAGAAATCTTGTTCCTTCGGGAGCGTCTGTTCGAATCAGGCCAACGTCGAATTTTTTTTTCACTTTTTGGCGTTCTTGAGTTTTCAGCTTTCCATCATGTGCTTGAGATAAATCTTTTTCGTCGAGCGTTCAGCAATGCGATATGGGGTTAATTGTTGCCTCTTTTTACCATGGTAGACTTCTACTTTAACGCGAAACCACTTGATACATAACCGCTAGAACCCAACGTCTTCTCTGGTCTATCTCATGTACGTATATCGATAACGCTACCTTGAAGGGGTGCCCGCCGCTGTCTTCCCCGTCGACGCGCCCTGCCAACTCTTCCCTAGTAACCCCTTCCCTGCGTTCTTCTTCTCCTGCTCTTCCATCTTCAAGACCAACTCCCCAAACCCTCCATTAGCCCATCCAAACCACGCTCTCGTCCAGTCGTTCTCATTCCAGCTGTTCACGCTCTCATGCAAAACGCCCGTTCCCGCGGTCGAGTCCAGAATCATCGACACCTGCTCCTCCACCTCCTTCTCAACGTCCTTCACCCCGGATATCGGATCATACGCCGTCATCGCCGCGATCACCGCCGCCATCGGCCACGCCTTCCCTGGCCCCACGTGCGGCCCGCCGACGGCTGAGATAACCGGGCCCCGCATGAAGTACGAGTTGGCGTCGCTGAGGACGTACTTGCGCGTGTTGCGGTAGATCTCGGTGTAGTCTCTTTGCTTCTCGCCCTTCGGCGGGCCGGGAACCTTGTAGCTGGACTTGGTGAAGTTCCACAACGGCATGGCCAGCAGCGACGGCACGTTCGCATCATCCATCAGATTCGCGCCGCCGAAGCCGTCCACCTCATACGCGAAGATGTCGCCGAACCCAGGCCGGTGCACAATCGCATCCTTCTCGATGCCTTCCCGGATCCCGTACGCCTGGTCGCGCATCGCGGCCGTCAGGTTCTTCGCCCGCTCCCCGGGCAGCTTGGCCATGATCTCCGACGCGTCCTCGAGGTACTTGGCCCACATCATGTTGGCCGGCACCAGGAACTGGAAGATGCACGCGTCGTCGGACGGCCGGAACGCGGTGCGCACCATGCCGTTCTCCTTGATCGGGTTCCCGAGGCCGTCGTTGGTCAGCGTCTCGCTGCCGCGGTTCGTCCACCCCGTGAACGTCCATGCCGACTTCTCGACCTTGCCCTCCTTGGAGTAGGTACCCAGCCGCATCGCCCCGGCGGCTGTGACTGCGGCCTCGACGGCGTCCATCCACACGTACTTGCCGAAGAACTCCCAGTCACCAGTCTTCTGCGCGTACGCCGAAGACAGCTGCAGGAAGCTCGCGAGCGAGTCGAGCTCCCACTTGCAGTCGAAGACCTTCTGCGGGTCGTAGGCGGGCATGGGGTGATTGTGGGCGTACGCGCCGTTGTGCGTGGGCGGGATACCGCTCTCGGGCGGCGGCTGGAAGGCGTGGCAGTATGGCGAGATGACGATGTACCTCGAATGCGCGTTGATCAGCCCGCGCCAGAGACTGGCGAGCGAGTCCTTGTCCGTGGACGCCTCCAGCAGCGGCAGGTACGAGTACACCTGCGACGCCGAGTCGCGCAGCCACAGCGCGTCGATGTCGCCGGTGATGACATACGTGAGCTCCATGTCCGTAACCTTGGTCTCGCCCGTCTTCTCGTCTGTCTCGTTGGCGAAGCCGCGCCACTTGACCATGCTGTCCAGCGTCATCGGGTACGCGTTCTCAAACAGGCGGTACAGGTCCGGGTCCTTGATCACGCCCTTCATGCGCGTGATGAGTGCCTCCATAGCCGGGGACGTGAAGGTGCGGCACTCTGGCCGGGGCCGATTGAGCGGGAATTGGCGCTTGCCCTCGGACAGCGGCCCAGGCCGGGTGCGCATCCAGCTCTCATACGACGGGCACGGCTCCGTGGACACCGGGGGCGGGACGGCCGGAGCGACTGGCGGCGTTCTGCCGGAGGACGGCGTTGGAGCGTTCGCCGCTGCAGATGCATCTGCGGGCTTGTGGCCGGCGTCGGGGGGTTGCTTGGCTAACTCGTCGTCCTTGTTGCGGTACGAGTCCTCGCCCTCCGCGTCTTCTTTGAGCTTGTTGCCGGCTGCGTCCGGCTCGCCGTGTGCTGCTGCCGGGAGGTTCCCATCCTTGTTCTGGCTTGCTTGTTGGTTCTGCGCCGCGCTTCCTGGGGCGGCCTGTTGTCCTGTGTATGCTGCAGGCAGGTAATCGCTGCCGAGGCCCGAGTTGTGGAACAGGAACAGAAAGACGATGGCGATGAAGGTGATGACCAGCACCCGCGCACGCCGGGTCTGTATGTTGCTGCTGAGGAATGCTGGCATCGTGATTGATTTTGCTAGGGGGATATTGAATCCCGACCCCCTTCACTGAGCCCAAAATTCAGACGTTTCTCCTTCTAGTCTTACAAGCCACTTTCGTCGTTGTTGGTCCAGTCTGTGAAGTTCTCGTCACAAAACAAGCAACAGAAGACCAAGTCACCGACCGAGGAGTGTCCTGTCGCTTATTCACACAACAGAACAAGTCATAATTCCAACGTTTCGAAAGGGAACCGAAAACCTTCAGGCGACGGTGTCGAGTCTGAAGACGAAATGCAAGGGTCATCCCTTAACCGGTCATCCCACTATTTGGGCCTTTAGCTGGCTCCATCCCGCTGTCTCGGTCGCTTCTTGGCAAATTTGAGTTCCCTCGCCTTTGGTGCCGCCACCCTTGCTAGCATGCACTTTAACGAGTTTTGGGTCGCATAGCTCGTCGATAAAAGGGGGGGATTAATCCAGGGACGTCGGAGCTTCTGGCGGGGAAGGACGACTCGGAAGAGAGAGCGAGACTGAAAGGCTGCTCAGCGGCCGTAGCTGGTGGCCGGTAGGTTTTCTGTGCAGTGCCGTTGATTGCCGTTCATCCCAAATACGAATCCAATCACGGATGTGTGCCTCCGAATGGGCTGGATGACCGACCACGCGACCCCCTAGATTGAATTGTGTGCTAGCCACCAAAAGGCGACGTGGTGGTGTGCCGTGGCTGAACCACCAAGTGATTAGTGACAGTGGTCAAAAAGATGGATTCGACGTTGGCCTGATTCGAACAGACGCTCCCGAAGGAACAAGATTTCTAGTCTTGCGCATTAGACCACTCTGCCACAACGCCGGTTGATCATGAACCCGCTTCTATGCGGGGATGGGGAAGATTGGGCCCCTGGGACATCAAGATGCGACAGCAGGGGAACCAAATGTGGTTTGTAGTGCTGAATCAAGCGAGCAAAATACGACGTCTTCTTACGACGCTGCGTGAATGGTGGAATTATTTCTAATCAACATCACTCAGAAGTGGGACAGCAACTAGACACATAGACAACTATGCTTTCATCTGAAACCTCGAAAACTCAATTGTCTCATACAACCTCAAAACAGCATCATCTGAGCCCGTCATGCTGTTACAAGCCCTCCGCCGTCTCAGTACTTGAACAACCTGGGCTGAGTCCCATTCCTCTCCGCCTCTCTCGCCAGCTTCCTGTTCGCCAGTCCATAGTACACTCGCAGCGCCGCACACCCGACGACGACGACAAACAGCAGCGCCGCGTTGGACCAGTGTCCGGTCGGGTACCCGATCGCCTTCTCCTCCGCCTTGTACACCCACACGCCCGGGATCTGCCCGAGCCCCGCCCCGAAGCTGACGTTGAGCGCGATCGCGAGCCCCGTCGACGCCGTGCTGAAGATGTTGGACGTGAGCCAGCCCAGGAGCGGCGGGATGCATGCGAAAGCCCCCGAGGCGCCGACGATGAGGCATCCGTAGCGCGCGTGGTATGCGTCCGGGGGGAGGACGGCGGAGACGACGAAGCCGATCGCGCCGATCAGCGCAAGGGCTGCGGAGTGCACGCCGCGGGCGTTGAAGTGGTCCGCGGAGTATGCGACGAGGATCTGGACAACTGCGACATGTCAGCACCTTTTTGAGGCCATTTGTGAGATTGATGTGAAGGTTACCATAAGCTGCGGCATACGGCGGGACCGTCATCAATTGCGCCTGCAGATCCACGAATCCCAACCCCGAGGTGATTGACGGCGTGAACAGCGACAGCGACGAGAACGGGATCGAGATGGCGAAGTAGACCACGTAATGCCCATAGAGGCGCCAATCCGTCAGCGTCGCCTTCGCATCCTCCCACGACATGGTACTGTGGCTGCTCTTGCTGCCTTCATGGTACAACCGCTCAATCGCCAGGTCCTTCTCGCGTTCGGAGAGCCAGCCTGCGCTCTCAGGGTAGTCTGGCAGGAAGAACCACACGAAGAACGCCGACAGACACGACGGGATGCCTTCCAGGATGAAGAGCCACCGCCAGCCCGACATGCCGTTGACCTGGTTCATGTGCCCGATGCCGTACGCGATCGCGCCGCCAAAGGCACCCGCCAGTGTCGCGCTGGCCAGAATCATGGCGACCCGCACGCTGCGCTCGTCGTGCTTGTACCAGAACGTGAGGTAGTAGACCAGGCCCGGGAACAGGCCGGCCTCGAAGACGCCCAGCAAGAAGCGCACGCCCGTGACGGCGGCGCCGGTCTTGACGCCGCCGAGGCCGATGGTGACGGCGCCCCAGGAGACCATGAGGAACGCCAGCCAGCGGGAGGGGCGCAGCTTCTTGAGCAGCATGTTGGATGGGACCTCGAAGAGGGCGTAGGCGATGAGGAAGATCATCAGCGCGATGGTGAAGTCCCTGTTGGACATGTGTGTCTCGGATTGCATGTCGTGGCCCGAGGAGGAGTTGAGGATCTTGGCGTTGCCGATGTTGGAGCGGTCGAGGAAGCAGAGGAAGTAAATGCCGGCGCATATTGGGATGATGCGCTTGTCTTGCTTCCATAGCAGAGCTCTTTCTTCTTCGCGGGAGCAGGAGACGGGGGATGCGGGGGCGATGTCCTATCATCGTCACATCAGCGCGACACTTCTCATCGTGTATGAAGTTTGTGATGTCGTACCTCTTTTATCGTCGGCGAATCGATGTCGCGAGGGCCTATGCCCTTCTCACCCGTCGTCGCCATCTTGTTGTCGATGTAGCTGATGATGGTGATGTAGTTGGCCTTGGCAAGTCTTCGCAACAGGGCACTCCCCTCAACAAATCGCCTTTTGAAAATTGACTTTCAAGCCACAGGAAGAATCTGTTCCGCCCACCGGCAAACTCACTTCACCAGAAAAACCTTCGTAAAACTACAAGCGACGACTGAACCGCCGCCCTTTTTCATCGGCCGAGTTCCTCCAAACCCCGCATACGCGGGGAAGCTTCTCCTCACACCCGCACTTCGTGCCGTCCCAACCACCCTGTCCCCGTGCCGTAGTCCCGCATGTCGGTAGTGTCGTCGGTGGATCTTTGCGCGTGAGATCTCGCGAATCAAAGGCGGCAGTGTGCTGCGAGATTCGAATTGTTTTGTTGGCCGGATGCATGTGTGACCAAAGAGGTCCCTACAAGCGCCGGGGAGTCACCGAGGCCGGACGATGTGGCCGGGGTGTTGGTTGACCGCTCATCGTGAACCCTGGATCGACTGCTTCACGCAAACACCTGCGAACCAATGGTTTTGGTGGTTGATATCGATGTTTGCTTTTTTTTCGGTTGGTTCTAAAATGGGGTGAGGAGAAATGATGGCAGGACGATTGCATAAGCAGTCTTCCAAGTCACGATTTAGAGAAGAGGAGGCGGCGTTCCCGCACCTCCTACGTACGCATCGCTCTACACCCATGTGAAGTTAGTCTTCTTCTTACCCAAGCTATCTCACCATTCTATTATTCCCACCGTCGAATCGCTCGTAGATAACCTTTCGCTTCGTCAGCTTTCGCTCGAAAAATATACCATTCCGGGAACCACAAGTCTGCGTTTAGCCGCGATCGAGACAATGTCTCAACGACCGCGCCCAAGATAGATGACCTCAGATTCCAAGCGGCTCAAACTTGCAGTTCTTTGGGCTTAGGTCCTTCATCACATGCGCTCCGCGTAGCCACAAAATGAACAGAATTAGAACATGCACGAGCCCCAAATCCAAACTTCTCGAACAGCGTATCCGATGAGTCCGTCGATACCACATCCACCGCCTTAGACCGGATCCGGCCTCGAGGCTCAAAAACACGGACTGTGCGGCGAAGCCACCAGCTCCCTCAAATTACACACAACACGCACAATCTCGACGATGCATTAACATCCAATTCCAACTCGCATTCTTCAGTGAATAACAAACCGACCTTAGCCAGCCCTACGTGGCTTAACCCCTTGATAGTGGCGCGCCGATCTGGCGGAGCTCGTGCGCCGACTTTCACATGCAAGCTTCTTCTCTGTTTATGCCATTTTGAGACAGCTACTGATAAGCGTGTGTGAGTGTTTTTTTTTTTTTTTTAATCTGGCATGGTAAACATAAACACCATGTCGCGCTCATCGTTCGCCGCAGGAAGGAATCTTTCCTGAAAGCCCCTGTCCCGAAGTCCGAGAAACCACCGCCTGGTGAGAGAGAATCCAGCCGACATGGACAGTCCGACGATGGAGAACTTTATCGACTGCGCCCATCATGCTGCAGTGTCCGACGAAGAGAACTTTCCTGATAGGAAGCGACTTGTTATCTGCTGCGATGGAGCGTGGAACAGCTCGTATGCTACCTGGAACATACTTCTTCTCAACCAGCGACTGACGAAAGCGTACCAGAAACATTGGCAGCAATGCCATACCGACGAACATCAGTCGATTGTCTGCGGCTGTAGCACACAAATGCTGTACCGGCATGCCGCAGGTTGTGTACTATCACCGCGGTCCCGGGACCGACGAGTCAAAGACGACCAGCGTCCTCGAAAGTCTTCTCGGTCTAGGAGTTCGACAAGTAAATCGCCCCTTCATGATCGCACATATTCCATATCATATGACTAACCCGGTTTGCCAACAGGACATTGTCGATTGCTACCGCTTCATCTGCGACAACTACAACCCCGGCGACGAGATCGTCATTTTGGGATTCTCACGGGGCGCATTCACAGCCCGCTCCATCTCCTCCATGGTCTGCTCCCTGGGCTTCCTCAACCGCACCGGCCTCCGCCATCTCGCAGACATCTACCAGGACTACCAGTCGTTCAACGAATGGACCAGCGAGTTCCTGTACGACTCGAGCAAGCATCTCCGTGCCTTCACTGTCGAGCAGCTGGGGAAAAGAGTCAAGAAGGAGTTCATGGATAAGATGGAGAGGATTGAGAGGAAACTCGACGGCCGAGGGTATGAGTCTGATGAACGGAAGAAACAGCTCGGGGAGGAGTTCGCCAAGTTGTATGCAACCTATGAGAGGAGGCTCAACCCGGAAGCTTTGAAGAAGCGGCTTGAGAGAGAAAAGGCGGAGCTGTTCAAGAGGATGACGCAAATGAAGAAGGACAATGGCCAGATGAGGTTCAGGAAGATGGCAAAAGCGTATCGCGGTCAGCTGTCAGAGGTAAGAAGCCACTTCTCTTTCAAAAAGGTCTTCACTAACAAGAACAGTATCAAATGTGCCTCACAAGGAGGAGTAGCATGCAGGCCCAAACAACATTCGAAGCTGTGGAAGGAAGAGTGAAGGCAGTTGGTAAGTCTTCCTGTTTCTACCTTATGATATCAGATGTCCTGCTAACACAGTCGATTGCGACAGGCGTTTTCGACACCGTTGGAAGTTTCGGTATCCCAAGGATGCCGTGGTCCTTCTGGGAAGGCAGTGCCTCAGAGGTATGGTACCATCCATATCGGGAAGGGTATATTGTGAAAAGGGTGTGTTCTAACACTTGCAGCAGCTTCGATTTGCAAGTCTTGATGTCCATCCTAACGTAGACCACGCCTTCCAGGCCCTTGCTTTGGACGAGTCAAGAACAGCATTCGCACCAAGTCTATGGAATTTGAGCCCGAAGAACCACAACACTCAGCTGCGCCAAGTCTGGTTCCCAGGATGTCATAGTAACGTCGGCGGAGGCTCTGAATCACAGCAAATTTCAAAGATAGCACTGGCATGTTCGTCAAATCCACCAGGTACGCCGTTGTTGAATTATAAGCTGATAAATCTCTCAGGGATGGCGGATCAACTCACGTCGATCGGCGTCGAGTTCAGCAAGCAGGAAATGAAGCGCATCTTCCGCACCATCCCATCCCCGAGCGACGCCCGTCCCTGGGGTCTCGGCAAGATCACCAGCCCCGACAGCCTCGTGACAACACTCCCCGATGCCGCTTGGAACGCAGTCACCCTTCCCTACCGAACTGTCACGAACCAATGGACAGAGAGCTCCATACGCAAGCCCGGCTTATACAGAGACGAGCTCCGCGACAAGGCCCTGACCAACACAGTCGAGCTCATCCACCCCTCCGTCCGCGTGCGCTACCTCTACCACGGCCTCGGCGTCGACGACTCGGGCGAGTGGCAATGCAAAGCCCTCTCCGGTCGCGGCTGGCAGCTCATGTTCGAGAAGAGCCCGCCCAAGGAGGAGAACATCCGACCGGGCCGCGACCCGAACGTCATCGACCAGTACAAGACCACCACCGGCTCCGTCACCGCCGTGTACGAGCAGTACCCGCGCGACCACCAAGAGTACTCCGCCGAGGAGAAGTTCATCAAGGCCGAGCAGCCGCTGGAGTCCGACCTCAAGACGCTCGACGCGCCGAAGAACACGTGGACGTGGCGCCTGCGGCACGGCGACCGCCAGCTCGTGCTGCCCGAGGAGCAGGTGGGCATGTGGGAGCGTATGTACATCGAGATCAACGACGATATGGTCAGGTGGCAGAAGATGACGATGGATGAGCGCAAGAAGCGGTGGAGCAGGGGCGACCAGATCAGAGACTTGGCGAGGGAGAGCGTTGCTTTTGCGTTTGATGCGGTCGATCAGATTGTGAAGACAGCGGTTGGTACGGTGTTTGGTGGGCCCCCGGAGAAGTACCTTCCCAAGGGGTACCCGAGCGAACACGGCTATCATGATTTTGTGTCGTGGCAACGAGGTCTGGAAGATGACAACTCGTTTGATTCAAGGAGGATCTCTGTTGGTTCTGAGGGATACGGGAGTTGGTAAGCATATGCTTTGTACGATTTGACATTCCATGGGTAATGATTAGTAAAGATGACGAAGGAACGCGATGTTGGCTGGTTGGAGTTCGCTTTGGCTATCTCAATGTATCATAATTGTGAAAGGCGTTGGTTGGAGATGTTGGGAACGACTCCCCATAATATTATGTTTCTTGGCGACGACCGCAAAAAATCGACGTCCTCCGCATTCTATGTATCTTTCGGTTTGATGAAGATCTCCTACCGGTATCACACATATCTCTGCCCTGAAATATGCGTCCCACCCAGCTGCTCCGCCGATGCCATGCCTGTAAACCCAACACCTGCCCAGTCTCCTACCGCCCCGCCCATCCCATCCATGAACAGTGATGGGTCGACGATATCATAGACATCAGGTCCCCAAGTCATATCAAATCCCCAATTTCCCATGGTCGAAAAGTTCGCCGGTATGTTCCCCTGCATCTCAACTTCGCCCATTCCATCCTGTTCGCCACCCTCGTCATCTTCATCCTCCTCCTCCTCGCCTTTGGACACCATTTCGGCCCACCTCCTCTGTCTGATCTGTGCAATCCTGACCTTTGTCGCACCCAGAGTGTAAATGTTACCCCTCCACGGCCCAGAGTCAGCAGACACCGCCGCCATGGTAGCGTCGACCTCCTCCAGCTGGGTAGCCACTTTGTTGAGGATATCCGCCACGTCGATCAAGAGCGCCGGCTGTCTTGAGAGCTGGGCTCTCAGCTCAGCGAGGACCCGAGGCAGGTTTTTTTCCGGTGCAGACTGATCCTGCGAAGGCGACTTAGATGATGTCGAAGGCGTAGAGATTGAGACAGGAGTGTTGGGGTTGATGGCTGCCTCCATCGCCGCCAGGGCTGCGTTCGGATCATTACTCGACGGGTCGGCAACAGTTGCAAGCTTTGAAGGTTCGCTGTTACTGGCGGCGAGCCACGCCCAGCGACTAATCATCACCACGGCGTAGATCAGCTGCAACGCCATTGGGAGGGGGCAGGGGTAAAAAGCAGAGATGGGAATCGCGAGCCATGAATCGAACCAAGCTTTTAGTGCAGCGTTCGCCTGATAAAATATATCCAGAGCTGAGTTGTGACCTGAAGTGAGGGACCTGAGGGAATTTGAGAGGGAGGCAAGGAGTTCGGCGTCGATCTTTGGTGGCTCGTACAGCCGGAGCCGTGCAGTGGCCATTTGGACTTTTAGGAAATCTGAAGTTGGTTAGCGTAACAGTCTGCATGTAGTGGCTTAGAATGCTTGCATTTATCTTCCAGAATCGGAGGCATATTGTCTACAAGCTTGTCCAGCTCGGCCTGGAAGCTGGATGCATAAGCTGAGATCGGGGCCTTTGGAAGTCCCAAGCCCCCATCCCAGTCTTCGTTTGCCCGAATCTGGGATATCCTCTCTGCTAAGCGCTGAACTCTGACAATATAGATGACGTGAACGTCTGACTCGAACTCCATGGCTTCGTCAAGTTCGCGCAAGCATTGCTCCATATATGCCGAGAACCTCATGGGGTCGATTTGCTGGACGTCTAAGGAGACGCTGCAAATGGTTAATAATCCTGACTAGCAAGTGAAAATTCAGAGACTTACGATGAGCTGAGGTACCACACCGCCAAAAGCAGTCTCCTCTCTTCGTTCGTCCGCTGCTTCAGCTCGCAAGGCCGCATGACGATAAGTCTCGTCCGCTCTGTCAGGCTAGGGCCACGCTTCAAACCCAACTCTCCAAGAAGACAAGCTGCTTGTGAGACGAGCATGTCGAACTGAGCATGCGCAATACAATGGTGGTGGAACCACCCAAGGATGACAACTAGACCCAGCAGAAGATCCATCGATCTCTCACACCTCAGGACCATGTGGTCAGCAATATAGGTGAGGAGGCGATACATCTGCCCGCGCATCGACCTTGGACTCCGAATAGATGCGACCATGCGAATAGACGCCATTAGAAAAGGTCGTGTTGCATTGAGCGTGCTTGCTGTCACTCCTGTGGGTATGATCACAAACGGGAAGTGAGGCGCCATCTCGCCCCTGTAGATGGCAAGCAGGTTGTCGTCTGTATCGGGAGGACCAGGGGCCTCGCCTGGTTCAGCGCGGCATATGCATGTTGGTGGCACGAAGCAGTTGTATACCTCAGGTATCTGAACAGGGCCGACATCGATGTTGCTGGATGGCTGCCAAGGGGATGAGCGGCATTGTGTCAAAAAGTCCGGGTGGCCGGGCGGTAGTGTGGTTTCGTGGTTCGGTACCACAATGGAACGTCTAGGTAAATCTCCTTCGGGGTGTTTGGGGAGGCCAGAGACATTGCCTGTTACTCTCAAGGAGGTTACGAGGCGGTTCAGGCGCTCTTCAAGCTGCTTCGTTTTACTGTCATATCTGTGTTAGCAATATAATGGACTCGATCATTTAGCAGCTCACTCTGACATCGGAAAACTGATTGGGACGCCCAACATCTTAAGAGCGAGGGTTTAATAAGATGCTTCAAGGGTTCGACTTACGAGGGCTTGCTCTGCCTCTTCTTCCGTGGCTTGTGTACCTGCTCTGTACAGTTTTTGTACAGCCTGTCGCACCTTCTCAGGCGCCAAATGGCACCAGCACGTCAGTGAACTGTCCCATGGAGCGACCAGAGGCCCTCAAGGCCATCCTATCATAAATGCATAGCTGTCCCAAACTGGCATCTTCTCCTATTGTGGCTTCACACGGGGCTTCCGGCTTGGAGCGGCAAGTGACTCCGGACCAGGGGTTCTCGGCAAATGTCCGTTCCCTTCGCAGCGAACTGACCGTTCGAGATGCTAGCACTGAGATGGAACTTGAACATACCTATCACACTTCGACCCAGGTTTGCTGTTCGACCGGAGACACTTTGCTTTCGCCGTTGCACACGGAGCGCAAGCGGCACCCCATCTGGCTACCGACGGCACCCGGGGGCGATCCGGAGTAGACCCCGTTGATCGCTCTGGAGATGAAGCCGCCGACATCTGGTCCTTCTTTGGAGTCTTGGGAGGAGAAACACTTCAGGCCTCTAATGAAGAACGGGCGCTATGAAACGGAAGCTTTTCAAATTCCCGTCTGGCTTCGATTCCCCGTTGATCCACGCGTGAAGCTTGTGGCGAAAGGAAGTGAGATTGAGACGTCTAATAAAGAAGCCTACCTACCGCAAAGACACCGAGCTTCGAATGTAAGAAACACTTAAGCTTAACAAGCTGAGGTAAGAATACTTCGTATCACTCTTTTTACTGCCACCACGCTGACGTTGGACCGGAGTTTTCAGAGGCTGGGCAAAACTCCGATCCCTGCCCACACGGCTGTGCAGGCGAAAATCACGCTAATCCCGCCAGTGCAGATTCCTGCCATAAGCAGTAGAGCAGGGGGTGCAGCGCCCTGGAATACTTCGCCCAGCGGTCTGTGATCGGGATTTAGCCGAAAACTCCGTTCGAGTGAAGCCGCCTTGGCGCCGAAGTACGAGGCGTCTTGTCGATGAGGTTATATATGAATGGTGTCGGACGCGTTGTAGATGATGATGCGTCAAACGGCTGCGCCTTCATTCATGATGAGTCTCAGATAGCACAAGCGATTTGCGGGCGCGGGCTTCGATGCTTTGGACGGAGTTGCCCCGAAAAACGTAGACTAATACACGAGAGACATTGCGGATGGGCCCGATACTCAGAGAGGTTATCAAAAGCCTCTTATGTCATATCCCAATACAATTGAGAGACGCGAGACGCTGAAAAAGGTGAGACAGTCAGCCTGGGCTGACGGTAAGTTCTCATGCGGGCCGTCTGACAATGCATTCGGCTAACAGCTTGTTCGCTGCCCATTACGAGGGAGATCATTCCCGCGTTTGAAACCAGGGCCGACCGGCAATGGTCTTGCAGTTGATTGACTAAGAGAGTTCAAATTTTAGAAGCATCTATATGCTGTCTCCGTAGCTTAAGTTAACAAGAGAATTGATTGTAGCAGCTTGGGTGACATTTGTGCGGTAGTGGCCGGTGGATTCGTTGACACTACCAATCACTAAGTCTGGTTGTGGTGTCCAACTTCATCTCTCGGAAAACGGCATAAGCCACCTCATTGTATACTAAATAAATTAGCGCAACTCAGAACAATAATTTTGTAACATCATCCAATCAAAATGCGTCATGCCGTCGCTGTAGAGCGGCCGAGACTTTCGGTCTTCAACTTTCAGTCGCCTGCTCCGATCGCCGGCCCCACACGGAGCACGGCCACCGGTTTGAAGTACACAGAAAACGGAGGCTGCACCGCCGCCAACTCTGAATGGCACCAACAAACAAACAACCAGGTTGCAGGTGAAGTCCAGTTGAAACAAATTTCTGAAAACATCAAGAAGCACCACCGGGGCGAGTCTCTGCTTGACAATGCTGCGCGTTTGGAGCATTTGGCGCTACTTCAGCTGTACTTGGAGCGAGACGTTTCTCATATTAGACGAGCTGAACTTGGTCGAGTTCGGACATCCGGGGTGAATTTCAACGGATTTCATGCTGGTATTTCTGGTGCGATGGAATAGGCAACACGGGTGAGAAATATGGCTTAGAGCTTATGTGGCCTCTCATGTGAACCGAATTTCGTTGTACCTTTGATGACCAGTTATATTGCGTAGGTAATTTCGTTGGTCTACATTTAAAACCACTGCAAGCTCGCCCAGCATATACATATCTGTGTGTTACAGAGGCGCTTTCCAACCCGCAGCTAGTAACGCAGCTGTTTGGCTGAAAACATGACAAGCAGCATAAAATGAGTAATGGGGCCAAGCAGATCTTAGGAGGTAAGATACGGTCTATGTATAGGCATACGGTTGGTTGTCGAAGGGATGGGGCCGTCATCAGGATTCGATCACACCGCCGAGCGACTTGCTTGACGATAATGCAGCGTTGAGACTTGGGAGAAACCCTGAACTCAAATTGTATACACGAGGGACCATGACGGAAAGCGAGCTCAGTGGACGGGGAAGAGCAGAGTCGAAACTTGGTCGATAGCCAACTTGCGAGAAGTCTACCGTCGTTTTAACTCGATGCCGACCGTGACGTACCCTCATTTTCATGTCCGCATCCGTTCTTAGTATCCAGAGTGTGAGTTCTGGTTCCCATTGCCGAGACTAATCCTCGTCGGCGATGACAGGGAAATATATAGCTCTCTCACGCTCTCCTCTCCAAGAGACATGAACGATCCCCTTCTGGCTACATGTTATAAAAGGCACCCCGCCTTCTACAAACAGAGACTTGTTCTTTAAGGGGGAACCGACCACATGTGCCAAACTGTCGGGGGATCCCGCTCTTCCGAGTGTCTCAGTGAAGGAGCCAACACAGGCCCTCACCAGAGCGTGCCGACACTCTTACACTCCCCGTCGACACATACGTCCTTGATGTATACAGGGATGCATACTCGGAAGATCTGGAGGCCTAGTGACGGAAAGCGATGAAGTGGATGAATGGACATGCTCGAAGCCACTGAGTGCGGCGAAGCCGTCCCTGTCTGCACCCGCAGACATTGACGCAAAAGAAGTCCATAGTAGTGCGTCACCTAAAGATTTCACCTCAAGCACTCAGACATTTCTCTTGACGGATTACACATTTAAGACTCCGCTAGAGCTTCTGTTACAAATGGCGAGTGCCCTTAGCCATCGCCACGTCAGTTGGGCGGGGGCCGTTGTCCGTCATAGACAGTGATTACGCAGTAGTGGACGGCATGGGGCTTGGGTAACGTGCTGCTGATTCAACCTAACATGTCAATTATATAAATATCACTTCTCCAAAGATCTTGATTCATCCACAGGGCCAGAAAATGAGACAGGTGGGGAAGACAACTATCTGAGACTCGCGCAGTTTCTGACCGGACCGTGGCGTGAAGATGCCGAGGTGTGATCACCCCTCGGCGAGACGTCGCTCGCGGTCTTCATCTCTGCCTTATCCTGTCTATTCGTCACTTTCTCTCAAATATCCAGTGTCCACGGATTTCATTAGTCTCAGGTTAACAGGACACTCTCATCTTTTGCAATGCTAACACCCTGTTAAGGCCATGCATGTCGCTGCTTGCAACAGGCATATGTAGTTCGCCCCGGGGTCATGCAACTGTTATGCACATCTTCATAATATATAAACCCGCTAGGATTGTAATTTCCAGCATTGTTGACGCTGATTGGAAGCTTTACACCAGTGTGCCATTAAACTTCATCAAACCCAGGGAAGGCACGCACATGAGGTATACCGAGGAGGAGGCGAAAGACGGCAAAGACAGCCAAAGATGAGGGAGAACGTGAGGACTCCTTGACATTCAACAATTTAAGAAAGAGCGACGCACCATCATGGCCACGGCACCCATTCACCATCTGCCCATTAAAGTTGAGATAGATATTTCGCATAAAATGCTAGGAAGCCCAGTGAAGAGTAAAAGGGGTAAATTGTGCGCAACAGAAGCTAACTCTAACCGAAGAATACAGTGTAATATATAATTCTAATTCCTTATACCCCAGAAAGACTGAGACGTAAGGCTACCTCCCTAGCTGTGAACTTGACACTCTCTCCGCAAGACGCTGCGTGGAATTACGTGTATATTTGCGGCACCCGGGCTGTCACTGCGTCAGGTATTCATCTCTAAGAATGACTGGTTCCGTAATTTGTTGCCTTGCCTGGGCTGACTCCCTCGACTGCAAATTAGTGTTCATCACAGCATCTCTTATTCGCATACCGGAACCTTACGCTTTCCAATGATGCGCCCGCTGTCAGTACATTTGGAAAGAATAATCGGCAGACCTAAGGGATGACAGACGAAGACGAAGGTGATGAACGAATATTGGCGGGGCCCTGGGACGTGACGAATGCGCCTCCAACGCTTCTTCCCGGGGTTCTTGACTTGGTGCGTGGTCCGAAAGAACTCGGGTTTAAGTGGGCTGTCAATTGCGGTTCCGGCTGGGTATCAGCGACTCCAATCGCGCTACTTATGTGTCGCGAAGTTTCAAGCCTTTGCCTGAAAGAGGTTCTCGTCCGTCGTGGGGGGCAGGCGGCAGGCGAGATGAGGCTTGACCGTCATGACAATTATAAAGCCATTAGGAACACGTAATCTGGTTGGTTCACAGCACCAGATAAAATGATCCGGTTCAGAATTGCCTCGCATTCTATGGCGATGAACTACCGTGACGTTTTGATTTCTGCGAAGGTGGTGACAGATGTTCCCAAGGGGCCGTTCCTCGTCAAGATATCCGTCGCGGTCTTCACCCTCGTCTTCCGTGTCTTATTCATCAGGTTCACTCATGTGGATGACGTCGCTAGCCGCGAGCCCTTCAAAGGCTTTCATACCAGACTATCCCCAAGCCCTACAAAGCAGGTTGGGCTTCTCGGGGTAGCATTGAAGGTAGTGCTAAATAATCAACTCCTGGGAGTGGAGCCAGGCGTTTGGGTGCCCATGAAAGAAGAAGTAAGCGGATGGCAGCGGCAATTTATAGAAGGCAACGAGTCTCCTACGCACATTGGAAAGGCACAGCAGTACAGCGGTCTTGTGTTTTGGACTGGGAAACGACCGTACGGATGAGCCTATATGGTAACGATGGTCGTGTAAATGTGTTAAGATACACCTATGGGAACTATGCGATAGTCGCATTCCTACTCCCAATATATGTGTACGCATACTCTACGGATAGAGGTGACGGAGGATGACGTGGTGGCTCATCGCTCTCTCACTACATCTACTCTGTCCAACCCGGCGTTTGACGGCCAAAGGTGAGAACGGCGTCACAAGTCCGCGAGGGTTTAATGGCGGCAGAGTAACCCCTGAAGGCAGCATACTTATAACATTTCAAGCCTAGGGAGCGTCGAAATTGCATCGACATCTTTTGGCAATGGGAGAGGTTCTTGGTATTAATGTCGTTCCTGAATTAACGCATTGAAACAAACAGGACAGCGCGTAGTTGTCCGGGTATAGTATTATTCAACTCCATGTATGGGGGTCCCCTTTCCCCCAATCGATAGCACCTTGCTTCCATCGCACATGTTCAACCGCAACAAACCGTAGCCTCCTTGGCGGCAGAGGTCGGTCCATCGTAGAGCGTCTCCCACTGGAAGATGAAAGAGCCGATGTAGGATCCGAGGAAGATGCAGATGATTATGTAACCGTTGTAGTACATGGCGAGGCTAGGCGAATGTCAGCGATGTTGAAGGATAGGGTGACATTGGGAATCAACTTACAGCATGATGAAGTAGGCAACGGCGAACTGGACCATGTGAAGCAGCGCCCTGATGGCCTGCTGGAGGACGTTCGGTCGGAAGGGAGGGATACTAGCGTTACCAGCTGCGGTGACGGAGGTTGACGGTCCCTTTCCGTTGTCACCGGCACTCTCCGAACTGGGACCGGCACCGGAGCCAGCGTAGCGGGCCTGGTGGTTGCGGATCAGGTATCTGTCGTACTCCTTGACGGCACGGCGAAGCATTTCGAGGGAGATCGTGAGAAGGAAAACGCCTATGCAAGAACCGGCAAACATTCCGTACGAAGTGATATGCCACGATCGCGCTATAAAGCAGGCGTCTGTGGTATCGCGTTAGTGAAAATTTGGCATAGTTTCGGGATGATTCCGTTTTCTCACCCAGGACCTGCCAGTTCCACAACATCTATGGGATCAGTTAGTATGTTGTCATGATGTTTGGACATGGTGGTTGTCGGTTGATAATGGTGTTGAGCGGAGACAAGCAACTTACAGAAATCTTGCAGGAACCGCCACCCATTGACATGGCAGCCTTGGTGCTAGTGGCAGCAGCCATACCAGTCATGGTGCCAGTGGCCGACATGGCGGTTGTGGTGGTAGCCATACTCATGCCGTCCATCTTGATGATCTGTCGACTCGGTGGTCGCGGAAGGTTGAATCGATGTTGGAGTGTTGTTGAGATGCTCGAATATCAGAGATGAACGTCCAAAAAGCGGAGACTTTGATCTCGGATCAATACTAGCAGGGTATGCCTTGTTGCAGTCGGATCGATGTGATAGAGAACCGGAGAAGAAAAGACGAACTGGTCTAAAACTGGCGGATCGAGGAGAGTTTAAATGGACGCAGACCACAAGGTGCATAGGGGATCATCAAGCCTCTTTCCTAAGACCGACGAAGGGACAGAGACAGACTTCGTACGTCCCCACTTGCGCTGGATTCCTTCCCGAAAGACATCCAGGATCCAAGGATGCAGGTCTTGGCAAGAGCATGTAAGATTCGGTGGGTAGGGGAGGTACGGGGGCAGCCTGGGACTGGGATTGAGATCGCGGCCACCGGTGTAAATGGAACCATGCGATTGACTCAAGGGACTGGCTGGCTGCTATCAGATGAGAGGCTCCACACCCAAGTTTAGCCAAAGTTGGGGGCAAGAAAAGAACGATGGCCTCGGAATGAGCGAATCAAACCTTTTGAAAGAGTTTTTCCGTTGCTTCCTTCCTTTATCGAAGTCGACATTCATGAGAGGAAGGAACATTGGAGAGAGAGAACCTTCCTGCCGTCAGCGTTATCGTATGTTCCGGAAGGCGCAGGTGGGATCAGGTGCCAAGGCCAGAAAGCGCTATCGCTCCTTCTGCCTCACGCATCCTGAGAGCGTTTGAGCAAGTTTACTGCCCAGCCAAATGTCCAATTGCAGTTTGCAGTTTGCACTTTCCGACTTTGCCCCCAAAACACCCCCAGCAGCAATCGCGTTGCCTCTCCACCCCACGTTCGACTTTCTGCACGACACCTCACCTCAAGCTTGACTTTTGCTAGTGCGAGTGGCTTCATTTTCTCCCCATGTCTCGCTCGTTGGCTCCCGCCATCTGCTGAGCCCTGCAGCGCCGCTAGTAGGCCCGGCTGGCCTATGCGTCCTGTACCTTCTTACCGACCTTCGTACAACGGCCAGGTTCCATCTCGTTGCTGCAAATCACCTGCAAATGCATGGACAAGACGACCAGGCCAGTCGAATTACTTGCTCGCAACAGGCGCAAACGCAGTAGTGCTGATGAGCGGCCACCAGGTGGACCGCACGATGCACCCCCGATGTCCCTTCTCAGGGATCTGGCCCTTGCCAGCGCCGGGCTGATCATCACGAAAAAGAAGGTCGAGATGCCCTGCAACACGCGGCCAAGACAGCCTTCCCGGATTCACCCACGTCCCAGAATGCGGTGAACTTTCAGCTCCAACCCGCTGTACGCCCATCGTCGGAGATGTCTGCCGAGTGCGACGAGAGCTGTGCTTGTCGGACGTCACCAGAGACACGGTCGGTTTTCGTAACTCGCTGCCATCGCGCTCGTTGAAGGACTGTCGTTGGGTACCGAGAGAGTCTCGTCTGTTGGAACGGAATCTGTCAAGAAGGCCGACGACGCCTTCCGTCGACCCTGGCAGATTTTGAGAACATTTGCGAAGGATCTCGGCCTCGAACGCTGCTCCAACGCGGCCTCACATGTTTTTGCATCGCTGGACGAGACCAACGAGGGTCGACATCCGATCTCGTCCACACAACACCGTACAGAGCCCCATTCAGCGGCGTCTCTCGGCCATTGGGAGGCCAGACGAGGATTCCACCACCCCGGCGCCGTGCATCTGCGCCTGCGGTCTGCGTCTCCCGTCGAGGTTGCGTCGCATTAGATTGCAGCTCGCCTCGCCTCTCTATCGCGTGAAGCTCTTCCGTTTGTAGGCGCCTCATCGCTGGGCATCACCATCGCCGCCGCCAATCCCTCAGCGAGCGCAGCCCATCCGTCGTGTTCACTCTTGGCCTGCGTCCTGCATGTCTCTGGCTATGAAAAGAACATCGGTGAGATCAAGGTTCGGGCTAACGGTGGGGGGGAAATGGCAGACAGGGTCCTGATGCATATTGATGCATATTCGATTTCTAGCGTCCAACTGGCAAATTTCGCGGGGTCAATTTCGCCCTTTCTCATCTCATCGCGCCCGCCGCCGATCGTACGGCCTGCTGCCGGGTGGTGCTACCGCCGCCGAGCGCCCTGTTCGTTCTCCCCGGGCGAGCTCGGACGTGGATCCTGGCCTTTCGACGAGACATCCCGACTGACAAGTTTAATGAAGAATCTGACTCTTTTCTGCGCGGTGCAATATTTCTCTTACAAGTAATGGATCCCCAGGTCCTGAACTCCCGCCAACGCCGACCCTTGATTGAACACGAACCATTTTCTTCACAACACCTCAGAGCTCGGCCTTCGCCTTGTCGTCCGCCGACGCATTCTGCAATGCGTACAGCTCTCTCGGCTGTCCCGACGCGTCGCAGCTGGCAAACTTCCACCAACCCCAATGCCACGCGCCGGCGATATTGATGAGTCCCCACTTGATCGGCGCCGGCATGGGCGGCCAATTCGCCCACAACCCGTCCTCCACCGTCCGGTCCAGGTTGAGCAGGAAGAACGGGACGACATCCGCCGTGCCGGCCTTGGTCACCGTGCTCTTGCCCCACGTCTTGAACGTCAAGCTCGCGTTCGCCGCCTCCGGTGTCCCCTCCTTCGGCGCATTCGGGTGCTCCGCTAGGCCGGCGATGGTGCTGATCTCGCTGTGGAAGTGGTTCTCGAACGGCTCCTGGAAGCCCTTCATGATGTCGAGAAGCTTAGCGCCGGAGAAGTCGGAGGGCGAGGACAATGACGAGAGGTAGGTGTTGAAGTCCGCGAGGCCACCAAGGAAAGATTCTGTATTTTTGTCAGTGGGAACATTAGCCACTTGCTAACACCACACGTACCATGCTCCTTGTGCGTCTCGGCAAAGACATTCTCGTCGTTCAACAGGTCCTCGACCTTGGTGAAGAGAGACTCCTCTTCGTCATCGTGGTGGGACTTGACAAACTTGAACCAGGCCTGGGAGTATCCCACAAAGTCTGCCTTGTCGGCCTCCTGGATCAATGGGGCTTGGTGGTAGATGGAGTTGTATCCACGGAGGATCGAGTTGTGCAGCAAGCACATGTGCGTCGCACCGGTCGTGAAGAGGTCGGTCTGTTCAGTGCTCTGTCAGTCGAAGCTTCTTCAGTGGGGCCAATGGCATCCAAATCTCCGGGACCGTGGCTAACCTTCTTGGTTACGTATTGCGGCGTGGGGATGAGCTTCATAGGCCCATCAGCCCATGCCTTCGTCGTCTGCGGTGTAGTGGTCATCATGAATGGCGATCTCGACAAGAGCAAGCTCATGAGGATGCTTGGGATCACAAGCAAGAGATATCCGGCCATTTTGAAGGATGCCAGACGGCCCGGAGTGCGGCGAGGGAGGGCGGTGATATACGGCGACAAAAGTGGTACGATTCGGTGACGTCCTTGCCCCTTGGAGTGATGTTGCGTGACGGAGGCAGAGCTGCACGTCTTCGGGAGCTTGTTCCAGTGTTCCAGCGAGCTTCTGAGGAACCGTCGGGGGGTAGAGGAAAGTTGGCTGATTAAAAGGCATGTCCTCATTGGCCCGTGCAGCCATTGCTGGGGTGACTTGCAGGGAGCTCTGGCGCGGTTTCACCTGGGGAGCTCCCGCTAATGCCGCTGTGGGATCATGACATCCGACGGGATGGGGAGCCGAGGCGGCTTCGATTGGACGGGCGGCCTGATGATTACGGAGCAATGGCACGTCGACCGGGGCTTTCGGACCTTGCAGACCTGCCGATGTCCGAAGAGCTTCGGGACGTCCCTGGAAGCCTGGGGAAGTCCAATGGAAGCTTGGCTCGATGGCCGGGGCGGTGGGCCTTTAACGGGAGTCTGCCCGGTGAAGATGATTTTTCAAACTGCATCTGGACCCCAAGCATTCATTTCCTGGTAGACAGTAGGTGGTGATCTTTCTCAGGGCTAATTTGATGATCGAAGGAAGGTTCGAGCGAATACTCTGCAGAAAACGCAGGCCATAACTGATGAACCGCAGCAGTGAAGACGTCCGATAAACTAGTAGCTCTTGAGCATAAACAACCACTGCAGACAACGCTGCCCCCAATGTTCCATTGTAAGCCTGCCAGATGCCGCCAACTGAGAAACACAAGATCCAAGACCGAGCATGTCGCATTGTCGGGCTTTGCGTTTGAATTGCCAAATCTGATGGTACGGACGAATCAGAGTGCGCCCCGACACAGCAGGCAGGCACCGGACGGTTTGCGTACACCTTCCTGCCTGTTGTAAGTCAAACGCACCTCACCTCAACTCACCGCCAACGCAACCTAATCCAGAGCTATTCCTTCTCACAACCACAAGCAAATCGCCCTCTGCACCAATTCCACCAAATCACCACGAACCCATCAAAATACCATCCACCTCAAAATCACCCACCATGCCCGCCGAAGGAGTCTACTTCAGCCCCAGCGGCAAAAAGACCTTCATCCCCCTCGAAAACAACCCGGACGTCTTCACCCCGCTCATCCACGACCTCGGCATCTCCCCCTCGCTCGGCTTCTACGACGTCTACTCCCTCGACGAACCCGCTCTCTTGTCCCTCATCCCCCGCCCCGCCCTCGCGCTCATCTTCATCACCCCCTCGCCCATGTACCACCAGGTCCGCGCGCAGGACGGCACCCGCCTCGCGCACGACGGGGTCACATACGCCGGCTCCGGCCCCGGCGAGCCCGTGACTTGGTTCCGCCAGACGATCGGCAACGCGTGCGGACTCTACGCTCTGATTCATGCGGTGGCCAACGGGGAGGCGCGGGAGTTCGTGAGCAAGGGCAGTCTGATGGATCGGTTGTTGGAGAAGGCGGAGCCGTTGGGCTGGGAGGAGAGGGCGGCGGTGTTGTATGAGAGCGAGGAGCTGGAGGAGGCGCATATGAAGGCGGCGAGAAAGGGGGATACGTATGTGCCGCCGGCGGAGGAGAAGCCGGGCTACCATTTTATTGCGTTTGTGAGGGGCAAGGATGGGCATTTGTGGGAGCTGGAGGGGGGCAGCGATGGGCCCGTGGATCGGGGGGTGCTGGGGGAGGGGGAGGATATGTTGAGCGAGGGGGCGTTGGAGAGGGGGGTGAAGCGGTTTATTGGGTTTGCGGATGGGAATTTGGAGTTTAGTGTTGTTGCGTTGGCGAAGAAGGAGGAGTGAGGTGGTGATGATGGGGGTTCGAGAGAACGCGAGGCAAGAGAGTAGCATATCATACCTGCACTCATGTCAAATATTCTCATCAAGACAATACGATTGAGGACGAGAAGATCTACTGGGTTGAGAAAATTTGAATAAGTCTAAAATATGTTCTAATACTCAAGAGTACTTACCGTCCGGCCCCAGCCACTTTAATCCTTCTTGTCCATCCAGGGCACACATGCCTCGTAAACCCCCTTGAGATTCTCCCACTTGGTATACCTCTCAAACAATCCCTCATCCACCGTCCTCAGCGACTGCAATCCTCCCGCAATGAAAAAGTCCGTCAAACTCGGTTCATCCCCGCCCACAAACGCCTTCCCGCCCCGGACCTCCTTGACCAATTCATCGAACTCCCGCAGCCCCTCCTGCGCCTTCTCCCACACACCCTCCTCTCCCGCCAGCACATCCTCCAGCGTCTTGCCCCCGAGCCCCGCCTCCCTGCTCTGGCGGAAGTACTCCGCCGCGCGGGGCGAGAGCATCCCCGGCTCGCGGGGCATCACCGACGCAAAGGCAATCGGGCTCGCGACGTCGCGCAGCTTGGCGATGATCTCGGCGTCGCGCGGGGTGGACTGCGGCAGCGCCGGGGAAGGGTAGGTCTCTTCGAGGAACTTTGCGATGGGAAGCGAGTCCATGATGTGGGTGTCTGAGGGGAGGTGGTGGATCGCGGGGACGGTGTACTTGTGCTTGCCCTGGGAGTACGGCGGGATGTTCAGGGCGGAGAGAGTGGGCTCGATGTCGGGGAACTCGAGGAAGACGGTGCGGTAGGGGATGTGTTTGTAGTTGAGGACGAGGCGGATGCGCCACACAGCGGGGGAGAAGCAGGTGTTTTTGGTGGAGGCGAGGTCGTAGAGGGTTACCTCGG
Organism: Colletotrichum fructicola Nara gc5; assembly: GCF_000319635.2. Lineage (NCBI taxonomy): Eukaryota > Fungi > Ascomycota > Sordariomycetes > Glomerellales > Glomerellaceae > Colletotrichum > Colletotrichum fructicola. Next base: position 3,651,277 of record NW_027094057.1, read on the forward strand.
GGTTTGGTGGTGAGGCCATTTTGGGGTGCGTGTAAGTGAGGATGTCACGATGTTAGTGCTGAGGATTTGCAGTGTGGTTTTTGAGGAAATGGGATACTTGGCCTTGCTTATAAACACACCGCGTCGCGTCAAATCCCGTCTGAATGCAGTATGCGGCGCAGTAGTGCTGACATTGCGCTCGGTCGCAGACGAAAGGCGCATGTCGTCCGAAGTCCCCTGGTCACCTTACACCTGCCTAAACTGCATGCTCACCGAGATGTCAGTCCAGCACACCGAGGTGAGAGGTAGGTTCAAGGCAAGGTGAGGGGGGTGAGGGGTAACTTCCCAGTTGGTTCGCTTTGGCAGGGAGAGCTGTGCTCAGCCTTGAACCCCACCACCCGCACTGGCCAGCCACCCCGGCCGCTCCCACCCAATCAGGGCCGGCCGCCGGTCCAACCATCGAAACAGCTAGAAGGCACTCGGGTGGTGAGCTTTTGGGCCTGTTCTGGGGCTCTGTTTTCTTTCTGCCTTTCGTCCCGCCTTGCCTGACTGAACCCCGCGGCCTGAAATCTTGACCTTTTCCCTCTGCATCTTCTTCTCACCACGATTGAAAACCCTCACGAATACCCCCCTTTCGACGAACATAACCGCGACTGTAATTACAAGCTGCTGTTTTTTTGTTTTCTAATTTTCGAAACGTTCATCCGCAAGGCATAGCACGAAAACAAACACACATCAGCCATGGCTTCCGCAGACGAGCTCAAGGCTCTCGGCAACAAGGCTATTGCCGAGAAGAACTTTGACGAGGCTGTGTAAGTAGCTCGGAGTCCCCGGCGTGGGAAACGGATTTCAGAGCTGACAAGAAACTGTGCAGCGCCAAGTTCACCGAGGCCATTGCCCTCCAACCCGAGAACCACATCCTCTACAGCAACCGTTCGGCCGCTTACGCCTCCAAGAAGGACTGGCAAAAGGCGCTGGACGACGCGAACAAGACGACAGAGATCAAGCCCGACTGGCCCAAGGGCTGGGGACGCAAGGGAACCGCGTACTACGGCCTGGGCGACCTGCTCGCTGCCAACGACGCCTACGAGGAGGGACTGAAGGTCGACCCCAATAATGCCGGCCTGAAGAAGGATCTCGCCGCTGTGCAGAAGGCCATGAAGGCGGAAGCTGGTGGTGGTATGTTCTTACCTGCATGACTTGCTACACTATGAGAAGCTAACGACGACAGACGCCGGCGACCCGGGTCTCGGCCTCGGCAATATGTTCAACGACCCCCAGCTCCTCCAGAAGCTCGCCGCGAACCCCAAGACGAGCTCGTTCCTCTCCGACCCCTCTTTCATGGCCAAGCTCCAGCAGATGAAGGAGAACCCCAAGGCCTCCCCCGACCTTTTCAGCGACCCCCGCATGCTGCAGGTCCTCGGCGTCCTCATGGGCGTCGACATGCAGATGGGCATGCCCGACGAGATGCCCGGCGGCTCCAAGGACACCGAGATGCCCGACGCCCCCGCTCCCCAAGCAAAGCCCGCTGCCCCCAAGAAGGCGCCCACCCCCGAGGCGGAACCCGAGCCCGAAGAGCTGGACGAGGAGGCCCTGGAGAAGAAGAAGGCCAAGGAGGCCGCCGACAAGGAGAAGGCCCTGGGCACTGAGAACTACAAGAAGCGCAACTTTGACGAGGCCATCGAGCACTACACCAAGGCCTGGGAGCTGCACAAGGACATCACCTACCTGAACAACCTGGGCGCCGCCTACTTTGAGAAGGGCGACTACGAGAAGGCCATCGAGGCGTGCACCAAGGCCGTTGAGGAGGGCCGCGCCATCTACGCCGACTTCAAGATGATCGCCAAGTCGTACGCCCGCATCGGCACCGCGTACGAGAAGCAGGGCAACCTCGACCTCGCCATCGAGAACTACAAGAAGTCGCTGACGGAGCACCGCACGCCCGACGTCAACGCCAAGCTGCGCGCCGCGGAGCGCACCAAGACGGAGCAGTCGCGCCTCGCGTATATCGACCCGGCCAAGGCCGAGGAGGCGCGCGAGGAGGGCAACAAGAAGTTCAAGGAGAGCGACTGGCCGGGCGCGGTGGCGGCGTACAGCGAGATGATCAAGCGCGCGCCGGACGACCCGCGCGGCTACAGCAACCGCGCCGCGGCGTTTGTCAAGCTGCTCGAGTTTCCCAGCGCCGTCGAGGACTGCAACACGGCCATCAAGAAGGACGCGACCTTCATCCGCGCGTACATCCGCAAGGCGCAGGCCTTCTTCGGCATGCGCGAGTACTCCAAGTGCGTCGACGCGTGCACCGAGGCGGCCAAGGTCGACCTCGAGAACCACAAGGGCGCCAACGCGCGCGAGATCGAGCAGCAGCAGCAGAAGGCGTTCAACGCCATGTACTCGGCGCGGGAGAACGAGACGGAGGACCAAACGCGGGAGCGCCTGGCCAAGGACCCCGAGGTGAGTAGTTGCTAGTCGAGATTTACGTCTGTGAAAGAGATACTAATGAGCTTTCGCACAGATTATGAGCATCATGCAGGACCCCATCATGCAGTCCATCCTCCAGCAGGCGCAGTCGGATCCGGCGGCGCTGACGGAGCACATGAAGAACCCCGAAATCAGGTCAAAGATCCAGAAGCTGGTGGCGGCGGGAGTTATCCGCGTCGGTCGGTAAGCCGGGGTGGTTGGAAAGGGAGAGGCGTTTGTGGTGGGTGGGTGAGTGAGGGAAGACATGAGGTAAAATGGTCATGTGTAATGGTTGGACGATGAAATGCTTTGACACCAAAAAAAAAAAAGTTTTTACTAGGTCATTCGTAGTGGTTGCGAAATGTGACCCCGACAATGGTGATTTTCCCACGTGAGAGGCGCGACCCCGAAATGTCTCAAATGCCTGGCTGCATGACCGATCGCCTTGGATCTCAGAGAGTGTCTGTCGTCTGAGATTATCGAGGCAGCGCCGGCACTTGTCAGATTTTAAGACCAGGACCCAGTTCGCCGCGCTTTTTCGTGGTCGGATGAGGTCCCATAATTGTGCGCTCGTGTAAGTGTCACCCGCTTCACGATGACTGTCAGCGGGACGGCGCGAGGTGGTTTTCAGATGAGGAGAGATGACGACTTATACAGGATGACTCTCTTTCCTTTGTTTCTCAATTTTACGATGGTTTGAATCTGGTCTCTACTGTCTGATTCCTATGCGGAAATCCTTGTTTCAACTGCAGCCATGGACTCCCACTCTCCCATGAAAGAAGGCAAGCGAAACTCCCCTCCCTCCCCTCCTCTGCTGTACTGACGACGAAAAGCATACATCCAACTCATAGAAGTAATCGCCACATCGCCCCCGGACCCGCCATCCCCCGCTCTCCACCTCATCGCCTCCCTCCCCTCCGTCCTCCGCTACGTCGACGAAGACAACCGCACCGTCCTGCACCACGCCGCCCGCCTCGGCCGCGCCGAGATCGTCCGCGCTGCCATCTCCACCGCCGGGCCAGACGCGGTCGTCGACCCCCTCGACGCGGACAAATGCACGCCCCTCCATCTAGCCTCCCGCAACGGCCACCTCGAGGTCGTGCAGAACCTCCTCGCTGCGGGCGCGGACGTCCGCGCAGAGGAGAGCTTCGACGAGACGCCGCTGCACGAGGCCGCGCGCAACGGGCACGCTGAGATCGCCAGAGTCCTGATCGCGGCGGGCGCGGTGGTGGACGCGCCGAATCGCGACTGCGGGACTGCGCTGCATGTTGGCGCGAGACGGGGCATGGAGGGCGTGGTGGGGGTGTTACTGGAGGCGGGCGCGAATCCGGCGACGAGGGATGCGGTGGGGGATACGCCGCTGCATGACGCGGCGAGGGGCGGGCACGAGGGGGTCGTGATGGCGTTGTTGGAGACGGGGATGGTCTCCATTGAAGCGCAGAACGCGAACGATTTCACGCCGTTGAGCGTCGCGGCAAGGCATGGGCGGGAGGCGATCGTGCGGATGCTGGTTGAGCAGGGGGCGGACGTGGATAGTTTGTCGAACGAGTATTGCACGCCGCTGCACCAGGCGGCGTCGGAGGGGCACGACGGGGTTGTGAGGATATTGATTGCCGCGGGCGCGGATGTGGATCTGCAGGATCGCGATGAGCAGACGGCGCTGCATGCGGGCGTGATGTTTGAGCACGCGGCGGTGGTGGCGAGTCTGTTGGCGGCGGAGGCGGATGTGAATTTGAGGGATACGGAGGACTGCACGCCGCTGCACCACGCGGTGAAGAACGAGAACAAGGCGATGGTGCGGGATCTGCTGGAGGCCGGGGCGGATCCGACTGTGATTAGCGCGACGGGGGAGACACCGCAGAGTTTGGCGAGGGTGCTGAATCGGAATTCGATCGCGGATTTGTGTGAGGCGCCGCAGGTGAAGGTTAGGCAGGGGGTGGTGTCGAATTTCCGGCCGAAGCGGTGCAGGCCGCCGGGCAGGCCGAACCAGGAGGATGAGAGGGAGGCGTGTCGGCAATTTAAAGGGCTGTTTTGGTGTCCGACGAGTGAGGTGAGGTTTGAGGGGCTGAGTGTGTGGGATATGTTGTACGATCCGGAGACGGAGCTGCGGTTGACGCCGAGGATGCCGGCTGTGGTGGGGACGCCGAAGGGTGGTGGGGCAAGCACGCCGGTGCGTAGTCCCGGGGCGAGTCCGGTGCGCAGCCCTGCGGTGTCGCCGGGGGCTAGTCCGGCTGCGAGCCCGCCACGGAGCCCGTTGCTTTCGCCCCCGGGGACGACTGCCGGGGGGCTGACGATGAAGGAGATGAAGAGGGGTCAGCAGCAGCGCCGGCGCAAGAGTTCGTACGCGAGCCGGATGCCGGAGAAGCCCGTCAAGCGGTGGCTGCACCTGCCTGCGAATAATGTGGCGTGGGTGATGGATCTGGTGCAGCGGGTGTGCGCGATGGATCATAGGACGGACGCGGAGTGTAATCGCATCATGGCCTTTATCGAGGAGACGTTCCACGAGATGCGGACGGGGGAGTTTTACCGCCGGCCGCATTTCAAGATGGAGGCTGCTGCTGCTGCTGCCGAGGAGGTGGTGGGGCTTGGTGTTGGACCGCCGACCCCGCCCATCGCGCAGCCCGCGACAACGCCTGGCGGGAGGATGTTCTCGATGGTGCTGCCCATTATCGACGTCGACATTGACGAGGGCACGAAGAACAGCCTTCGGAACGTGCAGATCGGGGACGAGGCGCGGCTGATGCGGCCTCTCGAGATGGTCGCCGGCAACGACAGACGCGTGGTAGTCCCGCAAGCTGGCGGCGGCGAGGCGCAGAGACGGCACCCCCTAACCGCGATGCCAACAAACCTCCAGCACTACCTCTTCCCGCACCTCGCGCACTTCGACGCCATGGCCAAGCTGCGCGCGAGCTTCACCAAGTCAGAGTACCACGTCCCGCGCCCGCTGGACCAATCCTACCACGAAGCCCTCAGCGCGGCAGACCTGGCGCTGCGCAACGAGAGCCAGGTGCTCTTCCGGTACCTGCGGCGTGTCGAGGGGCGGTTGGCCGCGGAACAACAACAGCAGCAGCAGACGGCGGAGGAGGAGGTGTGTCCGCCGCCGCTGGTGGAGGACGCGCAGGGGCAGGGGAAGAGCCCGTTTGAGAGGCACGTGCAGCGGACGTTCTCGCGGCAGGCGAGCTCGAAGCAGAAGAAGACGGACGGGACGAAGGCGGAGCTGGGGAGGATGGCGGGGCGGCAGGACCAGGCGAGTAGTGTGCAGGCGAAGATTTCGCGGGAGAAGAGGAGGATGGATACGGAGAGGCGGAAGCAGATTTTGTGTGTGGCGCAGCTTTGGGTGTGGAGGATTGACGAGAGTGAGTTTGTTTTTTCTGGAGGAACGAAGGTTTAGGAGGGAGAGGTTGTTTGCTGACGACGGAGCAGATACGATCATCACCGCGTTCCCTGATCGGTGGGATAACAAGAACGCCAAGACGCTGCTGAACGAGATCAAGCATCGCGTTTTGGGGATCAGGGATTTGAGGTCTGAGGACACGGATATGATGCGCATCGTGGAGAGTATACTCGAAAGCGCGCTGGGGTACAGCGAGGAGGAGTTTCACTTTCAGTTTGAGGGGCCGAAGAGTTATTGCACTGTCTTTGCATCTTCGATCGCACATGTTGTAAGTCAAGATACCACCAGTTTGTGGTGGTCGTGGGTGCTAACAGTGGCTAGTCCAACGAGGCGATGAAGCGCTACGCAGAGTTCAAGGCGTCCATCAAGAAGATGGGCACGTCCAAGACGGTGTTGGATGACTTGCGGGCGGAGATTGAGCTCCTCCAAGAGATTGACGACATCCGAGAAGAGATCAACATGATCAAGCGTGTGCTACGGTCTCAAGAGCGTGTGTATGAGGAGTTCAGGGGCTCGGAGATTGGGGAGAAGTGTGGGGACGGGAAGGATGCGGCGAGGAAGGCGTTCAAGCATCCCACTTTGGACTTTTTCAAGAGGTTGGAGGAGGATGCTAATCGTGTGAGAGACTCAGTGAGTTGATCCTAATCGCGAGCAGTCAGGGTGATGAATGTGCTGACGGATGACAGATCACAACTTTACTTGATCTCAGGCAACGCGAGGCAAACATCGAGGAGGCTCTGTCGGCCAGCGAGCAGTCCAAAATCCTCTTCATCTTCACCGGCGCCACCGTCGTCTTTGTAAGTAAGGTGACATAAGTAACATCTGACAAGGTCTGACAAGGTTTCACAGGCTCCCCTCTCATGGGCAACCGGCATTTTCGAAGTCAGCATCGAAGGTCTGGCAAGCCCCACCACCGCAGGCACACTGATCATCGCATGTGGTACGTAACACTGGTGTTTTTGTCGCTTGACATGTAACGCCTAACGCCAAACACAGTCCTGAGTCTCTTTGGCACCCTGCTCCTCATCGCCCTGTCCCTTCAGATTTACGAGTTCATCACACAGGGCAAGGCGAAGCAGATGTACCAAAACGCGTGGAACTTCTTCGAGGTTAGGAGGAAAGACAAGGCTGCTTCTAGCTCGAAGAGTTCTCCGCCCTCATCATTGGATGCGTCAACGCAGTTGAGTAGGCAGAGGAGATCTTCGCTGTCGCAGCCCGTTGCTGCCACGGCTGTGAGTGAGAGGAAACCTATTCGGAAGAGGCTTGCGGCTTTGAGACCTAGGCACCGGGGTAGAGATGAGGAGAAAGGAATTTCTGGGAAATAGGCATAGGCTAATGGATCTTTTACACGAGATGATGAGACCGTAGTGCACGACGCGGAGCAGATCCTAGAAAGGAAGCTCATGGTATCTTGTCTCACCTAAAACGAAGCAGATTCGTTGCACAGCCGCAGTAGATTAAATAATAAGAAGGATTGTAAAGTATTTGCAGAATGTTTAAGCTACGTCTTCTCCACAATCATCAATGCCACAGTGCTATCAAATCCCACGATGGCGGCGCATGCATATGACACGCGTCGTCACTGTCATAAGCACAGTCTAGACCACCTCAAATCGCATCAGCCTTAAGGGTAGTTACTATCGATAGTAATATGGAAAGGCTTGTTCGTCTTCTGGACGTCTCGTCCAACCGCCTTGGACGAACCAACGCTCTCCACAATGGTGTCGAGGCCCTCTCCGGTGACGGTGAAAACGTTGATAGTGCCGGCGTTGGGAGGATCAGAGTTCTGGAAACTGAATTTGTAGTTGATGTTGTCGATGGGCTTGACGAAAGAGAAGGCATAGGACTGGTTGTTGTAAACCGTTTCCGTGTTGGGCCAGGTCTCGATGGTGTAGTCAAGAATTCTCTTGTCCCTTGCCACGAGGTTGTTTGCCTCGGGCTCGCGGGGGGCGACGGACGGCAGTGCCGTGGCTGCGGACAGCAAGGAGGTGAAGATGGCGATGGCGCGCATGGTGGAATGTTGGAAGGCCCTCAAGATGGCGGCAAATAATGTTTGTGGTTGGTAAGATGTGGTCAGATGCGATGGGATGTTGTGTTGTACAATGACATCGGAAGCCGTCCTTGGGGATATTTATATCAGTGGACAATCTGGACCTTAGGATGCCTCGAGAAAAGGCTTCTCGGACTCCAAACAATATGGCCTCACTTGGCCTCATCGGAGGGCCTGGTTGCGTGCCGCAGTTGCCCAAGAACCTTTGCAACTTTTAGTCAGTTATGGAGATGGGTTACATTACGAGTAACCGAACGAGTGGCACAATATCGGTGCATAGGACCCAAAGAAGAGCAACGCAACTGATCTCGGAAGCACCGTGGAACCGAAAACACACATGTCCTTCCAAATAAGGAGAGGTTATCCCGCCATACGCCGTCATACACCGTGAGCCTGTTTAAAGTTGCGCATGTACATAAATTGGCATATATGACCTACCCCACACACGAGGCGAGAAACTCCAAAATAAACTAGATTAGTCCGCAATTACGTTCTTGGCTGCCAACAGACCAAGCTTTATCCTCCGCACTCAGGCCACGATCGGCCGATCCTTCATGGCTTGATCTGCAAGGGATGATGCCGTCATAACCAGGTGCAAGAGCAATGCCATGCAAGAAGCTCGAATATTGACCTCTGAAGCCGGAGGGACTCCACGCTGTCACCTTCCAAGTGCAAATGAGATCAAGCGGAAATAGAGGGAGATTTTGCCAGTGAGTCCTACAATCCCAGATGAGTAAGAGTTCAATCATCACGAGGCCACATCCAGCTTTTAAGTCTGGTCCCCTTATGAAGCAAACTCCATTACGAGGGGTTGCATAGTCAAAGTTCTAATGGAGCTGGCCAGGATACAGGGCTCATTGAATTTATGCTTCGACGGAGGCCGGATACTTCAACAACTCAGATATATGACAATGAATAAAAGACGCCTATGAAAAAGGCTTTATCCCTTGGTGTTGTGTCTCTTAGTCGTCATGTTTATCCAAGATACAGACCAGAAGCCAACGTCCACGCTTCTGAGTTCAGTATGATGTGGAAAACGATAAAGCATGGGATGTTACTTGCTAGATAGTCCCCGTGGTTCCATCTATCCTCCATGTACACCAAGGCGTTGACTGTAGCTCCTGATCCGTTGGCTCCAGGCCACCCACAATAAAGTCCTCATCAATCCCAGTTCGGAGGCCGACCCGGTGGTGACCCACATCAGAGTCTCAACCATCGGTTCGGGACTCTTCAGCGTGCCGACCGGAGACAATCCGCTTCCGATGGTGGTGTCCCATCGCTCCCTGATAAAGGGGCGGGATATCCGTTCGGCTCGGGATCTGGCAAAACCATGTACTTAGCGTATGCTGTATTTCAATTCTCGCTGCTACAGCTAGCATCCATGGTACGCTATGCTCCTGCAAATACGAGAAATTGGCAGGGTACTTTGCACAAACACTGGAATCCAGCATGGGCTCGTATTGATAGACGACGGCATGCGATACAAACCTGAGGGGGCTAGCAACTCTCAATTATCTTCACCAAGCGCCGCGAAATGCGAAGCGGCCCGACAATTCGGTGCTAGACATGTTGGATGTACGGGTTCTGGTACAAATGAGACAGAGATGAATTACACGTCGATTAATGAAAACATTGTTTTGGGACTCGCAAATGTGAGCTTTCCATTCACCTGCCAGAGCGGAACTTCGATAAGATACAACACAACTCTAGCACAGTCAGATATCCGCGACCTAGCTATGAGCCTTGAAACCTTTGCGCATTACGGTGTCTACCTACTGATAGAAGTCAAGACTTAGTAAAACTGTGTGGAGAATAGTACGATTCGACGTATGATCACGAGGAAGACATGAATAGCTGGAAAAATGTGGCCTTGTCACAACATTCATTATCGCGAACATATGCGTGGGGTGGGGCAAATCACACAAGTCACAGTATCACTTCATTGGCCAATAACATGCTGGCGCCAAGTCTAAAGAATCAGTTTAGTCTCGGGTGCCTGCGGGGATCTGGTTGCACTCAGGAACTTGGCAATTATCATCCATACTGAGTTGTGCTAGGCCCCAACATCGACAAGACTACATTCGGGTTGTGAACATGTCCACCGAAGCTTCCATATTGCAAAGAGAAACCACCGGTCCGACGTATGACCGAGATGCTATCGTCGGAAGCATCACACGCTATTATGAACTGCTTTCCAAGATGGTCTCGTTCAGACCTGAACACATCGCTTACTCCCCGGAAGGAGGTTGGGGCGGCGGCATCATACCCCTCGAGAAGCTGCGACGCCTCGGTTTCAACGACACGATGATTGACCTGGTCCGGCATCTTCCGTATGTCACCAGCCGCAGGCCTGTGTTCCCGTCCACCCAGACCATCAACTATTTCCAGAACGTTTTTCGTGGGCCTGAAGAGGACTATCAACTCGAGGACCCTAGTCTCGTCGGACTCTGGCCGTTGCCAGAGGGAAGAATCCCACAAGGTATAGTCCCACTGTCCCAACCGCTGGGAGGAGACAGGCTGGGGATGTGGTGGTTGCTCGATACCAATACAGGTGGGTAGGCCTTCCGTTCGGGCTGAAAGGCGCTGTTATCTAATCCTTCTGCATCACAGGCGAGCTCATTGCTCACGACGCATACATCTCGAGACCGGAGGAGGAGATCCCGGAAGACGAGCGATGGCGCACGGCGAGACCCATACCCGCCGTTGCCTATTTCGATGGGTTATGCGAGGACATAATCTCGCTGGAGATGTTCCCCGTGCCAGGTGATTCCAACAGGAGCGAGTGGCAGGTTTGGCAGCCGAAGTGGATGCGAGCTCATCAGAAATGGGTAAATGTGAGTATACCTACTCTGAGATAGATCATGCCGGATAGTACACCTATATACTGATTTGCCGCACAGGAGGCTCAGGAAATCTATCGGAATTGCTGTTGGCCGAACTTGCAGAGATTCCAGCGTCAGAAATGCCGCAAGCTTCTGGTTGAGATGCAGGAAAGACTCAAGGCCGAGGATAATGAGGAACGAGAGAGGAGAAGCGCGGTCGCTTCGGAGACCTCGAGATCAATCATGTATTCTAATACGGGTTGAGCAGGCGTCCCAACGTTCGCAGTAGGTTTAAAAATGGCAGCCCATATCATATAGACCCAAATCTGCTTATCTCCACCGAGTGCCCAGAGAATGGTTTGACAGTTGATATTCCCAGGTGCGGTTACAACCTGTGAAAATCTTCCCCCGCGAAGTTTCTGGCTGATACGACTTTTTGGGCTCTTGTGTAGTGGAGTGGAAGACTTGCAACACGCCTCTCTATCTCTGGAGTTTTGAAAATCACATCTTTAGGATTTGACCCGAGAAAGGACGCTTATGACCCTTTTCTCTGCAAGTCAAAGGCCTCTTAGCATGAATACAATCTCGAAGCAACGAGACGGAGACAAAACAATACATATATCATCTGATCTAACGTCCGCGATTTCATTTTACTGCTCGATGTTGCCAAGAATTTAGTCGTTAATGAATGCGTGAATGTTGCAACACGTCTCGCCTTGAGTGACTTCGTATTTCCCGTTGTGGACAGGTTAGAAGTTGGAAAGATTATGACTTCATCGAGGGAATACGAAGTTTGACCTAGCGTAACGTCAGCTACCGAGCTGAAGCATGACTTAAATTGCGTTGGTACGTAGTGCTCTGCATCTTTCGGTCTGACCTTTACGACACTAGGCTCCGACAGGCAGTCAAGGATCAACAGCACTGTACTGTCTCTGCATGTGTCACAGATTGTCTGACCCCGTAGCAACGATCTCATAGATACATGTATCGTAGTGGTCTTTGTGGAGCAATCGTTTGCGAAGACGGAGCAGTCACGCAGTGTAACAGTCTGGATTGCCATGCTTACCGGGGATGTTGCTACCCTTTCTTGCAGCAAGACCATCATTGCACGTAACAGTTGGACAGAGACGACACAGAGCATATGCAAACGAATCTGCACGTTACAACAACTGTTGATGTGGGTAGCGCAACTATTATTTGTACCAATCATGATAGGTACAAGCTGTCCGAGGCATCGTACGGGCAGGATGAATTGTACTACAAACCCTGCCTATAGCACCAACAAGTAGTGTATCACCATATGCGGTGTCGATAATTGACGGATGCTGCGTTGAGAGGGAGCACGTTGTGTTACTTCATAACGTAACGTATCTATGGACCAATTCAGCCTCCAGGCAAGTTCACCTACCCACCAGCCTCGATCTGCGTCCAAACCGTTAAAGGTCGAGCAATCTCCCTGTTAGTACTGTCACTATGCTCTGTTTCTTACATGAATCTACATATCGTTGCACCCAGTCTGTCGAAATGAGTACATCTAGTGCAGCCGGCGATCCGACGTCCACCTTTGTGCGCAGGAGCATTTCTCCGCTCTCTAGAGGGTCCTACATCAACGTGGTCGAGCCCATGGAGTCGACCACCCGGACAGGCAGCTCGCTGTCAGACAACCATCTCGGAACTTACAATCCAGTTGCCACCGAGGAACCTGGAACCGCCAGTACAGGTCCGTCTAGAGTTGAGTCCAAAGATCAGACCGAAGCAGGTAGGCTTGGGGATACCTGCGCCCCGTACCGCCCGTTCGGCAAGCTAGCCACCCTTCGAGCCTGGACCTTTGAACTTTTAGCCCTCGTTGCCTCGGTAGCGTCGTTCGCAGCGATTATCGTACTCTTGAAGTCGTACGATCAACTTCCACAGCCCAGCTTCTCCTTCGGCATTAGCATCAGCACCTTAATCGCGGTGTTTACCACAGCTTTGAGAGCCTCGATGATATTTACGATCGCAGAAGGTGGAAACTCATAAGCTCTTATAGTGAATACCTATATTTGCTGACACAAAAGAATAGTGGTTGGACAGTCAAAGTGGTTATGGATGGCGCAGCCACATCCTGTGCGCCACATTGAGTACTTTGACAATGCTGGGAGAGGCGCTTGGGGATCTCTAAAATTCCTATTCTTCTCGTGGAGACAGGAAGCTATACCTTGTCCTCAATCTGAACGGTTCTATGTCGCTAACGAAGGATACAGCATACCAACTGTTGTGGGCGCAATTATTGTCCTCGCATCTTACGCGGTTGGCCCGTTCTCACAACAAGCTGCCAAGACCTATTCATGCGATATCGAGAACCACGGTACCGCCAAGATAGCCGTTGCAGAGTGGGTGGGAAAGAATGATGCCGCCGCTGCCACGTCACCATCGAATTGGTTGTGGCTCAGTCCAGAAATGCATACCATAGCGATGAATGGCTTGCTCACTGGAGAGACCAATAGGTCGTTGGGTCTCTATCAGTGCGACTCGAGCAATTGCACGATTCCCGTCACTTCTTCGTCTAGTGTCACACACACGAGTGTTGGCCTCTGCAGCAAATGCGTAGATATTAGGTCGAGCATTAGAGAGTTGCCCTATGACTACACTAGATCCGTTTTAACTTTTAGCTTGGGAAAGAACATGGAAATTACTCAGTCAGTTGAACCGATAACTCTGGCGATGACAACGCCACCACTTCCCGATCGAGGAGAAGTACATTTCGATTTTGATTCGGGCACTCTCAACACTACCATACTCGCGTTCACCGTTGCTGGATGCGAACACAAGAACACATCTTTTCTTTGCGAGCACAGCTACGGCAACATGCCTAATTTGTCGAGGCATCTCGACGTTGTTGCGGTAAACTGCAGTATGTATCCATGCTTACGCAGCTACAATGGAAACGTATCCAACGGGATCCTCGAGGAAACGTTAATCTCCACTTCGCCCATCAGCAGAGCAGAAAGGCATACACGGGAACGTGATACATCAGACCCTGGATACGTTGCAATGATTGAACCTTGCATACTTGACGGCGTCTGGTATTCCGCTTCGAATATTACACAAGCGCCAAGGTCACCGGTTATCAACTGGACTTCGTGGACAACTCGAAATATTGGCCATGACGCACCCAGTGCTTGCGTTAGAACTATGGACTCAGTTGCTTTCTTCGGCATTCTATCATTGTTTTCAAGACACTTTTCGGGCAATTGCGCTGCTCAAACTGGAGCCGCGAATGGATGGGCAGGCTCGTCATCCACTACTGGAAGCCTATTTAGCGTGTGTGGAAGTGCCTGGTGGAATGACGGACTTCATAATAGGGGACTGGCATCTTTCGAAACCCTTTATATAGCCTCCAATAACACGGCCACCGCCATGACCAATCGCATGCGCACCTACAACGACAACAGCTGGTCAAGAGACTCCCAAGCCTTTGTAAATGGCAGTGGAACCCAAGCCGCAGTATGCATCCGTGCGGACTGGTTGTGGCTCATGTACCCGGGTGTGCTGCTTCTTCTTACGTTGATTCTGCTTCTGCAGGCTTATGTGAAGAGTTGTATGGACAGAACTGGGCAGCCCGTATGGAAATCGGCTATTCTACCTCTACTATTTTACAATATCATCTCGGAGACCAGCAGCCCGGGAGATCAAGACTCGTCAACACCAGTGGTGGGCACTACCGTCCCTCTTTTACAACTAACCGAACTCGAGTTGCTGGCTGACAAGACTGTGGTGCGCTTTTGCAAAGGACTCGATGGAAGCAAGGGACCTGGGTTAGTTGCTGAAGAGACTTCGGCCAGAAGTTAAGCTTGTCAACCAGGGTTTTCGGCACAATAAGATTTCATCTCCCTGTAGGGCATCGATCAAGATTAATAGTATCGCCATTCGCAAAGAGGCAGAGGACACAGGCACAATTAATTGTCATGAAATGTGTATTTGAATGCTTCGATCGATCTCGTCTTGCCAACTGCGTGCCAGAACTCGACAGCCCGCTTTTTATAAGGACATTTCCAAATTTGGCTGAACATGTTGAAAATGGCATTCAGAAGCATTGATATCCCAACCGCAGCCAACTAAAGATAGCATATCCTTATGCTAACCACTAAGTTCGTCCACATCCTCACTCTTCGCAAGGTCCTCTGCAGTACTCGGCGCCAGTGGGCGGAGGGCATCTCGCGCCGTCGGGCACGATCCCACTAGCTCCTCCAGAGACACCCTCCCCATTAAAGTAACATTTGCCGAGATCATTCTCACATGGGTTACCAGGGCCCGGACAGCAGTATCCGTAAGCATTTATGTCGAAGTTATAACACGCCACGGGCGCGACGGTCGGCTCTGCGGAGGTGGTGGTCGGCGGCGCAGGTGCAACGGTGGTGATAACCTCGACCAGCGAGGTGGAAGACGGCTCCACTGTCTCCAAGATGGACGTGGTGGACACGACAGGAGCGCCCTCCCAGTCGACCACGGGGACCGCGTCCATGAGGCCCAGGAAGGCCGTCTGATTCATGCCGGACCAGTCCTCGCAGACCTTCTCGACCGCGGGGCCGTACGACTTCTGTGCCGGAGGCGCGCAGCTGGAGCTCGTGGCAGGCGCCGAACTGGTGGTGCTCGGCTGCCTAGGCGTAGTTGACGGAGCGTCGCCGGAGGGTTTGGGGTCCTTGGACGGGTCGCTGACGGTCTGGCCTTCGGGAACGGGGACGATTACGCCGCCGAAGTTGGCGAGGCCGCCACCTGGACCGCCGAATGCGACTGCGCCGGCGGGTATGATGACAGCGACGGCGCCGGAGACCTCGACGACTTCGGCGCTGGATGAGGGTCTGACGGAAGAGACTCTTGAAGCAGGGGCTGTTTTGCAGAAGGTTGATCAGGAACTATCCATAAGGCTCAGTCGACGGAGAGGAAACTTACGCTGCGAAGTAGAGCTAGGAAGCACTGGCGGCATGGGAGTACGGGTGGCCGAAGCTGATGATGATGGTGGTCTAGACGACATGGTCGAGTTGGAGAAGCTCATTTGCCGTCTCACCTTAGCCAGCGTAGACGGTCGGGCTGGAGCTTGGCAAGCATTGGGTTGCTCATTCGTGATGGGGAACGCCGTCACGTCGAGGGCGAAGATGGCGTAGTTCTGGGCATTCTTAGCCTTCTCAGCCGCAGACAAACGTGAGCAACTATTGTTTCGTATCAGTCCGGCCCTCGATTGTTCAAGTCTTGTTTGAATCAGCCTACCAGTTTGCAGAGTAGCAATCCTCAGATCTATCGTCGACGATGCCAAAGAACGGGTTATTCAGATCATCAGCTCGCTCACCGTCACCCGTGGCGATAAGCATGTGCTGGACCTCGTGTACCAGAGCGAAGCCGCGCGACATATCCCCAACAGAGCCTTCGGCCCTCCAGTTCTCAATCATCTTCTTGTTCGACGCACGCGTAGTATCGAAGAAGGTTTCACAGAGAAGCAGCATGGTGGTACCAAACACGGCCGGTTGGCTCTCCGTCGCGCTGTTCACGCCCGCTACCATGGCGCCATCTGCGCAGGGGCCCGTGGCGCCGGAGCAGCCAACCACGAGACTGTTCTCGGTGACAGTATTGGGAGGGAAGAAGGGCTCTGGCTTGAACCGGAAGGCGGTCTCCACGCTGGGGGGCTTGAGGGAGTCGATGACGACTTGGTAGTGTCTGTCTCGAAGGGTAGCAACTGAGGGGCCATCGCCGGTGTCTGATGGTGAGAGTATAGTCAGTGGTCATGAATGATGAAGAGAGATAAGGGTGGGCATACCAGACCCGAACCAGTTGTAATAGGCAGGTGAGCTCAGAACATTGGGGTTTTTGAGCGCAGTGAGAGCTTCGTTTGCGAACTCGTGGGCGTCGACGACGGCCTGGTCGATAGTGAGAATTTGCTCAGGGGTGCATGACCACGTCCCCTTGACGATGACGGCTTCGGCATCGAAGCGGGCCCGCTTAACGATGGGTTCCTCCGCGGCTACGATTGGCGAGACTGCTAACAGGGAGCCTGCCAGGAATGAACGAAAAGTGAAAGACATGATTTAAGGACTGTATGAAAGAATGTGAGGCCTGACTTCATCTTCATTACCGCATCGGTCTGGAGGCTGTTAAGGATCTTTATATCGGCCCAACTCCATTATTATTTCAAGCTTTGGCATTTTCAAAATAACTCTATTATACAACGAGTTCGTCCTAAAAGTCTTGCTTAATTTACTTCATACCCATCAAACAACTGGCGAAGGTGTCAGAAGTCATGACCCTAGGAACCCAACTGCGTTGTGCTGCGAGCATGGACTAGTAATAGCAGCAGTCAACGGGGCCATGTGAAGATCAGGGTCAACATCATGACAGATGTCGGCCAGCTAGTCAGCCCTGTGACTGGCGCCAAGTGGAACTCGTAAGTGATTTGTATTCAAGGTTCAGGTCGTTGACGCCATGAGAAATAGCGGGAGAGAGAACGGTTCCAACTATGGAGGCGTTTTCCAAGTATTTTCCCCTTCAAAGGCAGAAATTCTGGCGTCATACAACCCGACGGGTCAGTAGGTGTTCTTGGTGTCGTAAGTCCACAAGCCAAGAATGCTGAAGTCTATCCTTTGCAAGCGTTCCTCATATGTTGCGGCGGTGGAACTGCATGCAATATCAGTTCTCAAGTAAAAGGATACAAGTTCACGATGTAATGAAAGGAAAACAGTCTTGTGAGTACAAATCACGAAATCTACCCCAAAAAACAGTCCAGAAATGTAGCTCGCCGCTAAAGTCAGCCGATTCTGCCGAGTTTTTGAGCTGTGGAGTATGCTAAGGGCGGTCGATGTTCGAGACAGCTAAGAGTGAAGCGAGACCCAGTGTCGTAGCATCGCGCGCGCTTCGCCCTTCGCTTGACCCAGGACTGCGCCAAATTCGGCATGTCTGCGGAGCCTCATCTTACTGTCCGAGAGCGGAAAAGATGACAGCCGGCGCAACAACGGACCTCGGTGAACACTAAAAAACCGATAACGAACGTGATGCCCGGCAGTCTCGGGCTCATCACCTACGTGATGACACATCAGTACTGCAGAAAGATGATCAGCTGCCTGTCTTACTTGGGACACATTCTCGATTTAACCGCTCTCCTTTACTAGCATGGAGGTCTATGGCTTGGTTTGACGAGGCGCAATCGCTTGGCTGGGCTCCACACTCTCTGCTTTTGACTTGAAGCTAGACGCAACGAAAGTTAGCGCGAAACCACCCTCACCCAATGATTCCACCCAGCTTGGCCACTCTTCGCGCAAGATGGGGCATTTGCGAAAGTGGGAGCCGGCCGCCGTGTGCTTGGACACAAATCCGCAGGCTCGGGTGAACTTGGACGAACTGAAAACAGAACAGGATTATGGATTATAAATAGGTAATGAAGTTTCCACTAGCTATATCATGCTGGTAGGTGCATGTTGCAACTCAAGTGCGGCTGATATCAACTCCTCTGCACAACGCCTCTGCTGCCAAGGCCTTCTTCAACCCAGCCGGTTTCAAGTCTCAGCAAGGGGCCTTGGTATCGCAAATCGGCCAGTCGCGGAAGACAGCCCGCTATGTAAGCTTTTCTCGAGATTCAATACCATCGCATGCTCATTCAATAACATCTGTCGTCTGATTGCTCGACTTCTCGATGATGAACGGAAGAACAGAACGACCGAGGGTGCAACATGCAAGAGGATGTACCTTAGACGATACAACCCACTACGTACGAAGCTTCGTCTTGACCAATGAGATGTCCCAATTCTTTGCCCAATTAGGACAAACTTTGAATGAACATGGACTTTGATTCGTGCCACTGCAACCGTCTGAACAAAAAGTACCGTGCCAGAAACTCTAATGGTAGACCGTTTCTAGGCAGCTTGAATCATGCAAGAAACAGACTGGTGTTAATTCAACGTCGGTTCAGGAGCCTCATTTGCCAGGCTCCGACCCAATTTTCGTGGAATGCAACTATAAGCGACCAAGTCGTTGTTGCCTCAATTTGAGAAACAACGCTTTCCATCATGAGTCCTTTTGCGGGCTCATTGATATTTCCCTCAATCGTTGAAACTGAGAAGACCTCGTTCCGTCCGACGAAAAGTATCAATGATCCTTTGGAGTGGTTCCAAAACAAGCCAAGCACCCATTCAGCAACTTTCTAGTCGCATCTGCAGTCAGCATGTCGATGAGACTTATATGAGCGAACATAGGCGCAGTAGAGGTTCTGATAGTCAACCAAGCCAGTTCATCTGATGCCCAGCGTTTACATCGGGTTGGCTCGAGCCAGCCAAGAAAGTCCCGTGGACTGGATGTAGGTCCTCGGGATTATTCACTGGAACATGAGAAGGGCAGGCTCAATACTTATAGTGCAGACAGGATTCCCTGCAGTACCAGCAAAGTTGTGGTTTTTGCCGTCTCCTGCTGTTTGACTCTTCCACGGAGTCCACTTCCGCTAAAACTGCGCTACTTGGTGCAAACCTAGAACACTCGGGATCGGCCGAAAGCCGTGCTGTGTGTGCCCAAGATCCGATTAGTTGACAACCTCATCTTCTCCATAGCTTGTTCGTTTAATTAGACTCGAGTCCCCACCTCGGTCCAGACATTGGCCAGAAGCCCACACGCCTCCAACGGAGGTCACCTCCGTAGGATTCGACACGTGTGAATCGGGCCGCGTCCAGGCAGCATGACGATAACTTATAGATGTATGGTTGGATTAAGCTTGGCGAAGCAGGCTGCAGCGGGAACGATGACCACAGGCGGGATTCTCCCGATGCAGGTACTAATTGCAGCACTCACGGCCATCGACCCTCTTTTCGTTATCCCATTAAGATTGAATTGGCTAGATCCAGGACAATTTTGAAGCCAGGACCATGATTGCGGTTTTCGCAAATGATTACACAGCCGCGCAAAAGATTGTGCCAAGTTAGAGAGAGAATGAATATCTTCGAGAACCAGAGAGCATCTGCCCCAGCGCAATCAACTTCAAGCAGATAAGCTACATTCTATTTGAGTTTAAGCTATCCCGTATCGCGGGACAACCGAGGGGATCTCACACCGGGATCACGATCCTGTTCCTTCCGATTTCTTTGACCCTTGCTATTCAAAGTCGATTCAGCTTGCCGTTGAGGATTTCAATTTCCTGTGTCATGAAAGACTCACGCATGCTCGGAGGAGCCTGGAGGATCGAAAACCATGTTTAATCGTCTTTCAAAGCTCCTACGGGCATAGACTAGGACATAGGAGGAAGCTTGAAATGCTCTGCAATTTCTGAGGTGGGCTGGCGCCAAGTTCAAGGGAGAGTCTAGACATCACGAACGTCAGGGTATTTTGACCTACCTAGAGGGCCATTGCTGCTTTTGGTGTGTCCTCTGGAGACATGTGATCCAGAACTTACTCAATCGAGCTGAGACTGCCTCATTTACAGTGACCCTGGCTTTTGATCCGTTCCTGCAAAATGGTCTCAATTGAAGCAAACCGGCTCACACTTCATCCGGATCATGGCCCGATAAACCGGCATTGCAATCCTTTAGTTGAGAAGAGAGGCTGCGACATCGTCTGAAATTCCCACTCGGAAGAGATAAAAGGGATGGGCACCGTCACATTCTTAAAGACGGCCAGATTACTGACCACGATATTACTGCTCCTTTTACTTCACCTGGACTACGGCCAATAGTAGAGTCGTGATGCGCTTCTTGCGAGCTTTTACCGCTTTGGCGGGAGTTCTATCTCTTTCAGGGGTTTCAATTGCTCAGCAAAGAGCTTCCTTCGCCCACTACATGGTCAGAATTGGGATCGATACCAGCAAGGTGTTGTTACTGACTGTTGAGTAGCTTGGTACTATTACCGCAGAGCATGCCAGAAAGGACATAGAGTCTGCAAAAGCAACCGGGTAATCTTTTGAGTCTTTCATCCTTGGTATTGGCAATCACTCACAGAAGACGACAGATTTGATGGATTTGCACTGAACATTGGCGACCCAACCGCCTCCTTCATCGACACATCCCTCGGATATCTCTTCGACGCATCAGACTCAATCGGTGGTTTTGGACTGTACGTTTCCATGGACGTCTGGGCATCTGGTGACGCTTGCTGGCATGGACGTGACTCGTGCAACGGGGTGAGTCGAGTTCATCGTATGAACCAGAACGTTTTCTAACCACAGACACAGCCCTTGGACTATCACTGGATCTTTCAGAAGTACAAGGGACGTCCATCCTACTACCAGTGGAGTGGCCTTCCCGTGATCAGTAGTAAGTGTCGACTTTTACCTCCAGACCCTCGCCAGGATACTGACAGTTTGTGAAAAGCCTTTTCCGCTGCAGACTTCGACAATGTCAAGTGGAACACGTGGAAGGAGACGTTGGCGAACGAGATGTTCTTCATTCCCGACTTCGACAAGACCACAGGCTACTACGAGTCTCATCCTGGGTGGTGGTACGCATCCCGTCTTGGCAACATCATACGAGCATAAGCTGACCCGTGGATGATAGGGAATACTGGGGAGATCTTGTTGACGGGCTTTTTAGCTGGGAGTCCGCATGGCCCGAGAGAGACGGCTATGGCAGCAAAAGCCCTGGGGATGTCTCTCTGGATCTCAGCATTGCTCAAGGCGCCCACAACCACAGCAAGCTCTATATGGTTCCTTTGAGCTTTCTGCAATACAAGAACTCCTACAACGTCTCGGTGTACCGCGCCGGCCTTCACGCTCTTCCGATGCGTATGAAAGGGATTCTCGACCAGATGGACCAGGCCGACTTTGTCCAGTATCTAACGTGGAACGATGGGCCCGAAAGCCATTACATTGCGGAACTCTGGCCAGAACAAAATAGCGACGCCCAACCCTGGCTGTACATGAACCAGAAAATGTTCGACCACACGGCGCTGCAACCTCTCATCGCTTCTTTCAACCATGCCTTCAAGAGCCGCACCGACTCAACCAGTATGACTCCGCAAAACGGAGCTGTCGCCGTTGGCGCCATGTGGCATCGGCCAATGACCGATGACGCAATTTGCAATACCGTGAGGGAAACCATTTACACTTCACGTCCTTCAGGCTCTGAAGATTACTACCGTCGCAACATGGCGTACTGGAGCGTCGTTCTCAAGCCGGGCCTTCCCAGCGGCTACAAGATCTCCATCCAGGCAGGCGAGGATGAGCACATACAGGTTCTTACGTCTGGACTCAACTACGGCAATGGTGCCGGCAATATTCAAGCTGGAATACAGACGATGAAGCTCCTGGACCCTGCGGGGAAGACGATCATGTCGGCTAGGTCCAAAAGATGCGTTTCGTCAGGATGTCCGCAAGGCATTTACAACATGAACTACCTTGTCACTGCTTTCGAAGATGGAACGAGCGATTCAACCTGCCAGCCGATCGGAACCGAGGTGATGCCCATGAACGCTGTGAAGGAGCTGGAAATACCCAGCTGTGGCAGTAACAAGGATCATTGGCTTTGCCAAATTTGTAACGCCTCCGACATATCGATTTTCGAAAAAGCATCCGTCAAGTGGGAAGCTGGGAAAACCGACATCGCGCTACAAGATTTTCAGGCATGGTGGAAGAAGAAGAAGACTGCCATCCAAGCGTCCTACGAGAACGGCACTTGGTCGCAAGGAGCGGCAGGGTATTTCCGCTTCGATGAGCAGTTTGTTTGCGACAACAGGGATTTTCTTGGATGCATCGCCGACGTGGGGTGTAAGATAAACGACCCGTGGACTATCGCAGGCTCAAACATCTTGACATCCATGAGCCGGATCAACAATGTCTTCAATGCTTGGCTGACCGCGATTGACTCTGCCACTAGTCAAGCGACTACTATGAAGAACACCGTAAGCCCCTCTTTTTAGTACTTGAAGCCATTCGCAACCATTTACTGACTCGAGGCTAGTTTTTGGAAAATTTTGTGTACGATCCTACCAAGGACATTACTACGCAGATGAATACGTGGATCTTGACCCAGGTCTTCGATGCTGTTGGGGGAGGAATTTTCAACCGACTTTCCAACATCATCGGTGAGAGCACCATTGCTGAAGAAGCTTGGGACTCCATGTACAGCCTTGCACAAGAGCAAATGACGAAGGCTCTAGAAAAGGCCGAAAAGGACAAGATGACGACAATCACCGATATCGAGAGCATGATCATTAACATCCACGACATTCAAACATCTGCAGTTGAGGCAATCAGATCCGCTTACTTCAACGAGAACGATATCTCCTTTTTCGCCTCACAGGTAAAAAGCGGCATGTGGATCAAGAGCTCCATCCTCGATACTTTGGAGCTTTCGAAGACGATGAAGCAGATATTCTTCGGCAACCTCATTCAGAAGGCCTGGTATTCCAACCCCACAAGTGAACCGGTGATTATTATGGTCGATGACGATGGTTCGGACGTCAACCCGTTCGCCTGGAAGGGTGGGGCATCCGGCCAGCCTGAGACGCTTGACAAGGACGATGTCAACGCTGCTCGTTTTGTCAAAGACGGCAAGACATTCTTCCTTGTCGGGGCTACCAACTGCCAGCAATGGAAGACTGCTGACGGAACGAATGAGTACACGTGTGACCAGGACGCGTTTCAGGGGCTGCAGGGCATTTCACAGCTCAAGAGCGATGCTTCGGAGTGGGGAGGTCTCACCAAGGACAGCATTGTGACCAGTGTGTGGGCAGGCTACAAGATGAATGGCAATGCCAATGGTTACAACATCAGTGCCAACGCGGACAACTCACAGAGGGACTCGAATGGGAACAAGCAGCTGACCATGTACCCGAGCGGAGCAGAGACCCCTGGCGTGTTTTCGATCCCAATCTGCGACTACAAGACTGCTTACCGCAACTTTGCAGCCGTTGGAGGATGGTATCATTCGTCTTACAATCGATGCGAGACATATCCCTGTTGTAGTTGCGAGGAACTCGGAATAAGGTGCAGCGATTGATGATGGGGGGTAAAGGAGGGTTTCTTGTTCTTTCTATGTTCTCTTCTCTTGCTTTTTTTCGATTCAACCTACATGGAAATTTACAACCCTTAATTAGTTTCATACCTTCAATGATAATTCCGCATTTTGCTGTCAGTTTGCTGACGAGTGAAGACGTAACTCGATTCGTATGGCGATGATCACATTCTCTTAGCTTGATAAAGGCTTGGGAAAACATGCACGTCGAGCCATTATTCCATGAAATTGAAAAAAAACAAATCGTTTGAGTTGCTGGTTTTAACAAAGAAAATTGGAGAAGACGTGTCAGACACCTGCAGGTCGTCGCCCCAGGACTTCAACATAATCGAACCCCACTCGCGTCCCATTCTGCAATTACCGAGCCAGGGTGTCATGCAACCGCTCAACGTCGGCCATTGTTTGAACATTCTCCAAGCCTCCATTGTCAACGACCGCAGTCATCATTGGCCTGACAATTCCCAGAGAGACCATCCGTGCTGCGTCTTGCACACTTTCACTGGCTGCCCAACTAGACCATATCTTCGTTTCGCAGTCCTGGAAGCCGACCTTCCGGAATATGTCGGGCAATCGCGCGGGTCCTCTAGGAGAAGGTGGTCAGGAAGGCATGCCGTCTAAGTGGAGGCGACCCACCTTGGGTCTTGCCCATTCTTTATGGACTGCAAGATCTCTATCCTCGTGAACTCCTCAAACGCCTTGCTAGGGGGAACTGATCGGAAAGACAAGGCAGACACCTCATCCCAAACCAGCCATCCGCCAGGCTTAAGTAGCTGGAATAAGTTCTCGGTCGCAGTCTGAAATTCGCTAGCCTTCATTGCAATAAGAAGAAGGCGGACATGGACGAGGTCGAAGGTTCCCTGTAGCTCGGTCGGAAACTCCTGAAGTACATCTTGCTGCTTGAATTTGACATTTGATGATGCAGTGGAGACGGGAAACTTGACCGCGTCGAAGTCGAAGCCAAAGAGCTCTGCATCGGATCGCAGATGCTGGGCAACAGAGCGCAACCAAACCCCAGTCCCAGTGGTCACGTCCGCTACTCTTGGTGACGAGGTTTGGTTGAGTTGGTCTAGTATATGTGCCGGCGCTACCTGACCGGTGAGAGGCAACCATACGTTGAAGTGATTGGCATCCAGACGTTGGAGCTCAGTCTCAACATTCCCACGATTCAAGGAGTAGAACGTGTCAGTCCAGGAGGCATCATCAGCTTGAGTATCAATGATATCCGCCATGATTGAGTAGACAGAAGACAATGCGAACAATGATGCCTGCGACTTTTTGTTTACTTGGGGCGAGCATCTTTCTCATGTATGATATAGCTTCAGCCATCTCACGCTCACCGCAAGTATCGAACACACAACAAGTGGCGAGCAATCACCCCCTCATCAGTTGACCAATCCGACGAGGTGAGAACCAATGAATGTTCGATTGTACCGACGGCAGGAGTAATCCGACCATTGTGTTGGAAGATCATGTGCAGACCAACACATCCAATTGCGGTTCAGCGGTTGAAGGACCCAAGTGCCAAGTCGCTGTTGGTGCTGAACAAGACAGCGACTTTTGACGAAACGAGACCAAACATCTGACAGATCACTATCCAAAACACAAATCCCATTCCAACGGGATTCAACCTGCTCCATTGGGTAAGCTTACCGGCTCTGGGCGGTTGTTCTGTCGAAGAAATGGGAGCGAGAGGAATCTGAGGATAAGCGAGGGTGTGGCTATGACGCCAGAATTTGATGTACTAAACGAGAATCCG
This sequence comes from Colletotrichum fructicola Nara gc5, assembly GCF_000319635.2. Classification (NCBI taxonomy): domain Eukaryota; kingdom Fungi; phylum Ascomycota; class Sordariomycetes; order Glomerellales; family Glomerellaceae; genus Colletotrichum; species Colletotrichum fructicola. Next base: position 3,676,685 of record NW_027094057.1, read on the forward strand.
GAATCTCGTAAGAGGAGTGCGAAACAGGAAGTTTGTTTCCTGTGGCTTGGATGCTTCAAACTAAATTGAATGCTGGCATTGGGTCAGCATTAGGGATTTCCCAACGGTCGCTCCACGATCCCATGTGCTCCTGAATGAGTTATTTCGGTTTCTTCAATTCACAGTCAGATACCGAAGAAATTTAAATAGTATTAGAATTATGAGATATGAAAAAGTCAAGTACATTCAGCTACCCCTGTCTGGTCCTCAGGCCCAACGCCACCGTCTGGCAGGTCGAAACCTGGCCTCCTGTGACTGAGTACATCACATCTGTGCTTTCTAACAAAGTGACACCTGCCACTGGATCCTTAGCCAAAAACAGTCTGGAAGCAGTTCCATCCGAGTAGTCGCAGATGATGGGGTAGAAGAGACCATCATGGGAATCGACAGCCACGTAGTAGGAATCGTTGGTTCCATCCTGGGCAGTGTACACCGCCCACGTGACCACGGCAGCGCCTGCAGGAGCCACAAACTCGGGCCCGACTCGAAGCCGGGAAACACCAAGTACTGACATCGTGTTAGTGTAGTAGTGCATGAGACGCTCAGCTCCATCGTAGATGAGCACATCTTGTGCAGCAGCCCACAACTCTGAGCAAACCGCATTCTCTGGGCTGCCGATGCTGACAGGATACATGTTGCCGTTACTGCAAGAGATAATCATTGACGAGTTCGACGAGTCAGTAATGATACCGAATTCGCGGCCAGTGTCGTCCATGTAGGGATTCGTGCCGACGGGCTGAGAGATGTAGTCAAGGTCCGTCGAGCCCGCTACGCTGGTCGTCTCGTCAACGACGTCGCCAGTCGGTTGAAGATCGCTACTTGTCGCATCAGGAGTGGATGGGATGGTCTGAGAAGGGGAGTCTGCGGAGGGAACGACCGAGTCGACAGAGGACTCCGTCGGCTGTACGGGAGCAGGAGCAGTATCAACCGTAGGAGCGGGAGAATCAACCGTGGGCGCAGGTGGGTTAACCGGAGATGGGACTGGGTCTAGTAAAGAGGAGACTGGATCGGTCGGGATGGAAGGGCCTCCTAGGACAGGGGGTGAATCGGTTGTGGTATCAGCGGTAGGTACTGGGAGGTCCTGAGGTGCTCGACGAGAAATCGAAGCCCTTGCCGTTGACGAAGCTGAGGCAACCAGCCTTCGAAGTCACATTTGTGGTCAGTGTTTGCTCGAGTCTGAAAGCAAGTGTGGAGAGAAACTCACGGAAGACAGGTTCGCGCCAAAGGTCTGTCCTTGGTGTCCAATAGAGGAATGGGCTTGCGGCCGGGGATCTCGGCGTATAGTTTGTGTCGCCAGGTAATCTGTCCTGCGATGCCGGGGCATCCATCTGTTGAGGTGAAACCGCCCTCGAGCACCCCAGCGGAGTTTCCGATAGACGCTGCTACTTGAGCAACGCCCTTGATAGATGGTTCGGAGATGACCCCCACGTCCCTCGAAAAGGTGCTGACTTTGATTCCGCACTTGATGCCGATTGGCAGTCCGAGAGTTGAAGAGACCATCAAGCTGCCGTCGGCCTCAAACACTGGCTTGAAGTAAGGCTCCCAGCCTCTGTCGGTGGCTTTGCTGTCGTTGACAAAGTCAAGAACAACGCGAGCATCTTCCAGACCCATTTCGGCACCTGCAAGAAGCCTCCCCTTGGCAGCCGCTTCGAGGGTGACGCTCGTGCCCACTGTAATACGAGGTCCAATAGACACAACTCCAAATGAAAGGCCGGGCAGGCCGAGGCTGAATAGCTCTGCTTTGAAGTTCTGCTTGAGAACAATCCCAGCATCGATGCCGACCTTGAGAACGAACATCACATCTGTACGGATCTCGACCTGGCCTTCGACGATGCCCTCGCCAGGAGTCCATTTGGCTGAACCAGCGACCTTTGCGTTGCCTGTGACACCGCAACCGACGCAGTAGACGTCCATAAACTCTTTGGCGCTCCCTCCGTTACCCCTGACGCTGCTACTGAATCTTCTAAGGAGAACGGCGTCACCCCAAGGCGACCTCATCTGCTTGGCTTCCCTGTCTTGAACCCTCTTGGCGTCAGCATTCCCAGATAATGGATCCGGGAGCTTCCAGACGAACTCTCTGTTGATAGTCCCAGAGAGTGTTGTGGCAAATTGAACAGTCTGATAGGCTTTCTTGGCGATGTTAGCGGCCGCTTTGATGAGTCCCGCCTGCCGCTTGCGATGCTGGTTGTGACGCTTTCTGAAGAAGCCCTCCCCATCTACATCAAAGTCAAAGTCAGGCGGAAGGACTTCATTCGGAAAGTCGGGCGCGTAACCAAGGATATATCGATGATCATCTTGGCTGAGATCCGTGTACCCAAGAGAATCATCCAGATCTTCGTCAAAGAACTCTCCTAAGCAAGCCGTGGGAAGGCCGTACTTTGTATCCAGCGGTCCTGCGCAAGATCGCGTGGAGGAAAGATTGGCAGTGGTGATCCCAGATGGATTCGGGACTGGAAGCGCCGCTGCGGAGGCTCCAGGGTTGTTCGATCCAGGTTGTCCTCCGGACCCGGAGCCGGATCCTGGCGATACCGTCGGCTGAGGAGACCAGGTGAAGGCCGACCCAGAACCTGAACCGCTTCCTGAGCCAGTGCGCTGGATCCCTGGCTCTCCTTTCCTCGGTGACCAATGACCCCATGTAGCCGAGCCGGATGTGGCGATCTCGTCGGGGTGACGGGCCTTGCCGTTGGCTCTGACAACATAGCCAGGAGGACCAAAGTCCAACTCGGACACCACGAAGTAGCATCTCTCACCCTTCGAATGGTCTCCGCAGCCTTTGATGAAAGCTAGCAGGATCAAGCCACCGTCGGTGGCCCAGGTTTCCACGGCGTGTCTGTAAGCCTCCTCCGAAGCGAAAACAATTGTAAGAGCCCCGGCTGTGTAGTCCATCGACGCCACATGGTCGCAGTGGTCGAGATTCACTGAAGGGGCCGAGAACCAATATGTCATGAATGCAAAACCGCCAGGCTTTGATGGGTCTGTTTCCAGTAGTTAGCAACTGAAGTGACGGTTCTGAGAGTCTGCACTCACCTCCAACGCCGTAGTACATCTGAGAACCCTCATTAGCCGGGATGGGTATGACGTTCGAAGCCGGTGCAGTATCGCAAGACCAGTGAACATTGGGCGACAAGGTGGCGATCGGCCCATTCTCCGCGAAGGTGGCTGTCTGCTGGCCTGAAAGCCCGAACCGATTCGGTCCAGCATCTCCTGTGGGGCACGGAGGGGTCACTGGGGGCTCAGGTAGGACGCATTTGACGCAGGGGGACGTTGGATGCGATGAGTTGGAGTACTCTTTGCCAACAGCAGGGAATCCGAAGGCACCCGCTGCCAGCAAGAGGACAAGCGATGGCTTGAGAATCATGCTCATTAATAATTGTCCGGGCGAAATACTCAAGGTAAAAAATGACGGGACTGGCCCAACGGCTGATACCGTCGAACTATTCCAAGTGCAACAAAACAAGAACTTCAGAAAGGAGTGTGGCAGACCTTAGCTGCAAGGTCAAAAAGAGTGACTAAAGTGAGCGAACTGGAGATTGAGCTATCATGATGTTGGTTGGCAGGCAGCTTGGCTACTGTATTAAGCCATTCTGAAGAGGTCGACGTGAAGTAAGTTTAAGCATCTTTGCCGCGATTAGCCATTCTATCAACAACACCTTGAGCTGGGGCTGATATCATGCCATCGAACAGCCGTGGCATTCCATTACAGTCAGGGAGCGCCGTCGATCATCTGGTCTGGTTCAGCCCAATGCCTGCATCAAATGCAGTGCAAGGGAGAATCGGTGTTGGCTGTTGCATGTGAACGAGAGCAACCAAGGGTCGCCTAAGACATTTATGTCTGTATATGAGAATGAGAAGATGTTTCGGACGTTCTCTTTCTCGCCGTAGGTCTTGTAATCATATAAGCAACGGTTATTCAATGTCTCTGGCGTTGAACGTGGCTTGTGGAGTAAAGAATCTTGGGACGCATTGACCAGTAAAACTGCCCAAACCGATCCATTTTGAAATTGCGAGATGCCAACCACGCGGCTAGCTGAGACATGAGGGTATTAGAGGTAAGCTTGAAGCTGTTTAGGTTTTATCCCCTTTTCTGAAGGGTTCGACCAGACACACACACTGAAGGAATTCTCATAAAGATGAACCAGACAAATGAGGGTAGATGTTTTTGATGCCGGTCGGTCATGGAGGCAGATAGTTAGTATTGCTTGGGTTCCCTGCAGAACAGGCTATATCAGCGTTCTCGAACATTTCGATCTAACTATGCTGTAGGCCACAGTGGCGATTTAAGGTCCAAACGTGTGAATTACCAGAGTTTCCCACCAGAGTTTCCCAGCAAAGAAATAGTGTGTTGGCTCACGTATGTCTCAGCCCTGGAATCCTTTACCCCTCTCAAATTGATCCTCTAAAAGTTGCCTTTTTCATGCGCTCTTTGGCATTGGATTTGGATTTTGGCTATACTGTTTGCGACGCCAATGGCTTTTATCAAGGAGGCCGACGTCCAAGCCACGCTCGTAGCGATATCGGTATCGGCTTGGATGGCTTGGGTTTGTTCCTGCCGCCTAAATAGCACCTTCAGAAAGCTTACTTGACCTATGTTGAGCGCTCTCACTTACCACATCTGCTGAATATAGGCATTTTCGCGCATGTTCGTATGATATCATTACCCCCGCAGTTGCTCTCTTCCAGTTGCAACAATTTAATACCTCGACACTTAGTAGTTAAGGCACCATCTTATCAGGGTTGGCTGGTAATCGGTTCCCCAAATCGCATCGAGGAGACCTGAAAGAGAGTGTCACAAGTATCGTTATCAGAGCCTCCATGCCTGCAAGCCTTTTCTTTTCTGGACGCTGCAAGTGAGATGTGGAACCACCTGGCAGTAGCAAGGGTCCATTTGCCCGCGGGGTCATAGACTTTAACAGTTCTACCAAAGTCTGATCTTCTTCACTGTCATAATGATGACCGCACGCCCAGCTCCTGGAATCTGATTTAGATTTAACTTCAATCGGCATGGCGCCTGTTCAAGCCTCAACTAACAAGATCCATCCTGCTGGAAATGTTTCCGTTGGGACTCCTGAGACCCCTGGACTTGGATGAAGTGTTGTGACCGTCTGTTTGATGGAGACTTTGCCACATACGGAAATGACATGCAGCACATTCCATTCATCGTGTTGGTCCGGAATGATTCGGAGTCCACCCTGTCAGCTGTCACCAGACTCATTCCTCCTCGCCGACCTCGCGCGACCATACTCCATCCTTGTATGTTCTGTATGTAGCTTCTCCTGAGATTTCTTGCCTTTGAATCGTGTTCCACTTTACGACGGGTGGAGGAAGGTTCAAAGAAAGGATACTGGTAAAGTTATTTGTTTCTGAAGAATTACCGCCAGGTAAATTGTACTATCGGAGGTGGATATGATGAAGGGGACAGGCCCAGTCACCCTCGATGACCCCTAACAGCTTCGCATTGATGAAATATAGAGCTAACTTCTTCGATGGGATTCGACTGTTCAGAGGTCGATTCTAGTCCTGTTTCTGACCCTCCACGGATCTGGAAATGAACTGGGCTTAAACAATGTGCCCAGTGGAGGGGGGAGAACACATGTCGTCGTATTATCTAATACTGTGTGAGGAAGCCTGTTGGTGGCTCACTGTAGTTTACTCTGGCCATGGGGGTCAAGTATGCTGGGAGAGCTGGAAGCGCGCCACTGCCATATTCGCAGAAGTTTCACATCATTCATGCTACCAGCTTCTTGTCCTGATTCAATCCGATCACTGGTGGAACTTTGTTGGACGTTCTCGTACAAATAAGCTGCATTCCACTATCCACTAGCTCACGGTATGAAGAAGGCGAGGTATCGACGAGAACCACGGCTCACTGAATCCGAGTGTTTTGGGTAAAAGAGCACGAATATGTAGGAGGACCTTCGTCGCCAACGTCCTGAAGTCTTGAATCTTTCGCGTCAATCTCTCAACTCTTAATGTTTATACCAAGCTCTTTAACGAATGTTTTGGTACTCCACCCATTGATCTTTGAATACTTGTCAGTAGTAGTCGTTCCATTCAGCACCTCGTACGAAACCCCCCTGACACAATCCTCCTTGTTCTTAATGCAGCCTACAACAGCCTCGCCCGCGCTCATCCCCTCGTAATACGCGCCTTGCAAGAACCCAAAGTATTGTGGATGAGTGGCCTCGCCGGCGAACCACAGATTCCCGAGATTGGCACGGATGTTTTGATGCATCTCCAATGTCATACCCGGCGGCCAATTCGAGTATGATCCGTACGCCCAAGGCTCGCGAGTTCAGTCGTGATGGTAAAAGTCAATGGGATCAGGAATCTCCCGCTGGAACATATCCCTCAGAACTTCCATGATCTGGCTCTTGGTTGTATCAAAGTCTTGAGCCTCCACAACGTAGGATTGCTGGTCGACCACGGTGACAAAGAGGATGCCCGAGCCGTCCACAAAGTCTCTGTGGTCCAGGGACTGAAAATAAGGATAGTAACCCCGCTGGACTGGATCGGCGTACAAGAAGAATTGAGTGCTCTTGTCCCAGAATACATCTTCTGGCTTGAACTGCATGAATATTTTCGTGTAAGTTCCCATGGTCATAGACTGGATGGCAGTGCGTTTCCAACGTGGCAACTCTGGCGAGAAACTGACTACCTCCTTCTGCAAGACGCCTAGCGAGAACGTGCAGATGGCGTGATCGGCAGTGATGCAGCTGCCGTCTTCGTTGTACACCGTGACGGATTCTGAAGAGTAGGTGATGTTTTTCACAATCGTCTTGAGTTTCAATTGGCTACTCTCGTCCAGGAACAATTTGGCTTCCTCCTTGAAGAAGGTGGCAAATCCTCGGGCATCGTGTACAAGGTTGTTTTCATCCGCCCAACGTTGGAAGGATGTGTTGGTGTTGACGACCGAGTACTGCTGAGACGTCTTCTCCGGAGGGTTGGCATATTCGAAATCAATCGAAGACCACTCGATCGCTTGGGCTAGCGGTTCGCTGCCCGGCTTCCAGTTGGCGATAGCGAGGCCGGCACGGGCACTGCGGTCTTGCTGATTCTGAAGAATTATTTCACCGGCGTCGTACTGATACTCTTCAGTGGCGTTATCGTACAGCGATTGAATCTCTTTGAACCTTTCTGATAACCTGCCAGGGTGCACTTGACCGGTCTCATCAAAGACAGTTAGATTGGAGAAGTCGGAGGGTGTATTGGTCAGGTTGTACTTTTTGACCAAAGTCAGGATTGGGTTTTCTTCTGTTGGATTTTCAGTGCCTTGGACCCTATCCACATCATTAGTTGGACTCTCAAGACCACATCATATCTTCATACCAGTTCGCGCCGAGTTCTACAAAGTAAGGCTCGTCACTATTTGGCTGTCTTCCAAAAGCGCGATTGTACACACGCCCGCCGATTCGGTCGTTGTACTCAACAATTGTGAAGTTCTTGATGCCTGCATCATCTAATACCTTGGCGGCAGTGATTCCAGCGAGGCCAGCGCCGAGGATCGCTACTTGGACCCTGCTGCATTCTCCCTCAATGTCTGCATGAACTTCTTTTGTCGGTGCACCTTGGGCAGAGGTAGCGAGGAGGAAGAGGAAGCTGAGAGATCTCGTAGGCGTCCTCATCTTGAAAATCGATGTTGTCCTGTGCGATCTCCGGAGTTAGTGTTGAAGAGCAACATAAAGGAGAATCTACACGAGCCACAGAAATAAATATGGCGACCTACGAGACAGTTAAATACTCATCACTTCTTGGTCGCTTTCTGCTCTCGGAAAATATGCCAAGAAGAATGTCTTGGTGACTCTCAGGTCACTTCGAGACTGGTGGGTGGCTCCCTCCAAAAGGAGCGTTGCCAATTTTGACGCGCCGAGCCGTTGTGTCCGATGCCGCCTTGACAATGGATGATGAGAGAAACAACCATTCTAATAATTCTCTTTACGTCGGCGTCCCAGGACAGATGCGGCTGGCGTACAGCATGGAAGTGCGACACCCAAATTCATCAGGTCGTGTCTCAGCAAATGAAAGGTGATTTTCTCTACCACAGCCAAGCCGCCATGTTTCGGAAATTACGTTGTTTTCAGCAACGAGCGAACATGTGTTCAAGATGGGACCAAAATAAACTATCGTCCGCACAAACTAACGCCACAATATTGGAGAAGACACCAGGAATGCCCCGCGTAACATGGACTGTTTTCGTTCAGGCTGCTCGATCCGAGACACCGCTCCGGATGGTCGCGTGAGATATGGAGACCCGTTAAGTAGTCTAACAAAACACCTGTCTGCTTTTGGCAATGGATCTCTTGCCAGCTGCTCAAGCCATGAATTGTGGAAGTCTCATCTTCGACACATCCTCGTCTTTACTTCGAAACAACCCTCACCGCCCCGCTCTGCAAGCGGGACCCAATATCCCGCCATGGAAGTGAGTTCCTAGCCTTGCCTCCTTCAACAATTTCAAGTCTCGAGTGAATAGATTAAGCGCCCAATACAGCACAACAACTGCGATGAGTGGGTTGCTCATGGGATCTAAAGAAGAGCTATCGTGGCATTCTCTGCCTTCTGTGCGTCCCAAGCCGGTGACAACTTTCCCTCATCTTTCTTTTGCAACATCCTAAACGCCTCCTTTATGACGTTGTGGTCGCAACTGCACCTCTCCAAGTCCACATCATTTTCTGCAATCGCAATCATGAGTTAGTGTTGATAATTCTGAACAATTGAGGAAGTAGGTTCCGTACGTGGGATGTCTTCGCCAAAGTAGTGGACGTATTCTGCCGGGATCTTCCTCGGGTCCCATTTGTGTTGAGACGACATGAGCTGCACAGTAGCGGCTCGTTTCACTCGTAGGTCATTGAACATTTCCAATCGCGTCGGGATATCTTCCAAGGTTGTCAACCTCGACAGAAACACACCGAGAGCGGCGGCATCCTCAATGGCCATGGATGCCCCTTGCGCACGTACTACGAAGGTCGCGTGAGCTGAGTCGTCTTCACAGCATGAGTTCAAAGCTGACTTACAGGGAGGCATCGGATGAGCTGCATCACCAATGACCGCGAGTCGACCTCGGGCAAATCTGTCAAGAGGCTTTCTCGTTAGTAGCCTCCATTCTCCTATACCACTGGCCTTCCTGCAAAGTTCGTTAGATGGACTGCAGGATCTTAAGAGAATAGTGGGAGAATCGAGGGCTTACGATGCGAGAGACTGGATGAAAGCAGGATACTTTTTCAAAAAGCCTCCAGGATGGGTATCAGTCTTTTCCTCGTTATTAACTACCATTTATGAGTCAGTGGCGGAAAGAGCAGATTTCTTGGCACATAAAATTGGCATACCTGCAGCGTCCTCAGCTGGATACATGAATGCAATGTTCTGCAGCGCGCCACTGCATTTCAATAAGTCAAATGTTCGGTATTCTAGACACGATGGGTGCTTTTCGACTTACTTTCTGCAGCCATACGTGACAAGGCTGCCGTCGTCAACTCTGAGGACTCTAATTGAGTTGTATCCGCCCTTGAAAAAGGCGTTAGTATCGGCATCATTGGCCATTTGCTCCGTAGGAAGCAGCAACCGAGTCATTGTCATGAAGTGCTGAGACGGTATCTCTTCGCCCAACACCGTGGATATGAAAGAGGACTGTGCGGGTTAGTTTCCAGTGCTGCAATGGGTCTCGGATACTCTGAGCTTACGCGGACGCCATCGGCCGCGACGACAAGATCTTTCTTCACTGTCGTTCCATCTGGGAAATGAATAGTTCCATCCAGATCGATACTTGAAACGGGTGTAGCGAGATGAAGGCGAGCAAACCCCTTACGTGAAGGAGTTGGCTCAGTTGCAAGCTTCCTGAGCTCATCATGAAGATCGACACGATGGAAGAAATGCCAAGCAAATCCGTACTTGGACTTATAATCTAAGAGAGAAAGTACCGTCTTGTCTCCCAAGTCTTCGGCGTCATTGTTGTAGACCAGCTTTGAGGGCAGTCAGCGCCACGACGTGTTCGCTATTCAAGCTGGAATCCACTTACACTTTCTGCCGGCGTAGCCTTGGCGCGACTGAAATCGAAACCGAAGTAATCAAGGATCCTTGAGGAATTGGGTGGTGCTGAGATAGCTGCTCCGACCTCTTTGCTGAATTGAGACTTCTCGAAAACCTGGCCTTGGGTGAGTAGGGGTTAGGCATCGGTTTCCAGTGGCATTCATGCCTACCTCAACTTCATGTCCTCCCTCTAGCAAGGTAATTGCTGCCATAAGGCCTCCAATGCCAGCACCCACAATTCCCACCCGCATATTCTTGTGGCTATCTTTGGGTGTTAAGGTCCCTCGAGGGGGTAAGCCAGGTTGATTGATGGGGGCCATTCTGGAGTTGAGTGTAGTCCTCGACGATGTTCCTTGAAGGCGAAATCTCAATAGTCGAAAGTTGCCAGGAGAACCTTGCTTTTCAAAATCTTCACGACAATTCACTGAAACTTTGGCTTCTCTTTCATATAAAAGGTATGGGCAGCCTCGTTCGGGATGTGGAGAGGCCGGATGTGGAGAGCCGATGAGGATCCATAAGCCGGATACACCACAATGCCGCTGCATCACAGAGGACCACTTCGATTGAGTAACTGAGGGTAAAATCAATACAAGCCCCTTCTCGTGGAGCTCAGAAGTTCCCTTTACTTATTGCAAGCTCTTCCACCTTGCTCCTTCATTTCCTCTTAATGATCCTTGTTTTCTCTAGATAGGTTTGATAGTGAGTCGCAAATACCCGCTGTACATGATGGCATATATTTGCCCTCCCAATTCTTTTCAATCACCTCCCTTATGCTTTCTCCGAAGTCCGCTGATTTGATAAACACTGGTACAGAGCGAGCGCCGTAGACTGCCAGGCTGATGTTGCCAGCCAAAATATGTTGCTCCTGGCATCCGTCTTCATCTATAATGCAAGTGGGCAGTGTTGAACCGTCAAGGCTGTGGCATGATTGACCATGCCGCCAGAGAAGCAGAACGGCTTGGAACAAGGACGAGGCAAATACTCCACAAAGCTTCCCTATCGGACAACTTCGCGCCGCTCGAATAACCCGACCCGCTCGCCAAAGCGCATGGCAATACTCAGGACTTCGATTTTGTTTTGGTGAGGGGCCTTGGCACATTGGGTCGCTTTCGGCTCGAGAGAAGGCCAGGTGGCGTAGGACGGGAGTATCCCGCTGTGTGAGGGTGTGCATAATCAGGGCCTCAAAGAGAACCTCCATCTCAGCAGGTACTGGAACCTTAGTAAGCTGAAGCTGAGAAGCAAAATCTTTCGTCGTGCAACATAGCTCGTTGCGTCTTGAGCCTAGTATCATGTGGCTCCAAGTGCTCGACTGCCCTAAGACAAAGCTGAGTTGATGGCACTCCATGCATAGGGCCCAAACTCCAGCTAGAAACGCGAAAATTGCAACATCCGAGTCGATATCTTTGAATCCCGCTGGACTAGACAGCGGCTGAGCCATAAGCTTTGTGAGGCAGATGCTTGAACGCGGCTCTGACACATGCGCCCCGTGTAAAGCAACGATCTCGTCCTTCCATTGCATTGCTGACGACGCTTTCCACAACCGATTGGGAGCTGGCAATGGCATATCCATATCGACATATGTCGAAATCATCTGTGTTCCATGTGACATGGACACATGGGCGTCCAAAATGTAGGAAGCATAGACCAGTCGTCGTTGGGACTCACGAACCGACCATTGACGCCATAATTCATCAAGGGTATCTCCATGGGCTTCCGTGATAGTCGACAGGTCCTGACAGTCTGTCTGCCTGGCTCCCTTCATGTGGCCCCCATTCTTGATCAGAACTTCAGCAGCTTTCGAACAGGCTTCCGCTAGTGCAATTTTGCGTCTCACACCGCTAAAGAAAGCAATTTGCTGCTGTAACAAGAAGCCTTGGGCTAAGCTGATGTCGCATACCGCGGCATTATTTCCTTCCCACTACAGTCATGATCATCTTGTTAGCCGCTGAAGGTCGGGGATTGTGCCTAGAATTCTCACACTGTCGAAGGCTGACGCTCTCACAACTTCCTGCATTGCATATCCAAATTTTCGGGCCACTATCGATTCTGCTTGAATAGCGCCTATCGCTATCAAAGCTCCCAACAACTCCGGTGCCTGTTTGCAAAGGTCAAGGGTTGGCAAATGCACAAAGTCGTAGATGTGGGTGGCCTCCCAGTAATCTGAGTAGATGTCAAGAAGCGAGCTCAAGGCTTGGCACCCAGGAAAACATCCCAGTACCTCTGCTGACCTGGACTCCGATGTCGTCCTAAGAATCATGCCAACTACTTTGCTGCGTATAGCTGGTGACACACACAGCTTGTTTACCCGGGTTCCGGTCGCTTTTTTCGAGTGAGAGACTCCGAACGCCCCTTCACCCACTGCCAGATTTTGCCGCTCCATCTCGTTATGTTCGTCGCTCTTTGGCTCCCATATATCTGAAAGCGCAACATTCTTACTTTCAGAGACCAGAGAAACTAGACTGTCTTGGCAACTGTCCGAGACATCACCAGTTATCATATTGGCGTCGCCCAACTCGAATTGGGCCTGGATAAAAGAGTAGTCCAGCGTCCCAATGTCCCAGTCCGGTCCAAAGGAGAAGTAGTCTGCGCATGGCGCTGATAGCATGCCTGAGGGGTAATTGGATGCTGTGAATGGATCAGTTGAAATGACCTGGTCACCAGATGAGGATGAATCCGGGTCATTGAATCGCGGGCTGGTCGACGATTCTTCGGTGAGATCTATACCTGGCGTAGATGAAGCCATGGAATCTTGAACGGCTCCACCGTGAACCACATGCATGCTGACACTCTGCTCAGCCTCTGGTGCAGGCTTTGCAAGTTCGACGTCTGAGGCGGCGTTTTCCCCTCGCTGTCTTCTCTGCAAATCGCCGGGTTCCTCTCTCTCTTGATGAGCTGGCTCATAATCACAAACCAGACCTTTCGCAAGACACCGATGACATGGCTTCTCCTCTGAGCATTTGGACTTAGTCGATGAGCATGACTTGCATGCTTTTCCAACTCGTTCGGTCCCAGTACGTTGAGAATAGTCGGCAACCAAGCCATCCTCCCCAGGATGTGCAACTTGATGCCTCCTAAGAATATCCAAGCGCCCGAAGGCCTTCCCGCACAGGTTGCACATATAGGGGCGCTGCTTCGTGTGGGACCTAACATGACGAACGAGATGCTCGGAGCGGTGATATCGACGGGAACACTGGGAGCATTGAAATAGGCCATCTCGATCTGTCCCCCGACCAGATTGTTGTTTAGGCATCTGGAGTAGATGGTGAAAGCGTATGAACGTTTACAACAAAACATTTAAGGACGAGCTGTAGGTTGAAAGTCAATTTCTGAGGAGCTAGTTTGAGCCAGCGGTGATGGAAAGATTCGAAAGTCAAGAGGAGGGCTCCCCCTGCCTATCGAGTTTCCCAGCCCATACCCACAGGTGTGGGTTCGCGCCTGGACGCCGCTCAGCTACGAATGACTTCCAGGCGGAAACCTCAGTTTTCAGTCTCATGCAAGGTTCTTGATTCGATCATCACCGGATGATCAACAACGCTAGCGGGCGGGGCCGTCTGTTCCAATAGTGTACCATGCATATCACGGCTTTGCGGGACGAAGGGCTCATCGTCTCCACCCACACTGCCACCATGATTCTCGGAAAGCTGCCGCCTCGGACATCGGTGGACATCATGCTCCGTTCGCCGACTCCGTCCTCCGATCTGGTCGATTTGAAATTCAATGTCGGTCTTTGTTTTACCGAGAAGCAGCGTTTTTCACACTTGGCCTTTTGGGAACGAAGCCATGTGTAGACAATCCTCAGATCAATCGATCTTTACTTTCTGGCTTTGAACATATGCCGTCGATATGATCGGCATCAATGCTTGGCCATTCAATCATCCCCCTTTAGCCCAGTCTCTAGGACATTGGGTGCCACAACTATCTGCCTGAGCCTAATACCGACTGCTCTTGTGGCATTCTTCTCACTCTCATCAATTGTAGCACTTTATGCGAGCAGGCGAGAAGCGAAAGGGGACACTTTTTTGTCAGGTGAGAACAAGATCGGACGAAACGCAAATGGAGACAATAGGCAGAACGAATGAATATGCCAGACGCCTAGATCTTTCGTTCAATGTTTCCGAGTTTATAAGGCTTAGGAATTTGCAACATCGAATGTTTGTGGAAACTGTAAAAGGCTGACGACAGCAAGGGAGTTGCATGACAGGAGCTACCTTAGGTAAAGTACGAACGGCTGGCATTTATTTTCAGTTGAGTTGTCAAGTTCATTTGACATCGGCCCCTATTGAAATACAGGTTGAAAAGGGCAATATCCAAAGCAGATTAGACAAAGGACATGTAAGCTTCCAATAGGGAACATTTATGGGGTTTCAATTGAATCGCCTCCATTTCAGGCTGTAAGCATCCGCGTAAATTAAGCAACGTTGTGCGTTTCTAGAAAGTGAATAAGCGAACTACCGTCTCGATCCTATTTATGCCTCAGAAAGATTGTATCATTACAGAGGCCTGGCTACCAATCTTAACGTGCCCACGGACAATGACATCCGTACGGATCACGTTCCCAGAGATTGTCTTCCAGAAGCATTCGCCACTGCGATAACGGCGGCTCAGGTCCCCAAGACTGCGGTGTGTGATTGAACCACTCGCGTTCCCATTTGTGTCTGTTCCATCCTATGTGCTTCCGAACGATAGCCTCCACATCCCAAGATGAACCTATGTCGAAATTGCATTGCACAATAGATGATCCTCTCGCAATGTCTATCAATGATTGTGGAAACCGTTCGAACATATAACCCCAGTAGCCCGGTCGATCTGCGGGAGCCCTAGACCGCGAGGCCCGCTCAATTTGATGGAAGTCGAACCAACCGTGTCTCAACACGCTTTCACCCTTTCTCTCGAACCATGTAAAATGGCCGAGTATGTCTCGCTCAATAGCTTCTGTCCAAGCTTGCTGCCAAGCAGCATCTCGCTGCACGATTGACTCAAAAATGCGTGAGCATAAATCAGGGCACGGGCTACCGTCGAGAAGGAGTGAGAATGATCCTAGAGGCATGCCCTCTTGTTCGAGCGCAAGAGCCTCTGTGATCCAAGTCGCTACGTTCGCCGTTATCTGGTCCGAATTCAATACACAAGGAGTCCGTCTTGCTGCAATTTGGTTGTGCCAACAGCGCTCATCTGGATGCTCATAGAACATGTCTTCCTGGAAGGCCACGTTCCAGAGATTGACACGACGCTCAACTTGGATCGGATATTGTTGGCAAAATGGAATTAAGCCTCTGCCGTGTTCTTGTGGGTAAAGAACGGCCTCGTGATCTTCGTTAAGGATGATTTTGCGTATGTGTGTACGAAGAGAGTGCGGTATTGACTCTAAGAAATATATGGCCGCTGCAGCTGCAGAGAAACGATATATAGATCAGTCGTCTCTATTTCTGGGGCAAGAAAATTCGACGGGTACCGCTGCTTCCATCGCGTTCATCTGGCTGTCGGATGGGATGGCCCAAGGATCAATATGACTTTTAATAACGTCAAAAGGTGACCATCTGTCGATGTGGCCCCTTAGAAACATGGGGGGAGAAAAGTCGGCAACCAACTTTCTGAAACTGTCGTCCTGTGTCCAGGCTGATTCTAAGACATCTTTGATAAAGCCACGATAGACCGACGGAGCCTCGCCGTAGGGCCCGTGACGCTCCAGACATAGACCAGCTCCTTGCACAGGAGCCCGGGGGCCTTCAGCTTTCATGCGATCCAATAATGGCATGAACTGCGGATAGTTCTTCTGGACTTCTGCGTAGACACGGTCGGGTATGAGATGTCCGTAGGTTTGAAACATCTCGCATCTTACGAAGTCCACGCCGCGGCTCTTGAGCTGTTGGAATTGGCATGCCAAATGGCTGAACTCGACCGAATCCAGGGTCGAAAACGTAATTGAGTTCAGTTTCAGAGCAAGTCCGCCGCGGTCCATCTCGTTGGCTATCTGGTTGCAAGTGTAGACAAGAGAAAGATCGACTTGTTTTTGGCGGGCGCCCTTCAGCTTTCCACGGGTAAACCCATCGGTGTCGCAAATGTAACCTCCGTCGGCGATGACGTAAAAGCTGTAGATGATGTCTCGAAGCTCCCGGGGAAGCTTGAGAAGGGGAAAAGACTGCATGTCGAATTAATGAGAGTCGCAAGCATACCAATTGTGTTGCTTAAGACTGTCCCGAAAGAATGGAAGTCGTCAAAATATTTGGAGGGTAAAGGGTAGCGCAGAATTCACCGGAGCAAGGCACGATCGGAACAAACTTCAGGTACCTTGTCAGCCCGCCCCATTGCTGTCAAAGTTTGTTTGTTCAAATGACGTGTCATCACCTCGGTGTAGGCAGCAAAGAGCCACATAACCGAAGAGGTTCTGGCACAAGACAGCAACTTGATTCCGGTGATCACATCTTTCTTCCCTTCTAACCTTTTTCTTCGCAGTTTGCCGCCTGGAGGCGCACCTTGTTGACCTACCCCAGAGCCGGTGAGATTTTGCGTCGTGCGATATTCTATCCCGAGGACCACCAAAACCCAGGGTCCCCAAGGATACTAGATGCGGACAGCCATTCGAGCGTTTGCAGTATTAAATCCGATCTCCAAGCGGGTATTTCTTTTTCAATTACGGTGGCGCTTTTTGGGTTAGGATGATCCTGACCTTAAAAGACCAGCCTTCCTTCCTCCCACATAATTGCTTCTTCCTTAGGTCCGGTCAGTGGGTTCTCTATCCACTATTTGAACTTGACACGACCGGCTGGTACGAGGAGAGTCAGACTGGTTCCTTCGAAGCTATCATGACAGCGAAGATCTTTCAGTTTCTAAATCCT
Source organism: Colletotrichum fructicola Nara gc5 (assembly GCF_000319635.2). NCBI lineage: Eukaryota > Fungi > Ascomycota > Sordariomycetes > Glomerellales > Glomerellaceae > Colletotrichum > Colletotrichum fructicola. The sequence continues at coordinate 3,693,577 of NW_027094057.1, forward strand.
TTCTGAATTGAAAAAGATTTGAACCGTGGAGAATTCTGACTCTGCGCCCAGAGTTTTCGTACGGATAAGCTGGTTTTCAATCCCACTTTTGTCAACGCCCTTCAATAGCCCCTGTCATATTTAGGACATCCGTGCGTACCCATTCCAACCATGTCGGGCGATCAGTGCTAGCCATTGACACGCATCGACTATGACCGCATGGGATCGTGGCGCATAGATGTTGTAATGTTGAAAACATTCTTTCGTCGTCTGGGTGAAGGATGGAGTCTGAATGTACTCCGTCAACGAGACAGTCATGCGACTTAGCCGCATTTATCAGATGGCCTGTTTTTGTGGAAAAGTCACCGAACCTGCGCATATTGATACAAACCCCAAGAGCCTGGTTGATGGATCATTTCGGCCAACAATTTTTGCTATACCCAGAATCTTGTTGCACTTACGATAGCTACTGTAATTAATAAGAAAATCCTACTCAAACTTCCTGTGCCATCGTTTACGCAACTGCATTGTGGAGAGAACTACAGTAACAAGTCCATGTCTTCACACCTTGAGCACGGCGTCGAGATAGAGGCTGGAATTCGAGGAATGATGTCTCGGCGGATTCGACGGAGTCATCCCCCGGATTACATCCATCTGCCGGGCCTGCAAGGATAACGTTCTCTCCAATTGGTATTGAACGGTAATGCCACAAGCTCGATCCGGCCGCAAAGCGCTGATGGCCTACGCAGCTAATGTAATAATGACAGGGACGGTATCCAACGGTTGCCGGATTTGTCCTTCAAGGGCCTTCTGGCATTCGTTACTACTTGTGGATCTGAGACATTATTGACCCGAGTGAAGGCCGAGCTCAGGCGGCATCTCGCCCCTTGCCTCTGTCTTACCCCGCTTCTCCTCCCAGCTGAGAAACTACCGGTGGGAGTTGTTACCGCAAAAGCGATCTGCTAAGTTGCGTTGAGAGGTTCCGCCTATGATCTTCAGTCTGTTCGCGTTGCGATCGTGGGGAATACCGATGTGCTGTTCATGCGGCTACTATGCCTTACTCCGGTCAATGCATGGATATCGGAAAGGCGAGGCAGAATTCGGTGCCAACCCCTGCGCTATGATATGGAATTCGATAAATATCGATTTTAATTCAGCAGCTCCAGGTGCAAAAGAAAACAGACGTCGATTTGATATGTGATCTACATCTCAAGGGGTTTCTCTGGTATGGTCGTTTTGAGAACGCCAATGCTTGGAATGGAGTTAAGTGAGTGAAATAGGAATGGGTGAACAACACTCCTGTTGTAATAGTGCTAGAATGGTACCTCGCACCGGCTTACTGGATGGGTACGGGCGATGGATACCCTCCGCAAATCTTCTGTCACGATGAGCTACAGTCGGTGAGAAGACGCATGCGTCCGTTGACGGAGACGATGATCATGTTCATTCCAAGACATCTCTAAGTGTTGGACCTCCTCGCTGGACCTCCTCGCTGGACCTCCTCGCTGGAATGTCGCTCGAGCATTACCGCATCAAGATGATGCCTCAATAGTGTTACTTTTATCTATTTCGAATTCTATAAAATCTGGCTGTTGCTCCTTCCAGAACCAGATTCTCTTCCTCCTCATCACACAACAATCTCATTAAATCATCTTACACTCTTCTTACAATCACCCAGATCCTTCTTGATCCATCTAATTCACCTTCTTTTCAAGAACACCTTCCCAGAACATCTCTATCTTTCAAAATGCGTTTCTCTGCTGTCACCGTCTCTGCCCTTGCCATGGCTCTCACCGTCGCCGCTGCTCCCGGCAACACTGCCAAGGAGGCCCTCGCCAAGAGAACCGACGATCTTACCGTCGCCGATGCTCAGAACATCTGCGGCAAGGATCTCAGCGTCAACTGCTGCAACCAGGTCGATGCCAGCACCAACAACAATGACAACTCTGGATCTGGTATCCTGTCTGGTATCCTGGGCGGTGTCCTTGGCAACGGTGGCCTGAAGCTCACTGATGGATGCTCCTCCATCGGAGTTGGCAGTGAGCTCTTTGCGAAGCCTGTTACTTGATACATACTGACATCTGTCAGTTGCCAACGACCTCCTGAACAGCCAGTGCAAGCAGAGCGTCGCCTGCTGCAAGACCGACGGCAACACTGTGAGTAGTCACTGTGATATCTATGAGAAACACCATCTGACAAATATTTCCAAGGCTTCCGGTCTCGTTGCTGTTCAGCTCCCTTGCATCCCCATCTCTGGTCTTTTGTAAGATACCAATCGGATACATTCAGATCGCAACATTGGAAAGAGTGCCAGTACACGGGAACGCATTTGGTTGGAGATATGTTCAGGGGGAAAGAAGTGTGGGCGAGGATCTCGGGTGATATGTAAACTTCAATTCGCGGCTGAAGTCTAGCTTTGCCTGGCTTTTCAATATACTTATGCTTTATCTAAGTCCTTCGTTGCAAGACTTTGGTCTAAAATCAACATTGCCATAAATCACAGCCCAGTCGTCTTGCCATTTGAATGACACTGCCACCCTGGTGACGCTATCGGATTCCAATTTCGTGTGATCCATATTCTTTTAGCCTAAAGTTTGGAGCTAAGAAATTAGAAGAAAGTTGATGATACGGTATCGATATTATAGAATCACAGATTTGATGGTGTGCATCCGCGATACCCTGAAGCTTAGATGCTGCCACGTGTGACTGATGCATACAAGCAATGTAAGCCTTTCGATTACCTATCTGCCGCGGTATTTTCCACATCCTCACCAACAAATCATTGCGACAGACTCGGAACAAGCAACTGAGCTTCTTCGCAGGGCATATGCACTGCGTTGTGCTGCTTCAGAAAATACGACTGCCTTCGATTGTCGCAAATCAAATTGATGTCAGTTATGATTGCCAAGATGTCCCGTCGGCCGAGTTGACGTGCCGAAAACTCTATGCGAAGCATGGATGCCGTCACTTCATAGGATGGATACCTTCATCGTGCATATTTCTATCCATGGATCCGGGACCGTGCGATTGATGTTTGACAAGCGAAAAGCACGTGCTGCGTACAAGACGGTATTCTTCATCTAACTCTATTGCATCCAATCGCATCTCTACGCATCCCCAGTTCCGGGATCTTACTTTGTACGGTCTCTGTAGTGAAAGTAGAGAGTTTGGCGTACTCGCCTACAAAATACCTCTACCGCAAAGTATCGCAGACAACCATAACTACCTAGTGGCTTCGATACATTTTTTTGATCACGAATACAAACCTTCACGTCGGGAGGCTCGGGTGGGCCACCTGCTGATGCTGTAGGATATGTTTTGTCGTGAAGACGGAGCGCACATGACTATTTTTCCGGTCCGTTCCCCGGAATGAATCGAAGTGATATAATGACCAGTACTATAAGACATTTTCTTATCTCGTGTTTAGCACGCTAAACGATTCCAGCTTGGGCATCCTAAAGATCCCCAGCAGTCGTTTGTAACTGAATTTCTGCGAGCCAATTTCAACATGGCGACTTCCACAACTCCGTCCGAGTGGCCTTTTCCCTACCTTGCAGTAGGTGTGCTCGCGTTGGTAACATTCTGGATCCTGACTACATTCCGCCGAGTCAAGAGCAGACTTGACTTTATGAAGAACGGCATGTCAACGCTCAAAAAGGAGGTAGAAAGACATCCAAGCCAGCCCTTTCGAATGCCTACGGACCTAGGCGAAGTGACGGTTCTTCCCCCTGACTATGCCGCGTATCTACGTAACCTGACAGATCTAGACTTCCGAGAAGCCATCACAAAGGTAAGGCCTCTGTCACGGGGGAGGATTAGCAGCTAATTGGAGGAGGAATTCCATCGTCATCTGCCAGGCTTTGCTGCCTTTGGAATTGTGAAGCATCCAGCACACATTCTCCAATCAGTGGCACGGAAGCAGTTGACACAACACACGAGTACGTCAGGCTTATTCAGCCTCCAGCCTAGACCCTCTGAAGAGAACCTCCAAGAAACTAATGACAAGCGTATAGACACAATCATCGAACCCCTATCCTCAGAAGCCTCTTTCACAACCGAACTGATTTTCGGCAGTCGTCCTGGTAAGATGCCGTTCCCCTTGCGATACGAAGCCTGTCATCTGATGACTTGTCAGGATGGAAGGAGATGCCAGCTAAGGACGCGTTGCTGGAGCTCGTTGCTCGCCTATCTTCGCGAGTGTTCCTTGGGTCCGACATTTGCCGCAACAAGAAATGGCTTAGAATTACCAAGGAGTTCACAACAACCAGCTTTGCCGCTGCAGCCAAGCTCAACATGTTGCCATCCGTCCTCAGACCGCTGGCCAACTTGCTCGATCCATCTTGCCAACAGGTACGGGCCTTCATCGCAGAGGCTAAGGAAATACTATTTCCCGTTATCAAAAGCCGTCGCAAGGTCAAAGAGGCGGCCAAATTAGCCGGCAAGCCGGTGCCTGTATTCAACGACACCATCGAGTGGGCCGAGGCGGAGTCACAGGGCACGAAGTATGACCCGATTGCGTTTCAGTTGATGATTTCGTTCGTCGCGATACACACCACATATGACCTGTTGGGTCGGGTTCTATTACTCTTAGCTGAGCATCAGGAGACCATCAAGCCTCTGCGCCAGGAGATGATTGAGGTCTTGCAAGCTGAAGGCTGGTCGAAGACAGCACTAAACCACATGAAGCTGTTGGACAGCACCATCAAAGAATCTCAGAGAATCTCGCCAACCTCTTTGCGTAAGTTGATCCACGGGAAAGCCATATAGCATCCGGTTCTAACCAAGTCGACTAGTAACCCTCCGGCGGATCGCGGTCAACGACGTCACACTCCCCGACGGCACCAGAATTCGAAGAGGCGAACGCCTGTGCACCCACTGCTGTAACATGATGGAGCCCGAGGTCTACCCTGATCCCGACAGGTTCGACATATCCCGCTTCAAGCGACTTCGAGAACAAGCCGGGGGCGAGAGCAAAGCCCAGCTCATCACCCTAACTCCGGAGCATCTCGGCTTCGGCTACGGAGTGTACTCTTGTCCGGGACGTTTCTTCGCTGGACACGAAATCAAGATAGCCTTATGCCATTTGCTTCTGAAGTACGATTGGAAATTGGGGGATGAACGCGGGTTCAAGCCAACCATCATTGGCGTCAACTCGTTTATTGATCCTAGCATGTCGATCGTGTTCAAGAGACGCAAGGAGGAGATTGACTTGGACGCCTTGCGCTTTGATGAAGGTGTTTCGTTCGATAATGATTGAATCGAGTCTCTCAACTGGTCGCTATCTAGAACCAAATAAGAAGTACCTTTGTACGATATTGCCCAACGCTGTTTCCGTCGAACGCATGTTTTATGCTTTCAATCTAGCTGCAGTTTTCCAACAACATGCTTTGCGTGCGGCGTCTTTCGCTTCTTTTCCTCTTTGCGTTCTACCATCTATCATGTGTAGGTGCTCGTCTCAGTCACATGACGAGCTGCGACTGCTCTCGGCGCTGGGTTCTGGCATCCGTACCACCCTCCCTCGTCTTTCATCAACTGTCATCTTGATGATGTCAAAGATTCGTTCTCGCTTGCTGTTCTTGCCGTTCTTGCCGAATACTGCCCACGGCGTCAGGAAATTGTATCCATCAATCGGAGTCGACATCAAATGTAGCATCTCTCGCATGCCGTCCGTGGATCGAAGCCACATGTGGTCCTCAGGGCTGAGATTGAGTTTGGGCTCGTCCTGGACGAGCGATATCCTCACAAATTCGAGGAAAGAAGCTACAATACCCGCAGCAATCCCTGCCGCAAATGTGTTGCCATTGACTAGTTTCTTTCCTGTGTCTGCATTTGTCCATGGGGCTTTTAATCCCGCCCCAACCACGGAGAAGTTGTAGTCGCCAGCTTTGGGGGCCGGAGCAAGACCGCAATGTCTACCCTGGCCATCAACCGCATGTATTGCGATAACATGGGGGCTGGTGGCCGGATATCCTCTCATCGAGTTGAAACCATTAGCTGTAGCAGCAGCAATCACGATCCTTTTCTTATTCATTTTACGAGTCTCGGCCAGGGGCTTCATCATCTTACGGTTGACCGACCTGAAACCAAAGGGCAGGACAATGATGTCAACATCCCAGGACTCAATGGCGTACGCAATGGCCTGCATGGTTAGCATTTGTAGAAGAATGACTGATACTGACTGACCTCAACAAGCCATTCTGCATCTTGTGAGTGGACTCGGGGGTCATCCGTCACTTTGGCGACATAGATTTTCGCTTTCGGGCCGTATTGGTGGATGAGAGATGCCAATGTTGACCCCCAATGTAAGCCCTTTTCCAAACTAGTCTCATTTGCGAAGTTGCGCGTGCCGATTATGTGTTGGTCCAGATCTGTACCACTTGCCCGCAGCTTTGCGCTATCAATGCCTTGTCCGAGAACAGCAACCTTGATAGCCTCTGTGTCATCGACTTCTTTCCTGTCTGTAGTGTTTTTCGGAGACAGATATCTCTCGAGAAAACTTTCATAGGCAATCTTATATTGTTCAGCAGGTCCTCTCATCCTGTGTCACGTTAGCCATTGCAAAGGCAGACTCTTCAATAAGTCTACATTTCATCATTGACCCAGTTCCTTGGTCCCCCGATGTAGCCCATTTCTTTGCTCTCGCTGTGAGCGTGAAACTCTCTGACCACCAATTCGTGGCCATTGTGAATTGCCCTATCGAGCGGCGTTCCGTGAGCACTGTCACCTTTCTCGGGCCTCGCGCCTTGTTCGAGCAACGCCATCACAACTAGCTCGTGTCCATTATTCGCCGCATGCCAGAGCGGGGTTCTCCCACGGGAATCCGTGACATTCGGATTCACCTCTCCGAATTCGAGAAGCACCCTGACGACTTGCTCGTGGCCATTCTCGGAAGCCTGGCACAGCGGTGTAGTCCCTGATGTACCTGCCACGCTGGGGTCTGCTCCATGCTGCAGCAAGAGCCTGGCGATGTTATCGCGACCCTTTGATGCTGCTTGAAGAAGAGGGCCAGCCAGGGAAGGGAGGTTAGATCCATGGCGGTCGGTGATCTGGCCAAGTGCCTCGCTTACCACCCCTTCATGGCCGATCCCAGCAGCAAACCACAACGGCGTCCGCTGGGCATCAAATTCTCGGCGCACTATTGGAGGCAGAACGCAAAGCAGGGCATCATCGCGAGACGCCAAGCCACTTTTCTCGATCGCCTCCGCCAGCTCTGATGCCAGGCGGCTCCTCAAGCAAACGTTGTCTGCAGTACCGTCCACCTCAACTTCACCGATGCTCTTTACCAGATCGAGGATACTTTTCACAAAGGTACCCAGGATCTCCTGGGCGCAAAGTGAGAGCAGGTCGGAAGTCGTAGGTAGGGTAAAGACGTCGATTTCGGACTGAGCCGAAGGGGATGATAGGTGCAGCGGTTCTCCGCTGTACCATCCAAATAGCTGATAAGATGCACCCTCGGGAACTTCACTGTTTCCCGTTGTCGTCGATGGATCCGCGTTAATGAGCTTACCTTGGTCGTTGAGCCAAAATGTAGAAGGGCAAAAGTCATTATTCAGCCCTTTCAAAGTGTGCTTCATAGGGCGTCCAGCAGCACTTCTGAACCATTTGTAGTAGCCCACTTCTTCCGGGTGTTTGACACTCGACACTATCCTTCTTCGCGTTGCGTTGAGCTGAGAGTGATGTCTTGCTGACTCTGAAATCAGAGACCACGTCCATAGTCCTAGCATAGCCTCCACGTTCTCTTTGCCTTCGAGCCTCCAACGCGACTCTTTACCACCACGACGAAGGTGAAGTACGACCTCGGCAATCTGATCTCCAGCACGAGGAGAGACACCGCAGTTCATGGCGCAATACAAGTCGTTGTGTTTCGAACGCCATTCCTCCATGATGATCGCCGTCGACGACGAACAGACGCTGTTGGCAACTGACTCAAGCGCCAGGACAAGCTGCCTTGCCGTTTCTCGCACGGCAACCATTTCATTGGAGAAGTGACGCGTCAAAACAGCCAGATCAAGTTTCGCAGTCGTCGGTTCGGTGAGTCGGGTCAGGGTTCGACTGTAGGCCAGAATCCTGTTGGCGCAGTCCACCCTGCCTTGAGGTTCTGCTGATTCAGAAGGCTTGAGTCCAATCTCATCAGAATTTGCTTCCGATGGGTGGTGTGTGATTCTCTCACCGGCTGTCGTAGCACCGAAAAACAACCACGAGTAGGACCGTCGTTCGCTGTTGGTTTCATCCAGCATCGGGGCATTCTCAATGTCCTTCTCACGAGGCCATGGAATATCCAAGCCACAGAGCCGCCACGTTCGCCCGCCCTTTTCCATGCTTGGAACTCTATGGTCCATGTCGTGGCCTTCTCTGACCTCCTCCCGACCTATGTGTAGGGCCAGCCAGTCCAGCTCATGGCCCTTCAGAGTATCTGATGAGATCATCATTGCACTGATTTCTTGCTCCGAAAGTCGGTTGCCCTGCGAATCCAGTCTCTGTGTGCGAAGACCAGCCCTGAGCATGCTCATGATCAGGGCTGCCCCGAGCTGGGCCAACGAGATCGGCGAGTGAGTCCCGCGGAGGCCGACAAATTGTAGAGCAAAGCCAGAAACGCTGGACCCGACGACGAGCCATACAGAAAGCTCTGAAGGGGCGCTCTGCTTCTTCCGTGAGGTAATGTGTCGGTTGAGGGAGCCGACGCCCCCCACGTCCGCGTAGCAGAATGGTTCAAATGTCTGATCACCGTGTACTTGGGCCAGCTGCAACCAGTACAGAGAGGATCTCTCTGATAGATTCCGTTCGCGTTGGTAGATCTCTTCCTCAGTGCTCTCCCCCACCAGAACAGCGCAGAAGAACACTCCCCCGCAAACCAGAACGGTTCCCACAATGACCATCGGACAAGCATATGATGATGGCTGCTCTCCATCTTTTTCCAGCCGAAGGTAGTAGGTTGCAGTGGCTGCATAGACCAACACACCTACTTGCAGCGCAAACCTAACTACTCCCACGAGCCTGAACCACCAATCATCCAAGCGCTTGATGCTGACATTGTGGGAAAGATTCGGCCCATACTCTTCAGATGTCTTTGGCCCATCATCCTTGGACGGCTCTGTGCCCTCGCAATGAGGCCATGGCCTCCACTCTTGACGGTGATTTTCATTCCTCACGTAGTCGGCGAAGGTGTAGATGCCCGCCGACCCTCCCTCCCTGGTAAACTCTTCGTCAGCGACGTTCCGGTCGAGCACAACCTCAAGGATCTTCGGACGACCGATAATGCGCTCGATGCCACCGCCATTGTACAGTTCGCACACGTTCCTGCTCGTGGACGACAGCAGCTCGGCCTCCACGTTGCCCGCTGCCTCCTTTGCTCTGCCGATGAAGGCCTTCAGGGAAGGGCTGCCGCAGACGCGGATCGCGGACACCAGCGCCGTGAGGATGCTGATGGGCGCCATGGCGAAAATGAAGTAGTCCAGCCACGTGATGCTCTCGCTGAGGTATTGCTTCGTCGCCTGCTCTCCGAAGAGGGATATTATGGGAGCGAGGTCCGAGGCAAGATTATTGGTGAAGTCGTCCCAGCCATCCGCCGCGACACCGCGCGAGAGGCATAGTGCGATGAGGCTGCAATATGGGCTGAGAAACATCTCTGGCTTGGCTCCCTTGTTTGGTGGTGTTATTTGATTCAGTTAAACGTGAAGAAGACTGGGAATATTACAGCAGCGACGTGGCGAGTCCCCGCTCCGGAGAGGATTTTCGTGTCATCACAGCGTGACAGCTGAATCAAGGAGCTGACTTGCATGGTAATGATTGGATCGACATCAAATTGATAGTCTCAAGCTCTTGCCGTTGGCGATTGTCGGCATTAGTCTCAACTGAAACAGCCAATCAGGGTCAGCAGGCAGATCACGCAGAAACATTACTATCCATGAATGCTTGCAGTGTTAATTTCAGCAGTGAAGCAAAACTGGACTTAATACTGTCTCTATAAGAAGCTGACGTGAGAGCTTGGGAGCACTTGGGGACGTATAACTGCAAAAGTCAAGGGAGAAGTCGACAGTCGCAGATGTGATCTGAATGCGTCAACGGCAGGGCCGACCTCAAAAAGCAAAAAGAGAACGCGCAATCGCGGACGGGAATTGAGCCCGACGTGGGGGTCGAACCCACAACCTTGAGATTAAGAGTCTCACGCTCTACCGATTGAGCTAGCCGGGCAGATCTGGTGATCTGCCATTTGTTGTTGCGGTTGGGCCAGGTTGAGTCATTTGAGTAGCATGAGCGGGCTACGATGCGAAGAGATTTCCATGTGGGTGGGGCCGCTATGGATCCCGGCCGCATCGGCAGACGGCCGGTGCAGGGGGTCCGGGCATCGGATAGGATCATGCCGACGTTGGCCTTATTCACAAGCGGCCAGCAACGATCCATTGCACACCTTTCGAACGATGAGAATTCACGATTTTGCGACGTGTGAAGTTTTCTGTCTGATATTTGGAACGTCCAGAGTAGGTTTCTCTAAGACAGTGTTGATAACCTGACTTGCGATTTGTTCGAACGCGGTGCTAGCTTCTAAACCTTTCTCTGACTTGGACTACCACTAATTTGAATGGTCTGGGCGCGTTCTATAATCGACAGGCAGAACATTACATGTGGATCCTAGTGTTAGGCTTCTCAGCTGTACGCACGACATTCGAGAAAATTACCAGATCTCGCTGGCAATTGTCAGAACGCACCATAGTGCAGTCATATGGTCCTCAAGACCGTCAAGCTTGGGGTCCCATGAGCAGTCAGATGAATGATCATTGAGGCGTAGATTTTAATAATTTATGGTAAGGAGTGTGACTAGTTTCCCAAAGATTCGCCCTAAACTATCGTTGCATTGGGTGGTGCCTCGGACCTTCGTGATGTAAGTGCGAGGCCCTCGCATACAACCTCACCAGTTCCCTGCACGTCATCCGTCAATCTCAACCCCAGAACCCAATAGCCTGGCCTCCCAAAGACTGCTGCCCCGCGGTATTTGCATGACAACCGTCCGCAACTTCCCCATTGTGCAGGCGGAACGTCCCTCCGTACGTGGCATTCAGCGACGCATCCTCACTAGCCCTCTTGGCCAGACTATCAGTCAACTCCGGGCCTCCCTGCCCCGCGAGGAAGCACGTCTGCCCAGCGTCGTACAGTGGCTGGCCCGTGATGAAGATCTCCGCCCCGGGAGCGGCGTGCTGGCGCGCGTTGGCGATGAGATTCTTGACCTCGTCGTAGGTGGCGCCGTTCTGCGAGAAGATGCAAATCTGCACCCAGACAGCGGAGGGCTTGCCGTTCTGCGCGGCCTGGCGGTCGAAGGATTGCCAGGAGGCCGAGTCGGTGTCGGTCCAGGACTGGACGACGGCGCCGCCGGTGCCGTAGGGTCCCCACATCCGGGTGCCGCCGACGGCCATGTAGCCCTGGGCAACATTTTCGGCCATGGAGCAGCCGATGAAGCCCATTGAGCGGACAGCTTGGGCGTCGACGCCGGTGAGGAGAGCCAGGGCTGGGAAGAAGCCGAGGATGATGTTGGAGATAATAAGCTGCATGGTTGCGGTGGCTGGAAACTTGGTGATGGAAGTCAGTGAGAAAGCTTGTAGTCGGGAGCGTGTCGATGTCTGGGGGGGAGGAACTGTTCGGAGTCGAGAACCGATGCTCCATTTTATGCACCGGCGGTCCTGAGGCTTTCGGATCCCGAGAGAAATGCCGTGAGATACCGTCCTTGGCTCCCGAGATCTCCATAGAGACGTCGGAGCAGCACTTCCGCATGGGGAAGCTGAGAAGTAGTTGCCAGTTCGTGCTCAAATGTGACGAAGAGAGGTTCAGTTGCCCTGTGCTATTGCATTTTGGGCTTGATTCAATTTAGAAGTGACATTGTCCCCTGTCCCGCAACTCAGCATTTAATATCAAGTGCGCGAAAAGAAAGAGGCGTTTCTAGAAATGAGAAACGAGCTGTCATAGATACAAGAGCACAGCCATGGCGTCGTTGTTTGGGGCAGGATGACTCGGCTTACATGAACCTTGAGCGGCCTCAGTCGTGACTCATTGGGACATAGCTACACGGTTGAAAGAGGCTTCCTATGGTCAGCTTGTCCCTCTCGATCTTAACACAGGACACAGAAATCGACCAAATCGAATTGATGACGTTCGTAATCTCTTTGCACATCATCACAAGCACTGCAAGAAGAAAGTCGTCCTTCCTAGTGTTGATCTCCCCTTCAACTCCACCAAACCGGTACGTATCTCCACCCCCAAAACAGGCCTCCCCCAGCGTCCATTCCATTCCCCTTCCCGCAGTTCATCCGGCACCAATGCAAGGCTGAAGACGGGCCTGCAATTGAGTGGAAGACCCTTTCCAGACATTGCGGGGCAATCTTTTTTTTTTTTTTTTTTTTTTTACTGCCGTCTGCCGCAGCTGCCCGCGGCACCAGCACTGGGAGTTGCCGCCGAACGGACCTGACCTCTGATGCGCCTCCAAAATCCAATCCCGCATCGTCGCCGACCCAAGTCACCTCGTCCAAATCTCACGCTCCCCAACCCGAAAGCCAGCCACCAAGCTGCAGCTGCACCACCCCCAAACCGCCCAATGCTTTTCGATCCGTGACCTCGAGCTCATTTTTCGCTTCAGCCTGTTAGTCCATTCGCAAATGTAGCAATTCCACCCAACAAACCTTTCCGACCGCAAACCTCTTTGGCGCATACGACGCCAGCCGGCTTCCCTCCCGCCCCCAGGCGAAAAAAAATCTACGAGGAAAAAGAGCACCCCACCACGAATCTCCGTTCGACTTTCGTCCTCTCGCCAGGAACTCTCTCCGATACCCACGAGCATACCTTCTTCTACCCCCCTCAAACCGACACGCTCGAATAAAGTAGCGATCGCCACACGATTACACTCACAAACCCGGCCGTCGCAATGGCTACGACCCCAGCGGCCCCCTCCCCCGCCGCCACGACCTCGAGCACCGACTCCAAGCTCGAGGTCTGGAAGGAGACGCTCTACGACGCCTTCCAGAAGGCCGGCGACGAGAACCACCTCTTCAGCCAGTACGACATCCTCGACTTCGAAGTCATCCCCAACCGCGACACCGTCACCCTCCTCAAGGTCCTCCAGAGCCTCACAAATGACCGCCTCCTCATCGCCGTCTCCTCCCAGACGGGCCTCGCCTGGCGATGGCGCTCCGTGGAGGATGCAGAGAAGTAAGTTCCTCTCCCACGCCCTTCTCCCTGCCTCACCAAGGCCGACAGCTAACACCCCTTCCCCTCCAGGTACAAACTCTGCTCGACCGACGAACAGCGCATGGTCTACGGCGCGATCGACGAAGCAGGCGGCGACGGCATCTGGTCCAAGACAATCCAGCACCGCCTCAACATGCACGACTCCGTCCTCAAGACAGCCCTCAAACAGCTCCAGGGCAAAGGCCTCATCGCCCCCTTCAAGAACGTCGAGCACCCCAACAAGCGCATGTTCATCAAGGCCTCCATGCGCCCCTCGGAGCGCGCCACCGGCGGGCCCTGGTTCACCGACTCCGCCTTTGACGAGGCCTTCATCGAGGACCTGCAGCGCGTCATCTTCGACCAGATCAAGCGCAAGAGCACCTATCACAGCACCGGCGCCTCCTCCTCCTCCTCCGCCACCCGCACCGCCGTGCCCAAGAAGGGCGTGCTCAAGGGCGGCCTCGAGAACAAGGGCAAAAAGCGCTCCGCGGGCGAAATCTCCGGCGGCGACAGCGACGATAAGACCGCCGCCGCGTCCTCCTCCTCGCCCGCCGTGCAGCAGCCCCCTCCCAAGCGCGAGCCCGCGCTGCTGCCCCTGCCGGCCGGCTTCAAGGAGTACCCCACCGTGCGCGAGATCGCGCGCTTCATCTCGCAGACGGGCATCACCACCGACACGATCCTCGGCGAGGAGGACGTGCAGAAGCTGATCGATGTGCTGGTCTTCGACGGCCTCGTCGAGCCCGTCCGCGTGGCCGGGCGGACAGGGTACCGCGTCTGCAGGGCGCCGCGGCAGAGCCTGCAGGGCTGGGCGGGCCGGCAGGAGGGCGGCGCCGACGAGGGCGGGCCGGAGCCGCACGTCAACGGGTTCACGGAGGCGCCGTGCGGGCGATGTCCCGTGTTTGAGCTCTGTGAGGAGGGCGGGCCGGTCAGCGCGAGCAATTGCGTGTATTTCCAGCGGTGGTTGGGGTTGGAATGATCCTTGAGGTGTGCGAGGGAGAATAAGAAAAGAAGGAAAGGACGCTTCTATGGGGAGACAGCTAGGCTTTTTTGGGACTGATTTCGCATCACGGCAGCATTGCATTGGCGTTGGCACAAAAAGAGGACACGGGCGGTACGGGTTCAGAGGTAGAATTTTTTAATCCTCCCAAGCGGAATAGTTTTGGCAGTCGGGCTGACTGTGGAATATACCATCCTGTATTTGACATGGTAATTGGGCAACTGACTTAGGCGGTTGAGAAGTACTTCTGCGTGTTGACGGCGTTCCCGAATCACAGTAGACATGGTGACAGACAGGTGGCAGCAACTTTTGTCTTGGCTTGCTAACTATCAGCAGTGATGCTGAACTACGCCAAGACGCGCGACGGCGCGTTTTCCCAAGTTTTCACCAAATCCTCCATCTTCCCCGGCCTGTTTTCGCTTCTCTCGAGACTACTAACTGGCAGAGTTGGACCTAAACGTACAAAGCACGAGCGAGGGGCAGTTTACAACTGGCCAGAGGCGACGATGGTGGGGCGCTTGCCGTAGCGGACGGTGCCGGAAGAAGAGCCAGTGGCCTCAAGAGCCTTGACGATCTTCAGGGACTGGTCGTCGGCAACCTCGCCGAAGACGACGTGGCGGCCGTTGAGCCAAGAGGTGACGACGGTGGTGACGAAGAACTGGGAGCCGTTGCTAGAAGACTGTTAGACTGGGTTTGGAGGATGAGTGAACGATAGAAAGCTTACGTGTTGGGGCCGGCGTTGGCCATGGAAAGCAGACCGGGCTTGTCGTGCTTGAGCTGGAAGTTCTCGTCGGCGAACTTCTCGCCGTAGATGGACTTGCCACCGGTGCCCTGGAAAGTGTGAGCTAACTGTCTCGCTTTTGGAGATGGGGAAGGAGACGTACGTTGCCACGGGTGAAGTCACCACCCTGGAGCATGAACTCGGGGATGATGCGGTGGAAAGAAGAGCCCTGGTAGCCGAAGCCCTTCTCACCAGTGCAGAGAGCACGGAAGTTCTCGGCGGTCTTGGGGACAACGTCGTAGAAGAGGTTGAAGGTGACGCGGCCGTTCTGGACTGTTGATGAAGTTGGTCAGCAGAGCTCAGTAACACCAGCGGGGTCGTTGCCGAGGGGTTGGGGGAAGCAAAGTTTGGGCTCAGGTGGGGTGATTTGACGGCGCGGACAGTGCTTTGCAGTGAAGCATTGAGATGCCCATGGCTTCCAGATCAGGAATCATGATGGTTCGTGATGGGATCTGATGGAAGAAGGGAGCTCTTACCCTGGACGTCCTTAGTAGGCTTGTTGGAGGCGTCGAGGATGGGACCCTCCCACTCGATGTCGAAGTAACTGCAACAGCATTGTTAGTATGGCGTCATTGACAGCTTGCGATGCTTGCATAGAGCATCGCAAAGGCATCGTCGAGGGCGAGAGAACTTACACCTGGGGACCAGACATGATGTTGGATGCTGAGAAGAATCTGACGGATGGCTTGGTGGTAGATGCAGACAGAGGAGTTGCACGGAGAGGTTTGATGAGGGTGGAAGGTCGAGAAAAGGGCGAGGGTGAAACGGAGAAGCAGGCGAGGTTATGGCGGGGTAGGAGGGGTCGCAAAAGGGTTGGTCTCATTTTTTCAACAGCTGGTGGAGGGGTTTATTGTTAGCGCAGGAGCTCCCCACTGCGGGTGCCGAAACAGCCAATCAGAAAGCGCAGAAGGGGGGCAAAGAGGGGCGTATCCAGTCACGTGAAGTCAGCTGTTGCTGAGATCACTGGGAGAAGGTACAAGGCAGGGAGTACCTGACAATCTTCGGCGGTAGGTACCTCCACTTTGTGTGCTTGACGTCGTGGTTGCGACGGGGGGGAAGGCAGGAAGGGACGTGGCGGCGGCGGCGGCGGGGGTGAGGGAGGGAACGGACGGAAAGAAAAGGGAAGGAACGAGGGGCAATTGGGTCGTGACGGGAGTGAGGCGGCACCTCCGTCTGTTGACCGTCTGCTGCGCTTGCACTGGCGGCTGCTGCTCGGGTTGTTTTTCTTCTTCCTCGCTTCTCCTTTGCCTCAGCTTCGAGTCTGGACTCTGGTCTGCTGGGTGGCCGGTGTCCAAGAGCTGGCCGAGCATTGAGGGGAATGACTTCATCAGATCACCACCCCTCACTGCCCCAATTGGCCTAGTTGAGCGAGGAAAAACAGAGAGAAGCTGCAGACAGGGAAAGTGGCAAAGCTCAACCATTCCCGCAACCCGTCGGCCAGACAGCCAGACGAGGAGGACCGTGATCAATTGCCCAGCAAAAACATAGCTACGGAGGTACTTTGAAGCATTGGCCGACTGAATTGCTCTGAGTCTGCAGCCAGACCGCAAGGCGCCCAAACGAGATACTCGTCTCGTCGGCCAGGAGCGGATGTACCTGCAACGCGCTGCCAGCAGCTTGGCATCCGGCCCGGTACCTGGATGAACTCTCGCTGGAAGGCCGAGCTCAACAAAGACACAGAGGCAAATACCTCGTCTCGGGCAGAGCTCACCCAGCCAGCCAGCAGAGCCATTGGTACCCCGGCGCCGTACAGGTTCAAGCAGGCGGATGCACGTCAAAACCCCTAAGGCAATGCCTATTGGAGCGACAGAGGGCAGGGGAGGGGAAAGACAGAGACAGCAAGCTGGGAACTCCACGTCCAGTCGCGGTCGACGGACCAGGAGCTGGGACTTGTTGGACAGGTCACCGTCCCCCACTGGCCCACGTTGCCCTGGACACCCTTCAACTTTCGGAACCTCGTGGAATCTTGGGTCTGGGACTGAGAAGCGGGGATGGGGTTGGACGCGGTGAGCTGCGGACTGCGGACTGCGCATTTCGCATTGTACCTCCGGGTCTGCAGACGGGGTGGATGGCACAGCAGCAACAGCGGTGGACAGACCATGACGAGACAAGACGACGCGATAGGACAGACAAGCCGAGCCGGGAAGAGAGTGAATCGGCATCGACAATGGCAATGAGGAGGCGATTGCACCATTCGTCCGTCTCGGCGTCTGTGTCATGTTGCCCGGAGGCCATGCCTCCCTCTCTCTCTCTGTCTGGTCTGCTGCCGCTGCTACTGCTATTGCTGCCGCCGCCGGTGTACTTAGCCAGCCAGCCATGCTTGGAGCTATCCAAGATGCCGGCCAGCTTGGGAAGCTCAGGCCGGGGGCCAGATGTGCAAGACGAAGGAGCTGGGGGAGCTGGAGGAAAAGCCACAGACTTGAATCTGACAGTTCAGTCGACTTGCATAAACCGCCCTAGCCGTCTAGCTAGCTCCGTGGTGCTCTGATTGTTGTGTGCTTGGGAGCTTTCATGTGCAAATGGGAGCTTTGAGAAGAAAACGCTGCGAGACGACGAAAAGAACCATTCCACATACCTCAATGAGCAGGACTACACGTTTGGAAATGGTACAGGTACAGAAGCGAAGAGATGGAGATTGGTGATACACAGGAACCAGAGACGAAGACCTGATGCTGCTGATGGAGAAGAATCTGTCTTTCTGCGTGGTGCTCCCAGAGAAAAAAGTTTTGGTGAGGTCAGGGACCGACGGCACGGCACGCCAGCGCGGGCAGCCTGAGGAACGACGACCAACGAGAGGGACAAGTCTCAGCTTGGCAGATGGCGGCCGATAGCTGGCAGCTGGCACATGGCAGCCATTGGGCACGGCCTTAGCGCCAGGTGGCAGCCGCCGTGGCAGCTCCCTTGTGGGCACTCGGAGCTCTGCCGGCAGCGGGAAGGAAGCCACGACAGCTCCTGCTAAGCTGGAGACGCGGCAAGAGGCAGCTCTTCCTTCAGCTGTCAGCTCGTGTCCGCCCTGCAACCTGCCGCAGCCTTTGAGGCAAGAACTCTGATTCTGCACTGTCATCTCCTCTTCTTCCTCATCATCGAATTGGAAGGAGCTGAAACCTAATTGAGCAAAAATACGCAATATGTCCAGAGAATAACGCGTCGAGAAACACTGGCTGTTCCGGATCGAGCTGCACCTCAGCCAAACCGCAGCTTTTCCGACGCAACATCCCCGTCGGCCTGACTGGGGGAGAGCTGCGTCTCTCTTTCCAATCTGCGCCTTCCTCACTGCTCTTTCCCGCGGATGCTTGCTTACCTCATCACACGTGATTCCGACCCATCGCCCCTTTTCTTCTCCCTCCTCAGGCTGATTCAATCTCATTGGAAGGACCACTGCCAATTACCTGTCGAGGTACGTACCCCCCTGCCGCCGCGCCGTCCGAGGCCGACCTGAGCCTGAGCCTGAAAGTTCCAGGGTGGCCAGGACTGCTTGCAGCCGCGCATCTCGCTTTGAAACGTCGTCACAAAGAACACCAGGGGAAACATCTTGCATTTCGACAGCGCCGTCTGCCAGCTCTCAGTTGCCATCGTCAATCTCCTTATTCGCTGCTGCTACTTCCGCCGCCATGGATTGGAACCAGCTCAAAGACCAGGTCTCCAACCTGACCCTGTACGACGTCAAGGCCGGTGTCCGCAAGGTCCAAAATGGTAAAGACAGCTATCCCCATCGCGATGCCCCCAGAGCTTAGGTGCTGACCGTCTACTAGCTGTCATGAACTACACAGAAATGGAGGCCAAGGTTTGTGGCATCAACCGGACAATGGCAAACGCCATCTGACATGTACAGGTTCGCGAAGCCACCAACAACGAACCTTGGGGCGCATCCTCCAGCATCATGCAGGAGATCGCGAACGGCACCTTCAATTAGTACATCACCACAATCAACCCACCCCAGTACGCGCCGCTAACGTCCTCAAGCGCTACCCTCAACGAGATCATGCCCATGATTTACCGCCGATTCACAGAAAAGTCCGCCGAGGAGTGGCGACAAATCTACAAGGCCCTCCAGCTTCTCGAATTCCTTATTAAGCATGGCTCCGAGCGTGTCATTGACGACGCCCGTGGCCACATCACACTGCTCAAGATGCTGCGCCAGTTCCACTTCATCGACCAGAACGGCAAGGACCAGGGAATCAATGTGCGAAACCGCGCCAAGGAGCTGGCCGAGCTCCTGGGCGATGTCGAACGAATCCGATCGGAGCGCAAGAAGGCGCGCGCGACCAAGAACAAGTACACTGGTGTTGAGGGTGGCATGGGTCTCGGTGGAGGTTTCTCGAGCGGCAGCGGCAGTCGATACGGCGGTTTCGGCAGCGAGTCGGGTGGCTACGGCGGATACTCTGGAGGTGTCTACGGCGACGGTGGCGGCTTTGGTGGACAGGAGAGCAACGACTACGGAAGGACACAGGCACACGGAGACAAGTTTGAGGAGTACGATGAGTTTGACGACCCTGCCGACAGGCCAGCAGCCAGCTCCTCGGCGTCTCGGTCCAAGAGACCCGAGCGTGCAGCCGCACCCAAGGCCGAACCCCCCAAGAAGAAGGAGCCAGAAGTTGACCTCTTCTCTTTTGACGACCCGGCGCCATCCTCGATGCCGGCCCCCGTTGCGCCGACAGCTTCCAATGGCTCCGGCTTGGCTTCTTTGTCCGCAGCTCCCGCTGCCGCTAACGACGACGATGAGTTCGACGATTTCCAGTCCGCCACCCCTGCCCCTGCTGCCGCCTCAGCTACACCTTTGTCCCCTCCCGTCATGACCGCTACCTCTGCCACTACCTTTGCCGCCCCTCAGCCTGTATCTGCGCCGCAGCAGGCCAACATTGGCAACATGGTCAGCATGTCGTCCATGTCTCCAGCCCCGAGTGGCGCCAACTACTCTGCCTTCAGCACTCCCGCTGTGACGTCGCCTGCGGCTCAGGCCCCCAAGCCCTCTGGCTACCAGCCCTCAGGGCCCAACTACTTTGGCTCTGTCCAGTCCGGAGCTGTCGCCCAAAACACGGGAGGCTCGTTTGGCGCCGCTTCCCCCATGGCTGCGTCGAAGCCTGCGTCGACTCCTGCTGCCAAGCCCGCAGCTGCTGGAGGCGATGCTTTCGGTGCCCTCTGGTCTCAGGCTAGTGTTGGTGTGAAGAAGACGAGCACTCCCACTGCTGGCCCTGCCATGGGACAGCTCGCCAAGGAGAAGAGCAGTGCTGGTATCTGGGGAGCCCCCGCGGCAGCATCCTCTACTCCCAAGCCTGCTGCCGGGTCTTCCTCTGGCGGCAACCACGGCCTGGACGACTTGCTCGGTTAAGCAAACATAATGACGGAGACGGGGAGAAAAGTCTTTTCGCGGCACCTGGCTTGTTGTTGAAGAAGAGAGGCCGCCAGGTGAGGTGAAGAAGGCAACATGCCGGTAGGCTGCTAGACAGGGCGTACTGGCGCGCAAAAGACTGCAACATATGAACATCTAACTGAATTTCAAAGCGAATCACTACCGATCCATTCGTCTCCTGACTTTTCACATTGTGACATCACCGGGCGGGAAAGCAGCCCACGTCTAACGCGTCTAGAGACTCATGCGCTTGTTGACTCGGGCATTACAATTACAGGACCTCACAGCCTCTGCGGCCGACAAGCAGCCTCATGCGCCCACACTCCGATGCAGGTGGGGAGACGATCGAACCAAGTCCAGACCACCAACACCTTCATCCATTAGCCTTTCAATGCAAGTTCCCAACATAGAGCAAGCCGATCAAAGCAACGCGTTGCCTACTCGGAGCCAATGGCTGGCTTCCCGGGCATGAGGCTCTACGAAGGACACCACCTCCCATCTAATCTTGGCTGCATACATCAATCCCAACGGCCCAGGAAAGAGGCCTTCTGAATGAACCATTCCCCAGCTAAGACATGCGGCCGGGCCGCCAGCCGCCAGGCCGTTTCAGGTGTTGAATCGTTGCATCCGCGATGGGCTGTATGAACAGGCGCCTCAGCCTCCAGCCCGTGGTCCCACAGCGACCTCGATGACGGCCCTTTATCTTTGCAGAGCCGGGCAGAGAGGCAGGTCCGAAGATCATGACTCCACCGAAAGTCAATGCTAGGCCGAGGCCATAGTCTCCGGTTGCAAGCAGACCCAATCAACCCCGGCTGCCCGGCTGCAGTGGTCGAAACAGACGCGGTGGTGGTGTGGCCCATGGCTGGTTCGACGTGCCATTGGACGCGCCTATTGCCTCTCCACCAGGGCGACCCGTTATCTTTCCTTATTTTTGCTCGGATACCAAGACATCCATAGATTTGGCGTCATGGATTGAAATTTCAAGGTAGGGTAGGCAATGTAGGTGGCCGTCGTAACCGCGTCGCTTGTCCAACCTTCTCTCAGTTCTCTCCACCGCTAAGCGCCGCACCGCACCCCCGGTCCGGACATCTCATTGGTCCACCCCGGCGGCTCATCATACCTAGCCGAACTGCACTTCGTCCGCGCAGGGCACCGCAGGGTCGTCTGTGGTCCGGTCCAAGGTCCCCGTCTATCCTACGTATGCAGGTACCGTACGGCACGGGTCCGGGATCCATCTCTTGGAGTCAAGAGAGGCTAGAACGCGTCTGCTGGAATTAGCAACGCCGGCCTGTTGGGGCAACGAACAACAATGCATGCACCAACACACCACCGCATCAACAAGCAGGGCTGGAGAGTCTGGGCCTGAGGTCTTGAGTGATCGAGTGTCGATGTCCCAGATGTATAAAGCAGACTGATGCCATCCGGAGTCAACCAGTCTTTTCTTTCCTCTCATCATCAGAATCAAACAATCATCACAGAACAAGGTCTTCTTTCTCTTTCCTTTTTCTCTCTCTTTTTTTCCTTGACTCTCTTTCCTAGGTCAATTTCCTATCTCTGGGTCTTTCGGTTTCAATTCGGATTTTCCTTCGACACTTATCAGCCATCTTTCATTCACGAAGAACGAATCGAAACGAAGCAAAGACTCGACACATTAGCCAACGACTCTCTTTCGTCAAGACGCCAAAAACACACCTCACGAAAACATCTCAGTCATTTCAAACAAGTCTTTTCACTTTTTTAACACATTAACAACATAAGTCGCAACACAACGCGACTTTCACCAAACACCTTCAAAATTACCTCCTCAACCCCCTCCGCCGCCGCCGCCTGCATCCCCTTTCCGCCGCGCCGCTTCCCGACCCGCACGGCCCTCCACCAACGCCCGAAGCTCTCCCTCGTCACCCCCGCCTCCCTCCACAAGATGCCTTCGGCCCCGCAGCTCGGCGCCCTCGGGCACACCTTCACCGCCATGCGCGCGATGCAGTTCGCCAGCCTGATCGCCATCATCGGCATGACGAGCAACTTCATCTCCGAGATCAACGCCGCCGACGCCTCCAGCCCGAGCGTCTTGATTGGGACTCTGGTAGTTGTAAGTGAAGTCCTCCTCCTCTCCCCACCATGGCTCTCCACCCACTAACACCACCAAAACAGTCCTGCATCGCAACCCTCTACATCGTCATCTCCTACATCCTCTACTACGACTCCCTCCTCCCGCTCCTCCTCGCCACGGCCCTCGACTCCACGCTCCTCGTCGCCGTCATCGTCGTCGCCTGCACCCTCGGCAAGCCCCTCTCCTACCTCAACTGCGCCGCCCTCCCCTCCTCCGGCAGCACCGCCACCTTCATGACCTCCGTCATCGCCAACTCGGGCGCCTCCTCCACCCTCAACTACTTCATCTGGGTCGGCGCCGACCAGCGCACCTGCTACGCCGTCAAGGCCGTCTGGGGCCTCTCCATCGCGCTGTGCGTGCTCTTCGCCTTCTCCGCCATCACCGCCGTCTGCCTCTGGCGCCGCCTCAAGGTCGTCTCCGCCCCGAAGGACATTGAGAACTGAAGGTGCGGCCGTGAGGTGCGCGGCTGCTACAATGCCGCCGCTGCGCCTGTCTACTTCCCCCCGCCCCCGGTCAGGGAGGTGCGCGGGGGAGGGGGCAGGGCGGCGACGGCATTGGGGACCGCGGCGCTGGGGAAGAAGACCCGCGTGTACGATGATTACTCCTCCTCTTCGGACTCCGACTCGGAGCACCAGAGGGACTTCGTCAAGCCGCTGGGGTCGTTTGCCCAGAGGCCGTCGTTCCCGCCGCCTCCCACGGCGCCGGTTCGGAAGGTGAAGATTGTAGAGGGAAGGGTGGCGGTGCAGCCGTTGCCTGTGCTGCCCGAGACCGTCTCGCCTGTTGCTGCTGCTCCATCTCCCAAGGAGAGGGGTTTCCGGGGACTATTGTCTCCGGTGTCTACTAAGGATAAGGGGGGCTTGGGCTTGTTGTCGCCGGTGTCGCCCAAGGACAAGGGGGTTTCGCTCTCGCCTACTACTCCAAAGTCGCCTTTGGAGAGGGTCAAGTCGAAGAGGCGGACGATTATGCATTTCATTGACGGGTGGTGGGATCTGGGGCTGTTGGAGCAGGAGAGGAAGAAGAGCCTTATGAGGGCTGCTTCTAGGAAGGTTTGATTGGACGAACACAAAAAATTGGGATGTGGGATAATCAGATTGCTTTGGGGGCTTTGGGAACACTTGGGAAATGGGTAATGTCTACTGCGTAGATAGATTTTGGTTCGGCACTTTTGTTACGATGGCGTTCAGGAACATGCGGGATTGATGCCCGTCATTTAATAAAAATGAAAAATAAACCCGGGAAAAGAGCTTCTTGTTATATGCAAAGTGATGCGGTTGAAACTAATCATGGAAAAAAGCCGAGCAAACGGCTGCCGTCACGGCACCGATGCGGAAATCCAAAACGCCTGGGAGTGAAAGACATGTACATTTGGTATCCTCGTAACATCTTTTTCAAAAACAAAACATCAACGCCAGACCAGTCGAAGAATTACGTCAACAGCACAGGGTGTCCGAGGACCTTGAAACACGCCGCCAGATCCCATGTCTCGTCGATGTTATCCCGCCCCGCCCACACGTTCTCCATCACCCCCAGCGCGGCGCGGATGCTCCCAAACACCTCGAGCGCGCCCATCTTGCCGACCATCTCGCGGAACATGTGCTCCTGCGCGGGCGTCGCGAGGCAGCCGATCACGCAAAACGGCCAGACGACGGTGCGCAGACACACGGGGGAGTGCAGCGAGTCGAGCAGCTCGATGGTGGCGGTGACGCTGGTGGCGGTCTCCGGGCAGGAGGGCTGCCAGCCGGAGACGACAGTGGAGAGGTACGTCAGCGCGGCGTAGGCCCAGATCTTGGTGTGGATCAGCGCGGCGGAGCGGGTGTCGCGGACCTGCTCGCTCTGGTAGAGGGTCAGCGGGTCGGGCGGGAGGCGGGTGGTGTCGGCGTGGGTGGGGTGCGGCGGCGGGCGGTTGGCGTCGGTGAGGGCGCAGGAGCCGGCGGCGCAGGCGAGCTCGGAGGAGCCGAGGAGCTGCGGGCAGGCGTTGTCCATGCAGGCTATCCCCTCGCGCAGGGCGAGCTCGAGGCAGCCGGCGCGGGAGACGAGGTGGGTCATGGAGAGGGAGCCGGCGCGGCGGGTTTCCTTCTTCCAGGCGTCGAGGGCGGCGATCTCGCCGATGAGCTGGAGGACCCAGGACTGGCAGCCGAAGTACTCCTCGAGGCGCAGGCGGGGCTCCTGCTCGAGGCAGGTGGCGGACTCCTTGCGCGGGGAGAGGAGGTAGGCGTGGTAGCCCTGGAGACGCGGCGGGCGCTCGAGGGCGGTGGCGGAGATGATGTCGAAGTAGAGGAGGGAAGCCGTGAAAAAGCGGAGGGCGGCCTGGTCGGAGGACCAGGGCTTGTGGGATCCGGGGGGGAAGTTGACGCCCTGGAGGAGGGGGATGGCCATCTGCTGCATGGTGGCGTCCCAGGCGTCGGTGGTGGGGAGGATCTGGGTGAAGACGATGGTGGCGGCGTCGAGGTGCATCTGCCAGTGGTCGTTGGATGCGAGGGTGACGTCGAAGACGAGGAGCTGGACGATGGACTCGAGGACGCGGCAGGACTGCTGGAGCTGGGTGGAGGGGTCGCCGGCCTCGTTGATGAGGGCCATGTCGGCGCGGAGCTCCTTGAGGGCGAGGTCGAGCTGGTGCTGGAGGGAGGCGACGGAGCGGATGCGGCAGGGGGTGTGCTCGACCTGGGCGCCGTTGAGGACGACGCCGAAGAAGTGGGAGGAGAGGGAGAGGGCGGTGTGGTAGAGGGCCTTGTTGTGGTTGAGGACGTTGAGGAGCCAGCCGCGGCCGCCCTCGAGGAGGGCGGGCTTGTAGAAGGGGAAGAGGAAGGGGAAGACATAGTCGAGGTAGATCATGATGAAGCCGAGGTTGGCGTCGTCGGGGAAGGGGGTTGTGGGGTTGAGGTCCGGGGCGAGGACCGGTGCCGGTGAGTGTGCCGGTTGTGAGTGTGGTGCGGCGGCGGGCGGGCTGGAGTGGGTGGATGCGTTCCAGTCCGGGGTGTGTTGCCGGGCGTGGTTCGGAGATGCGCCGGGAGCGATCTCGGAGATTGAGGATTTTACGGTTTCCATGTGATACGGGCTGGAGGCGTCGCCCGGGGTGTCGTGGACGGTCGACGGCGAGGTTGAGTTTGTCTCTTTTGATGAGCCCCCGTCGGCGCTGAGGGCCGGGACAGGGGGGATGAGGTCGGGGTCCGAGTCGTCATGACGGTGCTGGTGACCACCACCCCCCGCCGCGTCGACGTCGAGGGACTGGAGATACTTGCGCTCGCGGCGGTTGTTGGCCTGGACCTTGACCTGCTTCTTGAGGTGGTCGGCCATCTCCTTCTGGCGCTCGCCGCCGTCCATCCAGTCGGGCTTCGTCTCCGAGTAGTGGCAGGTGATTTCCAGCTGCGCGCAGCCCTCGCAGACGGGGCGGGCCTCGTCGCACTTCTTGCGGCGCAGGCGGCATGTCCAGCAGCCCTCGGAGGAGCGGATCTTGGCGGAGGAGGACATGCTGTTCTTGAAGCGCGACCGGAGGCCGGTGAGCGACGACATGTGAGAGGGGTCCTTATTGCGGGAGAACATGACGGGCAGCGGTTCGTCGTCTTCGTCGTCGTCGTTCTGATGGTTAGATGAGGTGGTGGTGTGGATATGTCATCGATGAGAGACGAGAGTGAGTGAGACGAGACGTCACTATGAGAACCAGCGTCTCTCCGGGCACTGCAAGCTCCTAATTCAGGTGCGTATGGTTGGTCAGGTCGTCGTCAACAACGTCGTCGGACCATGCGGCGGCGGTGGCGGCAGCGTAGACGCGGCTTGACGGCTGGAAGGGGTTCAGGTCAGCAGCAACTCTGCAGTCCGCAGTTAGGTTCCGCGGCAGTGCAGTCGAGATTGAGCAGCAGCAGGGGCGCATCAAAAGTGCAAACCAACGTGCGGATTTGTAATCCACTTAAAAGCGGCGCCGGCATGTTCCATTCAGCCTTGGCGGGTGTAGGTGGGTGGTGGTGTCGCTGGTGTGTGGTTGAAAAATTTAAGGTGAAAGGACGGAGGGCGGCCAGGGATGACATGAGATGATACGTACCCCACTTTCCTGCCGCGATCCTTTTGAGAAATTCAGCGACTCCTGCCCCCTTTTTCCTGCTGCCTTACTGAGGTAATACTGATATTACTGGCTGTGCCTCGATAAGCGACGCGGCAAATCGGCAGGTTTGAGTTTAACATTGATGATCGCCCGTTTCCCACACGGCGTTTGATCCTGAGAATCCTGAGAGGGATGCGCGGTGATCTAAATATGATTTTCAGTCCTTCATATTGAAACCATGCTCATAGCATTTTTTTTTTAAAAGACCACGAGTGACAGCTTGTCAAACGGTTTCACACTGAGAGTTGTTTACATGAGATGAGAGTGAATCTCTCAACACACATGAGCCAGCCCATGACTGAGAGCCAGCCTAGAGGACCCCCGCATCCCTGCCACGCTCATGAGACGCGACGCGTAGGCTCCCACTTCATTCATGCTCTGCAGCTGAATGGCGCGGCGTTTCATGAAGCTTTCTTCGCACTCTCTCATTCGGTGAACCCGACAGCCTTATCAGATCTGCTGCTCTTGGTACCTGACTTGACACCTTCTTTCAGCCCTGTTGCTGCAGGGGGCCCCCGACGGCGAGGGTGCTTAAATGAGCCTATTCGAGAGATGGCATCAAGATGGGTGTTTCTTGCTCTAGGCGACGTCGCAAGTCATGTCAAGGTGATGATATGCGACCTTTTCGGGAGTCGCTACATCACCAGGTGGCAGCTGTCGCTTCAATGAAGGCTTGGTCGGCCTGTTCGCCGACTTCCCCGATTCGCTGACAAAATCTTCCACAACTCAAATCTGATGTCAAATCCCGTCGAGGTGAGAAACTGGAATTATGGGGCTTTGCTTCGCTGTAATTCGGTCTGGGATGCAAGTAGCTAAGCGAGATCTTGGTACTATCTTCCCAATCCGATGGAAGTTAGGCTGATTCACAAATGTGAACACATGCGCGTCTTTCGGTGTGTGCTACGACTGGCGTCCTGCATTCCACCAGGCGAAAGATCTGTATTGGTAGAGAGCTTGGTAGAGAGCTGCTTCACTCACGATGCATATACGATAGTAGTAAAGTCTGATATTATTTAGCAGCCATGGGAATCAACGAATTAACATCGGGCGCTTCACTATCATCAGAAAGTAACTGTAGCTCGGGCAATCTTCATGACACCTCAACAGTACATCCCCCCAAGATTCAAGCACAGCTAAGGTAGCCCTTTCTGGTCCAATTCAGACCGCAACGAACAGGGACTGTGAAAGACTTCTGGTCATCCACAAAATTTCCCCTCAACCTCCCAACAGTACTCTGCCTCCCAACTTCCTCTGATCGTTTCTGATCAGCCTCAACATCCCAGGGTCTCCAACCGTCACCCTGGGATACTGTCCATCGAAGAGCAACCGGCGGACTTGCTTGAAAGGAGCGGCGCGATGACTCTTTTCGCAGTCCCTCGTTATTTTTGCCGTTCTCGGGCTCGGATAGGATGGGACCGAGGGCGAGATACAAGGCGTCCGAACCCGTTTTCAGAGGCTTGTATGCCATTGAAGAACTCCTCTGAGGGGTCGAGGTTGGGAAGTAGACTTGTTCTCGCAACACAAAGATGCCATGTGAATCCTCTTGGGCTTCCGGAACGCTACTTGGCTGCGTGGAGGCGCGACCATCAGTTGAGAGATCAATTCTCAGCACTTTGGTATCGCAAGTGAGCGGTGGTAAGGCCACGATGACGTAGTCATCTGCCCAACTTGTGAGTGCCATAGGAGACGACGCCTGATCGAGCGACGACTGAATGGTGAATTTACATCTTCGCGATGCAAATCGGCGAAGGGGCGGCATGACCCCCTTGTCGTCCGTCGAGGGGAACAGGAAAGTTTGTAGTTCAACAACACACCGAGTGCAATATCCTTGGTCCAGAAATAACAGGCGAAGAAAGTGTAAGTATTTGCCACAGGAAGAAAACCGGAGCTCTATTACCAATTAGCGGAGGGGATAGAAAGATCAGCACGGGCGTACGTAGTCGTACCTCTTGATTGGGCAGCTTGGTTTCCATCAGTCTCATGCTCAGATGATGGAAGATGTATCGTTTCCGGTCTGCCATCTGTGCTCACATCAATGACCTTCAGCTCAGTCGGCGAATGTGTCAAGACAATCAGGGGCAGTGTTGGATGTATGGTATCGACAACACGATCCCAATGACAAGAAATACTGGTCCAGCTGACATAAATCGGATTCATCGAAGGTTTTCCTGAACGAATAAACACCATGCACTTGGTGTCTTTTTCTTGGATTCTTGTCGTTGTCGGCTGGTCGCTCAAGATGTCTCCCCTTGTATCGCAGTGAGAACCAACGCGGTCAACATTGGTGACCACTTCGATGGCCGAATCTTGATCAGAGCTGTGATCATCGGATGATGAATATTCTTCGTCCGAAGTTGAATCTGAGGCAGACGAGCTGGTATCACTTCTGCCATCGTCGTCTTCAGACTCAAAGCCATCGAACTTGGAATCCACATCACACCTCGAAAGATCGAGACAAACCACGCGGATTGACGAGTCCGATGGGCTGCAGATCGTGCGACTACCAACAATATTCCACGTGGGCATGTGTTGCTGACGTTGTGATCGAACTGGTAACATTGACGGTGCTGATTCAACCCTAGGCTCAGACACGACGGGTCCTACTTGCAACGTTGTCGAGTGCAGGTACCACATCTCAACATGACCCGCCCCATTCACAATGAAGTAAATGAGACTGTCGCTGTTCTCAGTAACGGGAACCTTGTGTGGTGTGAGGGCGATGTCAGTGCCCTTCGGCTTGCTATGTAGTTGTGCCTTGAACTGCCAAATCTCAGCAGCCGTATCAGATTTGTTGCGAAAAAAAAGATTGACCACTGGTCTATTCTTCTTAACGTCAAGATCGAAGGCGTAGACCGTCGTGATGCTCT
Source organism: Colletotrichum fructicola Nara gc5 (assembly GCF_000319635.2). NCBI lineage: Eukaryota > Fungi > Ascomycota > Sordariomycetes > Glomerellales > Glomerellaceae > Colletotrichum > Colletotrichum fructicola. Next base: position 3,722,966 of record NW_027094057.1, read on the forward strand.
CCACCGCGAGGAACTCTTCCAAGTGGATCACCCGTAATCGAGAACCTTCGGCCTTGGCAAGGGGAGTCAAGTGACATGAGTTGGCTTTCGAGAATCTTCTGAGCGGAAAGCAATATTTCAGACCATCTGAACAGCTTGTGAGAGTTTCCCTCCACTCCATAATGAAGCAGCAGAAAGATTGATCCAGATCTTCGGAATGATCAATCAGCCAAGCGGGCAGCGGAACACCAAAACTGTCATCTCCAACGTATTGGTGCCCCTTGATGCCCATTCGAAAGGAGCCTGATCTATTCTGAGAATAGTATCCGAACAGAAATGGCGCCACCCGGCTTTGGACGAATAGACATGTCCAGAACGCTTTGCTCTTGAGGAAAGCTACCACGCGCTCTCGGATTGTCGGCGTTGGGTCGACATCATACAAATGCTGAAACCAGAAAGTTGCCGCATACCGGAGGAACGAGTGGCCTTCGGCTTTGTTCCCTAACAAGAAATCGAGAGACTGAAATTCGTTGTATGAGTTGTGCACAAGATACGCCAGACAGTCCATGCCGAGGTGGCTATTTGCTTTCTGACTGCCGGGGACAAAGAACTTCCGTATGCTTTTGTCGATTTTCGTGTTCCCTTCCGGGTCCTGTTTCAGATAGTCCCTCACTGACTTGTGGCAGAACCTAACGACAGGATCTAAATCTACGAGTGGCCCACATAACTCCCTAATTAGTTCTTCGCCCTGTTTTTCTCTTCTTCTTCGATTATATTCTCTCGCTCGATAATCGACTGAAAGAGCGTCAATAACTGCAGTAACTGTGAGTGACTGCTCCGCCGTCACTAATAGTAAAAACAGACGCCTGTAGGAAAGGTCAGTAAGCTTTTGCGCTCGGTCGCTGCAATTTGAACCAAAAGTACTGACTGAGCAAACTCCTGCTTATCATCTTCATGTTCGGCAATCTTGACGAGTGAACGGTTAAAATATCCGTTCAAGTCTCCTGTAAAGCGTTGGAGATCATCCTTGATGTCCGAAGGCGAAGCGTCTTTCTTTCGGCTGAGTGCGTAGCACAGAAGCCTTGCATACAAGAAGCTTTCATCTGCCCCTGGATAGTCATCGGCCCAGTGGATATTGGGAGTATTCGCGTTCAGGTACATCTGTACATCTCTGGCAATGACTGACGGTTCCGCCTGAATCTCCACCGCCGCAATGTCCTTCATTGTCTGGTCTATCCCTAAATAGTGCTTGCGACTCGTGAAGAGCCACCTGCCACCAACAAAAGGTGTTTGGGACTTTCCAACCATATGCTTGAGATTCTTCAGGGCATCGTAAGGTTCGCGAGTTTCGCGCATTGTGTGCGGGCTTGTGCTGGGCAAGTCCATGTTGATGCACTCATCGAGTCCGTCAATAACCACAAAAAAGTTGTTATGTGTGAACAGTTCGTTTATGAGTTTTGCAGCGACCTCTTCGCTGGCGAGAGCTTGCGGATCATTCTCCATCTCTTTCCAACATGTGCTGATGAAAGTCTCGCTCACATGAGAGGAGAGGGCACACAATAACTGTATGATCAGGGACCTGAACGCATTGATCCCGCGTTTCCTGTGATTGTCGCTGAACGAGAAGAAAAAGTATGCTACCTTCTCTCCTCTCTCCCGAAGGTGGTCGATTATGGCTGAAGCCAAAACGCTCTTGCCGGATCCCGGAGGTGCGTTATACCACAAGACGGATTTGTGCTTTGAATCTCGCCATTCCATGAAACGAGAATTCTGCAAAATCCATTCACATGTGCCCGGATGGCGGGCTTGTCCGTTGTGTAGCGGAATTCTCGTAGGTTCTGACCCCACAGCCTGCCCCCCTGCCAGCCATTTGCGAATTCTATCCATCTTTTCGCGTTCGTAATTCTCATCTGATCGCTTGGATTCATATGCTTTGGCAAGATCGTTCAGAGAGTCCATGTCTTCTCGAAAACGTCCCTTGGCGGCTACGATATCGTCGCTGCGATCGGGATGCAAAGCTTTCAAGGAAGCCTTGCGCGCATCGCGGAGCGTCTCAGACACCGAATACCAGAATTCCAGGATTCTTTTGTAGCAGCTGACCAGGCGGCTTTGGAAATCTGGCTTGTCACGAAAATCTTGGCTTCGCAATTCGTAGACGCGAAGATTGTCGGCGATTATGCAGAGAGCACTCAACAGCTCGTCGAAATAGTCCTGATAGCCGACCGCCATCTCGAGAACGAGCCGAGCCCCAGAGAAAATGATACCTGTTCCCATGGGGCCGGCTGAACCCAACGGTTCGAGAACTTTGATGACTGGCTCGACCTTTCTCATAAAGGGAGCGATCGCAGACATGAAATGACGAAAACGCGTACTTTTGTGCTTGCCTTCGAGAGTATCCATGCTCTGCTTCAGACTTTGAGTGGCCTGTTGTGTGAAGGACTCGCCATCGCAAGCTGTAAGATTTGATTTTACAGAGTCGTAGAGACGTTTCAGTTCTGTCAGGAACGGGTTCTTGTGATCGGTCGCTAGCTTCTTGGATAGACGGCCGAGAAACCCTTCCACTGCTCGAGTGAAAGCGTCCGCCGAAGTGTCTTCCATGTCGCTAACTGCTTCCTCCCGCGATGTTTTCGGCATAATGAGAATTGACTTGGAACAGAGTCGAGTTGAAACACGAATACCCTCGATGTTTCCCCGTCAGAGTCACACGCTAGTCAAAAGCGTGCGCCTCCAGGCGGCAAAATGAGAGAGAAAAAGTCAGAAGGGAAGAAGAACGGTGCTGTGTTGGAGAGACGAAGAAACCTCTGCTTTGCTTGATTCAAAAGAAACGTTTCCCAGGCTGCTTCAGTCGAGGGATCGGGTGCAGCAACCGGCGGCTGGTGTGAGGAATGACCACTCAAGAATAGACATGAAATTCGCTTTCCGGCACCTTGCACCGGCAGAATGACTGAATTCATCATTTGCATCCAATATTTCTGCATATCAGCTGCATGAAACGTTGTAAGACATGCAAGCGGCAGCAACTAGATGTTATCGGCAAACGAAGACCAATCGTCGGGCCACGATGCTCCCAAAGTCTTCGGTGTCGCCCTCGCTTGCCTGCAACATTCAATAGACTGGCTCTGTAGCACCTTAATTCCTTTCCCATTGGAAGGTGATGAAGATTGTCACAGCAAGTAATGCGAATCAAAAGTAGGCGATTTCGTAAGCCGAGCCTGGCCGCGGCTGCATATCAGGCTGCCTGACCCTCGTTACTCTTTTGGGAAGCATTTGCAGACGTTTGATGATGCCCCGTTTAAAGAGGGGAAATCAGGCTTGCGAGGAAGCAATACTGCAAAAAATTGATAGAAATTGACCAAGGTGATCAGAATCATCTCATCTGTCCACTACCTAGTAGGCCACAGCTCCTTTTTGGCCCGAGGCCTCATTTCTCAAACACACGATGGCGTCGCCGGATGTTGCTGTAGGCACAAAGCCTGAATTCAGAGCCTATCATGCGTTACACAAGAAGGATGGTAAGGTCACGACCGAGCCCATGCCCGAACCCTTCGGACCTTCTCGTTACAGCAATGCCACCAACACAGATTCCTCCTACGCCCTGGTAATCAAGCGAACGTTTACGAAGGAGAGCCCTTATGAGCCGAAGAGTGTGACTCTCACCGTGAATTCATCTTTTCTCCTTCAGGCCTTTCGCGACGTCATTAGAAGTTATCCAACCGTAGCTTCAGACTTCTTGTCGCCATTCGACCTGGAGAGCCCTTTCCAGATGCTCATGCATTACTGGGAGGAGTTGAAAACATATGGAGAGGAAACCGACAACTCGGACATGCGGATTCATTTGGGCTTACTCTTTCAGTTCATGTTCCACGAGCTTGGTGCGCATCGCCAGACGCTACTTAGTATGCTGCAGAAGAAGCAAGTCACCTTCTCTACGGCGTGGGCCCTTTTCCGACCTGGGACCTTGCTGTACACGAAAGTGCTTCACTATCCCTGGGTTCTGGTATGCAAAAAGACCGCATATGAACAGAACAAATCAATTGGTCCTTACCTAGAAGTTCACGCCACGTACACAGACTTCAATGGCACAGATGTTGGGGAAGCGACACACATCATCAGGATAGCGCAGAAGCAGCAATTTGGAGGCGACAGCCCTGCATTCATTACAGACCTTCCTATTTACCCGAGAAGATACCTCGAAGATGAAGGACTTGATGCCCAACTAGAAGAGAGAGGTCGAAAATTCCTTCGGTTCCAGGAAATGTCAGTTGAAGCGTACGATGGCATTGCCCAGTACAAGAAAGAACCTCCTTACTCATATTACCACTGGGAAATGGAGAGCTTCTCGGATATCTGGCTCCCATATACCGTAGGTCACTATTATCATGCTTTATCTGCGCCCAGTTCACTGATATCGTGGTGACTTTTAGGAGTGTGGCCGGGTTGTAGTCGACCGAAAGACGTTCCAGAATGATTTCTACAAAAGTGTGGGATCTATGAGGAAAGTACGTAACCCGAGCCTGAATACGTGTCCTCCCTACGTATTCGGCTTCTCGCTTAGTCGCAAACTGTGGTGCCGCTTCTTTCTCGACAATCTTGATCCAGTGGAGTGGATAGACAACGCTTGGGATTCATTGATATTGGAGAAGAAGCAAAAATCGGTCATCCAAGCCTTGATCACATCCCATACATACCCTGATAATCCCCGCAACCAGCCTGAGCAGAAAGGAAAAGGGCTGGTTGTTTTGCTCCACGGAACCCCCGGTTGTGGTAAGACCCTGACGGCGGAGTTGGCGGCAGAAGCACAGAAGACTGCACTCATTATCGCCTCATTGGGAGAGTTGAATAGAGAAAACAGGTGAGAAATGCATTATCATCGACCACTATTATCCGGAATGCTGATAGATTTCTCCACAGCGCCATAATGTTTGAGCGCGAGCTTCAACGCTTCATGCAGTATGCCACGATTTGGAAAGCTGTACTCCTGCTCGACGAAGCCGATGTCTTCCTTGAGAAGCGCGAAGACAACCCTGGCAGCGCGGAACGCAACGCTCTTGTTGCAGTCTTTCTCAAGCAGTTGGAGTACTTCTCAGGCATCGTATTTCTCACAACAAACCGATTGAGAACGTTTGACGCAGCCATGAGCTCACGCGTTCACTTGGCGCTTGGCTACAAGGCGCCAGACATTGAGACGCGCCGGCAGTTGTGGGTGCAGTGTCTCAGCAAGCTGCCAGCCGAAGAGATAGATTTCGACGATGTCGACGATGTTTCCATGAATTTTGTGGATCAAAAGCTTAACGGGCGCGAGATTTCCAACGCTGTTAACACAGCCCGAACAATGGCGAGGTTTGAGGGCAAGAAGTTGCAGACCAGGCACATTGACCAGGTTTTGAGTCTCAGAGCCGGTTTTCAGGAGGATTTAAAGGCTGAAGGGAGAAAGCATACTTGGCCAGCTGGGGGTGCGAATGTTTTGAGAAGGACAGGTTCAATTATTGATGAAGTAGACGAATACGTCTCATGAATTGTTGGAAGTACACTAAAGGTTTGCAGATCAGACTGTTATGAAATAACTATTCAGGGAAGCGTCTGTATTAGGCATTCGTCGCACTAAGCTCAGCGTAGGATAATGTTCTCATATTTCCCTAGCGAATCCAAGACCACTTTAGGTGAACCGCAGCCAATTAATTGGAAGACATTTGAATGCAATTTCGCAAGTCTGACTATGAAAGGGGCGTCACATCCCGCCATCCCAAGCACTTGGTCCCCGATTTGTGTCAATTTGTGTGGGAGCCCAAGTATTCCGGTGTTCATTATGAAAAGCCTTCGACCATGGCAACGACCGAATATGGCCTCAGCTCAAATCTGAAGCTAGGGCTTGTGTATTCGCAGATATTCCTGATCTGCCTCTTCTCACTGCTTCCGCAGATGCGCCACACCTTGTTGTCAGAGACTGAAGGATCCATTGCTGCGGGAGCTTCGACATCTCCAGTCCAGAGAGTTTCTGGGAATTGAAGGCTTGAATCTCGTCCAGAACCGAGTAAATATTGATCGATTCTCGCCGCCGATGCTCCTCTACGATGGCTCCAGCAAACAGTGATAGCCCAAAATAAGTTTCGGGGCATTCCAAGTGAACTTAAAACATACGCCTCCACTCCTCCAAAGGATATACGTCTTAACCCACGTTGCGATCTGATATTGCCTTTACGACTTCTCAAATCTGACTTTCGTGAAGAGCTGGCATAACGGAGCCATTTCAGTCCATGTGTCTCTGGTTCATCAACCTCATCACGTAATGAACTCGTACTCGATGCAAAGGCAGCTCAGGGCAGAGCCATCACGATATGTTGATGCTCTTTAGTGGAAGCATGTGTAAACAGCACAAAGTCATTGCTTTGACTTAAGTTTAGCGTATGATTATTTGCTCATGTTCAGTTGCTGCATGCAAAAATATGTCAGATGCACAGGCACCCACTAGGTGGAAGATTTTAGATAGGCTTCCCACGGGTCTGACGACGAAGGGTTGATGACCCATACTGAAACCGTCCATTCCAAACACTTGGTCTCCAATCCTCGCCGATTTCGGCGCCAGTCCAAGCAGCCCAGTTTCCGTGATGTAGAACCTTCGACTGTGGCATTCCCTGAACAAATCCTCAGCTGCGTCCCTCAGACTGGGGGGTAGATAAGCCAGGATATCTATCAGCTTTCCCTCTCCTCTATCCTCAATTTTGCCGGAGATTGAAGCATACGTTGCTCCAGAGACTTCCATGTTCCCTGAAAGTTGCTTGGAATTGAAACGTCGAATTTCGCCAAGTATGATGTGTATGCCGCGTTCTCCCCCCAAGGCTTGAATGAACGGTGCTTTTCGCTGAATTGGGTCGCATAAACTCTCCCACTGCTCCAGTGGGAATGTGCCCTCATAAATGTCACATACATCGCCAAGCTTGCGTATGGTTCCACCCATATTGCCGGAAACTTCCAGCTGAGTGCTTTTCAGGCCGTCAGAGCCAATGTAACCTGAGAAGCTCCATGTGACTGGACTCGTGCAGTCCCTTAAGTCGTTCACGTGGGAAAGTTCCCTATGCCTCAAACATTTGATTCTGCTCAAACTATGCACCTCCTGAGGGTCCAGGTTTGTCGTCCAATCTGTCGCCCAAGAAGGCAGATTTGGAATTGTCGTGGGAGTGACAACAGTTAGGAGCATCTTCAGGCCTATGACGTCTATCAACTTCCGAGAAAGATGGGCGAAGACCTCAGATGTCGGACGACTATAGTCGACTCGGATGGTGGGAAAGATCGGCTGGTCGTCATCGGATGAGTCAGAGGTACTGGAGGAATCGGGCGAACTGATGCCTAGGTACTGCTGTGTGTCCTGATTCAATAGCGGCAAGATGGCAAACAGCTTATCCCTAGCGTCTGTGGCAGCGAATTCTCTGGTAGATTCCAGTAATCGTAAAAGTCGGACTGGGTATGGTAGTTGCCACGAACTAGCGGTAAAGAATCGGCGGGATACGAATGATCCTGCATTGCCAAGTGAGTGGGCAGGCACTTGCTCGAAAGCGTCCCAAATGACGCTCTTCTCTCCACAAATGACAATTACTGCCCTGGCAACTTTGATTTCTTGAATAACCCAAACACGTTTGAACCAACGGCGTCCAAAGAACCTTTGGATCACTTCATTGCTGGGCTTCTCTGGTGTTTCCCCTGCATCGGCGGGAGCATGTAGATCCTGTATCCATTCCATGACGGCGTCGCTGTCATCCTCCTGCCCTTTTTCGCCCAGATAGACAACCACGCGTGAGGCTTTATGGTAAATCCGGGTCATCAAGATCAATTGATGGTTGCGCTCGGAAATATTCACCTGGTTGATGCAAATAGCGTCTACCCAAAGTGTGCGTGTTGCCTCGGCCGAGCGTAATCGCCGGAGAGCCATAACACAGCTCGTCGTGACGTGAAGTTGTGTGTTCGGGCCCATATCGGTTGCTGGTGACTTAATCTCAATAGCGCCAGTCTTGTTTGGGTCGCCCCAAACGTAAGAGAGTGCTTCATACGGCGGAGCGCTCGTCAAGTTGTAAACGAAGAGTCGAATTACAATAGGGCTGTCTCGCTGACCAGGCTGCAGCTCCAACAGACGAATTGAGTCATCTTCACCCAGCTGTTCATCAGTGAAGGGAGAGTTTGGTGGACGGCTCATGTTAAAAGTAGGCGTGAACAAGACAAATAAAGCTAGTTGCGAAAACCGCAAAGAAGCAATCGCAGTATAATTCCTCAGCAGAGGCCTCATGGGATGAAGTAGCCTGAAAGTCTTAGGCAGCAGCGTTCCCATTGAAGGTGGGGAGGTTGGCACTTGATAGGTAGATTCTGTGTGATTGATGAGGGGCCATCATTTGGGCCGCTGATGTGAACAATGGACTTGATTGGCACTTGAAATAGTACTCATGCAGCTTGGCCATGCAAGATATAGGCTCTCGGTGCTGACAGTGAATGTGAATTCTGGCACAACCGTGATTTCGCTGTTGTACCTGATCAGTTGTTTTTCATGGTCGCAATTTTGGCAAATCAAGCCTCAAATGATCTCACTACTTGAGTTCTCGGGAGACTAGCTCCGGATTGACTGGTACGAGCAACAAATAATCTGCGGTCGAAAGTGGTGATGGACGATGAAAGCCCCAAGAAGACTGGGTAACTTCACGGGAAAAAGAAATGAGACAGCATTACAGGTTTATTGACACTCTTACGCGTGTTGGTAAACACAAGCGCGCTGGCAAAAAGCGATTTCTTTGGCTGAGGAGAACGCAAACCGCTTAGAGAACCTTTGATGTTCATATAGCGATAGGTCCCGTTCGCAAGACGATTCAAGAAACTGGGACTGATGGGCATAGGACTGGCGGGCCTTGATAAAGCTCTCTAAACACCACAATCTCGTCTGTGGGATGCCTTGTGATGCGTCGAGCGGCTGCTTTTATGTATCTGGTTAACTGCAGAACTTATTAAGCTATAAAAAACCAGAGGATCTGAAGTATGATTTTAGCACACAACGCAAATGGTTCGTTTCTTCTCTGATTTCTTAATCTGTAAAAGACCGGAGTTGCCTAGCGCCAACATGTTCACTGGCAATGAACACTGGAAGCGGTAACGGAAAACCCATTTCAACTCGCGTCCTCAGTGTTTTCAAGGTTTTCGTTGGTCGAGTATGAGCTGTGAATCATTCCAATGTAATGACAGATGACGGACGACATTGTGTGTTGGGCAAATGTAAGACCAAGTAACCGCCCAGTCGGAAACTTAGTTTACCCGTGAGTAGACATCTCAGCCGAGGTCGTAACCTGTGCTCCTCAAGAGTCAGAGTGGCGTGCAGGAAAATGGTTTGTTTCAAGAAGCAACCGCTAAAGAACGCCCCTTAAAAAGATGGAATGAAGGCATGAAGTGTTTGGCTATCAATGCTTCAGCGAACTAATCGCACCGGGGCACTAAAACAATCCAAGGTATTCGTTCCTACAAAACACAAAACGAGCCATACTGCTTGTGCAATTTGCGCTTTCCACACATCTTTTCTTGCGAAGAGATCGAGTCTTGCATTCAGGGCCATCCGAGGAACGTCATGCAGGTCGACCGTTTAAGAAAGCCATGAGAATTCCAAGTTCAACCTCTACCAAGACCGTCCCCGAGAACCAAGTGTCGGCTAGAGCCATTGTCGTCGCTTGATTGCTGTATTTGTGAAACGTAGAAGGAAATAAGAGGGCGAAAGACTGCATGGAGAACATGATCTCGCACCCATCTGATGGAGCCTTGTCCCACGTTTTCCTGGTGACAGTGTTCGAATCCCCTATGACCGTTGCAAACCACAAACGTTGCAAATGCCGACTGCATTGGCATGGATTGGGATTAACCCCTTAAAGTCCGTTTTAATTCGAAGATGGAGCTAAGAGCACGACACGGATCAACTCTTCATACAGATTAGCACAGCCAGTTTTTGCTAGGCAACAAATAATATCCCACGGTTATCAATCTGTTCGGCTGACCTCTGAACACGTCCTTCTAATTCTACGCAGGCATAAGGAAAACTGTACTAGTACATTTGAAGGTGGATTATGAGGGACATGCATGTAATTCTGTCCTCAAGCACCCGAGCATACGTTCAAAATAAGCCGAGAGGCATGACTGAGGACGATCGTCGCTTGAGACTTGCGAGGTTTACATCACATGTTCGAGGTAAGAATAATGTGTCTCTGAGTCTTTTGCGACGCGAACTGCACGAGACCTAGAGTTTTCTGATCGACTTGAAAACTTGGTGCTTGGGCAATATTCAGTCAATCCTGCCCCGTGTTCTCTTGTTCTTCGAATATGATTTATCACAGCAGGATTGACACGGGAAAGCAACACCTTTTACCCGCCTTCTAGCGACAGCCAAGAACTATTTAAAGTGCCTCAAACATTGCGGTAACTATTCTACTCTACAAATTCGCTCAATGTCGCAACGTTCGTCTCCAAACATGGCTTTACCAAAAGTCAGGATTTGGAGTGGCCCATCTGAGGCACGATGCCACCATAGATTGCCTGGCTTGGGAGGGCTTTAAAGATGGAGTTGGAACTAATTGCGTTTATTCCTACGGCGAATAGAATGGTGAAAATAGTGCAAGACAGAGTGGCTTCATGAGATCGAAGCAAATAAAAGACGAATTCGCCCGCTGCGCAGAACTTAGCCGCGACAATATGAGCTTCATCAGATTGTACGGCATGTGGGCCTTAACGCCAACTTCACCATGGGCAAGATTTGGTGCAAATCGGACGCCAAGTCTTGCTTCCTGATTTATTATTGCCCGTGTCTGCTTGCTATCGTCTCAACCACTAGCCCAGAGTCATCTATGTATAAGAAGTTCACCGATGTGAGAGATGACGGGTGACCAAATAGCTGCCTCCCCAGTGCACAGGTTAGAGCCAGTTGAATTGGTTCTAACAGAGAAGATTATAGCCATTTCACATTCCCCGACACGCGAGAAACGGAATCTTCGCTTCCCTTCTTAAGACTTTCATTAATTCGCCGTCATACTTCGTCTTCAGAAGCAAAGTATTCGTTCCGTATGAGCGACCGCCAGGGGCCCAATATCGTTCGTGGCCTGTCAATCATCGGCAATTGCGACACGGCATCAGGACAAGCTTTTCACTCAATGGAATGCCTCTGCTGGGTCACCAGGAAAGAGACACAAAAGAATCGAGACCTCAATTGTCTTCACAGAGATGAGATACCGCGATGCATTCTCTTTAATACCTTCCACACCTGGTAAAACAGATGACGTAGCGGAGAAAAGTCATGAAGTTACGAATATATATTGGCAACCCGTCGGCTATAAATATGAGCACAGTCCAGAGAAGGGTTTGATTGGGCAAGCCGAGTGGCTTTTGAACTTGGTCATGGTAGTGAAGGTGTGCTCGGTGCAAGATTGCGTACTTGTAGCAAGTCGTTGTCCCTATGGTGCCTATGCAGCGAGCACACGAACCACTGACAGATGAATCCCAATGATTTGGTAGATGGCTTCCGTGTGTTCCTTACGAATAAGATCGGACTAAAAGAGAGGGACAGCAGGGAGACTACGCAAACCATAGCCAAGGAGTTGCGGCGCCCCATGCACACGCAATTCCCATTACTTGACACTCGCATTTGGGAAAATTCAGCAAGCCGAACCTTAGAGAGTCGAGGAAGATTACATTCGTTTGCTTCTGAGAGCTGAAAGGAAGAAGACAGAAGAAAAGCCTTTCATGTCTGCATCAATATCAGGCCCACCTCATCACTGTCAACACTGAGGCTTGGTCATAAACTAATTCGATGGCAGCTTCGCCAGGTCTCACCAAGTAGGGTATTGACAGGAAAAGAGCACAGCCGGGGATGCAAACTCAATCATGCAAATCGATGGCAGACTTCATCGGAACGGTTCACTAGGCTAGATAAGCCCAAAAACGCAATCGAAGCAACGCTTTGATTAAACTGTATAGTCTACCCATCTGTCTTCTCTCGGTATAGACGCATTATGCAAAAGCGCCCACGATAGCCATGAGCGAAGCACCGCCAATGACGGCCAGGTACGCATTAAGTCTCTTCCTGCCGTTGAGTATCTTGTAACTCTTTTCTGAAAGAAAGTCCTCTGCCAAGAGCTGCACTAGCCCGGCGAATAACAGCAAACCTGCCGAAATGGCATTCATGAAGCCCACCATGAGCAAGCCCGTCTGGCTCATTGGGTCGTACAAGTTATGAACAATCAATCCAATGAGTTGTCCAAGCGGTGTTGTGCCTCCAAAAGCAAGAACCATGAGCCAGGGTCGCATTGAGGACCGGGGGAGCTGGATGGCGGCGATACGGCTGCCGAGGGCGAGCCCCTCGAATGTCTGGTGGAAGCTGATTGCGATGAGGAAGACGATGAACGTCGGGCCTGTAGCGACGGAGATAGCCATGCCAATGAAGACACTGTGGAAGAGAATGCCGCCTTCGAGGAGCAGACATTGTCGGAGCAGCCGGCTTTGCTCCTCTTCGGTCACGACTTGTGGTGCACCTGGGGTGACCGTGATCTTGGGACGGTCGTCTGAGCTTCTGCGCCTGGGCCCTTCGGCAGTCGCGGGATCGAGTTCGTCGATGTCGAGGTCGATATCGGATGCGTCGTCGTCGAAGCTGTCGCGTTCGTTTGCGAGCCGGGAATTCGCTTTTGCCTTTGTCGGCGTGGAGCTCGGGAGAGGCGAGGCGCCGGCCATCAGCCCCTGTGTCGACTCCATATTATCGAGATTGATGTCGGACGGGCGATGCAAACCGCCTCTGCGCGTGGCTAGATTGCTAGCCGCCTGCCTACCTCCACCTGATGCGCCTTCGTTGTCCTCCTCGTCCCAGTACTCGTACTCGTGCGAATGTGAATGGGAGTGGCCAGCTCCGCGGGTGGCCAGATACGACTCGAGAGCCACAACGGACAAGGCGGCAATCATGGCTACCAGACCAGCCGTCTGCGGGTAGCCTTTATTGAAAATGTCGGGAAGGCATGGGTCGGTTAGGGAGGTGAATGCTGTTGGGAGAAGATGTACAAAGGATGTTGCGAGCAGGACGCCGGTTCCGAAGTGCTGGCAGTAAAAGATGATTCTGCTCTGAGGTCGGCCTTTCGATGTTCGCCGGGGGAGGAGAGGAATGCCGCATGCTGGTGCAACGAGGTCAGCTGGTGCTCCCTAGATCTTGGCAACCTTGAGGGCCACGTTGATCGAGAATCCCAAGACACGAGCCCTCGTTTGTAGGCCCCCAAAGTCGCAATTCATGACTGCCACTGGCAAGAGCTACTCACATATTGTGCTCAATGCCAGGATCAATATCAGGGCACCGATATGTAGCGGCGTATCGTAGGACTCCTTCTTGGAAGAGCCGCATTGCGGCTTCGTCGCATTGGCGCCGGCAACGACTTCGGCGCTCGTCATCGCACCGCCATGTCGTTTCGAAAGCTCCGCGAGCAGGAATTCGGTCGGTATTGAGGCCCACGAGGCGGCGTCTGTCAATCGGGAAAAAGCAAGTTAGCACCACGCGGGTGTCCCGGGGCTCAAAGTCTACACGTGGAAGCAGTCGAGCTGTCCGACAACCACGAGCAAAAAAACGCACCTCTCGCCCAAGCTCCGGTAGCTCCTGTATCACCCATTCTGGACGGTCGTCGATGGTGATGTCCAGCTCAATCTCATGGCTAACTCTGCACGACGGGGATGCAGACGGTAGGAGGGCGGGTACTCCAAATGAACAGAGTACAAACAAAAGGGAGACGGAAGACGGATCGTGCTTCGTCTTCGTCCCAAGTCCAAGGTGTCCCGCCGGGTTTGGTGCTGGTTCAGGATGTGGATGCGGCCCCCAAAAAGGTGGTGGACGAGGGATGCGGGACCCGAGGGGAACGGCAGCAGCGGCCAGCAGTTCCTATGTCAGCAGCTTCCGGTCCACTGTGTCCTGATTCCCCCTATGAAAACCTGCGAATTTTAGAATTGGGGGGCGGCTTGGCCCCTGGAAATTGGGAACGACCGGGGAGCACAGGGGCAGCCGCAATCTGCACTTGGAGCGCCTTCCCTGCGCCAGCGACGCAACCCGTACGTAATCGCGTCGGGAAGCGAGGGGACCATGTCTTATCAGGAGGGAACCTTATGTCAGCAACCAGCAGGCGAGCTGCGATAAGATAAGAAGAGCTGTCCGACGATGAAACACGCAGGGACCAGCCGCTGCGCCTCGGCTGGATGACTAACCGATATCGATATCGCGATATCGGTCGTCTATCGCAACAGCTCCAGCCCAGCTCGCCCCAGCTCCGGGATGGTGTCCGTGTGACCACCTGCCTGTCTCTGACCCGTCTCTCTCGCCTCTGTGTTGACGTCTGTGACACATCCCTCCGTCACAGCTCCCAACCTCGTCTCAACATCATCTCTGCATCTCAAGGTTTTGTCCGTGAACAGAGTGCTACACAATGGCGGGCGCACGACGACTTCAATTGGCCGGTTTGGCCCTGCTTGGTGGTGCTGCCGCCCTGCATATGCAGGACCAACAGGTACTTGCCCAGCAAGCGCCGCTGATTGCCGACGACACGCCTGTTGCCTCGACATCGCCGTCGACATCTTCATCCAAGAGACCTCTGGTCGAGACCGAGGCTCTGCAGGACACCATCTCCTCCGATAACCTCCTCGCGCGCGCAAAGGAGCTGTACGAAATCGCAAAGCTGGGAGAGGAGGAGTACAACCACCCCACGCGCGTCATTGGCAGCGATGGTACGCCATGCCCCCGCCGTCCCACGTTCCACTCTTCTCTTGCTCACGATACACAGGTCACCTCGGAACGTTGGACTACATCAACTTCAACCTCCAGAAGCTAGGCGACTACTACAAGGTCTGGAATCAGACCTTCCCCGCCGTCTCGGGCAATGTCCTCGAGTCCCGTCTTGTCATTGGTGACCAGATCCCCAAGTCCGCGTCGCCCTTTGCCCTGACGCCGCCGACCAAGAACAAGGAACCTGTCCACGGCGACCTGGTTCTCGTCAAGAACGAAGGCTGCGATGAGTCCGACTACCCTGCCGAGGTCGACGGCAACATTGCCTTGATTCTCCGTGGCACGTGCCCCTTTGGCACCAAGAGCGAGAACGCCGGTAAGGCTGGTGCGATTGCTGCCATCGTCTACAACTACGAGAGCGAGACCGTCCACGGAACGCTTGGTACCCCTTCTCCTGACCACGTCGCCACCTTCGGCTTGGGTCTTGATGATGCGCAGCCCATCATCGACAAGCTCAAGAAAGGCGACAAGGTTGATGCCATCGCCTACATTGACGCTGTCGTCAACACCATTCAGACCACCAACATCCTGGCTCAGACCGCTGAGGGCGACCCTGACAACTGCGTCATGCTCGGCGGCCACAGCGACAGTGTTACCGAGGGCCCTGGCATCAATGACGACGGCTCTGGCAGTCTGACTCTGCTGGAAATTGCCACTCAACTCACCAAGTTCAGCGTCAACAACTGTGTTCGCTTTGCCTGGTGGGCCGCTGAGGAGGAGGGCCTTCTCGGCTCCGACTACTACGTCTCTGTCCTCAGCCCCGAGGAGAACCAGAAGATTCGCCTGTTCATGGACTACGACATGCTCGCCAGCCCCAACTACGCCTACCAGGTCTACAACGCCACCAACGCCGTCAACCCCACCGGCTCCGAGGAGCTCCGCGACTTGTACGTTGACTGGTACAAGTCACACGACCTTCCCTACACCTTCATTCCTTTTGATGGCCGAAGCGACTACGATGCGTTTATTCGCAACGGTATCCCTGGTGGAGGTATTGCAACAGGTGCTGAGGGCATCAAGACGAAGGAGGAGGCCAAGCAGTTCGGCGGCAAGGCTGGTGACTGGTACGATCCTTGCTACCACCAGCTTTGCGATGATGTCGGCAACGTGAACTTGACTGCTTGGGAGATCAACACCAAGGTAAGATGATCTCGGCTGGTGACAGATTTGTTTTGAGACTAACTTCTCATCAGTTGGTTGCGCACTCTGTCGCCTCGTACGCCGTTTCGTTCAAGGGCTTTCCCGAGCGTACGGATGCCGTCGTCGCCTCCGCCTATCCCAAGGAAGTCAAGTACCACGGCAGCAAGCTCTTCCAGTAGTCTGCTTCGAGCGCACCTTCAGGTACCTTAATTGTTGGATGGGATTGTTTCATTATGGGAGATTGGTATACTTCTCTGGTCAATAGGACTCTCTTGGAGTTTCTCATGGGCATGCCGAATTCTGTCGGCCAAGGCAACGGATGACACATAACAGAGCATCGCGTAATTGATTGCATTTTATAAGAGACATTGACTCGCTGATTTCTATTTGGCCATCATCGATACTGGTCACGTTCTCCGGCGGTCCCTTTCTGGACATGATCCGATGACTGACCCCAATACCCTACAACAGGTTGCGAAGATGACGGCTCCGCGAGCCTCTCGCCTGGTTCTCGCGGTAGTCAGCATGAGCTTCGAGGGCGCTTGACTAAAGAATTCAATTGTATTCCATCCCAAAACCAAACAAACGCCTCCATAACCCATTTTTCCAACCATGCAAAACCTTTTCACGACAACTAATCTTGAAACCCAAAGTCTACGAAATCCACAACCTCCTCAACACCAACTCCAACGTGGCATTCTTCGCCCCAAAGTCACCCTCCAACCTCCTCAACTCCGCGATCAAGTCCTCTTGCATCCCCTGCAACAGCTCCCTTGTGGACTCCAGCGCGCCGCACTTCTCCATCTCCCTCACGATGTACTGCTTCATCTCCATCGCCATCGGGCCGGGCTGCTTGTGCTTGAGCACGCCCATGATCTCGGGGCGCGTGCGCGCGCGCTGCAGCGTGAGGATGATGGGCAGCGAGATCTTGCCCTCGTCGAGGTCCTCGGCGAAGCCCTTCTGCTTGGCGTAGGCGTCGGAGACGAGGTTCTGGTAGTCGTCGCGGATTTGGAAGAAGAGGCTTAGTTGGCGGACAAAGGGGCGCGGGTCGAGGTCGAGGACGCTGTTTTGGAACGGGTTGCTTAGCGCGTGTTGGGGGAGGGTATGGGGTTAAGTGAGTGGTGATGGGGCTTACTCGGTTCTTGTTGATTCTGCTTGGAGGAGTCTGACGCAGAGACGGAAGAGGCCGCCGGTTTCTGGGGTGTTTGGTCAGTATACTTGGGGGGTAGATGTGATAGCGGAGCGATTCTTACTGTTGTCGATCATCTCCATGTAGTCCTCCGTCGAGGGGCAGTCGACGTGGTATTTCCAGTGCAGGTCATCTGCTTGTCCGACGAAAAGGCTTTCCAGCTCCTCTGTTGTCATCGTGTTAGTTGTTGACCCTTCTCAACTCTCTGGACGGGGCTGGACGTACCGATAAGAATAGCCGTCTTCAACGGGCTGCGCAGCTTCTGCAGCTCGGCGAGCACCATGACGAAGATGTGGTTCGCCGCGTTGATGCACTGGGCTGTTCCGAAGATCATGTGCGCCGCGGGGCTGCCTCGCCGCAGAGTAGAGTCGTCCTCGATGTCGTCCAAACTGGATGATTACAATGTCAGCGTTTCCCCGTTCTTGGATGAGAGGGTTTGGTTTCATACATTAGAGATGAGTCGTGGAGCATGCTGATGATGGTCTTGATGGTGCGTAGCGAGTCTTCCGGGACCTCGAGCCACCAGTTGAGCGCGTCGATGAAGGTGTCCCGGACGCCTTTGGAAGGAAGTGTGGCGAGGTACTTGATTGGAGCGATGACGGCCTGTGAAGAGGACACATGTCAGCTGTTTGTCTTTCGCTTTCTGAACACCTTCGATCGGTCAACTCACGTGGTCGGGAGCAGCCTCTAGTCGAGACGCGTAGGTGGTGAGTCCTGGTCCTTCCGGGAGCAGGGTGTCGATCTTCTTCTTGGACTTTTGGGAGATATCCGATATGTCCCGGACACCGTCTGCCTCGCCTTCGCATACTTCCTTCACATTGGTAATATGCTCCTCCTCGTCTTCGCAGCTGCAGAACGTCGTCGACGGCGGGGTCGAAATAGCCTGGTCAACAGAGCCCGGAGACGCATCCGACGAGGAGAACTCGTCCTCAACCTCAGTTGGCAATGAGTCCACACTCTCAGACACAACCTTCTCCTCACCAGCGCCCTCGCCGTCAGCCACATACCTAAACGCTCCGTCCACAAACTCAACCTCGGGCTGCCGCAGGTCCGCCTTGGACGGGTACCGCCTGGTGTACACGCTCCACAGCTCCGAGCCGCAGACCGCGCGCTGCGCATTCTCGACATACAGCTCCTGGTTCTCGGGCAGTCGGCCGCCCTCCTGCGCGCGCAGCGCGTCGAGCTGGCGGAGGTGCTCCGCCTCCAGCTCGGCCTGCTTGGCGTACAGGATGCGGAAGGCCTCGGGCTCGGAGTAGCCGCCGTGGCGCATGAGGACGGCCACGGCGTTGAAGGGCAGCTCGGAGCCTGGGGTCTCGAGGTGGCATTTGATTTCCTTGGGCCAGCTGTAGAGGTCGTTGACGACGGTGATGGCGAAGTTGGCGAGGTCGACTACCGGGCGGAGCTTGGCTTTGTCGGAGGGGGAGATGCGGAGGCCCATGCCGAAGCAGACCATTTCAGCGGTGACGCTGAAAGATGTAAGTCAGTTAAATTGTTCCCAATGACAGTGCCGGTGGAGACAGGACTGCTCACTCAAGACCTGAGTTGACCTTCCGCACGGGCAAGTACTCGTCCAACGTTCTGAGGTTGTCTGGAGCAAAGGTGGCTACGTCAAGGCCCTGGCTGTAGGATGACATGATGTCCATGGCAAGTTGCTGGTCCAGCATGATCAGCTCAAGGACGAGAGCAGCCTGCATCTGTTTTGGCTTGAAGTCGATATCAGAACCGCCTGAGCTCTGGGTCTTGCTGCCAGGTGCTGAGGCGTCTTGCAGCGCATGTTGGATATCACTGTTGACTTTCTCAATCTGTTGAGAAACCCCGCGTTAGTCCACATTACTCAAGACAGGTACAGCTCTGGGCTCAGTGTATATCTCACCTCGTCTCTCTTCGCAATATCATAATAATCATCATTCAGAATAGTGAAATCCGCAAATCGTGTGATGGCCGGCAACCGCTCCGGAAGACAGTTCGCCATGGCCAGCGCCATCGGGTGGACCAGCCCGAGCCCTGGAATATCTGCCAGAGTCTTGGACTCGAGCTGCGTTGACATGGCGTCGTTGTAGAATGTCTCCACCCCCTTTGACGGCTCTACGCAGATTTGGTAGTTGCCGTGCACATGAGGCCGGAATTTGGACCGCAGCCCCGACGAGGCGACGATGTCGTCGGGAACTGGTTGTGCGAAGGTAGGCATGGTGTGTGTGTGAGTGTGCGTTGAGCGCAAGACGGCGATGTGCGGCGGTTTGTGGAATATCCAAATGTAGGTCAAATCGCCGTGTAAGTCAAACGAAGTCCGATGTTGAAAAATCCAAGTAAGGTTAATTGCCATGTAAGTGTGGTACGATGACGCGCGCCGCTAATGCTGGGGAGGACTGGTGCTCGCGTCTTTGTGGTGTGTTTTTCTACACGTATAAGAGCAACCACTAATGGAGACGGCATGAGCTTCACGGCGATGAATGCCATTTCTTGTTATCTGAGGGTATTCTAGGTGACGATCAGATAGAAACCCTTTCGAGTCAGCATCCCCGGACCATGGCGGGGTCACGTAAGTCGCATCCCAAGGGTGTGCATCATAACGGCCTGGGTTCTTGCGGGCGCGCCCACGATTATCAAAGGCCTCACCGGATTGGACCTGAGATGTATATTAAACCAAGCAAGGGTGTTGCCTCGCGAGTCGGAGTCGCAATCCGAGGGGTACGGGTTCCACCTCGGACGTTGCGAACACAACTTACTAGACAACCCCGGCACGTAACACGCACTGTCAAGAACTGTCTAGCCCTAGCAAACGCCGCCCCGCGCCGTGTCCGCACCGTGCCCGTGCCGAGCCCGCGCCCAGGCCGAGAGGATCTTGCTCTCGATAGCGACGGCGGACATGACTCGGCGTGTAAACAACGACTCTTGCGATGCCCACTTCACTCTGCCGCGCGCGCTCGGGATGACTGCCGCGATGCTAGCACCGTTCAAACGCCAATATGTCTCGTTATGGGGAAAATGCCGGAGTACGCGAGGCTGCATCTCTGAATGGAAACAGGGGCACGGGAATCTTTTCCTCTTTGCCATTTAAAGTTTGTGATACGGCTTCATGATGTCAAAGCTGTGAGAGAGCCCCCCTGCTTGTGGTTGATTCTCTCAAGGGTGTATGACTAGCGCGGAGATCAGCTTTTCTTCCGTCTTTCTCTGCTCTTGGCAAACAGATGCAGTTGTCGTGTTTCGTAGGATATCCGCCAACATCCCCATCCCCGGCTGCCGTCGCCAGAGGTCGTTTCCAACCGCAACACTCACTCTTCTTGTCAGTTCCTCCGAAAACCCAACTCAATGTCGATCCTCAAGCGGCTGTATGTCGCGGGCTTCGACGCCGAAGCACTCCGCAATGACGGCTTATTGCCATACTTGGTTGCTGCCTCTCTGATGCTCATCGCTTACATGGCGATGGGAGAGAAGGCGGCCGGCAAGGGTGGTTTCCCTATCGCGAATCCCATACGACCTTTCGAGTTCGTCACTTTGTTTCGACTCGCCGCCTTCATCAAGGCGCCCAGAAAGCACTTTGCCTCGTATGCGGAGAAGTACCATGACACGCCGTACTGGCTGAACATGGAGTTGGGGAAGGCGTTGATTGTGCCGTCTTCAATGATTAGCGAGATCCGCGTCAACCCTGTGATGAGTAGTCTTAAGGCCATCCAAGAGGTATGTTGTCAGCCTGGAAAGTCTGAACTCATATTAACTTGCATCAAGGTCCAAAATGGCTCTTTGAAGGGGTTTGAGCCGATCGGTGATGTTCTTGACCAAGACATGTTAAAGTTGGTCAAGGACCATTTGACGACCAAGAATCTGGGTATGTGAAGCATTTGACTTCGAGAAGAGAATGAATTCTTTTGAGCTTTGTCGGCTTATAGTTGAAATTCAGGTAAAATGATCCCAGCCATCTCGGAAGAAGTCTCAGACTCCCTTTCGGAGGTGTATTCAGACAGCTATGGTGAGTTTCACACTTGTTCCGTTGGCCCAAAGTGCATTGTTGAAACTAACGTCAGCAGAATGGAAGGACTTCAAGCTTGGCGCACCCATCGTCAGTCTCGTAGCTAAAACATCTTCAAGAGTCTTTGGAGGCAAGACCTTTTGCCGCAGCGAAGAGTGGCTCGGGGCCATGGCCAAGTACACAAAGCACTTCCTCATCGCTAGTATCACGTTGCGCTTCTTCCCCACGTGGAGCAAACGCTTCGTGCAGTGGATTCTCCCCCCTTGCTGGCTGTTGAGATATGATCTTGTCCGATGCCGCCGCGTCCTCAAGCCCATCATGGATCAGCGCGCGCGCGAGGTTGAGCGAGCAAAAGAGAGCGGCCTCGAGCCGGAGTATGCTTTCGATCAGGCGTTGGCTACGCTCAGCAGAAAGATTGACATGGCGACAGCTCAGATCAGTTTGGCGATGGTAGCTATACATACTACCGCGGATCTACTTGAGAAGACACTGCTTGCTCTATCGGAGCACGAAGAGCTTATTGACCTGCTCCGTCAGGAGATTGTCTCTGTGTTGAGTGTCCACGGTCTCAGCAACGCGGGGCTGGCTCAACTCGACTTGATGGACAGTGTTCTGAAGGAAGTGCAGCGGATTAACCCGGTTGCCAACTGTCAGTACATGTCCCCCCTATTTCTTGAATGGGAAAACTAATATTTGTTTCAGGCTTCCTCAATCGTATTGCTGTGGAAGATTTCCGCCTCGCCAACGGGATGCTCATTCCTCAAGGCACGCTTCTTGGAGTGGGTCCTACTCATATGTGGGACAACTCCTTCTACGAGGACGGCGAGAAGTTTGACGGTCTCCGATTCCACCGTATGCGCCAAAACCCGGAGCTGAAGCAGCAATCGTACTTGGTTTCCACCAGCCCCAACCAGCTCGGCTTTGGTCACGGCTCTCATGCCTGCCCTGGAAGGTTCTTCGCCGCGAATGAGGTCAAGATTATTCTGTGCCACTTCTTTCTGAAGTACGAGTGGAGGTTTCCGGTCGAGGGTCCGCATGTTGTTAACCTTGGCGTGCTGAATGCAGCAAGTCCGTGGACAAAGATTCAGATCCGCAGGAGGAAGGAAGAGATGGATATTGGGGAACTCATTGTACCTTATTAATTAGATATTATCTTCGCTCAATAAGTACTATACCTATCTTGTACATGCATCAGTTTCGCTATCAATTGTGAACGGGCAAGCAATGGACAGCATATGAAATCAGCAAAAGTGTCCGAATACTATGTCACAGAAAATGGGAACACACTTAACGACTTGCATCTCACATATATTTGCTGAATCCCGAACTGGGAAACCCATTGGAAGAAGAGTCACGAACTCATCTAAGCAACTGCAGATCTAAATCACTCCAAATAACTTTCAACGATCTATCAGTATTGAAGACTATACACTGGTGCAATGTAACGAATAAAAACATCCATGAGTTGCTCAATGTGTTGAGTTTACACTATCCTATTCTCTCTGTTTGAGTCGAATGTTGAGTGGACCTCGATCCCACAGGAGATAATTCTTCTGCCTGCTGAGCCAATCTTGGCCAGGTACGTCAACAAGTTCCAGATCAAACCTCCAAACCAATCTAGCAATGATAGTGCAAACTTCTGCGTACGCGAGACTTTGCGCAATCTTGGTCAGTATGGTCTATCAAGACATCTATGGTACGAGGGTTCAAAGGGGTAAAACATACTGTCTCCCGATGCAGTCACGAGGCCCGAATGAGAAGGGCTGAAACGCCTCTCTTTTGTCGCTGAAATCGATCTTATCATTTGACCATCGCTCAGGAATGAAAGCCTCGGGCTCAGAGAAATTCTTCGCGTTGTGGTACATGGCGTACTGCCATATTGACACGATAGTCTTTAAGAGGTTTGCATTAGTTGATGCGCAAACAAACTTTGGAAGACAACAACAGGACAATCAAGACGTAGCAACTTACTCCTGCGGGAATGTGATGACCCAAAACGACATCTCCTTCTTCGCCTATGCGACGCGGCATCCCTGAGGCACCCGGCGGATACATTCTCAGGGATTCATCAATGACGGCTCTGAGGTACTCCAGGCTTTTGGTACTTGAAATAGTAATCTCCTTCTCATCTTTGAAAGAGCTCCGTACTTCTTGAATCAGTCTCGACATGACATCGGCATTTGCTGCGAGAAGATACGTGGTGCCTGCTAAAGCCGTGGCAGTTGTGTCATAACCCGCCATTGTCAAGATCTGAGCATTCGCTTGGATATCCTGCAAACTTAAAGGTTGCTGGTCATACCTCTGGTTAGCTTCTAGTTAAAACCTAATGGAATGAGCAGAGTACTTACTTTAGTCCCAACCCCAGACGTAGGCTCCTTCATGGCTTGAATAAGATCAGGTCGATCAGCCTCATCGAGCCGCCTTTTAACAATGTCGTTTGTGAGCTGCACCATGTTCTCGTGTTTTTGAAGAACAGACTTGGGGGCCATTGCCATGAGAACGCTGAAGATGAGTTGAAACTGCTTCAAAGCGGTAGCAAGAGCAATCGCGGGCAGTGCGTCCAAAAAGAATTGAGCCCAAGGGTGGTATTTTCGTGTATGAAGACAATGAAAAGAATCGCCAAAGCCCAAATCCGTGATGATATCCAAAGCCACGAAGTCGAACAATTTGTTCATGTCGATTGGCGTTCGGGGCCCTTGTGATTGTTCATGCTCAGCCAGAATGTTGAACCTGCACCGGGGCGTCGTCCATCAGCAACTTGAACCTCGAAGTAGCACCTTACGTTTACCTCATCTGAGGCTGAAAGGGATGAAACCCACAGTTGATCGACATGAGACTTGATCAGACCTTCTTGGTCGAGCACCGCTGAGTTAGTAAAGCCGCGGCTCAGGATTCGCCGTAATTGGGTATGTCTGTCCTTTGGTGCGCCGAGGATGCTGTCCTTGGCCTCGGCATAGTGCACGTAATCTTTGCTGATTTCGCCTCTTGCGGTTTTCCGGCGCCCGTAAATCTCTTTCCACGCGTCTGGTGAGCAGAAGACTAGCTCATCCGGAGCGACTCGTACGATATCGCCGTACTTTTCGTGCAGTTGCAAGATCTTCCGGTGCCCCTGACCCGTGGCACAAGTGACTGCAAAGGATATGCGCGATGCTGCCCAAAGCCTCGGCCCAGGGAATTTGCGCAGAGGATGGAGGAGGACGTTGTATGAGATCCTCCAAAGCGTGTACAGGACACTCTGCAGCATGTCAGACCAACTTTCACTGCACGTTTATAGGAATTTCTTCATCACCTACAACGCAAAATAGCAGCGTGAACATTTTCCTCACACTATCAGACTCTAGTCCAACGGGGAGCCTAGACGCGCTCCAAAGCAGTGACGAGGCCATTTTTGGCGATAACTTCGAAAACCAACAAGAGAAACGCACCTGGGGGGTCTGACAAACACGCCAGCAAACATTCGAGGCTTCGAGCTTGAAGCGGGCCTTCGTTGCAGCCGATAAGAGGTTGCGCGAACATGTTCCCAAACAGTACAGCAACGAAGCTCCTCAAAATGATACACTGCAGGCAAGGGTCTCACTGGAACTCGCGCCGGGGTTGTGCCCAGGGTATCCCGAGTCATTGGCTCGGCTTCCTTCCCGGTAATGCCAATGCACCTGTTTCTCTTGCCGTGCTACATCTTGATCTGCACCTGCAACCGCGAGTCGTGTTCTTCATCACAGCCTTATGCTCGTCTTTGGGGGCTACGGGCTTTACGCCGATCACAACTCATTTTCATTTTCGGCCAGTCCGACTTCAGTTACGTCCTTGGCCAAGTCGCGCACGCGAGATCTTTCGGGCCTTTTCAAATAGCCTCCAGTTTCATACTGTTACTACTACTACACCGTACACCGCCGAATCTCAATTTTGGCTGAAGGGTCTGAGTCGAGATTCACGCCGAGCACCCGAAGTTTTGGCTCTTGGCCCTTTATCACTCTCCACTCGTACCCCAGAATCAGCTGAGTCAAGATCACTTTGATCTCGGCCGCGGCGAGAAACCTGCCCGGGCACGCGTGATTGCCGTGCCCGAACCCCAGGTGGTTAATGCTGGTTGTTACGAGCTGGGCAACGTTTTCCTTCCCGGGAGTCTGTCGCATCTTCAGGAAGCGGTCTCCGATGAAAGTATGCGGCTCAGGGTAAATGTTCGAGTCCCAGTGACGCTCTGCTGAGACGCCGATGACAGTGCCTTCTGGCAATATCACGCCGTCTGGAAGAGTCATCTCCTCGGTGACTTCACGGGGCATGGCGACTGTGTAACAACATCGCCTGTCAGCGTCCTTCTCTTGGAGATGGTATGATTGTCCGCATATGACTTACCGGTGAGAATGGGCTTGATCCTCATGCTTTCCTTGATGACGCTGTCAAGTAGCTTGAGATTGTAGAGAGACGTCTTGGACCATCCCGATTCTCCAATCACCTGCTTTGCTTCTTCTCTCAGACGCTGTACCATCTCAGGATCACCGGCAAGATCGTAGACCACTTGAGAAAGAAGATCGGTCGTATTATGCACGGAGGCAATTGAAAGGCCAAGCTGAAGATCCGCGCGATCAAACTTGCGACCATTCGAATAAGTGTCCGACCACTCAATACTGTCATCGTACTCTGTGGGAGTCTCGCCCTTCGCTATGGCTGCCGCTTTCTCTTGCTTTCGTTTCTCAATGACAGGGCGGATCAAACTTCGGGCCTGGTCCACTTGGGAACGAAGCTTGCGGCAAGGGGGCAGAAACCAGTGAACAAAGGGTCTCATGAATGCTGGGAACATTCTCAGACTCAGAGCTGCCAGGAAGCCGGTCATGATGTGACTGACGGCAATGTTGAGCCACGCCGGGTCACGACACAGCTCTTCACCGAGGAAAACGCGCCCAGAGACACGAGCAACAAGCAGATTCAGACGCTGCTTGATTGGAACTTTCTGCCATTCTGTGTAAGTGTTAGTCCATTGTTCTAATCCAAGAAAAACTCTACATCTGATGGAAGTGTTCTTACCGTCGCTGTGGGGTATCTGTAGAATATCTTCAATGGCCATCTCGGACTCAGCCGGCAGAGGCTCTATAACACTCGCTGGAAACTGGTAAGCTATTGTCCCTTAGAGTCTCACATCTTTGTACATACCAAGCTCCCTTGTCAACTTGTATTTGCACATATCCAAGACGACGGGCAGGTCGTTCAGACCGCTCGCAAAACCCTCAAAACCGGGAATTTCATGAGAAACAAACTGAAACAACTTTTTAGAACATAATTATCAAGAAGGACAGAGAGTAGAAGATACCTGGGCCACGACCTTTCCAAAGTCCAGTCTCTTGTCATTCCTAATATCCTCAGCGTAGGGGGGAGGCAAGACGGTAAGTGTTCTTCCAGGACCAACGATGCGGAAGGGTTTGCCATTGGCTTGCTCAATTGCGCGCCCAAGAGCCTTTCTGCCATCGAGATAGAAGCTGAACTTGGGCTTGAGGTTGAACACGTCCCACCATTTCCCCTGGTCAAGTATGGGAAGACTCGTAACTGAGACTTTGCCAGCTCTTCTTCGCCGTTCCGCCACTGCTTTGTAACTGAAGTAAAACAAGATAGTCGCAAGTATGCACCCATACAACGACGTGTTGGACGCCATTGTTGATGATTATTCGATACGATGCTTCCAGTCACTGGCTCAGGAAGTAAGAGGTGATCACTGCAATGAGGTTCAGGGCGGACTTGTGGTTGAATGACATGAATGCCCCCTACTAGTACTTGACCTGGGCTGCTTCAAGGGTCCTAGCAGTCGAAGCGCTCCAACGAATGTTCACCGGTGGCGCCCCACTTCGTACTGCTCTGGGGTCGAGGCCTGGTCTCTCAACCCTGCGGCATATGCGCATCTAGGAATCTCCGTTTGCGTGCTATTGTCCCAGCTTTGTTTGAGCAGAATATTTCCTTGTATCCCCTGTATCAGCCACCTTTTTCTCTCTAGTCAGTTGGTTTCTCGGATTCTGTTGTCTTATCTGCAAAGGACCCTTGCCCCTTGCAGGATCACCATGACATTCGGTATTGCCCCATCCAGGCCATTGCTCAAGTTTATTGCACGTACAGATTGCAAAACTCCACTGAGCTGGGCGCGTTCAATGGAACCCATTCAATTGCTAAGCACGAGAGCTGATATTCAACTCGAACAAACTACGTCTGCATACGCGATTCAGCAGGGACATGTCAGCGACTCATTCGTACAGTGCAAGCTACATCAGGTAGCACTGAAAGTTGCAGGGGCTTGAAGAATGCACCCCTTACACAGTATCAATTCCAAGCGGGTCTCAACAAGCCCAGCAAGACAGCAAACCTTATCCTCCCACCGGCATCACCCTCACCTCAAACCCTCGAAGACGGGGTAGGCAGAAAATGTCGCGGATTACTCCGCATGCCGACAAGTGTTCCACTCTGATCACAGAGTACCGTTGACTGCACGTGCTGATATGAATGCAGGCAAGCTCTCCACGTGGGGTTAGGTCGCTTGGCAGGCGAGTTTGAGGTCAAGGTTGACATCCATTGTGAGTATCCTGATGTTTGATGATCTGTGGTGTTTCTTTGAAATGATTCAAATTGGCCACTGAGGATGAAGTGTCAATTCCCAATGCTCATATAATCTCATCCTAGATCGAGTCCTCGTTGAAATGTAGTTTGGAAGAAACTTAGATGGTGAAGTTGAAGGTCAATCGTGAGAAGAAAATGTCATGATTAACAATGAGATGGCTATGTGAAAGGTGCTCCAAAGAATGATCTCTGATCTTAACGGCAGAGAATCAGCGGCAGTCGACAGCCGTCATCATAGAGCTTCTTCATGCATCATCAAGTGCAACCGTTCTGCAATCAGAGCGCCTCGCATAATTGGGGAGCAGTCACTCTAGGGCACACATCTTCGGATTCCGACTCCTAAAGATGGACTATTAATGAGTAGGAAGTGAAGAAAATGGGAGTACATCGACTGAGGTGAGGGGCACTTCACGCATTTCTTCTCGGGCATGACCTTCAGCTAGGTACTGACAGGGAAGAGAAAGAACAATTCAAGGAGAGCCTAAAAGGAGCGCAACAGAGGCAATGCCGGGGTGACACAGGCAGTTATGGTTTTTCCATAAGCTCTTAAGCTTAAGTTGACATGCAAGGTTTAATTGCTCTAGAAGGGGTTCTGATGGACATGGCTCTGAATTTTCAACCATCAGTACCCTCGCCCTATACGCCCTACATACCTATCAAATGCCATAATTTGAGATTCAGGACCTAGTCGCAATGAATTGATATCAGTCTAACATATCATCGTTCAGAGGATGCACCGGTCGTTGTTGTCATTCGTCGATAAGGGCTTGCATCCCACCGGAAGGTACCTGCCTAGGTAGGCGCGGATACGTCACAACTGGATGTTGTGCTACACCAGTGGGTATGGGGCTCCAACTGTAATTGTGACCGAATACTAACTTCGTTATGGCTGTCGCTCTAACTTATTTGTCCGCTTACGTTTTCATTGACGAATTCAGTCTCTCGCTCATGAAACGGCGTTGATGGTACAAAGAGACTGAAATGCCCCTCTCATGCCCGCATGGTCTAGAATGTTCCAAAATCCTTTACCTGAAGCTTTCTGTCTGGACAGCACCTTCTTCATAGCTAGCTAGGATGTGAAATAGGTTACAGGTAGCAAGGAGCCCTGGCATTAAGGCTGGTCACCCATGGAAAAGGAATGATTAGTTGCGTGAAGTTAGATGCAGTGACTTATGAAGCTTAAGTTCCACAGCGAAGACCATGAGACAATCGTGGTAGTCTCCCGTCTGATTATTACGCTGCTGATATTGATGTAGTCCCAACCATAGTTCAGTGGTTGTTCCCATTGTTTTCCCCAAGAGTTCTAGAACTCTGACAAGATGACGCAAAATAGGTAGGTAATCTAACGACGATTCGCTGGCGAATCTCATCTGTATCTCATCTGTAGTGTGACCCAAGGCCGGAGTATGACGACATTGATTCCAGCCGTCACAAAAGCCCTTTCAGCCGTCTCTTCTGTGTCGCTTTGTTCTCAAGAGCAATCAGTCGATGTTCTCAATTTCGACCTGGTCATTTTCCAAGTTCCAACCACCTCAACGACGAGAGTATGGACAACTCAAGAGCGTTTTGGCCAGCAGTAGGCTGTGTGTCATAGTATGTAGGTTCTACAACTAAAGATACCTCCAAGTTGTAGAGAAATACTTGCCGAAGTGGATGCGTCGAGTTGATCAATTCGGTGCTTTCTGTGATCGAAGTGGCCGCGAAGTTGAGCAGCGATACCGAGACAACCCGATGAAATACGAACGGTCTCGCGACATCGTCATAGCGGAGGCGGGCCAATTACACTAAATGAGGCTCCCCAGAAGCAAGTGGTGAATGCTGACCTGTGGAGCCATGGGGCTGCAAGCATGCGAGTGAGGGGGGAAATTGCAGAGTTCGTGCTCGTGAAGATCTTCGAAATTTTCTGGGAAGGCCCTTCGCTGTCTATACGCGATACTTCGCGATAGATTAAGCGTTGAGTCATGTGTAGAACCAATGACTCGTCGTTCAGTGCGTAGGCCCGCAACTGTACTTGAAAGTGTCCCGTTCTAACCGGCTTCTGTGTTTGTGCGCGAGAGCCTCATGTCGTCATCTAAAACTGTTTTAGAGAGTTGGCTTCATGCCTTGCTCACGCCGGTGCAAGGCGCGCGGCTTCTGACAAGTCTGCGGTCTTGCCGCTGTTGAGTCGCTGCTAGGTCCCGCGCCACTTCGTTCAACCATCGTCACCCGACTCTTATGGCATCGTTGACCTCAAAAATTGCGAAGAATGGTTTTCTCATTTCAATGTTGTTAATGTGAGAAACAGGTAGCCGACTCGAATTTAGCTTGATAGTGGGTGGTCTTGAAGTTGGGTCACGATCTGTACCATCAACTCACATCCAAGTCCAGATCCACTTCTCGAGCGCCTGGTTCAATCTTTCCGGGGCAACTTTCATGATCCAATGTCCAACACTTATGACTTCAACCGTGTCAAAATCATCATCAACACCGGCTCCCTCTTCGACCTCCTGGCCTGCTTCCGTATTGCTGAAAACCAGCCTCGGAATCCCTGCAATCTTCTTTGGTCTCAGATAATCCATGCCACTCAGCCCTTGCGCATCACTCATCTGAATCCACGCAGCAATCATCGCCATCTCATCAGCGCCCCATGTACGGAGCTTGTGCCATTCTTTGATATAATCCGGCGTGTCTGCAGGATATGTAACTTCGTTCTCCCAGAACGCGATCACAGAGCTGTCGAAGTCTTCCTCGAGGGCAGGTATAAGCTCCTCGGTTACCTCAGGAGTCAGGTATTATGAAGGGTCAACTATTACCTGCCCACGAATGAGGTCTGGGTAGCCATGAACTAGCTCGGTAACAACAGTGCCACCTAGGCTGTGTCCCATGACGATGGCTTTGTTAGAGGCGCTTACACCTAGGTGTTTTAGGAGAGCGGCAGCGTCGTCGGCCATAGTGACTGGGTCCATGGCCAATGAACATGATTGGGACAAGGCGCTGCGGCCGTGGCCTCGGAGGTCCATGGCGACGACATTGAAGAGCTGCAGAAGCACAAGAAACATGGTTTGAAAGGCCCAATCGGTCTGGTCGGCAGCCCAGCCATGGATCAACAGAACGGGGATTCCAGTCGCATTGCCCTGCGTCGTAAAGAAGATGTCCGTGGAATTGAGAGAAAGAACTGCACCGCCGGCCATTGCAGGTCCAATATGCAGAAGACTGTCTACCGTGGGTTGTACGAATTTACCTGGTCGGGCGTTAAGTCAACGACTTAGACTTTGTCGGTCATTGCGGAGTATATACCATTCATATAATGACCATGTACACCTGTACACGAATGGTGGTGAGATACGTCATCAGACCTGGCGTGGACGGTCAGCTACATTCGCAATTGGATCTCGACTTGTCTACCTATGCAACCGGTAAGCAAGAAGCGGGCCAGCGTATGAAGAACATACTGAATTGAGGCTAGTGAATCTGCATTCTTATGCCGCTAATACCTGGATGCGTCCTTAAAACGCATGCTTCCTTCTCGTATTTTCAGAAGCCAGTGTTTCCTTCTTAGGAAGAATTGCCTTTTTGGGGCCAGAAGTCCTTGATGGGTAACGTTATATCGGTCGAGAAGATTGACAGTTACGTCAGCGGCGTTAGTTCTTATCACACATCACCGCTTTTGTTGGATAGACGATGGCGATTTGATGCCGTACACTTGACGCTCATCAATTAAAGGGTGATTATTGGGCTTGATCAAGGCTTCTTTGACGTACGAAGCAAACTCGCGGTCAAACGTCCGTTTTTCGAACAAACTAGACCCCAAGGCCTGGCTCAATCGAGTATGCTGCCATTCACTCAAGGATTGTCACTCTTGTTGTGTGGTTTACTTTGAATGTTGTGATCATAAATACTCTCTTAACCACTGGAAGTGGAACGCAGGCTTGAAATTAACTTAATACATGGTCTTGTTACACCTTTTGACATGAGAAGGAGCATTCAGCGCCTGCTACGATGATTGAGCTCGGTGCCGGAACCCAGTCAGGCACGTTCTTGCACTGAATCTCAGGCCCGTACACACCATCGATGATGCCCGACAGGCTGGCGCACGCCTGAATGCGGTCGTCAAAGAATTGCTGAAAGGTGATTTGGCTGAAGCAATCGTTGTAGTCAATGTGGCAGTATTTCGCCATACACCCGGCGGCCAGCGTTGGAAGGAGAGAAATAGAAGAGAACTTCACTAGATTCCGCCAAACCCAATTAGGTAAGAGCAAAGCGATGTACTTGAAGTTGACCACTTACTGATGTTCAAACTCGGGAGGTAACGCGAGGAGAAAAATGTTCACTGCAAACTCGTTTCAAAGCTGCGCTGTAGAGGTCGCCAAGTGTCTTGAAAGGATTGGTAAAAGTAATATTGAGTGATAAAATTGAGTGCAACGGGATAGTGCTGAGACAGCTGTTTTATGGCTTCACCCGGATCTCACGGAGGGTTGGAACAAAACGCTTAGCCGTTCGTACTTTTCAAATTGGACTGTTTTCGACGTTATTAAACTAGACGATATAGTTTACCAGGTAGTTCAGTTGTCAATTAACTATAACCATGGGTTCTATCCCGAGCGTTCCCGGAATTTTAGAGTTCAACCAATTCGCCGGTTAAGACTTCTTGCGAAATGATCCACCTCTGCAACAAAATAATGAGGCGAAGGTGTAAAACAAAGATGTGGAATGTGGCATGCCGATTTAGGTTTCACGTGGTGCATCCACTGTCAATTGAATTAGATGATCGAACACAGGTTCATAACATGGACCGACTGTTCTCTTGCAAAGTTAAGGTCGTGCGGCAGACCCGCACTTTGCTTTGAGTTCTAAACCAGCCCAGACAGGTTGAGAACTAACTCAGTTGGCTCACGATGTGCAAGGTAGATCCAGATTTTAACAATTTATGAACAGTATCTCATGTCCGACTGATCCGGTTGAAGTCGACGACATTGTGCACCTCACGACCTATAAGAATCGAAGTGGTCAGTTTCCACAGGTGTTGAGGTTTGTATGCGCCAGATTCTACGATCACCTTCGGCTTATTAAACGCCCTGCATTACGGTCATATTTCTCTCTCCCACAGGTTTTTATCAATATCACAATGTCATCTCAGAAGAGCTTCTTAGCCTTCGCGCTAGCTTACATCTTCCTGTTTCTGTCTTGCGCCTCCGCCAGCCCCCTACCTATTTCGCCCGATGACGCGGTAAATCTCAAATCTCGTCAATCCGTGTGTCGACCAATTGTTGGCTGCGTCCCATTCTTCAATGCACCCACTTGGAACAGCTTCGAGCTGACCATCCCTGCACCTGGCGACCCTCTCACCCAGGAAGGCCGCTCGGCCGGAGGAGAAGTTGAGGCTTCCGTCTGGAACCGGGCTGATGGCTCCGCCTTCCTTGGCATCCACCTTGGCGATGATTACGATCTTCCTGCGCATGCCGAGATGCAAATTCAAGCCCGGTTCCGGAACACTGATATCAGACTCAACCGCGCCTCCATTGATCTCGAAGGACAGGGCGCGCTTGGCACGATTCCTGCCGCTTCGATTACTGAGTGGAGGCAGGGTAACCGAATTGGCAATACCATCACTCTTACAATTAGATGGAGGCTCAATCAGGATCTTTAATCCTGCCGTCGGATGGGCTTCAGGTCGAGGAGGCTGTAGAGCAGGTACCAAAGGCTCCCAGGCTATGAGACCCTGCGAAAGCATTGTTCTAGCATTGTGCCAACATTGGGGACCGCTACCAGGAGAGGGATACGAGAGAGGAGTGCAGAACTTGAAGTGCTTCTTGTTTCATGAGTCTTGCAAGCACCCACTCACGAATAAAAGAGATTGTTTGCGAGAACTTGAATTGATACCAGCAAAGTTGGCACCTACTTCGTTCCAAGATCGTAACGCTGCCGATTCTTAGATGTACATTACGAATTCAAAACCTTGAAACTTTCTCATCACCAAATCAAGTCTGGAAACTTTCTCATTACCAAATCAAACCTGCTGCTTGCTAGCTGCCGAACGGGGAGTGAATTTGACTAGGAGTCCGGACTGTTTTGCGAACCAATATGTCTTGACTTTCCATTCCAGCTCGCTTGACGCCCACTCTAAGTCGAACTGGCGGAGTACCTGGGGCACAAACTTGCCGACTTCCATAATCGAAATGTTTTTCCCGATACACGTTCTTGCGCCAGCTCCAAACTTCAACCAGCGAAGTCATATGTCAGCAGTGCCCTTGATCAGCGAATACCGAATTTTTGGTATTCAAGTAGGCAACGATAAAGATAATGAAGACCGTGGGGGAACAATAAACGGGTATGAACAGAAGATAATGCTGTGACTTACGGTCAATAAGTGCCGATCCATGTTCTTCGCCTGCTCCTCAGAGCAAAGCCAACGCTCTGGTCGAAACTCGTCGGCATCTTGCCCGAAAATTTCGTAGTTACGATGAACGACTGCCGCGTTCATGCCCACAACAGTTCCCGCTGGGAGGTGTACTCCGCATAGCTCAACTCCACCTTCAGGCACTATACGCTCGAGAGGATACGAAACGCCGGGGTGCATGCGCATGGCTTCTTTGATACACAATTGCCTTTTGCATTTGTGTCAGTATTGATCCATGTACACGAGGGTTTCTATGCTGCCGGATGAAAGCATCTCAACACTCACAAGTATTCAAGTTCCAGACTCTCGCTGTACTGTACAACGGGCGACAGCTTGCCGTCCCTGTCGGCCTTATCGATTTCCTGTTGCAATGTTTGGTACGCGTGTTTGTTCTTCAGGAGATAGTAGAATACAGCGCGAAGAGAAATGGCGGTAGTGTCACTACCGGCTAGCCTGCAGACACATGAGTATCTTTCTTCTACAACCTAGAAATATCTCACGGGCCGAGAACTTACAGATTGTTCATTAGATGGTTCATAAGCTCCCACGTACTCATGACGGTGCCGGTAGACTTCTGCTGTTGTCGCAAGTATGCGAGGAAGTCTCGTCTATGAGTGGTGTCTGCCTCTTCGGCGTCGTACTCCTTGATGCCTTCCAACACCATCTACGCAGATAATAAGCCCAAAAAGGCTCGCAAATAAGTGGCCAAGGCCACTATCGCCTAAATCTGACATACCTTTGTGGAAGTCGCGATGGGATCTCTCGAGACGGGGACTAGGTTAGCGAAGATTCTCCTGAGTGTGAGGTTCCCGAGGAGAAACGGATGAAGAGATGGAACCTGCCCAACCCGGCCGACATAGACAAGTCCGAACTCGATACCTGCAATCATGCCCTTCATGTCTTTGCGTTCTTCCATGAACCCGAATCTTCGAGCAAATGAGATGGCGCCGATCACGTCAAAGGCGTACCATTGAACCCAGGTTCCGAGGTCGACAACCTGTCCCTGCATGTCTAACATGGCGTCGGTGAAAATCTGGCTGCAGGGGTCCACCAGATACTCAAGTGTTCGCATCGAGCTCATGGAGAACTTCTGGGCAACCGGCCGCTTCAGTGCCTTGTGCTCTTCGGGATCGGTGGTGGAGAACATGCTAGGCATGTTTTTGCCCTCGTACGCCATTGACAGAGTATGATAAAACGCAGACTGTCATATGAACATCAATTCGTCATATCCTGTCCACCGCGTATGCACGAACCTTGAGAAATTTGCTGCCGATGCCATATATAGTGAACATGGCGGACGGATCCGAGATGTCAACGACGTTCGGGGCAGTCCGTACGATTCGTCCATACTTTGCATGAAGCTCGCGGTATCGTTGATGAGCATTTCCATTCCACACGAACATTGTTCTCCAAAGAGGGCTATATCTAGCAATCCACGGGCCTGGTATCTGACGAAGGCCTGGACGCAAGGCGCGGAGCATCGAGATGGCGACAATGTACAAGACAACTGCCCCAAGAAGGGCCATGTACTTGCTGTTGGAGAAGCTCATGTCGGAAAAAGGCGCTCGCCACTGGAGAACATGTAAAGATGTAGGCTTGGATGGCTTATTCTGGCTCGGGTCAGAACTGAAGAGAACACGCAATAGCTGGAATCACAAGAGACCCCAAAAGCTTGAACTTCAAGATGTCAATGCTTTAGTATATCAGGCAGCGGCCCTTCGGCGTGGTTATGACTCTTCCTGAATTGACTTGCTTGCCTCCTCGCTGTATTCATGTGCTTGAGATGTTCCGGTGGAGTCGGACAAACTCACACGGTCCATGAGTACTGCCTTTGGTCCAAAGGACAATCGGAAAAATGTGAAAACTCCGGTGTACAAGAGCCACCCCGCAGTGAACGTTTGAGCCTCCAATTACAGTTTAATGGAGTTCTAGGGTCTATCTAGAGTTGTACCGATAGCTTCCAATTAAAATCCAGTACATCATTCAATTATCTCGGGTGATTGGACTGAGTTTTCGGATAGGTATGGTCTAGTACTATGGCCGTATACTTTGAGCTTCTTGAGGCAGACGAAGCGGGGCAGGCCAGCATCGACCGGTATTCTCGTCAATTGAAGGGATGTGCCGGAAGGCGTAGTTAGTCTTAACTCCCCGCTGGAAAATAGCAGGTCAACATTCATGTTTGAAATTTGTGTCATTTGTGACGTCTCGCATTCCGCTTGAGTCTGTGGTGTTCCGCCTGTTAAGAGCTCAGCTTCCCCCGGAAACGGTGTTGGTCGTCGAGATGATGTTGCTGGGATGGTCTCGCCTAAGCATGGCAAATTGTCACACTGCGACTGAAGCTATCACAAAGTCCACATCCTGTGAAACTCCGAAAGTTACCTAAATGATCAAAGAAAAATAAGCTCATAACTCATCTACGGGAGGTGATCCTCGATATCGTCCGATAATGTCTTCAGTGCACCACGAGGAAATCCTGCCCCAGACCCACTAACATGACCGAAATCGGGGACGGTTGGTTGGCTAAGATGCCCCTGTTCCAGCACTCAAAGGCCCCCACGCTGGGTGGTTACCCCAGACTTTGCAACTTCCCGGAAACAACCCCCTTCAACAGGCCAGCCAAACTTTCGTCATCGCAGACAAGCCCTCTCGAGTAACTGCTAGGACAACATGAGTTGATTCTCTGCACAGACAAGAGAGGCAAGGATTGCATTCAATGCCACCGGCATCCGCCAGCCGGACCGGCGCGTGCCAGCGCTGTCACCGCAGAAAGGTCCGATGCGACCGTACGAGGCCGTCATGCGCGCCGTGTGCCAGGATCAACGCGCAATGCACGTATGCAGCAAGGGAGCACCAGATCGAACTACGACGCCAGGATGTCGAAAGACTTGAGCAAAAGATAAGAGACCTCCAAACGGAGAATGACGAACTATCCGGTAAGCTGGCCGAGGCCCAGCAACAGCAGCCACAAGAACGAGCGAGTAGCGGAGACAGGCTGGTGACCCCTGCCACATCATCAAGCCTCGGTCTGCAAACAGCGGAGCAACGAGCCCCTGCCGGCGGCAATGAAATTGCCAGCCAGGTCATTCATCTGTCACTCAGTGCTGGGGGAGGGAGAGACTTCGTCGGATCGACAAGTGGACTGTTCCTTGCCAATCTGCTTCAGCCACACAGTCAACCTGCCGCGCCGTCTCAACTCGTAGCCGGCCAGCCTCCGGGATTCACATCGAACAGCGATGGCACAACGGGAAGCTTGGTTCTCAACGCCGCTTCCAGCCTGCCACCAAGGGCCATGGCGACAGAGATCGTGAATGCGTACTGCAGCCATGACCGACTCTGTTACCCTTTCTTGTCCCCAAAAGCACTAGACAAGGCGTTGGATGCTGTTTACGAGGCAAGAAGTCCCGACTCTATCAGCCCTGTCGACGGCTTCCTTGTCGATATGACCCTCGCGATCGGCACGGCACAAGTCTACAAGCTCAACTGGAATGGTATCTGGGACGCCGAGGTCCATTACAATCGAGCTCTGACGCGTCTTGTTGATGTTTTCGGTCAGGGTGGGATTACGGCCCTTCAGGCACTGCTTCTCATCTGCCAGTACAGAATGGGGACGACGTCCCATGATACGAGCACGAATGTCTGGCATCTCATCGGAGTGGCGGCACGGACATGCTTCGAACTTGGCTTGCACAAGTCGTCAACTTACACCCTACCCCGAGGCGGAGATGAGACGGAACGTGAGGCGAGACAAGAAGATCTGGAGATTAAGCGAAGATGTTTCTGGAGCGTTGTCTCCATGGATCGCATTGCCAGCATGATTCTTGGGCGACCACTCGCGATTCAGTTGGATGACATCGACATAGAGCTTCCTCACTCGGAGTCTATTACGACTAATGTACCACTTCATGGTCACTTGTCTACAGCTTCAATCGGGACCCCAGAGTGGCATCTGGGCACCGTCATATTCGTCCACATCGTGCGATACCGTCTTATCTGCGGGAAGATCCTGAATTCACTACACCGGAGCACAATCAACAGAGAAACCAACACCACATACGAGAGTACCCGAGAAACTTTAGCCGAGGAGCTCCAGACATGGCGTGCGGGGACTCCTAGCCTCCCACTCATTCCCGCTGACGCACCTCTCTCATCTCCAGCTGGGAGGTCTAGCTTCCGTTCAGCGGAGTGGTACGAGCTCTTATACCACAACGGCATACTCATGCTGTTCCGACCCTCCCCATCCATTTGCGATGCCTCGCGAAATAGCAACGTCTTGCAGCACATGTTCGACTCATCGCAAGAGGCAATCAAACTCTACGCCAACTTACATCGATCTAGAAAAATCAATTACTCATGGGTCACTCTTCATTCCATCTTCATAGCTGGTCTGTCCTATATCTACGCCCTGCGAAATCATATCCAGCACATACAAAACCGGTCTCAGGGCAGTGCAAATGTCGCTAATGCAACCCTTGGTTCGACCCCATCTATCAGTCAGGTTGTCAACGATACTCGTGCCTGCTCCAAGGTCTTGGTCGCTCTCTCCGAAAGATGGGCCATGGCACGGAATTGCTCCGAGGTTTTCGATCGATTGAGTGACGCCGTTGTAGCGGACGTGGTAGAAGCACAAAGTGGACAGACGTCGGCAACGACTAGTTTGTCATTCTCCAATCAGTCCGCAGATGTCGGCCACATATCCCAGCCCGTGGATATCAATCTCACAGATGCCATGTATGGGCACGAGACAAATCAGAACTTCGTCATATGTGCGTCAATATGTCGGTCGACGACACGCTACGCGACTGCTTCGGGGACTTGCAGAACATCTACTATGATCAGTACCATAGTGATGCGATTGCACAACTGTCACAAGAGTGGCTATTTGGATTAGGAGAAACCCCAAGTCGATACTTTTGAGTGGGAACGACGGCAGTATTCCCCGATCGGATAGGCATACAGCATAATACAGTCGAATAATTCATGTCCTCCCTCATATCCTTCCTCGCTGGAGAAACGTCTTGGGAATGTCAACATATCTACTGCGCAAGTACTCTGCGATTCCTTTCCCCAACCCATCGATTCTATCTGAAGAGGCGATGCCACCGTTCAGGTTATCCAAAATGCGGCTTAGAGGATGTTAACTACTGATCTATCTTGATAGTTGAAAGGTACTCACAAGTGCACGGCGTTAATGCCGGGGAACTCAACACGTTCCACGCGCCTCTTGGGATTGATCTTATACCAATCATCACCAAGCAGTTGTTTCAATCGCGACACAGTCAATAACGACCGTAGCCAAACATATTCATCTTCATGTCGGACGAAGAAACCAACGTTGGAGTTGTCAGCCTTATCGCCAGACCGAGCATGGACAATGCTACCCAAGGGAGAAAACTCGGTCGGACCCAGAGATGTCAGTTCGATGGGTTCGGCGGTGTCGGCTGACGGCCGGACAACCTTATACTCGGCCGTTTCTTTCGGTGATGGAACTGTTATCAACTCTCCGGTCCCCAATAGAACACGATGGTCGATGGCCGACTGCGGTATCAGCGCAGGGAACATCTCCATGAACGGTTTCGGATCCATCGTCCGGAAGTCGAGAGACATGTGGTACCCCGGATAGCTCTGCATCCTCACGGCGTAGATAGGGATTTTAAACTTCACCGCCGCGATGTCTTCCTTTGTTCTCGCTTGCGCAAACACCCGGAGCTGGACTGTCCCAGCCTGCTGCGAACTGGGATTCTGCACCTGAGTACCATACTGCTCCATGCTTAGTCGGCTGAAGTTGCTGTCTTTGAACATGTAGGTCAACTGGTTCTTCATCATGGTTACCTTCTCATCAACATCCAAGCCGTTGATGTAGAAGGCGGCCTCAGCTTGATAACCTCCCTCTGCAGCGAACATGACTTTCGTCGTTGGTGGAGGCGGCAGGCCCTTCACGCCCCAGACACGTACTCGGTCCTCCCCGAAGCCTGTTTGCTCTTCAACATGAACCCCGGACAGATCTCCTACCACATCTGGGTTGAGGTAGAGATGCCCCTGGAGCTCATATAGCAACTGCGCCGTTACTGTGTGCTTGGTGACATGACCACCGCCTTCGGCAGTTCTGCTTATGACGCATTCACCGTCTCGACTGATCTCGGCAATGGGGAACGCCAAGTCCACGAGCTCGGGAAGAAATTCTTTGAAGCCGGAGAAGTTCGCGCCCACGACGTACGGTCCACATTCAATCAGATGAGCGGCCAGCAATGCGCCGGCAAGCTCTTGGTACTGATCTTCCCGCCAGCTGTAGTACCACGCAGCAGTACCCATGACTGGCGACGCGTCCGTACACCTTCCAGCAACGACGATGCGCGCGCCGGCTCTCAGTGCCTCGACTATTCCCCAGCAGCCGATGTAAGCATTGCCACAACAGGGCTCGAAGCCCCAGTCGTTGAGGGTGATCTCAGGGTGATCGAGATGAGGAAATCTCAAGTCTTGCTTGGTGCCTTCAAGAAGACCAGACACATCATCGCCGAGAACCGCTGCGACAACGCTCTCGGGGTATCCCTTTCTCCTGCACAGCGCCTTGATCTTCTCGAAGAGCGCCGTGGTGTTCAACGCGCCAGCGTTTGTAACCACCCTTATATCCCTCGTCATTATATCATCGATGCAGTCTTCGAGCTGCTCGTAGAAGCCGTTCTCGTATCCGAGGTTCGGGTCGACGTCGCGTTTGGTGATGGCGTTCCAGGCGATGTTCATCTCTGAGAGCCAGTCGCCGGTGATGACTTGGACATTTCCGGAGCGCACCATGCGCGCCATCGCGTGTGGATGGTCTCCTGTTGCGCCGGAGACATTTCCGATACGGATTGGAGGTTTTTCGATCATGGTGTACACGAAGATGTGGGTAAGAACAAGATAGAGGATGAAAAACAGATGGGTCAAGCTCTACGGCTGGAGCAGCATCAATGGTGCTTTGATATGTGTTCCTTCAATACTGCAACATAGTATCAACTACGGATATCTTCGGATCTTCGTACAGACGACAAGGAAGATTAAGGGACCAAAGTCCACTTCACCACTCTCACATGCGGCCGATTGCGGACTGAAGACCGAGCCAAGCAACGCAGAAGCGCCATCGGACA
The DNA here is from genome assembly GCF_000319635.2 of Colletotrichum fructicola Nara gc5. Taxonomy (NCBI): domain Eukaryota; kingdom Fungi; phylum Ascomycota; class Sordariomycetes; order Glomerellales; family Glomerellaceae; genus Colletotrichum; species Colletotrichum fructicola. The sequence continues at coordinate 3,764,141 of NW_027094057.1, forward strand.
GGTTCCGATTGCGAAGTGCTTGGGAATACCCTAAGATGCGGCTCATGAGCTGCATATCCGGGGCATTTGCCGCGAGACCTTGCGTGAGTCTAATCCTTTTCATCAGCCTGCAAACACCCAAGTTTCTACACCAAGCGGCGTGAGACGCCGAGACAGCGGCGCGGCCCCAAGGCCGAAAACTACTCCACAATTGTCTCTTCCAGCCCCCCAACATTTTGCCATTCAGCAACCGGCAAATGCACCAAGCATGTCTTTCCATTGCAACATGATTGGGCCGGTCGCGGAGACGCGTATAAGGACTTGCGCCTCTGGTCCACCTCCAGTGTCCCGATCCACAGGAACTGCGGGGGATGAGGGGGCAAGTTGGGGGAACGGCGCCTGGGCAGTGATCCTCTGGCGCGTTGGAGGGAGGTGACCGCTCCTTGTTTCTGTGCATCCTTTTCGGCCTTCGGCGCCGCAGGGCGAGGCGACGGCTTATCGACTTCCCAACACCTATCTACCGTCACTTTGGAGCAAGAATCCCCACTGAGTGCATGCGTGTGTTGCATTTCTCTCCACACAGATATCTCAAGCCAAGAATGCCAAATCCGGGGTTGTTTGCGGGGAAGAGCCCCCCGGTGCTTGGAAACAAATACATGCGCTCTCCTTCGTTGGTTTTGGGATGCGACGTCATCTTGTCATCTGTAGCTCTTGAGCTTTTCTTCGTAACTTGAAAGTCGTCCCTGGCATAGCCTGCGACGAAGATGGCGAACTCTACGGACCCGAGGCCAGAGAGCCATGTCGAGCAGCCAGTGGCTGATATCGAAAAGCAACAAGTTCTGCACCAGGAACACTCTCATGTCGTGGACGATGACAAGACAGTCGCGCCGGCAGTTGATTACTCTGGAGCCACCGCAAAGACAGACCCCGAAGAGATCAAGCTCGTCAAGAAGTTAGATCTCTGGGTTATGGTCAGTTAACGCACCCTAACACGCCTCAACTTGTAATCTAACAGAGGCACAGCCAACTCTTTGGTTGATGTATTGGCTCAAGTAGGTCAACATCTACCACCCTTTCATTCTGTTTTCCGCTTTCCGCTAACCACTAACCGCTAAGCTACCTTGACCGTAATGCAATCGCCCTTGCTCGCCTCAACGGCCTCGAAAAGCAACTCGGTCTTTCAAGCGTCCAGTACTCAACCTCCGTCTCCATCTTGTTCGTCGGCTACATCCTCGGCCAAATTCCGAGCAATATGGTCTTGACTCGAGTTCGCCCATCCTGGTACATGGGCGGCTTCATGATGGCTTGGGCCGTCGTGAGCGCTCTGACAGCTGTTGTCCACGATTACAAAGGTCTCGTCCTGACGCGATTCTTCCTCGGCGTTGTAGAGGCTCCCTACTACCCGGGAGCCTTATACATTCTGTCCATCTTCTACACGCGCAAAGAGCTTGCAACGCGAATCAGCGTCCTCTATTCAGGGAATATTCTTGCAACAGCCTTCGCTGGCCTAATTGCAGCGGGAGTTTTCAATGGCATGGATGGCACCGCCGGGCTCGCGGCCTGGCGTTGGCTCTTCATCCTCCAAGGCGCAGTCACGTTTGCGATCGCGCTGGTGGCGTGCTTCACCCTTCCCGACGAGCCCCTGACAACCCGCTGGCTGACCCCTGAACAACGACAACTTGCCCACGACAGAATCGCGCGGGATACCGTGGGTGTGCGTCTGCAGAGCAGCACTTGGGGCGGCCTCAAGGAAGCCTTCGCCGATCCCAAGGTGTGGGTGTTTATCTACATGCAGCATATGCATCTTGCCACGAACGGCTTTAAGAACTTCTTCCCCACCATCGTCGAGACGCTCAACTTCAACACTACGATTACTCTTGTTCTCACGTGCCCACCATACCTTATTGCTGGAGTTCTGTCTATCGTCTGGGCTTGGTCCTCGGGTAAGCACAACGAGCGTACCTGGCACATTACCATCTCAAAGGCTGTTGCACTGTTCGGCTTCGTCTTGGCCTGTGCCACGATGAACACGGGAGCACGTTACTTCGCGATGGTTGTCTTTACAGTAGGCACGTACGGAGTGAACAGCATCTTGCTAGGTTGGGTTGGAAGCACGTGCGGACAGACGAAGGAGAAGAAGGCTTCGGCGCTGGCCATCGTCAACACGAGCGCAAGCATCAGCTTCATCTGGACTCCGGTAAGCATTATTTATAGTAACGGAAAGAAGATGCCGTCCACTGACATCATGGCTTTAGTACTTGTGGCCAACATCCGACGCCCCAAGATACGTCATTCCGATGGCCAGCAGTGCCGCCTTCTGTGTAGCTTGCGTTGTTGGGGCATGGCTTATGAAGGGGATGCTCGTAAGGGAGAACAGGAAGATTCGGGCCACTGACCAGGAGGCGAGGCTGTTTTATGCTTATTAAAGCTGATATAAGAGGCGTCATTTGATGAGAATACCAAGCATTCGGCGGTGGTCGGGGCATAGATGTCAAATAGCAGTGAATAACAAACTAACTATGGTTTCAACCTAAATTAGATCTGGGAGGCGTTGCCTTTTCCACATCTTCTGTCTATAGCGTTCATGGTACACAGTCAAAACTCCTTGAAAGTCCCAACCCAAGTCCCGCCTTTCTATCTACCCAGAAGTTGAGCTGTTCTATCTTTGAGTTGCTAGACTATAATGAGACCAATAGTTCAGTATGAGCCTCGTCAAAAAGAAACCGCAGCAAGCCCTTGCCATTGTCGCAGGAGTGGGAATAGAAGCGTACCCCAGGACTGGACCCTATTGAGGGGCTCCAAGGACCTTGGGCCATTTGGAATAGTCCACGGGTTTGATTGAGGGAAGGTCTTTCCAGTTGGCCTTGCAGGTGACTTTCAAGTCCATACCCTTTCCAGAAAGCAGGTATGTCGGGATCAGTAGCTGCTTGGTTGGCTCATAATTGCCGATTTGTGAAAGGCGTAAGACATTATCGAAGTCGAAGTTCTTGGTCGTCTTGGTGAACGTCTTTTCCGCCCACGTATACATCCCTTGGATATTCCACCAGTATTGCTTGGGGACCCAGACTTTCGGGATCGAATCCACAGTTGACTTGCGGGCGGTAATGTGGCAGTACCTGCATATGACGATGCGGTCAGGACGGTTCCTTGATATGAGGGTACAAGTATGACTTGAGGGGTCTACTTACCAGTCTCCTGGGTTGCCCTTCCACTCGGCTGGGCCAGGTGTGGTGTAGACGCCGACGCCAATCTGGTTTCCTTGAGCCTTTGCAGGGTCGAAGGTGATTCTTCCCTTAACGTTATACTGCTTGGCTTGCTCCTGGATATACAGTCAGTTGCTGAGTTAAACTCACTGATTGGGTTTCTAGCTTGGAAACATACCTTGCTAACAGTCCTGTAACCCAGTGTAATACGTGCGGAAAACTGGCGAGAGTCAAAGGGTGCGGCAGCAACGCAGCCCACAAGGACCATAACCCAGAACAAAGTGAAGACTTTAGGAAGAACCATGATGATGGCTGAGAGGTCTGCGACCGACGATAGAGCTTGAAAGAAGATGGAAAGATGTTTGATACAGTACCGTTAGCTGATGACGAATAAGACTTTAGATAAAGTACCACAGAGAATTTGTCCTTGCATTTATAGGAATCATGAAGCCCGCTTTGAACGCCCCCGTCATATTGTCGATAGTGCTGCGTTACCGTCCAGAGGCCAAGTCCTTGATGTCTTCGGATTCGGTATTAAGCTCGTTACCGGAAAAGAATCCAGTAGACCACAGCGGATATAACCGCGTTCACCTGAAAATAAGCTGCTTCTAAAGTTGGAATACATCTGTGGAGTTGTCAATAAAGATTGGGCAGACAAAAGCTCCGTGGCTGAGTCTGTGGTCACGAATGTTTTAGCGACATGCACAAAACAACGGGTAGTCACAGCACTGGGCTCTAGAACGATTTGATGTGGATAATCAAGAGAAGTGTACGAGTCAAATGTTCTCAAAAGTCGAGAGATGGGGTCAGGTTTGTGCCAAGAAGACACAGACTTGGGTCGTTGCTGAATGGCGGGTCAGCCGCAGGGACGGCAGGCAGTGTAGGCCCAGGAGAATCGCTCGGGAAATCTTCAAAGAGGCTCACTGGCACAGCCGAAATTGCGGGGACACAGGTTGCAACGACTTGGCGGATTCGATATCGTCGTTGAGAAAGAGCTGCAAAAAAAGTAAGTGGAAGATGGTTTTGGGTCCCAGAGGAGACTTGAAGAAGACATTGACTGAGAGTGAGTCTTTTTCGCCATGCAAAACAAGCATTCAACACTTGAGAATTTAGTCACCATTGCACAAGTTTCCAATTTCTCTGGGGCCCTCTCTATGAAAGCATCCTTGGCATTGAATTCAAATACGTACTCTCTATGAATTGCGCTTCCTATTGTAGCATCCTTCTGTCCTGCACCAAGAAATCCCCTCGGCTCTGCAGCGCGTCGCATGTGGCGTGGGATCCTTCAAGCGAAGCGCAAGATCGCCTCCAATGCTCGGCTCAATCTCAATTCCGGAAGGATTGCTCCAATGGTCATTGTACCAAACCGTACAAGTGCCTTGCAAGTACACATTCTCGCCGTGCCTTTTCAATAAGTACCTAAAGCCACATAATTTGCATTGGCGCTTACAATATCGCAGACCTGGGTACCATGGGTCAGAATTCCAAAACTTGTCCAGAAGAGATTCTCGGAGAGCTCCTTCGAAAAACGTCACATGCGGACAGAGGAGCGCTTCGTAGGTCTCTCCAATCCTGTCGAAGCGTTTCCGTACAAATTCGTGGGTTATAAGGACCCCTTTGTGTAGCTTGAACACTGGCAAGGCCCATTCCAGTAATAGGTAGCAGTGTGCTCGATCCTTCATTATGCGAACTGCCGGTTGCTTGATGCGGCTGCCGTGGGCTGCGAATTCTGCGAAGCAAATGTTACATTCAACAAATGGGAACCTGTTCTGTGCGCATTCTTTGTCGCTTGAAATTGTGCCAATTTTGATCAGTTTGTCGTGCATTTCTGGCCAGGTAAAAGTCTCGTGAGCGCAGAGCTGAAGTGGACCTGGCCAACATTCGTATTCTTTCTCTTGTCCATCGTGGAAATACTTTAAAGTTTTCTTCTCGGCGCTCAAGGTGTGACAACACCAATCGAAATCGCGACCCTCGCAATCCTTGCATTTTTGATTGAGCAGACCGTCGGCGGGCGAGTCGTAACGGTACGTCTGATTATTTTTGTTGACACATTTTGAACAGCGGAGACTGAGTATATGCTGCTCTTTAATCTTTCTGCGCAAGGGATATTGCTCTAGTGAGGTTTTCCCTGGATACGTGTATGGTGCGAGTGGGAGATCGGACTCCCCATTATGTGAAGGAGCCATTTCGAAGAATTTCCTCTTGATTAACCTGAGTTGTCTCTGCGTCGGTGTGTCAACCCAGCGACCACTCCAGTAAACTTGATCTGGTTCGGCGAGTGCAGGATACAAATCCTTGTATCTTCGATAACATCGACTAATCCATTTTTCATTTACGGAGCGCCGATGGATTCCGTGACGCTAAGCGACTTCAGGCTTTTCCCAGCGGACTTTAAAGCTTCCACATACGGTGGCGAGGCGATAGGAGACTTGGGGAAAGAACCACAAGTCAGCTCCATTCATGCAGAGAATAATCTGCATGATTAACTCGTCCGGCAGCGAATGGAGTCGTGAAGCTTGGTTCTGCTGCCTTCGTATCAGCCAATCTGGCAAGGCGTCGGATGTCTGTTCAGATGTGGTAACTGCCTCTCGATGGTGCTGATCATCTTGAGATTCTTTAAGACTGATACTTTTCTTCCCTCTCTTGCTTTTTGATAAGTACGGCATTATGCCTGCTCGTGGTAATTGGAAGGGTTGACAGGTCGGTATGAGAGATAGTTCTCCAGGGTCGGACTTTTCATCGTGCGTTGCGTGCAGGAGGAGCAGATTATGACGGCTTTCAAAGCAAGGAGCGATATTAAATATTCCATCTGTGGAATGACTCAGTCATGTTCTCCCCCAAAGTCGAAGAGGTATGGCCATCGCGGTTCTGTGAGCAGATGAACCTTATCCAAAGTAGGTGGTCGGTCTATCAAGGTCTTACTTCCCCTACAATTTCTTGCTATCCGGGTGGTCTTGCACCCACTATTCTTCTTATGCTACAGCGACTACTTTTCCTGTGGCTACACTAAAATAACCTTGGCGTTTATCGTCGCTTCCATCCTCGTCGTCATTTCTATTATCGTGGTCGTTCTCGTTATAGTTGTCGTCGTCTTTGTTCTCGTTCTCGTTCTCGTCCTTATTATCGCTATCGCTAGTATTCTTTGTAATGGGAGTATTCATGTACATAGAAAAGATAAGCGCGCAGATATAGGAAAATGAGGCGGTCTCCCTTCCACGGAGGTTGGACACTCAACAAGCAGTCCCACTTTCACGCCGATGTCCGGTACGACCTCTTGGGGCGGAGGTCCGGGCTCTCGAGCAGGAAAAGGCTGTCTGTTTCAACATTCAATACCTACCTTATGTTGAGGACAGCCGGCCTGGCGAAATTGCCGCGACTCATTGCCGGTGCGGCCCCGCTGATTGAGCACGTCCCCACATTATTCATCGGCGACGGCGCCCAAGTCGGCTCCGACTGCTTGGTTCCGCCACCAATTCCGAACAAACCGAACGTGAGTCGGGTAAAGTGGGGGATAACGCAAGCTGTCTCTAAAGAGCTGAGCAAGATCTAATCAGATTTGCAATCATAAATCCGTGCGGCAGCCACCGCGGGTAGTGCGATTGCGACACACTGTCAACTCGCACTTGACCCACAGCGCAAGTCTCGTAATACGAGCCGAGCTCCGATTTCGTAGTGAAAGACAATCTGTTAAAGCTGAGGTGTCCTGCAACCGGAGCTTAACAGTCATTTGTTCCAGCCGCCAAGACTCACATTTCTATCCCACGACTTCGGATATCTCAACTACTGCCCGACCAATCAATATGCTGCAACCTTTGAAGAACGTCGTTGTCCTTGGAGGATCATACGTCGGTCTTGTGTGTTTCCAGTCTCTTTTGAAACCTGCTATTGCCTATAGAACGAATGCTAACAGCTCGCCGTGCATTAGGCCGCCGTGGGCGAGCTTGCCGCTGCTCTGCCAGCATCCCACCGCGTGAGTGAACTTCCCGAAAAACAACTTTGAAAAGAGTGACGACTGACTCGTAGCTGGCAGATCTTGCTGGTTGAACCGCACAGCCACTTTCATCATCTCTTTGCATTCGTGAGTTGCCAGTATGGACACTGCATCGTTATGATTTATGACTAACCCGCGATTCAGCCCCGTTTCGCAGTGCTGCCAGACCATGAGCACAAAGCCTTCATTCCATACACGGCAGCTTTCTCAAAGTCATCCGACCCATCGCGGCATCAGGTGATTCAAGCCCGCGCCAAATCTCTCCGCCCCAATTCCGTCATTCTGGATAGAGAATGGCAAGGTTCAGGAGAAATTCCTTTCGAATATTTGGTTGTCACAACAGGCACCAGATTGCCAAGCCCTGGAACCATGCCCGGTGATGACAAGCCATCATCGGTCGACACCTTGAGAGCGCATCAGCAGGCGGTCCAGAAGGCATCTTCTGTCATTCTTATCGGAGGCGGCGCGGTGGGCGTCCAGATGGCTACGGACCTTAAGGAAATTTACCCTGAGAAGGAGGTGACTCTTGTGCATTCACGAGAGCATCTCATGCCTCTTTACCACACTAAGTTGGACGAGATTATCAAGGCTCGATTCGAGGAGTTGGGAATCAAGTATGCTCATATCCCAAATATCCCCTCCCGGTCTCAGCAGTCGTTAACGTTTTACTTAAGGTTGATTACCGGCTCCCGCGCTGTGATCCCACCTGGCGGTCTTGCCTCCCAGACTTCAGTCAAGCTGCAAGATGGTCGCGAGCTCTCAGCGGATCTCATCATCCCCGCAACGGGGCAAACACCCAACAACCAGTTTCTCCAGGATCTCAAGCAAACCGGCGATGCCCCTCTTGTAAACCCGGCAAACGGCTTCATCAAAGTACGACCGACTCTTCAGTTCCAAGATCCGGCATACTCTCACATGTTTGCTGCTGGTGATATTGCCGACTCTGGTGCGCACAAGGCTGCCCGACCTGGTGCCGGGCAAGCGAAGGTGGTCGCCCAAAACATTCTGGCTATGATCAACGGCCAAGAGCCGACGGAGCACATTGTAGTTACTCCTCCGGCAATTCATCTGTCATTGGGACTGGTAAGACCACACCTCCGGGTAACTGTTGAAAAGAAGTCGCGCTGACCGAGGCCTCCTCTTTCCCCCGACATAGAAAAAGAACTTTGTGTTCAGAAATCCCGATGTTGCAGCAGGACAGACTGAGCCAGCAGTCGTGCCGCGAGAAGAGTAAGCCGCAACCATTTCATGGGCAACTATTACCATGCACTGACTTTTCATTCAGGGGAACAGCAGACATGAACATCGAGGGTGTGTGGGAGCGAAGAGGTGTCCGTGTCACCGACCCCAGAGAGTACCACCTGTAATAATAGAAAGAGTGGAGGCCACTCACTGTTGTAAGTACCTGCAGAAAAAGACGGCGAGATGTTCCGATGCATAATACACCGGTCGTTAGATAGACTTAGAGGTCGATCAAGCAGTTGTCGCAAACCAGTATATGTTGACCAAAGAGAAAAGACCAATGAAATAAAAGAGAAATAGTCTTCCAGAGGTGTTTTCTAGCGAAGCCGGTGACACAGACAGGGGGGATTTGTTCAACAGACCCACTGTTCCGGGAACGGTTCCGACAAGTATCGGAATGACGCCCCAAGCCCAGACCTGGTCGATGTTCAGGCTGAGACTGCTGGCCAGCATCGTGAATGCTCTCAAGATATCTAATTCTCCTATGCATTGCCAAGAATCAGAAAAGCGTCAAATCAGACCAATTTTGGCTGGTATAGCCTGTTGAGCATACAAATTCTGCCTTGATGGACCGTTGCTGCGCGTAGCCCCGCCATCGGTACCCGCCAGATGGCTCTCAGTACGGCAATCAATGCCCTGTTTAGCACTTGAAGGCTGGCTTTCACAAGCTTACCCTGTCATCGGGCGTCGCTGTGCCGCTGACCAACCTCAACATTTGGCTCGGCTGACAATGGAACTTTCGACATGCTGTGTTGCGAAGGACTGTGAACACACCGTTCAGATCGAAAGTCAGGCTTCTGTAGTTGACAGTAATGCATGCACACACCGGCATTGATAAAAGCGAGAAAACCAAACGGATGCAGCTGTGTGTGGTGATAGACTTACGAGTTGCGGAAAGTGGTGCGGATTAGTGTGGCTGGGTCATGCAACTGAGCCAACAACGAGCTAGGGTTGCGCAAGATCCATCTACAGGGAACCAACAGCGAAACGCCAAATCAGCAGGGGACCTCCGCCTGTGTTGCAGACGATCTGGTGAACACTGGGACTTTAGGCAACAATAATGAACTGATAAAGACCCTTCAATTGCATCTGATCCGCGCAAACATCAAATAGTCTGCCTAAGAAACTCCCAGTCAATTTCAAGGACTCAGTGACCACAATGTCAACATCTCTCTTCGTCATTTTCACGCTGCTACAGCTTTCTAGTGGCTGTGATCTGCTCGATGGCCGAAAGGACTACGCCAACCGAACCTATGGACAGACATGCGTTGAGGCAGCCGGGGACGACAAGGAATCTCTGGCAGTCTGCCTTCTGCAGAGGAATTCGATCGACAAGATACTTGACTGTGGGGTACGGGACGATAAGAGCAATCATGCATCGGGCATGTTAGATGCGAAGGAAATTTTGGAGACTGTCGCTGGGACATCCAAGTGCGAGGAGAGTTGCGAGCTTTCGTCGGTGTTGCAGCGATGTCCACAAACGGGCCGAGAGGCGTTTTTGGGCTGTCTTTGCTGCAATCTCATGAAGCCTGAGCAAGTTCAGTGTCTTCATCGTTGCATGTCAGAATACCCCCGCGTGTTCATCAATTCAGAATCTTCGAGAGAGCCAAAACCCCTATTCACTTGTGAAGCCAAGTGTTCTTATTGGAGTCAGGTACGTACTCGCGTAATGTTGCAACAGGAAAAAATACTGATACATTTTGTAGCCGAAAGAATTAAGAAGAGGTGTCGAACACAGCGAAGAATCACCTCAATGCTCGTTCACAGTCATCGACGGCCACCCCCACTCCAACGACGGGCTTAACTGCCCATTGCCATCGAGGGAGGAACTTAAAGACGGCCTTATTCTCGGCAGAGCTTTGGGTGGCTTGAGAAGACCAGGCAGACCTGATATCGATACACCTCACAATCCGGGTCGGCCTTACGACGGACAAAGGGGAGGTGGTCAAAGAGGTGGAGGACAGAGAACCGACCGGAGTCGAGACTTTCACGCAACATCAATACAAGGGGCTTCGCAAACAAGATCAGCGGCAGAAGCTACATCTAGCTCTGAATCTGGGGAGGATCCTGAGGTTGATGATGGATCGGAACCGACAAAGTCGGCTGAACAGAGTTTCCAGGCGTTTACACGTACCACTAAGTCTACTGCCACGACGACGTTAGCAACGACCCCCAATGGTGTGCCGACTAGCACGACCACGTCGCTAAGTAACTCTGCTGCGATGAAAACTGGCTCCTGGTCGGCGACAGTGCTTATTTTGGTGTTGATACAACTCACGAGGTGATTTGGAGAGTCCAGGCCATATTCAAGATATTAATAATGTGAAAAGGGTGAAGACGGCGGCTACAAAGCCAGTTTCAGCTTTTTGACGTCGTAAATATTACACCAAAAAGAGTTTCCATTTCAAGCCTCCTTCAAAAAAGAGCCTTGCTAGCCTGGCAGTGTTAGTTAGCTGCCTTGCCCAGGCATGATCGTGATACATCCAATACTTTTTCTATAAGGACGACAGCAGCATTGAAACTAGTAGGGGTAGTGATAATAAGAACGACGAGGATGATGACGACGACGATGACAAAGATAGCAACGACGACGACAATAACGAGGACGAAAGTGAGTACACAGGAGACAAAGTCGCTTTAAGAGGATATACGTGTGTATAGACACTGCCTGGATAGCCAACTGACACTGCTAGGATAGCAGCACTCTAAGGAATGCGACTGATGCATGCTAAATTGTAAGCCAGCGATTCTGAGGTTCCCTGCCTTTCAGACAATGTCTTTAGTGTTTTGCCGGCCATCCTCCTTATCTTCACTTTTGGTGTTGCCCTCAAACATCTCCGCGGCAGCGTCCTCGTGGTGTTCACTCCCAAAATTAAAGTCAGAATCGTAGCTTCGGAGGCTAGGACTTTCATCCAACTTAACATCCAGCGACACGTGTCCGGAATCTGTTGCGAAATAATCATTCCTCGAGAAGCAGCCCTCGTTTCCCACACCCTTGTGAACAGATCGGCGTAATGTCAGGTCATTCAGGGCAGATTCGGCCTGCGCCCATTGCTCTGATTCTGGCAATTCGAGCATTTCAAATCAGACATGCATGCGCCATGGAAGTATTGGCGCCCTTGGATCCGCTGGTTCCGATTGTTGCAAGTAGCTTAGTTCATAAGTACCAGATGCAGTAGACCCCTGCTCATACTCAATTGGCATGTCTGCCCAAGGCAGTGATCGAAGTGAAAAGTCATGGATGTGTTCCAGAATGTGCCTGATCAAGACTGGGGAGTCTAGTTGACCGGTCACGCTGCAAAGAGGACATACATCGAGTCCAACAGAGATACTACAAGGCCATAGTGATATTGTGCCAAGAAGCTGCTCCGGAAACGAGTCGGCGTGCTTTTCTCTCACATGCTCCGAGAGTTGTTCAGGGGAGGTGTACGTAGTTATGTCGGATTCATCGCAGAGCTGACAATTCCAGGTTTTCGCATGGTGTTTTCTTACATGCGCTTTCCATTGTGCGACTGACCGATAGAGAACATGCGGTCTTGGGCAGTCTTTAGCGATGCAAGTATACGGATTAACATCTGCCGCAAGATGATCTCTGATATATATTTTTAGCAATGGGTAAGCCATGAGGGCTTGTTGTAGACTTACTTCCACAGACCTTCGTTTTCTAGCATGCTGTGTGGTAGCGTTTCGCAGCAACATGGGCATTTCAACACTGTGGTCCCATGCAGATTATCATGCCCATCACCTTCGATTTGCGGTCGTGGCATGACAAGCCTGGGATAGTCTGTAGCAGTCCGGATCAAGCTTCGCTGGGTTTGAGGTGTTTCAGCGTCATGGGACTCGTTATCAATACACAATCCAGTGGTGAAAGACGTAGACGCTTCAGGTGATGTAACAAGTAGTGATGGCTGAAATTCTGGTCGAGTAGAAATCCCTGGTGCTGGAGGCGAGGCTATGTTCTTCTCATTCGTCGATGGTGACTGAACTTTGTCTAAGACCGATGTGATTGAACTCATAGTCTCTTCCGCATGAATGGGGGACGAGATGTGTTGGCGAGAGATCTGGTCAGAGTCCTGTTGAGCTGCAAGAAACCGTTGCCGTCTTCGGAGATTAGCTTCAATAAGCCGCTGTTGAAGTGGAGTCAGGCTGTCGGAACTCCGGTCCTGCCACCAAAGTGGCTGCGTTTCGTGACGCTGCCGAGTACTGTCGTTGAAGACGGTTGTATCAACCAGTATCAGATACTCAAGATGTTTCCTCAAGTCGGCCAAAGCTGATGGGTCAGAATTGTCGTCCAGCTTGAAACGTCGAGTCTTTCTCCTTGTGTGGCGAATAGCGATAGCGAGGAGAGTCAAATTTCGAATGGCAGAGTCCACGTTCCGTTTAGATTCCTCCAGCAGGTCTCCCCCGTGGATAGTTGCGCATTCCATAAGGCATGACCCTAACTTGACCAGTAGGTCTTTGACAAGCTTTAACTCGCGTGGCCTAACATCCAGACCAAACTCAAATGAGGAGCTCAGGCCTGCCATTCGGACATCAGTCATAGCGGCCATCCAGATATTGAAATCCGCTTGGCGGTTTTCGATCCAGTGGTTGGCTTCCAAAGACTTTCGAGAGCAACAAGTATTAAATACATTCAGGCAAACATTTGCCAGTGCTGTTGCAGACTGTGTATTTGATGTTCTGGTGGGATCACGTTTCCCCCGAGATTGATGCTTCGAGCTCTCAATTATGGGAGGCATTATCTTTGAACGGGTGACGGGTGCCTCAGACGAATTAAGAGGCTTTGTTTGGCTGCCTGGGATAATTGAACCTCGAAGGGGATAAGCGTGATATTGTTCATCACCTTCTATGGTGGAAGAGTAGCCGTAGTGGCCGTCTTCACCAGCATAGCCAGCGTCGTAGGCCGCTATGCTGCCCTCGTAGTCGGATCTGGCAGTGATCGGAATAATTTTGGGTCTAAGCTGAGAGTAGCTCGAGTCGCTACGGCTTTTGCGGGGCCTGTAAGATTTAGACTCTTCGTAAGCTCGAGACATAGAGGGACCGTATGGCTCGACGTAGCTCTTACGGCCAGAGCTACCACTAGAGACACTGCCCGAATCTCTTGTATCCTTGTGATCGAACCGGCTCTTGAGGCGCTTCTTGTCCTCCTCGTGAAGATTTTCACGTTCTTTGTTTTCGACGTGGCATTTAACCTGATCACTGTCTTCTCTTCTTTTTTTCTTACTCTGAGATCTGCGAAGCTTGCTCTCGCTTGTCTCAAGATTCTGCCCGGGAGCAGGTGAATGAGTCGCCGGTGGGGCCTCGATTGTATGCTTCGGTAGACTTGAATTATAGTTGCTGATCTCTTCCTTGAGTTTATCGTTCTCTTCGAGTAATGCGAGCGTTTCGCCGATTAACTTCTCCTTGTCGTCTTCCAATACCTTGACTGTATTTTGAAGGGCTTTGAGTCTAGCGCTCACGTCCCGAAGGGCCTCTCGGGCTTCTTGGACCTCATGTTGTAACGCATCGTCATCTTCCCAAGATCCCCTCGTGTTTGGGTCATTTTCTAAGAGAGGGCCGTCTTCCATGCCCGCTCACGGGGGTTGGCCTCGAGTGGCGGGCTCGCCGAAAGAGACCTTCTGGTGGACACACTGCAGTCTGTGTGGAAAAGCAGTTGAATGTAGGCTGTGCGGGTTCCTGTCGATTTATGAAGGGGATGTTTTGTTTTCTTTCATGGAGATTGGACGGATATACGGGACAGGCTACTGAGCCCACTAAGGTTTGGGTCATTCAGCAACGTTGGAGTCGGGCTATGATGAGGGTACGAGGCTTACACAGGCTGGCAGACATCGGCACCGCGAATCTACGATGTGAGGGGTTTTATTCATTGGGAGGCGGAGAAGCTGATCTGGTGTTTGTAACATGGTTGCGATCATGATTGGCTGTGCTGACCCTGGGAAATATCTCACCTGCATGATCACCTGATGAGGCCCGCAGGGACCTGAGGGGTTCAAATGTTTTCGGCGTGGCCTGGAGCGACATTCTTACGCGAGATGTCACAATCGAAAGAACGATTTCAATACCAAATTATGAACGAATATGATCTGATTGAATGCCTCGAAGCTTACGCGTGGAAGATGAGTGAGGTCATACAAGCCCTCCCAAAGTGTCCACATAAAGCTAGCGGGCAATGCGCTGTTTGCATGGACATCCAGACCAGGCTGGGCCTGATTTCCATTCAGCTTGGAGCGGACCCAGACGCTGGATTAGGCGGCGACTTCCAGCAAAATGCGCTTCTTGTGGTAAGGATTCTCAGGGACATGTGCTCGGTAAGTTGTTGCTCCTCTTTCCACACAGCGACTTCGAGGCCAATCCAGCCCCGCGCGCGATAAATTTGTGGGTTCTTAACATTTGATGTTGAATCAGTGGCCACGAGTGTCGAATTGGGAACTGTCTCAGGGAAATTACCAATCGATATCTGATCTACGTGGCTTTGTCGATGATAGCAAGAATCTTGCAGCTTTAAGAAAAGGCATTGTGGCCTACTTGAGACAGCCATCGTTTGTTTTGCGGGGACTTAGTTCCAAGTGTGAGGAGCTTTTAGATCAGTTCCAAACTGATGACTCGGATGACCTCATCGAGAGCCCTGAACCGGAAGACCTGTCGACAGTTCACAGGAAGTCTCTACCTCTACTCCGTACCTATGCAGCTTGCGACTCGTGTCAATCCAGTCTCACCTCCCAAGAAGGGGCCTCATGGCACCCCTCTCGACTAGTTTTGACGGGGCCAAAAAGAAACGGCGATGACACAGTCCGATTTGACGTCATCACCTCATCCATCGTTGATTACTCCTGGCAGGATGTGTATATTGATATGCCAATGTGAGTTCGTTATTAGTTAGAAGTGTTCATAACTAACCTGTACCTCCAGACTCTCGGGCAACCCAATTGACTTATGTCAAGACAATACTGCTACTGATGGAAGATGCTGTGAACAGAAACTCCGTATGGACATGGAGCCTCTGACTACATTCTGCGACTTTTTTCAGCACGACGACGGTTGCCGCATTGCCTTAAAGCTTGAAGACGGTGTGTTGCTTCGCCTAGGCGCCGAGGCTTTGAAACACCGAACAACCCCCGGGAAGGGACTGGCTCTGGCGGACGTTCTGGACCAGTACGAACTGAGCATCAAGGAAAGACTTGCTCTCGCGCATGCTATATGTTTGGCCTTCTGGCAGTTTTACGACTCGGAGCTCATGCATCGGCCGTGGAATAGCCAAACAATTTGGTTTATGCCAGAGCCAGATCTGCGAGGAAATTCCGAAAAACTGCCACTGAAGGTCTATATCTCATTCCATCCCGAGGCGACTGAATGCGCCTTTGACTCCACGGAGTTTGCAACCACTAAAGCATTGATACACCGTTGCCCTCGCATCCAGGCCTTGGCCATCTTGCTCTTGTAAATAGGACTTGGAAAACCTTTGAGGTGCCCTCATTTTGATCGAGAGACACTGTCACTCAATTATCGATATTCTTTTGGCAACGCAGTACCTAGAGGACATCAAGTACGCGACATGGGATAACTTTGCACACAAGCATATTTACACGGATGCTGTCGAAGATTGCCTTAAATTTGATGGCTTGATGGGGAAAGAGAGAGATACTAGACCTCATGACCCTTCCAGTCGGAGACAGTTACTGCACGAGCGTGTACTGTCCCGAGTGGAATGGCTCAACAGGGCCTTCCGAGGAAGAGACGATAAGCTGGGTTATCTTTCAACAAAGCGAGCACTTGAACAACCTCAAACAAATGAGAAGGTCGCTCTGGTGACACTGGCGGAGAATCTGCCGTCACGGCCTCTATCGAAGGTAACTCATGAGACCAACATTGAGTGTCTAAACCGACCCAAAAGCCGACAAGACTTCAAGATAGCTGTCATCTGCGCACTTTCACATGAAGCAGACGCTATGGAGGCCCTTTTTGATGCACATTGGGACGACAACGGCCCACCTTACGACAAAGCACCACAAGACCCCAACGCATATTCCACCGGATCCATCGGTCGCCACAACGTGGTGCTTGCTCATATGCCGGGTATGGGAAAAGCCAACGCCACCCGCGTTGCCACCTTTTGTCGCATCAGTCTTCCCAACATCACTTTAGCTCTGATTGTGGGCATATGCGGTGCTGTGCCATTCACACCGGACAGCGGAGATGAAGTTGTGTTGGGAGACGTCATCATCAGTGATGGCATAGTCCAATATGACTTTGGGAAGCGTCTGCCCGATCGATTCATCCCCAAAGATACTCTACTCGACTCCTTGGGAAGGCCAAACACAGAGATCCGCTCACTACTTGCAAAACTGAAAAGCATATACAGTAAAGAGGCACTGAGGAAGAAAACAATAGCCTACGTCAACGAACTAAGGAAAACGCCAGAGCTGAAAGCCGACTATCCAGGTGTCGACAATGACTTTCTATTCCAGCCAACATTCCATCACCTGGGGGGCGGAAAGACGTGTGAAGAGTCTGGTTGCAAAGGTGAGCTGATCAGACGCCTTCGCCTTGATACGGCTTCGTCAGAGCTAAATGTTCATTTCGGCTTGATTGCATCCGGTGACACCGTGATGAAGGCCGGCGACCAGCGGGACGAAATAGCTCAACAGCAAGGCGTAATTGGATTCGAGATGGAGGGCGCTGGGGTATGGGACAGCTTCCCATCGTGTTTGGTTATCAAGGGAGTTTGCGACTATGCTGATAGCCATAAGACGAAGCTTTGGCAGAGCTACGCGGCAGTGACAGCCGCAGCATGCACAAAAGCTTTCTTGAGTTACTGGGTGCCACACCAAGAACAACCCCACCAAGGAAAACCGTACGAGGAACAACCGTACGCCGACGAAGTGCAACCCTACCAATCCAACGCGAGACGCCGCCGCAGATGGTGATGTTCAGTTGGCCAAACTTTGTGCACATGAAGGGAAACAAATCTCGCATGATGCAGAAGGATTAGCTCTCACAACTCCTTCATCATTTCGACCTGCAGGTAGTATTCCTCTCTTCCTTTGGGCAACTCGCCTCTTTCGGGAAGACAGCCGTCAATGCTGACCTCCGAGTCTTGCCAGATCTCACCTATATCCGATGCAACTCTTACCTCACTCCAACAACTTCCACGTAAGAAGTCAGATAAGCCCCGAGAGCGGTATTATGAAATGCCGTGGGATTTATGAGGTGGCAACAAGACCTGCAAGCCTGTGGCGTAGCATCTGACAAACCCCCAGCTAGCCAAGGAAATTTTCTTTCGCACGCAGAGTCAGCACGACCAGTCGTCAGCTAACGAAAGAATAGTCAAATTCAATGCAACGTGTGGATTTAGGGTATACAGCATGGTATATTGGTACGGTATGTAGGTAGAGAAGAGTTGGCTTGAAAAGGGCCGCACCCAGTAGCCGCCGCAACGACCTCGAGCGCTTACACTCTTCAGCCATGCAAAAGTAGACAGCACGTCTCCAGAATCTCAGTGTCCTTGTGACATTAAAGGGATATCCGACAGCAATAAGAAACCATCAACACAACTCGCTCGCTCGCTCGCTCGCTTAGACATTTTGACCACCGTGGTACGAGACGTCTCAGATTTAGACGTTCTGGACGTTGACGACGTCGCCGTAGCGGTCGACGGCAACCTCCTTCTTCTGGGTGGACTCCTTGACGGGGTTCTTGGCGGCGAAGATGTGGTCGAGTTCCTCAAGCTGTCGGCGCCATTAGTATCTTTGATATGAGAATAAGATATTTGTTTTGGGAAGCTTACAGTGCGGCCCTTGGTCTCGGGAATATAATAGAAAATCACGGCCGTCTGGACAAAATCCCAAACTGTGAAGATAATGTAGGTCTTCCAGGCGATCTTCTGCATGGAAACGGGCCAGGCGAACTGGTTGAGGAGACCGGCGGCGTTGACAGCCAGGTTGGAGAAGGCCATACCCTTGGCACGCATCTCGAAGGAAAGAACCTCGACGGGGTAAAGAGCCTGAAGGGGCGTAATACCGACGGAGTAGACGGAACCGAAGAGGAAGATCATGGCCAAGCAGGCTTGCGATGCGGCCGCGTTGTGGAACTCGGAGTCGCCATCAGCGTTGATAGTCTCGGACTGGTGGAGAATGCCGGAGGCAATGGTCATGCCGAGCCAGACGACAGTGCAGGCGGAGAAAGAGAAGAGAAGGAGCGGGCGACGTCCGACCTTGTCGACAAACAGGGCACCGAAGATGGCACAGGCAAATTGTTGGCATGAGTTGATGAGGGTGATGTTAGCCTGCTGGATGGGGTGCGTGTAGCCGGCGGTGTCGAGGACGGAGCCGAGGAAGTAGGACAGCACGGCGTTTCCTGTGGGACAAATCAGCCATGTTACTCATTCACAGGTGTTGGGATAACTTACCAGCCCATTGACCAAAGATGGAAACGCACATGTTGCAGCAGAGGCGGTAGACGGAGGCGCGGTTGCGGAAGAGCGCACGGTAATCCCACCAGCGCTTGTCGGCACCATCCATGTCGAGGAGCTCCTCATACTCGTGGAGTTGCAGCTTAACCCAGGGAGAGTCAGGGTTGCCGTTGCCGTGGTACTTGGTGAGCACCGCAAGAGCCTTATCCTTCTTGTTGTTGACGAACAGCCATCGAGGAGACTCGGGGAGCCACATGCAGAAGAGAACGATCAAACCAGAGAACAAGCACTGAAGCCAGGTTATCAATCGCCAACTTGAATCTTCAATTTTTCGTTAGCTGAGTGTACAGAGCGATGAAGATGGCGTTGTGAAGTTGATTATGAATCTGGGGCTGGGTTGCTGTTGTGATGGCTTCACTTTCCTCGGCCCCACAACGCATGGCCCCACTCCGCAGCCAGATACAGAAGGTAGACAACGGCAAGGAAGAAATGAACAAAAGAAGGATTGGCAAACATATTGATACTTACCACCATGGATTTCCAGGGCACCTCGTGCAGTGCCGGAAGCAACAATCGCACCAGAGAACCAAAGGGTGTTGTACATGGCACCGACGACACCGCGGTAAGCGGGGTGGTTGATTTCGACGACGTACATGGGACCGGCAGAAGCTGCAATGGAGACACCGAAACCAAGGAGGAAACGGCCGCCCATGAATTGACCGGTGCCGTTGGCGGTGGCCTGGATAACTGTTCCGATGATGATGATGCTGGCTCCGATGAGCATACCGATGCGGCGACCCCAGGTGTCAAGGGCCGGACCAACGAAGGGAAGAGCGACGACACCACCGATCTGATAGATGGAAGAGATGATACCGGCCCAGATACCGTCGTTCTCGGCTCCGTAGCGCTCCTTGAAAGAGGGGTTTTGCAGCAAGTTGTTGATGAGGGAACCATCGTATCCGTTCATGGTGGAACAGAAGAAACCGACGAGAGAGAAGGCATAGATCAAGATTTGAGCCTTCGTCCAGGCGCTAGGTGGCTCCTTGATCATGGCCTCGTTGAAAGCCTCGGAGCCGGTGACCACCCTGGTCTCGACTTCCTTCTGTAGAGTCAAGCACGTTAGCAGACGTTAATGTTTCCGCGGCAGCAGTAGAGGTGTGGCTTGCCTTGTCAGAGTCATGGTCGACATGGTGAGGTGAGATGTTGACGGAGTCAACCTTTTCGGCCATCTTGGCTGTTGGTGGCAAGCCGCCGAGAACGTCCTCGTTGAAGTATTGGCACTCTGAGGAGAGCTGCAGTTGCCGACTACCACAGTCTGGACTGTGGATTTGGATGTTGAGGTGGAGAGGGGATGAGGGTGAGGATGGGAAACTCAAGACGAACCAGCCAGGGATCGCGGGACAGGCTGAGGTTTTATGATTTTTGGCGTCTTGGTCCCTGGGAGACGGGATGAGGAATAGGATTCCGATGGAGAGACGCGGTAGCTCGCAAGAACGAACCCCAACTTCCAAATGCCCATCCTTAGCTCGGCCGTTTCGAGCCTACCCTCCCATGCATGGGAGGGGGTGGGCAGGTGGAAGGACGGGCCACTCCCACATGAGACCGAAAGGGCGGCAGGCCTGCAATCCTTGGACTTTGCTTGTACTGGCTGGGCAGCAGATCGTTGGTTGCACCACCCTCGAACTGCTCACACCCCATGTTGGTACGGACCCCCTGCTCTCTGCAGTGTGCGGTGCTGATTGCCACTGGGCCCAGTCCATCAGCATCCGACAGATGGGCATAGTAGACAGCCGGTTATGTGTACGGTGTTGCCGGTTCTCGCCTACGACTAGAATCACAGACTTTCTTGAAGAATTTAGGTGTGGCTGTCTTGGAGCGTGACACTGCTTGGCAGGTACCAAGAGTCCCTCGTTGATGGCTTTGATGGCTGCGTCGCAATCAATGTGAATTAGATTGAGTGGGCATCGAGGCAGCTCATCTAGAAACCATGAGGGACACCTGGGGAACCAGGTTGTGTGTGCTGCGCGCTTGAATTAGCGTGGACGCAACCCCGAATCCCCAACTCCTCGACGGCTTGCTGGCTGGCTCATCCACTGCTGTGCCGTTGTGCCAGGGGCGTTAATGGGTCACCGTCCAGCTAACCTGTCAACGCGAGACGAAGAGACGACGCGGGCCGGCAAGCCAAGTCCACATGGTGCACCCGTGTTCGGCGAAGAAAGCCAGCGTCGTTGACTGAACTGTCAATGGTGTTGGGCAGATTGACAGAGAAACATGGTTGCGGCCTTTGAGTCCTCCCCGGATCAGCGGGTCGAAGTGCTCCGCAAAGACTGGGGTGTTTACAGATGCTGTGCTGCTCTCCGTTTCTCGCACCAGCCTGATGGAGACGCGCTGGAGAAGCGCCCAAAAGAAGGTTTTGCTGAATCTGGGGGAGTGTGTGGGCGTGTGGAGATGCTGCCCGTCTTGCCTCGAGTCGGCTGGGTTGCGTGGTCAATGGCAATAGCTTATGTCCGGGGGTATTGCGATTCGATGCGTGACTGTGATGCGCCGCGACTCAGCTTTTCGGGGATATTTTGTGTTGTTGGCAATAGCTTCCTTCAGCACATCAGGAACGTTTGTGGGAATCGAATCATCATCTGGCTCCGTGAAAGCGCTTGCCCGGGATCTCGAAGTCCAGAGCCGAAAACACGAGCCAGTCGCATCAAGGCACACGGCGGGCGTAGCGGCGTTTGGGTTGGTTGGGGAGAGGTGAGATGGGGGAGCGAAAAGCTGGAGGAGATCTGGAGAAAGAGGCCAATAAACCCAAAAGAGATGGCAGGGAATCCAAATGAGAGGAGCAAACGTCTTCTCCAACCGGGCCGTCTTTCCATGTGGCCTCAGAGCCAACGACGGCTGGCTGTCACTCTGGCGGCGGTCTCTTTCTTAGGCGGCTTTGCTGCTAATGTTTCTCTGAGAAGACGCTAGGAAATGTACCTGTCTTGTCGTCTCATCTCGCTTCCGAGATGTTTGTTACTAACAACAGTACTTACATTGGCGGGACTGTCAGGCTGGCAACATGTGCCTTAGATAGTATATCCCTGTCATAAGACTGAAGAAGTCCAAAAAACAGCACGAGAAGCTGACGGCCATTCGCTCTATGTTACCAGTTGATAACATGAAAGTAGAAGTTTTATCTCTCTTCTTCCCTCTCATTTCGTCCCAGCCATGTCGAAAGCAAACCATCAAACTTCTCGATCGACTCTCCAACTCCCCTCTCAAAGTCCCTCTCTTCCTTGAGTCCGCCACGCTATGCCTATCTGGTTGACGGGCCGCCTTCCTCCGCCCTAAATTTCTCCTCAAAGCGGCAGCCCAGCCCGGTCAGCGCCTCCAGACCCTGTCGGCGTGAGCTAAGGCAGCCAGTCTCCACGATCCCTTGCCCACCCACACGCCCTCGACCTCCATCGTCTGCTTCGACATGGTCGCCAAGTGCTCACCTCCCGCTCCATCGACTCGGGCTCGAAGAATCGATGTATCACGCCCCCAAATCCAACGGGCGTGTACAAGCCGTGTTCGCCGTCTGATAGGGCGTGCGCTTCTGTCGGTTCCTTCAATGGTTTCCTGCCGCTGCAAGCCACCGGCAAAGGCATCCTGTTCCTTATTTTTGATACCCTTCCCCAAGCGGCCTCGACGGCGTGTGAATGGTCCACATTGAGTGGTGGAATCCCGCCCTGCGAAAAGGCCCGACAACACACGAGGCACCAGGACTCACACGCGACCCGTCAAGACGGATCTTGCTGCCAGACATCCATGTCTGTTAGTCAGACCATGGTCCTGCCACTCCCCACACATGCTGCTTCAGTCGTCTCGTTAGCTCGCTGCTCACCTGAGACCTGGGAGGAGGCCTACGTTGGAACATTCTCCTCTTGCACCTGTTCCCGCTGTTTAGGTCCAGCCGCACGTCGTTTTCGCTCTCCTGGCTTCGTCCTACCTGCTTGTCCGGGCCGTGATCCAACGCCACGCTGCCGCTTGCTGTGACGGAGGAAAGCGCCCTACCGGCCGCCTTCGTCTCAGAACTACGGACCCGAAAGCTGCGCTGCTGTGCCGCTGGTGAGCGTGCGGGACGGATCCTTCGACCGAAAGCTGCCAGCAATGAATGAAACACACTGGCGGCGACGTCGGACGCTTCCATGCCTTATGACTGACGATCGGGTATCGCTTCTCGCGATGAGAAGCTTCTAAGTGGCTGTTTCACGGTGTATCACAAGCGACAGGGCCTCAGCTGAATAGTATTCATCAAGACTTTGAAGATAGTTTTCTAGTGAAGGCGGAAAAAGATCGTATTTCATGTAGGCCCTTGCCCATCTGAGGGCTTCGCCGCAAGGAAGTGAGCTTGGCAGGCCGTCGAGTCTGTGGTTGACAACCAAGATCGACAGCGATTGCTCGGAAGATCGTGAAGCCAACATCTCTACTCGGCCCTGAAATCAAGCTTGATAACAGCTTGATGGTCTTTGAGGACGAAAGCCAAGTATACGTAGATCATTGTAACATCTGGTATGCGTCCATCAGCAGGATCGGCCTCGGCAATCCCCGTGGCAAGCTTCGGCCGCGTTCCGACTTGGAAGAAAGTCGGGTGTGCGTGGCGCTGTGGCCGTACCGAGAATTGTCTCTCTGCAGCCTCGACGCATCACTCACAAACGGCGTCTTACTACCAGTTCTCCCGGCCGGCATAGACCCATGGCAGTATACAGGCCAAGACATGTGACTTGCGGCTTAGATTTTGCTATTGCAGGGTTCGCTCCGAAAAGCCGTCTTGTCTCGGCGCCTTTGCATATGTTCCAGCGGCACAGCACACTCTGGTGTCGAAAATTGGACCTGAGGAGGCACCCACGGAGCTGGAGAGCCAAGCGGGCCTTACTGGATCTTTGCAAGCCCATCCGCTAGCCACCCAGATTTCGAAAGTCAGTTGGATGCGAGACCGTCAACCCCATATTCACAGATCGGAATTCGGCTGCAGCGATGTGCACCTCGACGACGGCGCAGTTTGGGGATCCAAAAGACCAATGCAGACTGCTTTACGGCAACGTCTTCCGCCAACTACTCCCATTCCAGCCTTCAGCATCTCTGCCTACCCCAAGGGAAGTGATGCCAAATTTCCTGATGTGGCCTTAGTGACATGGCGCTAACGGATCGCCTTTCCTGAAAGAAGACCGGGGTCCTACCCTCCATGCCCCCCGAAGTGTGGACGGATCCGCGGTGCTGGAAACAGTCCCCCCAGGCACTAACCGTTTAATAGACATCTTGGTTCTCAGCCTTTCAAAAGCTTCGGATCAACACATGCAGGCGCCTCTGGTACGCTTCGGGGCCTTACCCCTGACAACCCTTTGAAGGCCACGTTCAAGCCAAGATCGTGTATGAAGAAGGCTGGAGCATACTCATCGACCGGAACGAGCCTCCTTTGCAGCAACCCACCCTCTCTCCGGACTTGCTAATTCCACATTCCCTCCAGTTTATGCGGTTTGCATATGCCTTTTATTGGGCCAGCCACCTCATGTAGTCACCCACCTTTCAGCCCGGCTACCTCGCCTTGCAGGAGAGATGGGAAAGGGGCCCGATGCCAGCTACGCGATGAGTATTCAAGTGTGATGCTGGTTGCAATAGCGATATCACGTCCCATAGGCGGGTTTAAGCAGGGGTAAGGACATTGTTGCATGGTCGCCGAGGCCTGCAGCTCGGGGTCCGCGTTTCTTAGCTACTTGGGATGGCGTCGCGTTTTCCCGCCAGGCATCGCGTCTTCGAGTTTCTGGTCTTTTCGTTTATTCTCCCTTAACTTCAAGTCTGTTTCATCTTCCAGTCCAGAACTGATCGATGCTTCTGACTACATGATCTGACTGCGACTTTCGTCATGAGCTTTTCTATCAATGGCTCTTGACTCTGTCGATACTTAGTAGTTCGACATTCGACAATCTTGAGCTATTGCCAAATGCAAACTACCACTCGAAGATTCACCAAGCTTCTAACTTCGATGGCGTTCTTGCCCGCTCACATCCGCCCGGCGAGACCTTACTGTTACCATCGTTCAGGCTCTGGTTTGAATCAGCGAACTCAATGGGAGCGTTTCCGGAAGATGCTAGGGCCCTCTATCTCTCCTCATTTCTTTGTTCGAGCACCCTTTGGACTGAGTTATCAGAGCTAACATGTACGGAGCTAAGCAAATCTACGTCAAATTATCCCAACGGCCTTCATTTTATACCCCGTTTCGAAGAACATCACCTGACAGGCCAGAGAATATACCTATCAACCCGACTGTATGAATTTGCTTCACAGTCTCATCCTTGTTGACCAAAGCTGGCATCCACGGATACGAATGAGCTCTCGTTTCCCACTGTTTCATCTCAAATCCCGTACGAAAGCCATAGAGTCAGACCGGTACAAGCTGCTGAAGTGGTCCAGTTATGACGAGCTCCTGTCTCGTCAGCTGGAGATATAGAACAAGTTCATACCTTGAACAATGTCCCAGCCTTGCGTACTGAGATTGTTGTGGTCACCAGTGGCGAGACGTTCCTCCAAATGAACATGGTTATCGTTGCGTCCAGCCTTACACCTTCATATCACGTACTTTAACCTTTGGTCTTTTCATTGAAGATGGCATTCGATGTATAGGGGTTTAAGATCATATCCCCTGAGCCACCAAACATCACAAAGTTCACCACACTTCTCCATTCATTTTAGTTGGATAACTTGTTTGACAAAAGCCAGAACAGCGTTTTGGCGAAGTTCAGGCACCAAGAACGTTGCGTGAGAGTCATGTCAGGGCTAGCATGTGACAGCCAACATGTTGCCGCAGGCCAGAAGAAAGGGGCAAATCACCTCTCAGGATTTGTGATGGCTTCTAAACCAATGGCCAGAGACCGCCCATACCTCCGAGTCGGACTTTACTGAAGTCCGGGGCGGCTGAAATGTCTGCGCCGATATCTTGGAATGCGTCACGACATAGGTCGGCCCAGGAAGTATTGTATGTAAATACGGATCATGCATATGCCGTAATCACGGCATACCTGGAGGGAAACTCGCTCTTTGATCCAATCAAAATCACGCGTGATACAGGGGAAGAATCCCAGAGCCTCGTTGGGGCACACCTACCTCCAGCCCCGAACTCAATCTCACAGCCGTCTGCTTGAGATCATGACATACAATAACCGAATGAGGTTCAATCCCATGCGTAGGTGGCTTCTAAGGAGCATTATCTCCAGGCATGTGTTTTGTCAGCATATAAGCCGCTTAAATGATTGGCGTGGAGTGAGGAGCTATTCAGCCACCCAGCGACTTAAGAGAATCGCCACCTTTTGTAGATGGTTCAGCTGATGGGAAATAATACGCCGGTGATTGGCTTGCTCGGAGTGAGTGCTGCGTGCTAAGACAGTCTTATTGCAGTCTGCCTTCAGTATCGTCACACAGAGAAGCCAATGTCATCTGGAATGGGGGTTCCGCGCGGGTAGCTAGGTTTGTAAACGTGGGGTGAGCTTGTCAATTCACTGATAAGGCTGCTACCTGGCCAGTTTCTTTGAACTTTTTGAGCCTGCTTAGCTTCTCTTCTTTGCATGCTTCACATCTTCGGCCCAGATTTCACTTATCGCCATGGAAAAGCTGAGCCGGCCGTCAAGCTACAGGAGGATCGTCGTCTGCGTGGATGGCACTTGGTTCAACGAGGATGGACGTGAAGGTAAGGGTCAGTATCGCACGTTCAAGGAAACAGCTAAATCACATACAGGCCATGGCCATGGCAATAATAGCAACGTGTTCCGTATCTACGCCTCCGTTAAGATTGGAAAGACGACAGATGGAGATGGAAATGAGGTTGAGCAGGTAAGGCTACCATCCTTGAGGTGGTTTGCTTGTAGTTGACTGTCTGCAGATTGCGAAGTATTTCCCCGGAATCGGCACCAACAAGATGCCGCTGAATAGATTCAACGACGGAATGACTGGGAAAGGTTGCGAAGAGCAGATCCAAGAGGTATATGCAGTAAGTTATGCCAGATATTGAAGTGCAGACAATGTAATGTTAGTCGCTCATCAGAGTCAGTACTGCTGCCGAGAGATCAAATCCAAGGATGACGAGGTTTGGTTGTTCGGGTTCAGCCGTGGAGCATGTAAGAAGGTGCATTCGTGAGGAAGAGAGTTAAGCTGACGAGCATGCAGATGTTGTTCGGGCCGTATCCGTGCTTCTGAACAACACCACGATACGTGAAGTTCTGAACGTGAAGGATACTTCAATGTGGAAGGCGATCAAAAGCTTTGGGGTCAGGCGTCGCAGGACTGGATTAGCTGGGCAGGAGTTCCGGTGGCGGTAAGTGGCGATGCGTTCCTTCGTTCCGTTCAGCGTCATTCTGACGAAGATTTCTAGCCGTGAGAACACGCGAGACCCTCCAAAGATCAGATTCCTTGGATTATTCGACACTGTCAAGATGACCTTCGGCAAAGACACTATTGACATATCCGATCTTAGCTTCACCAACGAGATCAGACACGCCCTAGCCATAAACGAGGAGCGAAAGACCTTCCCTCTGCTTCCAATCGATCCGATCGAGAATACCGAGGTCAAACAGAACAACCACCGCTGTATCCAGGCATGGTTCGTAGGTGCACATGCAGATATGGGTGGAGGCGCTGATCACGACGGACTGTCACTGTACCCTCTCCAGTGGATGATGATTGAGAGCATGGCTCAGGGTCTAGTTCTTGATTATGATCCTCCTGATTGCATCAAGGGTCTGATTGATAGTCCTATGGACCTCGCCTTCCCCAAGCCCCCGAAACTTGCTGATCTTGGCGACAAAGTCTTAGAGGCCGATGTTCCAGCGAGTCTTCTCAAGACTGAACCGTGGACATTAAGGTACTCCAGTGGCATTGAGATCACGATGTACGATCTCCGGCAATCACATAATCACGGGAACTTGCAGCAGGTCCCGAGACGGAGACTCCAGAGACGTGTGGGTCCGAACGGCGAGCAGAGCATGATATCGAGCAGGCCTTTGAGTCGGATCTACACCCGGGTATCATCATTCACGACTCGGAAGGTTTCCAGGCAGGTAACAGCAAAGAGGTCTCTGCCTTCAAGAAGTTTCTGAAAGCGAGATCCGGCAGCCCGGATATTAAGCAGAACCTTCATGCGATATGGTAAGTAAAATCCCCCACTGTTCACTTATCAAATCTAACCAAAGTCTCCAAGGTTATGTATCGATACGGACACAGACCGTCCAGTCCAATCGGCGCTGGCGAATATGTTGCAAGAAGTCATTGAGATTTGCCCCTTGACGCCCGTTGTTATTGTTGGTACCAAGAAGGACAAGTATCTCCTCTTCAATCGGGGCAAAATGAATGAAACGGAATTGCTTTCGGCAAGGGAGGCCATCTTCAGACAGAAGTTTGCCGAAGAGCCAGAGACGTCTCCATTTTGGCCAGAGCTCAAGGCTAACTTCGCATTCGTCTCCAAAGGTATGTACCCTCACGCATGTCACCCGTCAAAATTCATGTATTGATTACTATGCCACAGACGACCAAGACTCCATCAAGGCATTGATCCAGATGACCATGGAGAGCTTCAGCAGCCCAATAGTATCTGAGGCAATGGTCGCTGCCCAGGTCCCGGATATCGACGCAAAAATGGACCAAGCCATTGAAAAGACGCTCAAGCTTCTCAGAGCAACAGTAGCTGCTGCGGGGATTGGCCTCGGGACCGGAGTCGTCTCGGCCATGACTACGCCCACCATCTCAAAGCTGCTCTGTCAAGAGATTGCGCATGGGTCCTTCGGCATCCCGAAAGCCAGCATAGGTGACATCAACGATGTGCTTTCTGGTGTCGTCTGGAGAAACCTCGCGCCGTTCATGGCTATGAGTCTGAGCCAATCCTTCATCATCTGGGGTGGTGTTATCTGCCTCACCTGTACCACGGTAGTCGGTGGGATCCCGCTTGCCTTTGGCGCCCCTCTTCTCGAGGCACCAGCAGCGGTGCGGATGATTCTTAAGTGCGCCTGTGACCTGATCCTCATCTTGGATCAGGCTTTCAGTCAGTATGGCAAAGGAGTTACGAAGGAGAACATCAAAGCAGTCGCCGCTATGTACTTGAAGAGTAGAGTCAAGACCATGAAAGACGGCGTGGAGATCGAAAAGTCGCGCAAGCGAGCTGTTCATGGCGCGGTCAATGATCTAGTCCCTTGGTTCTCCAACAGGGCTTTCGAGGCATACTCGAGAAAGACAATGCCGAAATATCGTGAGGGTCTTAGGGAGATTCTTCGGGAAAATAGGTTTCAGCCAGGGGCATTCGCTGAGTTTGAGTTGGACGATGATCTGACTCTTGAGCAGAACAGTGTCTCGTCTCTTTCTCTGGCAAACTCGGAGGATGACAAAGATATAAAGCTATTCAACGGGGAATCAAAGGATTTCGAGGATGGGGATCACCATTAGGTTTTCTTGTCGTGTAAGTTATGATTACAGGTAACAAGAACGTAACAGGAATGTAAGCCTCCTCGATAATCACGAGCTTGATTTAAATTGACGATGTATTCCCTTCCATTGCATTGTGCTATAGTTGGGAGGCAGGATTGGCCGCCGGCTGAAATATTACTGTTTGCCATAAACACAAGATCGTGGGAGTTTCGGTACCGATTTGCGACTGGGCAATACGGTCGCATAGCGTCTTCATAGATGCATGTCGAAGCAACAGGCAGATCTTTTCCAACGTTCTGCTTGTCAGCAGTCCGTTGCTACATAAGCATGCAGAGTTTACGTCAGACAAGAGGGCCTCTTCAAATACCCCTGAGATGTGTGGCCTGTCCGTTGTCATTTGGACCCAGCCGCAGCGTCAATCATTCCTCGTGCAGCCAAAATCGATTAACTGGTGGTCAGCCTATGCACAATTCATTGGGTCGCAGTGAGGCACAATTCTGCCTGGCAGTTGATCAAGGTGAATACTCACAGATTTCAGTCCTAGCCTTGGGGCGGTTTGCCTCCAAATTTCTGTTGCCAAAGTAGCGCTAGAAGGGAGCCGTTTCTGTTACTCTAATGAGAGCCCAGGAGTATGACGAATGCCAATGCGGAATAGCAACATCCATGTTCTCATGAACACTAAAACTTCGGGATGCAACGCATCATCTTACAACTAAGGATTCACACATTCAGACATCGCCAGGCTGCTGCATCGCCCCCTTTAGTAGGGTAGGGACGCGAATCCTGAAGATGCGGTGGCTTATGCTCGCTTGGAAGGTATATTAATAAGTAGTCTGGCGCTTGAACTGGTGTGAGAGCGTTTCCTGCCGCTGGAATCCACTTCAACCCATCCCATAATCTCCTTATTCTTTCCCTCATCCCAGCGTTGAAGTCAACACACGAATTATCTATTTGTTGCGCCCAACAGCCATGCGGTCAGTCCAGCCGGATAACGGAATAGAATTGCCCTCTCGAGGTTCCACTCCGCAGTCCATTGACACTATGGCACTGACAGAATCGTCATGTGCGACCACACTGCAGCCCATTCCGCAGCCCAGTGGGACTGTCACACCGACAGAATCACTGGCTGCGACATCATCGGTGACGGCGACAACCAGTTCGCCGCCACCATCTCCGTTACATGCTCAACACGATCACGCGAGGACGTTTTTGGGAGGGCCTCCGAAACACAGCAGAACTTTTCCTGCGTATGGAGGAGGTCAGGGGAAGCCGATCACTCGCAACAACTGGTTGAGATTCTTTACGGGATGGGTCGTCCATTTTCCTGCCCTTGCCTCAACCATTGCGATTATTATCATCAGTCAGCAAGATCGATTCTGGTACTCGGAAGAAGGCGTCAGCTTCCACACATGAAGCATTAATATCACGCTTGACGCCGAGGCCATCAACAACCTTCTTCAACTGCCAGCAAAGATTCACGAGCTTTTGATTATTGCTTCACTTTCGTCCATTGCCCTGGCCATGTTCCGAAGGAGCCTCATCCTCGACGGGATTCGACTTGGGTTTCTTACCGGCGGATATCGCATCGGCGACCTCGGGTATCTCGGTTCCTCTGCGTTCTGGCGTCAAGGCGTAAATATCCAAAAGCCTTGGGAGTTTTTCCTTGCCGGCTTTGTCGTCTTTGCCACTATACTTTCCACTATCGTCGGCCCAGCTTCAGCGGTTCTACTTGTTCCTATTCTAGGATGGTATCCCCCTCCTCAGGCAACAGACTTTCAGACTGCCAGCCCACCACTCTTCTACGCTTTGGACGAGAAATTTGTTTCGCCCTCTATCATGCAGGAAGGCGAGAAACCTTTTTACAACATAGAGTCCTGTAAAGAATTCGCAGGCTTCTATGCATACTGGTGCCCAGCCTCTGGATTCAGTGACATCTGGTCGTGGGCACAAAGTTTTGGCGCAAGTGATTTGGGCGACAGTCTGAGATTTCAGTATACTCCAACGGAGTTACGTCGCGAGCTGGTTTTTACTAACTCTTCTAATGTGGTGGCACGCCAAAGTCTGGTCAATGCTGACTCCCCGATCACACTTAGCACCACGCCGCCGCATTTCCTCATGGTCAGCCTGGGGCTTTTCTCGGACTACTTGATCTCTTCCACTTCGGAGGAATACAGGGCATCTTACCGGATCAAAACCCCTGAGAAGCACAAACTGTTCCAGCCATTGGTACAGTCAAATTGCCAGGCCACCCATAAGCCCAAAGCCGCCGATCTTCGCCCGAAGGAATTGCAATACCCTATTGAGTCATTCAACTGCTTCGGCGAGAAGACCTGCCAGTCAATTCAGCGTAAACGTCCTTACGCAACGAAGGAACACATGACTTGGCTCGGGAAATCAAAGTTGGATGGGCGTTCCGCGACTAGCTCATTTCTAATTCATGGAAACCCTCCATTCTGTTGCTTGTTGGTCAGCTTCCAGATAATGACAAGGTTTTGCTATACGCTTGCGGTTTCATGGCCAGCTGGATGCCATCCAACTTTACATTCGACCCAAAAGCCAGTGATATTCTGAACTCAAGTTTCAGCAACGACGTCTCGTTGAACAGTACCTTGAACTTGACGGATTGGTCCAAGGGCCGACTACACGAAGTACGACCAATAACATTTAACCGCACTGTTCTTGACTATATTGTTCCAAGTTTCGACGTTGAGAGCGACGAAGATGGTGCGGGCCACCATTATTCAGCACTCGACCGGATTCTCCAGCTCTTTGTGGAGCCTTGTACTTCTGCTAAAAAGAATGGCATGGCATGCGTCTCTCCGGTTGATACGAACAACGTGTCGGCAACAAGTATTTTTCTGGCGAAAGTGCTTGGTATTTATCTGACGGAAACTCTCTCAAGAAGTCCTTCTGGCTACTTCACCTACCTACGGATCAAAAACACAGGCAAGAACTCAACCTTGCTAAATTTGAGCAAACAATACGGCCGAGACACATATCGCTCTGAATACGACTTCGTCAATGAGACTCACTTTTACAACACCCACTATGACCGGATCGTCAATCTGAGCCATGCAACCTCAGCGATTCATCTTACCACTGAAATATATGGCTACGGATCAGGCCATTCAGGGGCCACCTTGCACTTCGCCTTGTCAATGATGTACATCTATTTGGGGGTCATTGGGATCTATGCAGCAAGCATAGGAATACGTCATTTGATGGCGTTCGTTACTAAGGAGCGTGCGAGGCCGCGTGGAAGGGTACTGAGTGTTATCCCGTGGTCGGACCTTCAGGATCTAATAGTTGTTGCCTTGAAGTCCTCTCCGCCTTCAGCTGAACAGTTGGTAGGTGCTGGTGCAGGTCTGAGCAATTCGAAGGATTGGAACTTGATCGTCAAAGCCAAGGCAGACAAGGACCAGAATGTGAACTTGGTGGTGGGCGAGTCCGACGCTAAGAAGATGGATAATCTCGATTGCGAAGGACGCTTCACATATCTCTAAACCTTAACATACTGAAGAAAGCATTCCTTGGGAAGACCTCGTAGCCGTCTTCCCGTGCGGGGTTATTCACAGAATCGGCGAAACATGACACTTATACTCCGAATTTAAGAAAGAAAGAATTGAGTACTGTCAAGAGTACCAACTCGTTTGATCAAGGTAAACTCAGTGCTGCCTTGGACGCATGGTCTCCACAATCCTCGCGACGACAACACGTTTTAAGACTGTTGTAGCATTATCTAATGACCTTGTGCTCTGGGCCGGGCCAGCTTCTACAGTCTTTTCAGCATCTTCAGGGGCCTATGATAACGATTATTTGTGCGTGTTTGGTATATAAATACGTTTGGTACAGATCCCGACCTGAGCTCAAGCGGCTACCAGCAGAACGAATGCAACAATCTGTGCCAGCAGCAAGATATGATACTGGAAACACAACAGGCTGGACCTGCCGGCCCCTGCGTCTCCTAGTCAAGCAGTAGTGTTCTTCGCTCCACCCGCAGCTCCGGCGCCGTTAACCTTATCTACGATAAACTTGACTGCATCGTCTCCGTTCCTGGTCACGTATCCCAGGTGAACCTGAAGGTTGGCTCCGCTGTCGCAGAATGGGTCGCCGGTATCGCAGAAGGAGGTCATCTTGCTGGCAACCGCGCCACATGCGGCGTTGTCCTGCCTCGGGAAGACCTGCGGGTGTATCCGTTAGCCAACTCTGTTATCTTCGTTTGGTCCTTCCTCCGGGTATACTTACGCCATCCTTCTGGCTTGTTCCCGTGTTAAAAGGTTGGCCAACAACGTGGCTGGGATCGCCCATGAGCACGACGGCAGAGACTATGCTAGAGTTAGACCTTTTCTGCCCAGTTGTCAACACCATTATACGCACTCTTATCAGTGACATCGGCCGCTTGGGCTGGCGTGGCTGCGAACCCAGATTCGCTCGTTCCGCAGAGGACATCGGCCGTGACGTGCGCTCCCTGCATCACATTCAAAATTAGCTTCTGTCATCCAGCTAGACAAAGACATCCTACCTGGGAGTATCCCATCAACACCATCTTCGTCTGCGGGCATTGCTTCGCATAGTCCTGAACCAGCTTCGTCATGGCATCAACCCCGGCCTTTTGAGACGGCTGGTATGGGTTCAGTTGCGCCGGGTAGTCGACCGGTGTGATATCGGACCCGGGGATCTGGGCCTGGACCTTGGTCGCGACCTCGCCAATGATGCCCGTACCGGGCCTCTCGGTACTGGCACGAGCGACAATCATGTGCACGCCCGTCGCGCAGCCGGTAGCTTGCCGCTGCACAAGCGGACTGCCGGCGCCTTGCAAAGCGCCAAGAAAGCCTAAAGCCACGACCGGCGAGGCAACCATATTGAACTATCGAACGAAGGAAGGGACAAAAAACGTGGTTTTTAGAAACGTGGGCAGAAAACGAACACGAAAAAGAGTTTGGGAGGATGTCGCGCTGATTTTCCTTGCTAGTCTGCCGAAGCCAAAGTCGAGATGGGATGAGGGAATGCGATGCTGGCCATTCTTATACTGCATGGCAACTTGCGATGGCAGCCGTCAGCCCGAGGAGCCCATGGCACGATCGAGACGACCTCATCTCTATCGCGGGCCCAGATCTAACCGAGGCCTTTTTACCCCATTTGAGCTCATTTGCGACGGGAAATGCAAGGAGCGATGATGAGGAGAGCAGCAGAGTGGCTGAGAAACACAGGCTTTCCACCGCAAAATGCTTCTTCATGGCGGGGGCATCCCAGCCGTTGGAGGGCACATCTCAAAATGGAAGAGGAAGCGAAGTCCCAAACAAGCTATTCGGCTTCTCGGCCGAACGTTTGACGGAGAATTGCAGAGCCAACGGCGGTGGGCGGCTAGGTCTCAGTGTGGCGTGTTTCACTTTTTCCTGCGTGCTTCACCCAATCACGGACCAACAATCCCTTTTTCTGAGAGCTTGGAGATTCCCAGCTGCTTGGAAAGAAAAGACAAAACGGACGGCGGATGATCGGCTTCATGGTTCGTTGGCCTGGGCGAGCGTTAGCCTCGTGGAGAACCGATCCGGGAGATGCGACTGGTTGGTAGCGGTTATGATTCACGTCATGGGCCGTTCGATGGATCAATGGGCAGTCTAAACATTTGCTGGGATGACCTTTGATCTGGACCCTTGACGTCGGGGAGGCTTGGCGATGAGAAATGCGATTGGTTGAATTGAGGTGTCGGACAGAGGCTGGAGGCGGTGTTCATCCCAGCTGTGCAGCGTCGCTTGCAATTATCGCTTAACCAAGAGAGAGAGACAATACTCTGTTGCAATGATAGAAACTAGAGAAAACTTTTCATATTGATCTCTTTTCGAGTCTGTAATACAACGCCAAAATGAGGCCTACGCCGACGCTTGTCGGACTCCCGCGCGAGCTTCGGGACGAAATCATTTACCATACCATCGCCGCTGACGACCTTCGAGAGTCTGCGGAAAAGTTCACCCAAAATTATAACGACGCAGATGATAAGCACGGCTGGAAAAAGTGGCTAGCACTTCGCTCCGATCTGCTCCAACATGCGACACAGTCCAATAACCAGCCCCAGCACACATACAACTTCGTGTTGGCTATGATGTTAGTTAACCGGCAAATTCGCGATGAGACGAAAGATTTATTGGCCAAAGTAAATCCTCGGCTTTTCTTTCTTGATGTTCTGTGGCACCAGAATAAAAGTTTGTATTCGACATGGCTTCATGTACCCCCTCGTGGAGCGGGTGATATCCCCTTGATTAACGTGAGGGTATGTTTCTATAAGGAGACTCCAGAGAAAAGAGGCGACTGGTTGCCAGACGCTCATTTTTGGACGACAATGGTTCGAAACGACTCTGGGGATTTCCCGTTCCCACCATGGGAAAGCTGGGCAAATCGATTGGCTCTGTTCATGTACCCCCCGCGGAATGGGAGGAGCAGAAAGTCGGACAATAAGGTCTTGGAGAGATTTAGAAGACTGCCGGATCCAGGAACGATGATCCTGATGCCTACCTTTCTTCGTAATCCTTCAGCTCTCGCTACGTACGAGGTCGAACATTTGCTGACAAATGACTAGTTTGACGATGATCGATGAACACGAGATTTACGAGACGTGAGACTCTAATTGAAAAGCCGACAATTGGAATTGCCGCGATATGGTTCAATTAGACTGCAGGAGAAGAACACGAAAATGTTGGGTCTAAAACCATTCGACGAGACCTCCAAGCAATGGGTCGGAGTCTATGTGTAGTACATTTCATCTCGACTGGGGTGCAGCTCATAGTACACATGTCATAACGAACGCAAGTATGCAGCAACTCTCCGAGCCGGTATGGCTATAAGCGTCCATAGCCCTGCGAACGCCGATTCACCAACCCCTTTTGGCCTTCTGGGCATAGACGGACACTTCAAAGCTGTCATCAGCTTTGCGCTTGTTGACAACTTGTCTTTCTCCCACAATGACGACTTCGGGGTCTTCATCCTTTTTGTTTCTAGCTTCGACTTCCTCCTCTTCGTCTTCTTCATCGTCATCTTCCTCTTCGGTGCTCTCATAGTCCTCCACCGGGCCGCCTGATTTCTCCACGCTCTCACTAGCCCTATGAGCACCTCTTTGACACCCTTCAGCATCCCCCGGTTCGTCGCAGCATTCCCATTTAAACGCCTCCAGGTACATCTCGCGATTTTCAGCTGTGTCAATGGGGCCGTGACATCTTTCGTCGTGATCAGCCCAGGTATCGTCGTCATAGTCTGGCTCAAGGAGTCCTATTCCAGAAAACGGACACGTTAATGACGCGTTTAACGATTCCTGATGAATTCACGAACCATCATGATACCGGCAATCGCCCCGGTGAGACGTGTCAGCATCAAATGCCTCCTTGCAATCAACGCAGATAGCCAGCGGCTTAGCTGGTTCCCCTGACCGCAGTACCTCAAGCCGTCTGCCGATATCCTGGTCAATCAAGTTCTGGTGCATATCATGGATCTTTCGCTTGACGATGCTGTCCTGAGAAAGGAATCTCAGGATAGCCTGCGCATGCTCCAGCGAGATCGTTGACATGTCACCCGCTTGCGGGCCATAGTACGGGTAGGGCATGTCTGCCTTGCGTGAGCACTCGAACGGCTTGGATTCACGCGTGTCTTGGCGTCAAATGCGCCCCTCATGCGCCCGCTTAGCTACATCCATCTGTCAGTACATGCACGTTCGATTTGACAAGTGACGTAAGACGAGAAGTAGCGGTATACCTTAATTGTCGTCTGGAAAGGTCTAGACGCAACGTCGGATGAACAGGACCGCATGGGACTTCTCGACAGATATGCAGGCTGTGACTTGTTGGTGACACGAAAGAGAGGTGAACAGGGGGAAACAAGACTCCACCGCGGCAAACCTTCAACGCGCTTCCGCGAGCATCTTTACGCGTCCCATCACCCTAGTTCCACACACCAATCAACATGATTGGCACCACTTAGGCATTGATTGACCACCGCCCGACGGAAATAGCAGCAAGAAAAGGAACTATCCGTCGGAGCGTTCATCCAACTCCAGCAGCACACGCGCTCTCTCTCTCTTCTCACCTCATCCTTTCCGCCCGTTGGGCTTTTCCCCTTCCCAGCGCCGATCAGGGTTCGTCGTCCCCGGGGAGGCACGGAACCGGCATCCGGCCCATGCACAATCGGACCCCCATCCCCTAGAACCCATTGGACGCACGAACAGACAGCATGCAAAGTGCCTTGCGCCCCCGTTCTCTTTACCGCCCAACCGGCCCTGTAAGCATGCGTGTCGCTCGCCTGGCATGCCGCGGGGAGGGGGGCAGGAGGCAGGGCCGGGGTCGGTCGGCGGCGGTGGTGGTGGTGGTGGGCAGCACACATCTATCCGTACGGCGACACAACAGGGCCAACTGCCCATCAGCTCTTCCCGCCGAACCCCATTGGCCGCCCCCGATGTGTCTTATGCTAGGCTGCTTACGGTGTCCCTTGCAGAGTGCGCGCTGCAGATGATATCGCATTCTGACTGGGAGAGCACACAAGGGAAATCCGGAAGAGGGTAACAAGTCCATCCCATCCCATCTCACCACATGTGTGCGTGTGCGTGAAAAAATGCGGAATGCATGCATGGGTCAAGTCGGGCATGCATCTCGCCACCGCCTTTGGGAATCTCGATTTGCATTTGCAACGCTGTCAAAAGTGCGGTCGCTGCTGCTGCTGGCTGTCCTTTAACCTGTGGGAGACGAGGCAACTGGGTTGCCTCGTGCCGGCAGAAACTCTGCCATCGGTTGATCAGCTCATTTTTCGTCCCCTGCAAGAGTGTTCAAACTTCAATGCGTGCCCGGTTCTTGTGTAACACGCAATCGGGCTGCCCCGTTGATCAATTTACGTCTCTCTGGCCTCTCCTTTCGTTTTGTTGTTCGAATCATAAGGTACAATGACTTGCTTTGCCTCCCATCCCATGACCAAAATGCCCGCTTCCCATGCCCTCCCCCGAGTGAGAGTTCTGTGCCACACTAAAAATCATGTGCTGTGCCGTATGCGCAGTGTCGTGCTCGAAATCGGCTTCCCGCTGTGCTGAGAATGACTGACTCCCCGCTCCCCCCCTCTCAAAAAGAGGTGACCAACTAACAAAAGTCCAAGTAAATTCCAAAATGGCTGTTTGCGTTGTGTGTGTGTGCATGTATGCGTGTGTTGCCTCCCCCTTTCCCAACACCCAGAGCTGTGTCTGTGTCTGTGTTCCCCGTCATCAACAAGGCCACTTGTGTGTGTGTGCCCATTTTGTGAACAAATTCCCAATGCTGTGCCTCCCAGTGAAGGAAAGGAAAAAAATCATTAAAAACCATGTGTCGTCTGTCGCTGCTCCTCCCAACACAACAAGTGCCCAATGCCCTTGCCAACAACAATAAAGCCCATCATCTCGCGTATCTGGGCTGTGACCGTTGACCGACCAGACCGCAGCGCCGCGGAAGGGACCGGGAACCATCCGATTGCTCGAAACAAGAACCACGCCCAAAAGAAAATACGGATTCTTTTCCCCTTGACCGGTCTATCAAACTCGGATCCAAGAGAGCGAAGTGCGCCCGAGCAAGAACTTTTTTCCTTTGGTCTCTTCCCTCTTTTTTTTTCTTCGTGCCGTGCCGTCCCGTGCCTGCCCCCTGATTGCGTGTTGGGCGACAACCGAGAAAGAAACACCAAACTAAAAACAGATCCAAACAACTCTTTTTCAA
Source organism: Colletotrichum fructicola Nara gc5 (assembly GCF_000319635.2). Classification (NCBI taxonomy): domain Eukaryota; kingdom Fungi; phylum Ascomycota; class Sordariomycetes; order Glomerellales; family Glomerellaceae; genus Colletotrichum; species Colletotrichum fructicola. The sequence continues at coordinate 3,803,093 of NW_027094057.1, forward strand.
CGTCATTGGAAAAAAGGTCCAAGCGGGATGGTGCTCCCGTCAATGCCGCCCGTTGGCTTGCGAATGCTGCTGCGGTTGTTGTTGCTGCTGCTGCTGCTGATGGTGATGATGCATGTCGTCGTGGTTGCTGCTCCCGGGCGAGTGCTCCGAGGAGTCGCCGTCGTCATCGTCATCATCGTCGTCGTCGTCATCTAACGATGTGTCGTCGAGATCCAGCGAGTCCTCATCGAGGTCCGAGAAGTCTCCGCGGCCCTTCTTGCTCCTGTCCGGGTTGGACTCGTGGCGGCCGGGCGTGCAGCCCCGTGCCTTGCCCGTCTCCCGGCAGCAACACCACCGGAATGCCTCCGGGTGTCTGGCGCGGATGGGCTCCGTGTCCAGGTCGTACAGCGCCATTTCCGCCGGCTCACGGTCGATGGCGCTCTCATCCATTAGTTCCAGCTCGCCTAGACGAGTCATGGTCAGTTCAGGTAACCGAGAAAGCTCACTATCTCATCCCCCTAACCCAAAAACCCCATCAAAAAAAGACAAGCAGTACGGCAGTGACGAAAATAGCAGCTGTCTTGATGACAAAGTGAGCAGAAAAAAAGAGAGAGAAGAGGACGAAACAGGAAGTAAGTATTCTCTTACCCGAGTGGTACCAGCAAGCGCCTAGTTGGTTCTGGTCTTCGGTGAAGATCTCATCGCACTGAAGACAGATCTTCGGTTCCCCGACGGCTTTCCTCTTGGTTGAGCCCATAGTGGTGGTGATGGCGCTGGCGTTGCGGATGACCTCCTGTCCGCAGAGTTGCTGCTCGTAGTGCATGAGCCTGTAGTAGTTCCGCAGGGCCTTCTCCCGCGTGCTCGCGTCCACGCACAGTGCCACGAGGATGGAGCGTGCAGTGTTGCCGGACGCCCCTTCGAGCGGTTCGATGCCCGAGTCGAAGAGCGGCGGCTCGATGGTTGTTGACGATGCTGCGATGTCCATTGCCGTTGACATGGCGCCACCCTGTGGAGGGTAAGCTCGAGGCTTTGGTGGTTTATGGGGATGGGTTTGATTTTCTGGGGAAGAGATATTTGAGGCTCCTCGGCTCTTTTTGGGGGGTTATTTCTGGGTTCTGGGTTCAGTCGCCGGAAGCCCTTCCCCGGATGTGTCAGCTCACGGATGCATTAGCCAGGGAAAAAAAATAAAGAGGTGTCTTCAAGGGGGGTGGAGGCGTTGGGGATGCGGATGGTACGGCCGGCGGTAGTGTAGTGTACAGATAGAGATGGATGGGCAGCAAGCGGGAAGGGTGGTTGACTGGGGATGCGCGGCTGCGTGAGTGGTGGACAGAGGGCGGGTTGTTGAACGTGGATAAGACGGAACGGAAGCAACTGGGCAAAAGAGGACAGAAGTGGGAAGATGAGTGGACAGTCTGACGGGCGGGCGAGCAGAAAGCGAACAAGACGGGAGTGAGTGGAAGTGTTCAATGAGAGTCAGAAGGCTTCCCCCGTCCGTACCGATATGCGATAACAGATACGGCGGCTGGGACGGACGGCCCCTCTGGCCCTTTTTCTGCCGGCCGGCCCTTGGGGGGGGCGAGACCAACAAAAGACTTGTTTGATGGGGCCTTTGTTATGGAGCAATTAACGGAGTACGGAGCATGAACTGGGAAGGGGTGGAAAGGGTCTGGTCTGGTTGGAAGGGGTGGTGGGAGGGAAGAAAGGCAGGCTGCTGGATGGCTGGCTGAGGTGAGGTGACGAGACGAGACGAGATGGAGGGGAGGGGCCCGGCCGGGGAGAGAATCACGCAGACTCCAGCGTTCCATGGTGGCAGCATGTGCATTGCCGGGACGGAGGAGATGGGGATGGGTTGATGGGGGTGCTCTTTTTTGGTGTGTGTGGATGATCCACGACGGCCGACCGGCGTCTGTTCATGACCTCACGGAACGTGAGAGAACTGTGACCGCCAGCCCAGCAAATAGGAAAGCAGCAGCAGAAGCAGCATTGCAAGCATGGGGAAAGAGAGCGAGCAACGGGGACGGCAACGGCAGCGGCAGCAAGACGCAGCAGCCAGCATTGCAGCAGCAGCAGCAGGCGGCGCACGGCGGGCGGAGCGGCGGCGGCGGGCGGCGACTAGACAGACTCAGACTAATACCTTGCGGGGACCATGTCGATTTGGCCTTAATTGAGGTACATGGTCCATCAGGGCTGTATTTGCGTGCTGCAAGGTGCCCGTTTGAGCAATCGAGGAAGGGATCCAGGGCCGGGCTCGTGACCATTCACGATTTTCTGTCATATTTCGAACCAGAGACCGAGACGAGACAGACTTTGTTACCGACGGTCAACAGGTTTCTCTCACCTTCTCTTTGCCCAGCCTGCCTGCTGCTGGGCATCCATGAGCATGACAGACTGTGTGTGTGAAGTGAATGACATGCCACGACGCAGGCAGCGCGGCCGCGGTGCTGGCTGGCTGCCCGGATACAGGGTATGCATCGTAGGTGTGTGCGTGTGCTGCGATGTGCTGTATCCGAACCGTATGTACCGTACATACGGCTGTTGTGTTCTGTTCTGTTTCCGTGGGCCATGCCATGCCATGCCATCTAGCATCATGCCAGGTCGACATACGTGCGTGTTCTGCCGTCCGGTGCCCATGCCACTGAATGTCTCGCAGATCAGATGAGTGGTGGTGAGCATGCCAGCAAATCACGGTTCTCCGGGCGCCACGATGGATTGACTCTTCAATTGAAACTGGGGAATCTGCGCTGGCCGTGCTGACTGATGTGATGGATTGACCGGGGACGGGGACGGGACGGAATCTGGGCCGCTCCAGCTTTTCCCTGTTGCTGCTGTATGTTCCGATCCGTATCGTACGTACGTGCCTTTTCTCATGCATTGCACTGCAGGTTTTCCCTCCTCCCAGGTCCCTGATTTCCTCCAAGAGTGTGTGGAATCGGGGATGGGGGGGAGAAGAGTCCCCGAAAAGGGAACGAAGGGTGTGCATGGCGTCATGTACGACGGTCAAATGCAGGCACCGATGGTCTGCCGCGGCGTCAATGTCGCAAGGGAACTGGGGAGATTGGATGGGCGCTTTCCTTGGAGACTGGAGATTCTTGCCTCTGTCTTTGGTAGAGAGAGAGAGGGTGGTGGGAAGGGTGAGAAGGCGGAACATGGGAAACATTGGAACATTGGACATGGATGCGGGCAGCAGAGGAGACGCAGAGTTAGGGCTGTCAATCCAATCGAATTCCAGCTTCATTTTTGAAGATGGGGAATTATTTGGGGAACGGGGGTGGGAGGGGTGTGTACCTTGTCACTTTTGTGTGGGTGGCCAGGCGGATTTTGAAGCGCAAAGCGCGCGTAGCGACAGTAAAATAATCCGCAGTTGGCGGTTCATCCAGTCAAAGACCGGAGATTCAGTCAGTCGGCAGGGGACCTCCTACGACTCAGGCCAAAGGAGCAAGATCAGCAAAGAGGAACCAGAAAAATCAAGGCGTCCAGACCGGACTCAAGCCGGGGGGGTCATGTTCCAACAGCAACAGCATCAAGAGCCCAACAATCAATCAATCCATCAATCAATCAACCAGCCAGTCAGTGCCAACATGGTACGAACACGCCAATGCCAGATGGTCAGCGCCAGTGCCAGATCGGGGCCAATGTCCGTTGGCCGGACTCGATGAACCGTCTCCTTCGGGGAAGCGAACTACATCAACAAAGAGTCAGACCTCATCGCCAAACATCCAGGAACAGACGTTTGTTTCCCGTAAACAAGACTAATCACATCGCACACATAGTCCCATCAATCCCCAAATCGAACTGCAGTCCCGGCCGCACGGTCAGTCGGCTGCCCTCCCCGAGATCTGGTCATGTATGCGACCATCCATATTCGTCCAAGGCTCGTCGAGGGAAGACAGCAAGCACGTTGAGCACAACGCGGGTGCGCCGCCCATCCACCCTGCCAGCGGGCCGATCCTGTTCTTGGCTCCGTCCTCTAAATTCGAAATAACTAGCCTGGGGCGGGCGGACGATGGGGCCGCAGACTTGGTCGGGTCCCCCGTTTTTTTCTTTTTGCTTTTGCTTTTTGGGCACCAAAAACTTATTTCGAGCCTGTTGGGATTCGTCAATGAGCGACGAGATTCCGCCCAGCCGGGCAGGGCCTTTGACTAAACACCACAAGATCGGAAGAAGAAAAGACGGCGCCACACCGAGTTGTCTGAGGGTCGTTCGGTGAGAACTCGCGCACGTCGTCCGGCGCGGCTATTGGTGGCCGGGCATGCATCTCGGCCGTCTCATCTAAGGCGCCTCGGCTTCGTTGGCATACTCGGTGAAGAGATGGCATGATGCCTTCGTGCTAGAGAGAGCCGACAAGTGATTAGATGCGGCTGTGATCACTTCACTGGGCAAACAGTGTTAACCGAGCCGGAAGCACCCCTGCACTGCTGGCGGCGTGCGTTAAGCCGCGCCATCAACCCCGGCCTTTGCCGACGACGGCTGCTTGTTGATCTTAGATTGACGGGTCATTGATTTTGGAATGGACGACCGGTCTGGATGTGTTTCACTCGGAGAATATGTCTGTATGCGAAGTCGATATCGATGACACTGTGACACTAGGCTGCAGTAACATCCAGTCAAATCGTTGATGTCACAGCTGACGAGAGACCCAGGGAGGCAAGCGAAGCTGACATGGGGCAGTTGAGCCGACTTGAAAACTCGATTTACCGTCCTGATTATGCGTCTTGTTGGGCAGATTATCAATCTCTCTGTGTTGTTGTCTTGGGCTGAAGGACGCCACCCACATCTTGTTAGCCCAATGTCTTGAGTCTTCACGATAGTCCCCTATTACCCAGCATTTTGGTCCACTAACCACCACTGTTTCCCCCGCCATCCCAAACACGCCAGATTCTCCCTACCTTTGGTCTTGACACCAGACTGGAATCAACACAACCAGGAACATGCCATCGCGTCTTTCCCCGTCATCTATCACAAAAACTAAGTCGCCGCTGGTAAAACGCACACCAAATCCGGCCACTGACGTTGAACGTTTACTTCTGCACCGGCCCCCATTGTCTTGGACACTGTCTCGCTAGCCCAAGCAAGGGAAAGAGGGAGAATTTCTCTTCCCTTTGTCAGCGGAGGCAGCCCGACCGGCAGGAAGACGACGCAGCGGTTGTCTTTTGCGCGTGTCTCACCCTCTTTCCATGCCAGCGGTACGCCGTCCCGCCCAGCCGTTTTGCTATTCGCCTGCGAAGCCCATTAGTCCGCCTCACCTGTCTGACCCCCCAGAAGCGATTGATTCATCCTTCACCGCCTTGATTCGAAATGGATTGTCACCCCTTCACGTAGTGGTCCGTTGTTGATTGTGTTTGAACATCTGATTGAACAGTATCCGAAGACTTTTTGGAACATGAACAGGGACATATCCACCGAATGGGGTTCTCATCTCGCGTTACACAAAGATCTAGCACGCAACTCTCGTGTAACGCGACAAGGACGCAACAAGGCCCGCCCCTTCAATCCTGGCGCATGTAGAACAACCCGCTACTTACCTCTACCAACACTGCTAAATCACTCGGTAATCAGAAAGATCAGAAACACCAAGAAAAAAGACCAACGCCCAAAATCCGCCCCCATCCTCCCATCTTACACAGAGTTCGTCACCACCAACAGCCCCAGCCGGATAAGACACTGCGGCCAGAAAATCGACCCATCTCCTCCGAATACCTGGAATCGCGCTGTCTCAGCGACGCAACCCCCCTTCGGGAACCAGCTGGACAGGGTTTCTCCAGCGCTTGCGACGATACCCCCCGTACCCAGCAAATCTTTTAACCTCGTCCTTTAAGCGATGCGCCGCCGCACGTCATTCCAGCAGCCTAGAAGAGCGCCCCCAATCCCCGACAAGACCCCCAAAAGACGCCCCCAAACAGAACTCCACCGGTTCGTCTCCCTTTCTTCGGGTGCTCCCCGTGCCGGTACAGCACGCATTCCTGAGCGCCCCGGTACCGTCTGGGCCTCCCTGGACTGGTGATTCCTCAGCGCAGAAATATTATCCGAATCACTTGTCTTGTCTTGTCTCGTCTCAACCACCTCATCAAATCGCCTGATATCTCAAATCCGCTTGCGATGACTGGATCGGGGCATATTCGTAGACGACGGCGGCCTCACGATGTTTCGTTTGTCAAATGTGAGGCTTCAACATCTGCTTGCTGCGGGTTTATGGATAGGTAGGGCGCAGATCAGCATTGCTCTTGCGGTGTTTAGACGATCTGTCTGCAAGACTTCGCCTTGTCCTGCCAGAGACAGGCCACACAGGACAGGCATCCCATGTTCACTGCACTTCAAGGCCCACGATAGTGGGTTAGACACCAACCAACGAGGGTGATTGTACCGAAAATACAGGCTTTGCCTGCCAGCGTCAATTCACGATACATTGAATGGACAAATCACTGTAAGAACTTCCCAGCACAATCTTCATTCTACCTTGGATCTACTCATCTCGAGGTGGCGCGACGTGGATCTCCCAGTATTTCATCACATCCTTCGGAATTCTCTCCTTTTGCTCTTCCGTCCGAGTGTCCTCGCCATATTCCTGATGCGTAGGCCCCTCAGAAAGCACTCCTCCTCTTGTGCCATTCCTCAAGAAGTCAAGAAACTCCATCGAAATTCTCACATACTCCCTCAAACCCTCATTAACATTAATCGTAGCCCCGGTCGTCCACCTCAACAACAAAGGTTCAATCAGCGGCGCGTCCGTAACACTAGGATGGCTCGTCTTCATACTCGTCAGGAACCAACTGGAGCCAACCCTCTTGAGCACATCCTTCACAATGTCTCTCACGGTATCGAAGTGCGGCCTCCCAAAGAACATCGTAACCTTCTTCGACCACGAGTCCGAGTGAACCACCAAGATAGGCACGTCGATATCCGTGTTCAACCGCCCGCTACTCTTGCCCGGATCGAGAATGATACCGCCGACGGCTGGGTTTTCGTCCGTTGTCGCGCCTCGGAGGACCTGCAACGCGCCCGTGGCACCGAACGAGTGGCCCGCGATGACCGTCTCCGAGAAGTTGAGGCGGTTCGCCCACTGCTCCAGATCCTTGCCCTCTTTTCTGGCGTTTCTCTCAAAGATGTCTCCGCCACGGCCGGCATCGAGTGATCTCAACACGGCAATCGTCTCCTCAATCTCCGCCTGGCGGAAGGCGAGCTGCTCAAACTTGAAATCGTCGTCTTCCATCTCCTTTCCGCCGCGGAGTTCCTTCTTGTTGAGATACATCACCCTCCTCTCCCCACTCGGAGTGGTGACAACGGACCCGGGGCCGCTGCCGTCACGGTGCTCAACCGCGGCTACGATGACCCCGGAGCTTGCTAGCTCGCCGCAGTAGTGCGTGTAATCCGTCCTCGAGCTAGCTTGCCCGTGCGACAACACCACAACGGGAAACCTCTCTCCAGACTTATCGTCGAGAGGCACCAGTGGGACGTCCACCTCGGCCGGGATGGTGATACTCCCAGCAATAGCCCATAATGCAAACGTGAAGATTGGTCTCGAGATGAAGTTGTTGAAGTGCGCTGCGCGAGCATACCCTTCTGCGGTTAAGCTGACAGGCTTGGGAATCCAGTAGTGACGTGGTCGTCTCCCTCGTACATCCTTGATCGTAGGGTAGTAGAGTGTGAAGAGGACAGTCTCGAGCTCGAAGGCAGCCTTGCCGTCCTTGAAGACCAAATCACTCGTTTTCCGTGGTGATGTGACGGCAACTTCGACATCAATCGCGCCAACACCGTAGCGTCCAGAGTATCCGGGCAATTTGGACGCCAAGAGAGGCGATCGGATGATGAGGCAGTAGAGCACATAGAGCCCGATGAAGGTCCAGATGATGTAGCCCCAGGCAACCCTCGGCTTCAAGAGGTCAACAGCTCTTCGCGACAAAGCTTTCCCCCAAGGCTGCGCCGTGGTCATCCATTTTGGAGTTGTGTCCATGGCCCTGTCTGGTGTACCTAGCAGCGAAGGCTCGTCGAAGTACGGCAGCGGAGAGTCCGGATGCTGGAAAGTTTGCGGTTCGTCGAGGGGTTCAAGTTCAACGTCGACGTCTCTGTATTCTGGCGGGGGCTGCGGTGCCATCTTGGATGATGGGCTATTCACATACTTAGGCTATCGTAGTGTCTGGATTTGTTCGATAGATGTTGATGACATGATGATGGCAGCGGAGGGATCCGCACGTCTAAGATGTTCATCTCGTTCGGGTGTGGCGGTGGTCATTACGTCATCGCCTACGACTTTGGCTTTGGCCGCCATGAGGTGCGACACAAGAACATTGACCCCAAGTTCGTGTCATTCATAGGTCGTTTTGTTGTGCTGAGTGACTACGCTCATTCACAACACAATGAGCATGGTCACAGAAGTATCGTGTAGCTCCCACAAGCCTCGGCTGATGATGGCATCTACAACTGAACAGTACGCCGTTGTAAGTAGCTAAATAAAGACATTATGTCAGCAGAGTTGCGTCCTCGTGTGACCGACCCCCTGACTTTCCCCAAGAAAGTCAGGAAAAAGCAACATTGTCGAGCCTCCCCTCCAAAAAGTCGCTATTTCCGACAGTCGCGGGGTGGGCCTCTCTCCCTCACGCGTCAAACTTTCTTCTCCAACGCGCTTCGTCGTCGCAGACAAACCACCCTGACGCTTCGCGATCCATTCTTTTCCGAGACAGGTTCTCGTTACCATCAGACTTTCTTTTCAAGTCCAAGTTGAGCATAGTTACTTGCGCAGCGCGGCGACAGACGCGATGCCAATTTTCCAGGATGGAAGTGTGGATCAGGAACTAGACGTCATCAGGGGTATGCCCGAAGGCATGGCGCGAACGGTCCTGATCTCGCTGTGTGGGGAGCGGGAGACCAGGAAGAAGGCCGTTGAGATGGCACGGCAACTTCTTGGAAGTCAGGCGAAAATTTCGGCCATGGCAACGACTAGCGGGTCTGCGAAGCCTGCGAGCTTGGTTTGCAGCCGATGTCACCAGCGAGTTGAAGGCGACAAGCAAGAACCCGATGCTTGTAAATACCATCCAGGTACGTGACCTTTCAGCGAGCACGAACATCGTCGACTTACAACATTTTACAGGAGAGTTTGAACTGGATGAGTCTAGTAAAGAATGGGATTCGATTGACATCTGGGACGAGAACGACTGGGAACAGTTGGATGATGACCCGTGCTGGAAAGAAGACAAGCCGGACGGCTTCAAGTGGAGTTGCTGCGAGAGGAATGGGAACGTCGAGGGTTGCGAGAGGGGCCCGCACATCACGGAGACGAACCTGGCGGGTGTGAGCAACCTTGGCAGTGGCACAGGGTGGAGACCTGAGTTGGTCAACGATGATGGACCTGACGTTCAAGTCCTGGGTGAGAGGTCTTCTAACAAGCGGAAATCTGATGGGGACATTGTTGGCCTTAATGGACACAAAGATAAGAAAGGGGCAGATGGATACGGAATCGGTATCTTCGAATAGGACGCTTTCATGCCATACAGAGTTTGACGTCGTCATATGGCAAGAGTGTGCTAGTATGCGTTGATTAGAAATACAACATGGCCCTGATGACAACCGGTTACCTGTCTGGAACCTCCAGAGCATTCTAGCAGACTCTTCACAGGTCAAGTCCGCATTCTTAGAGTTCTGCAACCCCATCAGCTGCTCTAAAATCTGGGTGAAGAGCCAGGCTCGATCCCTTCCCAAGATGAAGGGAAAATAGACTCAACTAAGTTCCAGGCACAGACGCCGTCGACCCATTTGTCCCTGGCGGCAGTTGTCAAGCAAGGTTGAAAGCAACCACCTGGAGCAAACCTTGGCCAAATTATCTGGTAGACCAACCTGGTTCCGGCCAAGGTCACATGAGCGAGCGCGTTAGTGAGTCATCGAAGTATCGGATTGACCTCTAGACGTTCGACACGCTCAATGTAGAGACCTTTCAAGTTGACTTAAATCTGCAGAGGTCCCCAGTCAAGTTCCTAAATTTCCTTTGGGTTCTATGCTAATCGTCCAGGTAGCGAGTGCACAGTACAGGCCAGCAAGCGGACACCGAACAACACATACCAGGAAACCATGCAGGTCGAACAGATAGGTCCAAATTATGCATAAAGACTTGAGATTCCACATAGCTTTTGCTGAAATAAGCTCCGGACCGCTCCAGATTCAAACTTCCAGCCTCGTATTGTCACTTGGCATGACCCAACCAAGGGACTTTGAACTAGATGACAGGTTCAAGGTTTACACGATAAATGGACGCCGCCACCGTAACGGGACTCGCAGAAATGTAGTTTCCCTGGGTTTCTCGGACCCGCCCTCCGGAAGACAAGATCTGTATGGTCGTTCGACGGCACTCGTCTTCACGCCGGGTGATTTTGTGTTTCGTTCAAATCCGGCCAGCTCAGTGGAATAGAATTGGTAGAAGTCCAACCGCGAGTCCCTCCCAAAACGCAACAACCACAAAACAGGCCAGAAACCCAGAGACCGCCAAAACCAAAAGGGCCGTCCTATGGTTACCTATGGCTTTTCGGTGTGTCACAACACTACTTCTCAGGGCGACGGAGCCGGACTCCGAAGCTCCCTGTGATGTTGCCTGGGAACCTTATCTTCGGTGAATGCTAAGCCAAGTGGGCCAGGAACGCAAATCTCCTTTTCAACCCTTCTGTATTTTCAACTCCGCAACTCTTCTTCCGTTTTACCCTGGTACATTTTTCACCTTTCTGTCCTGCCACCCCTTCATCTCTTGAACCTTGTCCTTGCCTCATCCCAATCCAGCCAGCCCTTCGTTTCGTGTCAGCTACCTCTACGCCTTTCCTGTCATTTCCCCCTCTCCCAGAATATATATAAACCCAGTCTCACTCACTCTCACTTCCCTTCCAATCTCTCCATCATTCTTACTCAACATCCTTACTCAACATCTTTATCCAACATACTTATCCACCCACTCTACCTCCTTACCTCCCAAATCTCTACCTCCCAACTTTCTACCTCCCAACTCTCTACCTCCCAACTCTCTACCTCCCAACTCTCTACCTTCTTACCTCCCGACTTCCCTCACACGTCTCTTCATCTATATTACTATCTGCTGCCACTTCTTACCATCTACTGCTATTTCTTAACTACACTCCCATTTCCTGCCATTTATTTCTTTCTTTCTACATCTCTCCTTCACATTTACTACTATATGTTACCACTTACTGCCAGTCTTACCATTTACTGCCATTTATTACTATCTACTGCTATTTTCCATGTCTTCACATCCCTTGCTATTTTTGTCTACATCTCTTCAACACATCTACTGTCATATCTTACCATTTACTGCCACTGTTACCATCTACTGCGATTTCTTTCCATCTACTTCCATTTCTTACCATTAACTGCCACTTCTTTCTACATCTCGTCTTCACATCTACTGCTATTTCCTGCTATTTGTTTTCACTTCTTCTTATTTATTGTCGCCTCTTACCATTTACTGTCATTTCTTCCTACTTTACCTATCTTCTTCACATTTATAACTTTACTGCCATTTCTTCCAATGTCTTTTCTTCTCTATTGCTATCTATTGTCATTTATTCCTTCGTCAAACTCTCCCTTCCATCTTCGTCTCTCTCTCCTCTATCTCCTTCTCTCTCCCTCCCTATCTCCGTCTCTCTTATTTACAAGAAAAACAAACGACAAGTCAAAAGAAAAGAAACAAAAAAGGACAAGAACCAAAAGACAAGAAAAAAAAAGGCAAGAGCAAGAACTCCCAGAAACAAGCAAATACGAGATGAACAAAAAATGAAATAAAGCAAAAACAGGAAGAACAAAGAATGCTCAGAAACAAAACAAAACAAATCTTCCTCACTCTATCCCCCAACTCTCCCTCCTGGCTGAGCCTTCCTCCTCAGCTTCCGCTATGGCCCCGGTGAGCCTATCACTACTTCTCTGGGTAACGAAGACGGACTCCAAACCTCCCCGCGGTGTTACCTGGGAACTTCCTCCATTGCGAGGATGCTGAGCCCAAGTGGGCTGGAGACGCAATTCTTTGTATTTAGATTGGGCTATCCCATACGATGTCTTCATTTGTGATGTTTACCTTTGTCCTTCGATCTCCCCTTACCTACCTCCAAACCATCATCTGTCCGCCAGCACCCTTCCCTCCTTTGTCAATTACCTACTACTGTTCCGCTACCCTGTAGACATAGTCCACGCAATGTTCATCGACCTTGCTGGTAGTTTGGTCAGCTAGGCCTCGGCAACCACAAGAAACACAAACCTTAAATAGCACATGTTGGTTGCGCTCGGTTGCTGTACAGCTTTGATGTGTAGAGTGAAGCCTGCCGGTCTGGCACCTGCTGAGGAAGACGCCCCGACAACATGTAAGTACAAGTCACAATCAATTGATACGTTTCTTGTGCATGGTCGCATCCACAAGCTCCCGCCTACAGCTCGGTTCGGGCTTCGTTCTCATGTCAAATGAATGCAAGTTCATTAAAAGCTGTACCTCAGACTAACTAAGAAACCGAAAATCATCAAGCGCCCGCGAGCCATGTCGCTAGTCTTACAAAACGCCGGTCTCCATCCCTCTTACACGTCCATGCATCGTCAATTGTACATGCTAGTCGTTTATCCCTCTAACCCATGGTCGATCAAATGAGACTCATGTGGTGGCAGCAGCATGTCCACTCGCCGCCAGGCTCCTGCTTCCATACACTGTTGCAGATGCCCTCGGTCGCGACCAGCTTCTTTCCCTTCTGGCGCCATGCGGTGACTTTGTAGACCAAACTCGAGCTCATCAGGTCGATCTCGACGAACTCAGGGTCGTCTTGGATGCGGTATGCCGTCCAGGGTTCCCAGTCGTCAAGGTGCTCTTGCAGGGTGGGCTTCGATTTCGGTGAGTAGACCTTGTCGCCCGGGTGGGAGAGGACGGCGTCCTTGTCGAGGTACTTGCGGAGGGCCTTGGGCTTGTTGTCGCACATGGCGCGCCAGAGAAGCGTCTCGGCCTCGATTGTGTCTTCCTTGTTGCGGGAGTAGATGGTTCCCGACTTCGACTCGTTCTCGTCGCCCATGTTGATGTATGTTTATGTGGCTTATTCGTGTAGTCTTGGTATATTCGGCAACAAAGTTGTCTCTTTTTTCTATCGCGGGGTTCAGTCGAGAGAGAAAAGTTTGACACAGCGCTCGCGCACTTGGGGCTCGATCGCCTTTATGACATCGCCCAGAGCTCTGGCCTCCAGTGACGACTCCAGCTCCAAAAACAGGAAATCCCGGTTGTCGTTGGGCGGATGTGATTGGCGCTGCGGGGTCATGCTTTCGGCACACATTCGTAGCCCCTTGACGTCACACTCGACGGAAGGGGCTCAGGCATCTCACTGCGGGGAGCTCTTGACAGGGGTCGGAAGCAGGTTATTTCGCTGGTCGGTGTTCTAGACCATCCCATCAGAACAATGTCAGTTCGCCCTTTCTACGGTCATTTTGTGCGACTCTGATGTAACAGGTGCACTGACGGTCCGGGGACAGCCCGGCTGAGACTTTTCGGATTGCTAGCGCTGGCGGGCGCCGCGACGTTGTAGCCGGCTCAGCCCGCCAGATCGTGGGGCTGGTTGGCTTTGACTTCGATCCGGTGGTCACCTTTGGTGTTTGACGGGGCGCCATTTTGACCTTGGAAACATCTAGACTCTAGTCGACCGAGCTCTCTTCGACGACATGTTTGGAAATTTCCGTACTTGTTTCTTTCACCAAGTCGTTCTCCCTTAACTGCAGCCTGATTACTAGCTGTTCAAACTTAGCTGGAAAGCGGACCACGATGTTGTCTATTGAGACGACGGGGGATTGCATCACAACGTTGTTTATCACAGAAAATGATTAAATTTTCTGAGGCAAAATGATTGCTGTGCTCTCTCTCAGAAAATGACCACGCTGGATTCACAGCAGTCAGACTCACCGTGGAAAGTTGAACGCCGTCGTATGACGTCATCGTTCTTGAACAGGGCTCAGCCCGAGAAAGGAGTGAGCCAAACACCGGTCAACTGCTTCACGACAGACGTGTAATTTTACCATCTTCTGTCGCCAACTTCAAACTTCAGAGGAAGATCAAATTTGACTTGCCTCATCTTATCGACTGCTGCTTCAATGATAACGTTTTAAGTCGGGAGAAGCAAAGGCTGTTGGAGCGGGAGGGGACGAACACAGGCGTGGGTGGACAGATATGTGTGCAAGTCGCACGCGCCGCCGTCCATATCCCAAGTACTCAGTGACCGATTTAAGGAATATTTTATGCTGCGGCCACTTCTGCAAGGCGAGGTTTGATCGTTACGATGGCGCTCTTAGTGCCTAAGAAACAGATGACGTCAAGACTGCTAAGCTCAATTTCCCTAGGGGAAGGGAAGCATTGACGGAGATTCTTCGCAGCGAATACGTGTTCCTACCACGCGCATACACCAATGAGAAAACCAGCATCAAGAAGTCTACATCATCTCGAACATGGACGATTGGCAGGACACGGCATTTTCGACGAGACACGTCCACAACCGAGTCGGCAAATCCAAAGCTGGTGGAGGCCGGGGGCGTCGACGTGGCCGGGCATTCGAAGTAAAACGAACATTTGGAAGATACGAAGTAAAATGCGCAAACGCGAAGAAGCTTGGCGATCAGATCAACATGGCCAAGAATAAAGGGCAGGCTCTTCTACCCACTATGGAGATATTCCGCCTTTCAGACGACGGCCGTGGGCTGTTAGGAAGACTATGTTTGCCTGCTGTTCTTGACGCAAGCCTGGTCTTGACCGGAAGCAGGAAGACTCTCGAAGAGCTGGTTTCCGGCCTCGAAGCTGGGGAGGAAATCACGTCGGAGTCAGAAGTTGAGAACGAACCTGAAGATCGGGCTGAAAATGAAGTCGAGTCTGGTGCTTCGGACGAGGAGCAAGACGCGGAAAGCGATGACAACGCATTTGTCTCGGAGGCTGAAACCAAGGAGAAGAGAAGATTCGAAAGTTTTGAGAAGAACAGCTTCAGGTCACCCAGATTCTGGTTCCAGTGGAAGGGTCAGGTGAAGTCGAATGCGGAATCGAGCATGGCCAAGTCTAATCCGGAAGGAAGTGAAACGGGCAGGGGATATGTCGTCTTTTCTGGAAACGACTGTCGCTCGTTCAAGGGCACAATCACTGTGGATGCCTTGCAGTGGAAGGATGTTTCTTTGTCTGGGTGGAAGGAGGTGACAATGCCTGAGAGGGACGTCGGCTTTGACTGGAAATGAAACACGAGGTGCGATCGAGATATCTTCACTTCCACGGATTCAATGTTCAGATAGACTGTTTCTAGCCATTTCCAAAAGATGGAAGATATGTGGTTTTTAAACTATTTCAGTTGACCAACAAGCTGGACATTCTTTCGAGCCAAGTGCATCCAAACTTCAAGCTACCACGACGAAACAATCTTCCTACGTATTATCATGGCTCCGCAAAGTGATTCTGTTCAACCCTCTCGCAGAAGACCACATGCTGCCTTATCAAGCGTTGATAATGGCCGCTACAACTTACGCAGGAAGGTACTATTGGTGAATTTGACTTTTCATCGACGCACAACTTTCAAGCATCATCAGACCCAACTCCCCTGTTCTCATCCACGACTCGATTGGCTTATGCTTGATCTCCGAACCACATGCTAACTCATTCACTCCGATAAGAGAGCAAAAGTATTCCACACCAAGAATGGTTTTCTGCAAGTATCCACTTCGACTATTCAAGGTGGGCTGAGGCTAACAAAGAACTTCCAGAGAACTGCCACCTGAGATACGTAACATGGTCTATGACCTAGCTCTCGCACGGAGCCAGATTACTATCTATTGGGATCGCTCCGACAAGCGCCTTCGACAAAATCCAGATTGTCGTGTCTTTGGCTCTTTACTGCGCACCTGCAAGACGGTCCATGCCGATGCCAGAGCTATGCTTTACTCAACCACGTTCGAGATCGAGGACATGGAGTACCTTGACATCTGGCTGCAAAGAATCGGACCGAGAGCTGCCAACATACGCGCAATCAAGCTGTCGCAGCCTTTCCAAGGATCCGGTGCTCGCCAACACCCCATACTTGGAAATTTCCCGCTGTGGAGCCAGAAGGACTACAGGGCAACTTCGCGACGAGTTGCTCGACTTCTTAGTCACTGCGAAAATCTTGAAAATTTGGATTTGGGCTTCCGATATACCCTGAGGTACCGGAACACAGCCTTGATCAAGACCAAAGGCAATCCCACACGCTGGGAAGTGGAGGCACGTCTTCTTGCTGAGATGGTGTTCAGCGATTTGTTGCCCCTCTTGAAAAAGACCAAGTCTCTTGGCAAGACCTCAGTTCAAGTGGCGAACCTGCCCAAGATTCATCCAAAGAATTTCGAGTACATTGCCCACTATCAGTATGTCACAAACGGAGAGCCTGAGCAAGAGGTGGCTCGTCATATGAAGTTGTTGGTCGAGCGGTACATTTCAGGTTGATGGTCATTCTGTAATAGCGTGTTGCCCAGATGGCTTTTGTACGCCAAAGCATGGTCACTCTCGAATCACAAATACCTAGTAACTTGGAGGTAAAACCTACTGTGACTGAAGCATTCGTTGCATGTTTCCAATTTTGCTTCCTATCCCCTGTGTGCCGCATGTTGTTGTTGTTGTCCATGTCAAACTTTGCTTGAATTTCGCAATAATAAGCCTTCAAAAGTCGAAACTGGCAAGTGGAGTTTCATCACGCAAGTCATGTCTGTGGCTATTTTGACTCTTATTGGAAACCTTGGTGTTCGCTTTGCCCCTACACAGGAAGGTGTTGTCCGTCCCTCAAGGTGTTGCGGCGAGTGGCACACCTTTCCCACCACCAAAGGCCGGATTTGATGTCCAGATCAACCATCAACGATTTTCTTACCTTCATCTTCAAAGCTTCCGGTACTGACACCAAGCAGCGTTCCAAGAATGCCACGACGGAGCGGCAGGGCGCCAAAAAAGGCAGCTTCGCATCACCCTCGGCGATCTTCAAGGGTGAGGCATAGTTCCCTTCCGTAATATATGGGGCTTCTACAACATTTCCGCCCAATTTTCTTCCACTCATATTCAATATCTCTTTTGTTCTTCTGTGGGGCGGTCACTAATACGTTGTATCGATTGCAGAAAGCTCAATCTCAAAAGGTTGATGCGAGCCCATTTCCATTTCTGTGAGGCTCCCGAGGGCGCAAACCATATGGTTGTTTGTATTGACGGCAGGAGAAAACTTCCTTTCGAATTGCGGCTTATGGTATACGACCTCGTTCTTTGTAAGCCACTCAAAGTAGATGACCTCCGGGAGGAGGGTTGCCGGTAAGGTGCACTTGAAAGACTCGCAGAGATGGACCGCAGACAGCTAAAGTGCGGGACTAGTATCAACAAGAAATACCAGCCAGAAGAGAATTGGTCCTCTGAACCGAAGCAACCTCCGATCCCTGTCTTTGAGCTATTCTTTAGAATATTCGCCCGGGGATGTCAATCGCGAGAATTATCGGGAGTATTTGGGAAAGATCGGACGACTTCTCGTCGAATCGACGCAACTCCAGAAGTTCAGCACTTCGTTTCGATTTGACACCACCGGCATCCGTCTAAGTCATCCACCTACCGACGAGTCCGAATCCAACCATTGGACTCTGGATGCCTGCAAGGTTGCAGAACTACTCTACGATGGCTTTCGACCATTGATCTCACGTGCGATATCCAATGGCAGGCCATTTGAGGACATTTCCAAGATTCTGGCACCATGTAATGAGTCTTTTCGCTTTTACAGGATAGAACGCGAAAAGATATTGCACGAGTGCACAGAAGAACAAGCCAACGAGGCCAAAGCGGCAATGGTTGAACACATGATGTGTCTGCTGAAGAGAAACATGTTGTATCGGAGAAAGGAAATTCCCAACCTACCTTAGTTGATAGAGTTGAGGCAGGCATACGGATGGTTTGGAATGGGCGAAATGACTACTTCTTGGTTTCTTCGATTCTTTTGGGCAGTGAACGTCTTTAGAATATCAGAGTAGCGCGACTTTATGACAGTCTTGTGCTTTCCGCGACTTCGCGAGTTGCTCGTAGTGGGAGTACACAGTGCTGGCAAAGTCTGCTTTGCTGTGAAAATGACGCGATCACCTTGATGAAAAAATTGAAGAAATGTGAAATGATAGAAGTCCCAGGATCTTCTAGGTGGTTGGGAAGGGTCTTGACCTGTGGTTAAACCTTCATCAATATTAGACAAGGCCAACTCAAGTGCCTAGTCAAAAATACGCCCACATGAATCACGTTTAATCCAAAGTTGCTTCGTGGATCAACAACCCTGTTAGTTAGGGCTAGAAACAAGACAGTAGAACTCAAGAGATCAAAGCAATCTCTCAAGGTAAGTGGGGTTTCAAGTTTTCTTGTCACTTGTGGCCTCGAATGACGTTTTCACCTGTTGTGAATTTGATTTTCTAGCACATCACCACAAGAAGCGCTGTGCTGCAGTCAATTAACTAAAATTCTTCATAATGTCTCGACGCAGCCGTAGGCTGCTTGGGCTGACACCTCCGAGTCAGCCGTTTCCAGTTACGAATGAAGCCGATGAAGATGATCTTAACCTTTCCAAAACAACGCCCAAGTTGGAGAGAAAGTTTCCCGAACAGCTAGGATACTTGACCAATGCTGAATCACCAAAGGAGGTAAAGTGGTTTCCAAGATTCATCTTGGGAGTTAGCATTTCCGAGGCCCTTTCATTGCTGCTCGATTCCGTCTTTCCGTCTCCTGCTTGGTATTGCTGCTGCACAACAACTCACACACACCACAGCCAGATGATTCAAAGGACCCCGAAGTTCGCCCATCCTCATTGTTGTAAGTCTTCAGTACCCTCAATTGCCATGACCAAAGTCTTGACTCCCCTCATTAGAAAACTTCCTATTGAGTTGCGATACATGATTTACCAACTGGTTGTCGTTAATCACCTCGTCATAGAGGGCTATGAAAAGGAAGGCTGCTGGTAAATGTTATCTCATGGGACTTTGCGTACTAGAAGCTAACAGTTATGGCCAGCATCAACAAAGAACATGTGATAATGCCCGGCCCTTTTTACCCGACTGCTTCTCTTTTGAGAACCTGCAGGATATTGCACGAGGAGGCCACCAAATTTCTATACTCGAGAGACTTTTTCGTAATCCAGCACCCTCTTGACTATACGTATCTGCACACTGGTCAGATGGGACGTCTCTTAGGTTGGCTTGAGAAGATCGGTCCCAAAAGCCGGAGCTATCTACGATCTATCACGTTTAAGACTTATCGCGAATTAGGCTTTCGAGGGCCCAGAAAGAGCGGTGGTGATGCAAATTATCGAATTCGCTCAGTCATGGTTGCTAAGCTTTTGGCGAATTCGGCGAATCTCCAAAGGCTCACAACTTTACACACCTACAACACGAGCCCAGTTACACGCAGATGGGCTCATCCACCTTCAAAAGAATCCAAGTCCAAAGACTGGACCCACAGAGCCTGCATGATCGCGGAAATCATGTACAAAGATTTCGGGCCGATGATATCTCAGGCGATAGAAAGTGGCAAACCCCTGGATGACATTCTAAAGCTTTTGATGCCTCGCGAGAAATCTTTCGAATGGTATCACGTCGGAAGACGCATAATGCCGTCAGCTCGCTGGACCCAGAAGCAGGTAGATGAGGGAAAGGCAGCTATGGCTGAACATATGATGCTCCTGTTGGAAAAGAACCTTGCGTATCAGAGACAAGAAGGCTGGGTTCGGAATTAGATCCGAGGTCTTCAGCTGTACTAAAGACAGCACGCAAGATGTGGCCACGCGAGGAAGTTCACTCTGGGAGACAACTGCAATCAGCTACGGAACAAAAGGAGCAGAACACGACTCCTTCATTATCCATGCAGCTTAACTAATAATCCCCCCAAGTCCTGAACTTGTTACATCCAATACAGACCTAACGTTAAGCACTTGTGCCATGAGACAAACTGAGACGTCGATTAGTTCATCAAGGTGGACGACTCGCAGGCTTCACAATAAGTTTTTTGTTGTTCCTGCAGGCACGTATTCATAACAGCCAAGCTGCCACTTTCGACGGCCGTCCAAATCAAGTAATAGCCGCCGAACTTCCCGAACTACACGACACATCTGGCAACCTGACTCGCACAAGCTTTCATGTCACTCGCCTCCCACCCAGCTAAACCCGCCGGGGAGGCGGAGCCGATGGGGCCGAGCACCGGAGAAGGTCCGTTCGGGGCTCGGGTGGGTATGGGACTCTCAAACAAGATACGATTTCGTCCCATCCAACCTCCGGACGAAGACGCCCATTGGCGGTAAGCATCTCATCGCCAATTGAACGTCATCGAATGTTAGGTTTGAATTCTCGGCAAGCATACTTCTGTACACGAAACACCCAGTAAACAACCTAGCCAAAGGCAGAATCCTTCAAAGAAACTGATCGTCGTTTCTTGCTTGCGCTACTGTATCGAAGGAGGTTGGCACGGTAGGATGGCTTCCATACTTTCCTTGAACTGGACCAATGTTGGCTGGACCTTTTCAGGCACGAAACCATGGTGAGATTGGGATGGTTCTCGGAGCCGGTCATGGAAGCTGTCTCGCCCGAACGAGTCTGGAAGTCGCATGAACCGGCGATGGCGACACACGGCATCCCACTGCCTTGCATGTTCCCCTTTACAACTTACCGGGTAGTCGAAACCCAGTGAACTTGCAGGCATGCCGATCTGACATGTATTCTCTCATGGGGAACTGGAAATGAACCGGATTCGAGTCATGGGCAGACACAAGGATCGTAGGAATATCCATGCTCCGCTTCTGAGACCTCGTGGGATGGAGGGATGGGCAACTTTGCATCTAGCGGCAACTCTATCTCGCCGAGCACTGGGCACACGTTACCGCCCACCGGTCACCTGCTGGCTATGCCTGTGGGAGCGGTTCGGTGCCGGTTGTTAGCAATTCGCTTTCCAAAGGTTGAATTTCGTCCAGCAAAAACCTAGCGGCATTCTTTTTTGATGATATTCAAAGTCTAGCGATTGCTAGTGATCACGCATGTCCTTGGCTTCACAGCGAGAAGATGAACCAGAGACCAACTCGACCCTGTGATAAGTAATGAGATGGTATATCGGTAGCGACGATCGCTCGAGCAGACCGTTCACACATCGCTCTCGGCCTCGAATAACGTGAGCCCCGCGGCGGGCGAGGGTTCCCTGGGGGCGGGGAAGAAGGCGGACAACGATGGATCCTACCGACGACGACCCGACAATGGGGACGGTACCGAAAATTGGTGGCAGCCCCGTAGTGACAAACACGACATTGCCAGCCGTGAATGCCAGCGAAACGAGACAGCCGCTTGTCATCGGGGTTACGTTAACTGCGCTGTTCTTGACGTCTGTCGTCACCGCATTGAGGATATACGTCCGACGGTGGAGGTTAAGAAGATGGGGGCCTGATGATACTGCCCTTGTTTTCTCATACGTACGTATTTTGTGCGATTTGGGTTGGAACGACGATGCTGACGGGACTGGCAGGTCCTTGTATTTGTTACCGGCCTGTTGATGCTAATCAACACACATTACGGAGACGGCCTCCATAAGGCCACCCTCACGCGCGAAAACTACCTCAAAACTCAAGAGATTGCCATCGCCGCTGTTGCCGTATACCAAGCTGTAAGTTGCATAACCAGAGGTTCCGTCGGACAAGAACCATCCTGGGAGAAGAACGATCACTAAACACTATACAGGCAATGCCCCTCATCAAATCCACGTTTCTACTTCAGTACCGACGAGTCTTTCCACTGCCGCCATTTCAAAAGCTTTGCAACATATTCTTAATACTCATAATGACCTTCGGGTTCACGCAGGTGGTGTCGCTCTGCTTCGCCTGCGTTCCATTACGAGCCCTATGGGACCTCTCAGTTCAGGGCAAATGCTTTAGGTTATTGGACTGGTGGTATGCTGGATCGGCGATAAACCTGATTACAGACATCATCATCTTCGTTATGCCCGTTCCTCTGCTGAGGACTCTTGCCGTGCCATTGAGACAAAAGGTTGTTCTCATGGCGACGTTTGGTCTCGGGTTCTTGTACGTAAAAATGTGGCAAGGTTCAGGCGGCGCTTGGCTAACGACTTTGACAGCACGTGTGCAATATCTGTCATACGACTTACAACGCTCAAGTCGTCGGCGACATCGACTGACCCGACGTACAATACCGTCGTTGCCGGCATATGGTCGATAACAGAACTATGCTGCGCCATCATCTGCGTCTGTATACCGACCCTGCGGCCGTTGCTGGGTACCCAGAGCCTGAGCCCGGTGATTAAACGGACGTATGTGCAGAGGAACCTGGAAGATAGCGCAGACACGGAATTGTACACGCAGTCCGATGGAGCCACCACGTCACAGAAGAGGCGATCTCGACCTGTTTCTCACACATCGCAGCACGCGATCGAGGATGCAGAGAGTCCTCGAGTCGTGGACGAGTACGCTCGAAGCTTGTCTGGGGTGACGATTCCGCCTGCGATACATATCGATGAGGTCCACGAAGCGCGGACGGAGCTGAGGACCCGGGATACTTTCAAGACGCGAGAGGAATTGAAAGCGGCCATGACGATGACTTTGCCACTGACGAGGGTCGACACGGATGACGGCGTCGAGTTTCTGATGCTCGAGGCACCGGGCCATGAGCCGGAACTGCCTACGCCGCTGAAGCCGCCACCAAGACGGCATACGGATAGGGGGAATCGGCAGAGCCAGGGTGATTATTTTGGAGCTGTTGTATGGGAGTCATCGGGTGAACCGAAAGCTGAAGATTCGACCGACGTGAGTCCAAAGGATCAAAGGGATGGCCCGTCATGAAAAGTGTTTGGTGGTCGACCATTCGGATCTTATCGGGCGGCGAGTGGATCGTCGGAGTCTTCAACGCCCAGGACTATGGCCGCCATGTGAGTATCTATTGCGTCCAGGGAGCATTTCCGGCAACATCTAGCAAGCGGGCTTTTGGAATATACTGCTCGGCGGCCGCTATGAACGACATGGCGGATAGGTGACGCTGCTGTTCTGTTGAGACATTAGCACAACTCGACGACGAAGGACATCAGTTGCCTACCATGAAGAGAGTAAAATCCGAGAAGAGAAACTGATGGGGAAGTTTCTACCGCTACCGAAGTCCAGCAGGAAAACGAAAATGGTGAAAGAGACTCATGTCGGATGATAGCTCCAGGGTGATAACCTCAGGCTACCTCCCTCAGGCTACGTAGTCAAACATTGACAGGTAACGAGTTGGACGCTAGCGCACATCGTTACCGGTTCGAACGAAGAACTGGATCTCATTGGATCATAGTCCAGCGGAAAACTTCAGCCTAAAGTCTTCGTTGCTAGCTGGCCGTCAATGCTGTTGGGAGCATTGGACTCACTATTCGGAACCCCGAACTTGCGATACCTGATCCGAACATCCGGACTGCCAGTCAGCAACCTGTACTCGGCGTAACGAACCCTCAAAGTCAGCTAGCAACATTAAACTTACAAATAAGCATCTTCCCTGCCTGACGAACATCTGGGGTCGAAAGGAAGAACTTGGGGATAATCCGGCAAACGGCACTGCAGGCACTATGACAACGCAGAACGCCATCAACGAAGAGGGAAGGTCATCAACCACGCCGACCGAGAGACTTTTGACGGGCTGAAAGTATGAAGTATTGAAAGTCGAATAGATAAGAAGAAAAGTCCTGATTATCGACAACCTAAAATCTGACGTGCTCTCGTACGTGAGCCAACCGCCTTCGTGAACAAAGATTTAGAAGCCGTCTGTCGTGGCAAAGCCAATATCACCCGGAAGAAAATTTCTTAAAAATCGGATCCTGCAACAGAAAGCCTCTTCCTGATTATCAATAATCTCCTAGCAATCAACATCGAAACCGAGCCTCATACTCATCTGTTAGCGCCCAGCCCCCATGCACCTCGCTTTCTCTAATACCAGAAACCTCATGTGCCCCCACACCTGAGCGCAAGGCGCATTTCCATCCCATGCAGAGGCAGACTCAACCAGGCCCGCCAGATCGTCCCAAATGACACTCCGCGCCAATCTGTTGCCCGCCAGAGCCCAGAAAACGGGGCCCGTCAGGGGTGCGGGTGTGACAGTGTGCGGTCGTTCCAGAAGCCTGGGCCCAGCCTGCTGGCGCTGCTGGCGTGTCACCTCGTCTTGGCAGGCGGCAGTGAAGTTTTGACAGACGGACAGGGCGGGAAATTATGGAGCCCGTCAGACATGAAAAGAATCTCAGCATTCGAAGAATGAGTCGAAGAAAGGGCAGATCCGTCAGTAGGGGGAGAAGACCATCCATGGGTTAACTCTATTCGGTGGATACGCGTATGCTTAGATGTTAGTGCTATCAATTCGGCCGGTGGCTTATGCAGTGGGAAACCGAGACCGAAGAGACCATTTTTGGGGCTGTGTTCCCACTTTGTGCAGGGCCAGGGAGGAAGAATAAGCACGTTATCCAGTATTAGCGCCAACGCAGTGAGTGTCTGGCCTTGTTTGTATTACTGCGTAAGATAACCACAATTGCCCAACCCGCCCCCTAAAAACCGAGACCGAAACAGAACCACCGCAAATTGTGCGTGAGAAGATCCGTTCCAGCCAGCCCGCAAACCCGCCGAAAAAAGAGGCTGCGGCTGATGGCTGTGCTTGTTCCCTGGAGATTGACGAGCGAAAAGGCCCGGTGTTATGGGAATTGAGGTATCAAACTCTACCGAATACGTGGAAAAGATGCAATGCGGATTTCGTCTTGGTATATAGACGGCCGCGAGGCCCGGCGATGTGTTGATGTTTTTGGAGGAACACCAAGACACTCAAGACAAGACAACTCAACCCAGTCTACAAGACTCAAGGCTCAAGATTTCCAATTCCAATTTTCCCATTTGCCTTGCAAGAGTCTGATATCCGAACATCACCGATCTTGGATACCATCAACACCACAAAGATACCCACTCCGACCCCATTTCGAACATCACCAACATCAACACCGCCAAGATGAACGCCCTCTTCTCCAGCAAACTCAAGTTCCCCATCCACATGGTCCAGCTCCTACTCGTAGCAGCGGCCCTCGGTCTCTCAGTAGCACGCATCTTCATGCCGAACCGTCCCAGGGGTAGATCAGGCACAATGGCACTAGGCATGGTAAGCCTCCTCTTCCCACCATCCCCACCTCCAAACCAACACTCAGCTAACACTCTCCCCCCCACAGTCCGCAAAGTCCCTCGCCATCATTCTCTACCAAGTCCTCACCGAACACGTCCCCGCCTTCCACCGCTGGGCCTCGCTCAAGGCCAACCTCATCCTCAACGCCATGGAGATCGTCTTCTGGGCCGCGGTCGTCTACATGGGCATCCAGTCCCAAACCCAGCAGTCCTGCATCGGCACCTCCTGCACCATCGGCTGGGTCGTCGTCGTCCTCGGCATCCTGCTCTCCATGGTCGCCGGCTACGCCACCATCATCGCCTGGCTCGACTTCCGCTACTTCAAGAAGAACGGCGTCCGCCGCGGCGCCATGGGCCACGACGCCGCGCCCCTTGAGAGCCGCTGCGAGGACCAGAGCGTCGAGAGCGTGCAGATCCAGGAGGTGCGCCGCGAGCAGAGGAAGAACGGCGAGGAGCAGAGGTACGCGACCGCGGCGTACGGACAACAGACCCAGGGATACACCCACCAGCAACAGCAACAGTATGCGCAGCAGCAGGCGTACCAGCCGGCGTACCCTCAGCAGACATACGGACAGCAGTACACCCAGCACGGATACGGAAGACAGTAATTGGATAATAGACGGGATAGATGATGACGAACATGTGCGGAGCAATTCGCGGGGAATCAAGGCGGCGGGTATGGTAAGGGATTGTTTCATTTGTTATACCAGCGAAGCGGGTTTTGTGAAAGGGGATCATGCACGGGAACAGCATGATCAAAGGCGGGCGTAAACAATAGAAGGGGGATTCGGGATCATCTCCTTTGTAGAATCATTTACACAGCGAAACCTCGATCAGAGGCAAGACAATGAGACAACTTGAGTCGGAAACAATTGCCAGTCGCGCATTTGCAACAAGTCGAAAGGTGAACTTACCAAGCGATCATCTTCTGTACCCATCCCGATGGCCACCGCCAAGCAAGCTATTGAGAGCACCACTCAATGAGAACTTATTCGGCTCCTGCGAGCTGCGACGTCTGACCTGGCCCCGAGCCCGTGCTCTGTCCATGGCAACCCGCCTCTCTTCCGCCCGGGTCAAGACCGGTCCATATTCAGAAGGTCGTCGCCGGCGGCGAGGTCCCTGGTCGGTGCGAGTGCGGGAGCGGGAACGGACCCGAGATGATCTGCGTCTCGAACGCCCGCTCTCATCTCTGCGTCGGGGTTGCTCTGGAGGTGGAGCATGCGGTGATACTGGCGATTCGACTCGTACCTGCTCCTGCTCAGGGCCCTGATCCTGATCATACTCTTGCTCAATCTCCCGCTCATACTCCTGCTCATACTCGTGCGCGTACTCCTGCTCATACTGCTCGTACTCCTGCGTGTGCGCATGGCCTTGTTCATACTCTTGCGTATGTGCATGGTCTTGCTCATGCTGATGCTCATACTCCTTTCGGTTGCCCCATTCGCTGAGACTCACCTGTTCCTCTTCACCCCTCAACCCAGCATCGTAAAACAATCCCACAGCCTCGGGATGCGCCGTCATGAAGACAAGCCAAAACCTCTGGTCCCTAATTGTCGGGATGTTCGCATTCCTCAAATTCATACCAAACTTGTTGACGCCCTCCTTACACATCTGCTCCAATAGCCAGATGGCATCGCCTCCTAACCTCTCCTTGTACCGCCAGCTCTGGTTGTACCGCGGATTGATGTACACTTGTGCAATCTGTTCGAGTTGAGCTGCCGGGGTCAAGACGGCCGTGGTAACATCATCACACCCAAAGTTGAAGTGACAAGCGTCCAGCCGTTCAAACCTGTGATTGTCGTCTGTCTCGAGGTACTTCACCTGGATCGTCCACGTGTCTCCATCGACGGGGACGCCAATCTCGTTGGGCTTGGATGGGTATAACATCATGCCGCCGGCCACGGCCCATGAAGCCAGCACGTCTCTAGTGTGGGATGGGCAGACGATGCTGACGTGCGTTGGCTTGCGTCTGTCACAGCCAAAGGCCACCATGGCGGCCGTGCCGCAGACGGCGTACTGCACATGGGAGAAGGTGTGCCCGATACGGTGGAGTACTTCGAACAAGGTTGAAATGGACATGCGAAGAGGCGGTGATGGAGGGAGAGAGACATCGGTGTACTGGCTGTCTGCGATAGATGGAGCATATTGCATGGTTGCGGAGGTCTCTAGTAAGAAAGCCTGGTAGCTGTAGTCAGACTTGGGTGAGGGTAGGGGAGGGCGCCGTTTGTATCGCCAGTATGGGGGAGTCGGAAGCAGACTGAAAGCTTTGATCTTCTCTGCGCGAGAGATGGTTGAGGTTTTCACGCGGTCGTTGCCTGGAGACTGTGTAGCAGATCTGGTGGAATGATGTTCGCTGGCCTGGCTAGGCGGCCGAAGACGGGGGAGACAAAAGAGACGGCTGAGGGTGTTCGAACGATAGCGACGTCGCATCCCGTGGACGTCTGAGGGATTCCGGAGAAGGGGTATTTGACAAAGTGCTTGTTGCCGAAGATTGCAGTGACGCTTTTCGCGATTTGATTTAGTCTCTGTCATGGTCAAGTTGGTGCTGTACACGATATAAGTAAAAGCTTGAGAGATGCCCGTCCACTACTTGAGTGTCTGAGCACCGTCGTTGTCTCTGGACAATGGAGTAATAGTAGCGCTTCTACGTTGTTCTGGACCATTATCAGCCACGAGAGAAGAGCGGAGAATATCGGAACTGGGACTTGTTGATGAACAAAGAACCGTCCATAACCATCTCGACCACGGCGGTTGTTCTTCAATCCGATGCAATTGGTTTTGTAAAATCGTTCGTCTTATGCCTGGCGGGGTCTCTAGTCGTTGCGTTCCCAACCACCCAAACGCCTAATCGTACAGTTCCGGTAAAGTCCTGATATCCCGCCTCTGGACCGCCCCCGAATTGTGGCCCGTTTCCACTCACAACTCCTCCTCCACGTCCATCGAATCGCCGTTTGATTGGCCCTTGGCACCGTCCTTTTTGGGCATCGTCGCCTCCTTGTCGATCATCTGTCTCGACACGGAAACGATGTTGTCCTCGATCAACTGCTGGCCGACGTCTTCCAAATGCTTCTTGGGGTCGAGCTTGCCGACGTAGCGGGTCTTGAGCTGATCCTTGGTGAGCTCCGTCTCCTCCTTGACGCGCTTCTCGTAGCCCTCGGCCAGACTGACGAGACGCTCCAGACGCTCCTTGTTGCATTCAGCCTCGGCCCTGAAGTCGTTCATCTCCAACGCCTCGGTCCAGACGTGCTTGTGCAGGTTCATCAACATGTTCTCCTCCAGCGCCGTCTTCCGGTAGTTGATGCCGATCGAGTAGTAGTGTCGGTTAAGGCCGTGAATCAGAGCCTGGATTGAGGGCTTGTTGAGGTGTCCCAAGTTACTTGTGCTCTGACGAGGCTCTTGACCAAGCATGAGCGACTGGGGGTTGATGAGGCGGAAGGCGTCAATGACGACCTTGCCCTTGACGGATTGGATGGGGTCGACGACGACGGCGACGGCGCGAGGGGTCAGCTGCTCGAAAGACTGCTGGGTGTTGATATCGACGGAGGAAAGCCAGCATCCGAAACCAGGATGGGAGTGGTACCAGCCGACGACGGCTTCGGGTCTGTCGATTGCTAGTCAGTAATGGCTTCGAGGTCGCCTCGAGGTGCATTCCTACCTTCCGGTTTGTCTCAACATGTCCATCATCTTCATTTGAAAGACAGGGTCGACGGCCTCTACACTAACACCGGTGCCGCTCTGAGGCATGGCAAAGACATCCACCACGCGCACCGTGAAGTCGTCGACAAACTCTCCCAGCATCAGACCCATGACTTCCATGGGAACACCAGCGCGGCCGTGTCGCAGCATCTTGAGGAGGGCGAGGGAAGAGATGTAGACGGTCTCGGAGTTGTCGATGAGCTGTGTGTTATCCTGCATTCGAAAATTAGCACGTGGTCGAGGGCGATGCTGTCGTCGGAGCTATCCTGGTAGCTTCAGAAGGTGGGATGCTCTTACCGTTCCGGGCTGGCTGCCCAGGCCACCGAGGCCTTGGGACTGGAGCATGTTGCGGAAGCGCTCCATTGTGATAATCTGTGTACGATGGTGGGATTTGGTGGAAAATTCGGATTGGGGGTGTCGCGGGTTGGGAGTGTTCGTTCGTAGAGGCTGCGGAGGGAGGCGGTTGAGGTGATGGAGTTGGATGGAAGCAGCTGGCTCGTGAGTTGTTGACGACAGCTCTGAGCAGCCTGGCGAAAAAGGACCCGGCGGAGCTAGCCCGGTCCGGTACGTACCGCACAGCTGACAAACAGTCACGTGTGGCTGAGGTCCTTGTTTTTCTTGATCAACTGTCACGTTAAAATAACCATTATTGTTGGATGATGTAAATTGTCGACTGGGTAAGTTGACTTCAAGTATTAATTTGAGCTTGTTGCGCGTCGTGATTCGATTGTTAAATGACAATGTCGAAGTACCTAGGGCGAGGGGTTGTGGCTTACCGCCTTCGCAAAGCCACAGGTGGGCTGCATTCGTGCATGCGCCCAATCCCAGCCACACCGCCTGCTTGATCCGGGGCCATGCTTCAGGTTCCAGGTCGGACATGGAAATAATAATGATAGCAAGACCAAAACAAAATCTCATTTTGAATAAAAAAGATCATAAGTCTGATGAGCATTAGTCTCTTCTTTTTTATGAAAATAAACAGAATGCCTGATGTGTTTCCTGCTCCTGTCGGCAATGTATTCAGCCCCTCCATCCAGCATCTCGCCGTCTCACCACTGGCGACGCTGATTGGGCGATGTCGGCTGGCACCTCCCAGCTGCTGCTGACGAATCAAACAACACTGTTGGTCGGAATATCTCACCCGCCGTCCCTCACCTCGCTGTGATCCAATTACCTCATTGGACGAAAAGCTCCTCCAACAGCCTGCACCCCTGGCCTGTCATCCGTGGCGCCCATTGGCCTGACTTTTTCGGTGCACCCAGCCTTGGGAAATCTGGGGCCGAGCCGATCAGAGCTTCCACGCCCACGCGCAGCCTTCGCTCGCCTTTCCCATCCTCCCCTCCACCACCACTCCACCACCAAATTCCAATCATCACGATCGATCGAATATACTACACAACCACAGAATATTCCCAACGACCGACGCCATGTCACCTCTTGGATCGGTGGCCCTGGCCAATGGGTCTTCGTCGTCCCCAAAGAAGGTCGCATATTTCTACGACTCCGACATTGGCAACTATGCCTACGTTACCGGTCACCCCATGAAGCCGCACCGTATTCGCCTTGCCCACAGTCTGATCA
The DNA here is from genome assembly GCF_000319635.2 of Colletotrichum fructicola Nara gc5. Lineage (NCBI taxonomy): Eukaryota > Fungi > Ascomycota > Sordariomycetes > Glomerellales > Glomerellaceae > Colletotrichum > Colletotrichum fructicola. Next base: position 3,833,518 of record NW_027094057.1, read on the forward strand.
TGCACTACGACCTGTTCAAGAACATGGAGATCTACGTACGTTACGCACCTGCGAACCCCACGCGATTGCTGCTAACTTGTTATTGGTAGCGCGCAAAGCCTGCGACTAGGGGTGAAATGACCCAGTTTCACACGGACGAGTACATCGACTTCCTGCAAAAGGTCACACCCGACAACATGGACGCCTATCAGAAGGAGCAGGGCAAATACAACGTCGGAGACGACTGTCCCGTCTTTGACGGCCTGTTTGAGTTCTGCGGCATCAGCGCCGGTGGCAGCATGGAGGGCGCTGCCCGCCTCAACCGCCAAAAGTGCGACATCGCCGTCAACTGGGCTGGTGGCCTCCACCACGCCAAGAAGAGCGAAGCCAGTGGTTTCTGTTACGTCAACGGTACACAAGACCACTCTATCATGCCCGCGACGCGCGCCAGCTAACAGCCTACAGACATTGTCCTCGGTATCCTCGAACTCCTTCGATTCAAGAAGCGCGTCCTCTACATCGATATTGACGTCCACCACGGAGATGGTGTCGAGGAGGCCTTCTATACGACCGACCGTGTCATGACCGTCTCCTTCCACAAGTACGGCGAATACTTCCCTGGCACTGGTGAGCTGCGCGACATCGGCATCGGTACCGGCAAGTACTACGCCGTCAACTTCCCCCTCCGCGATGGTATCGACGACAACTCGTACAAGTCTATTTTCGAACCCGTTATCGAACACGTCATGAAGTTCTACCAGCCCGAGGCTGTCGTTCTCCAATGCGGCGGTGACAGTCTCAGTGGAGACCGTTTGGGATGCTTCAACCTTAGCATGGAGGGCCATGCCAACTGCGTCGGATACGTCAAGAGCTTCGGGTTGCCCACCCTTGTTCTTGGCGGTGGTGGCTACACCATGCGTAACGTCGCCCGTACTTGGGCATATGAGACTGGTGTTCTTGTCGGCAAGCACCTGCCCAGGACGCTGCCTTACAATGAATACTACGAAGTAGGTTCTCTGTAATGCCGTCGCTGTAACATGGCTAACCCTTCCTAGTACTATGCACCCGATTTCGAGTTGAACGTCCGACCCTCCAACATGGAGAATTCCAACAGCTTCGAATACCTCGAAAAGATCAAGGCTGCCGTCATCGACAACCTGCGACACACACAACCCGTCCCCTCCGTCCAAATGCAAGATGTGCCCCGCCAACCACTACCTGGTGGCATGACGGACGAAGAGGAGGCCGAGTTGAACGACTTGGACGACGACGAGCACCCCGACGAGCGCATGACGCAACGCCGCTGGGAACAGCGCACGAACAACGAGGCCGACTTCGAAGACAGCGACGACGAAGATATGGAGCAGGCAAACGGAATCACCCGCCCTCGTAACGCAAAGAAGCGCACGTTCCGCGACTTCAAACAAAAGGAGGCCGAAGCCAACAGCAGCGCTGCGTCGCCCGTCAACGGAGCCGCCGACGAGGAAGCCCCCAATGCTGAGCCGATTGTCGACGCCGATATTACCCTCGAGAACCCCGTCGACACAGAGGAGTCATCGGAGAAGGCTGCCGAAAAGGAGGCTGCTCCTGAAGCCCCCAAGGAGATCGTCGACGGCGATGGAGATGTCGGCATGGAGGATAGCGTCGATGCTGACGAGCCCACGACCACCATCAAGAAGGAGGAGACCGAGGCGGAACCCGCGAAGGTGGCCGAAAAAGAGGATAAGGAAGATAAACCTGCATCCCGCAAACCATCTGCCGAGCCAGCTGAGCCTGTCGCAACAGAGACGACTGACAAGGCAGAGGCTGCGGAATCCACGGAAGCTGCTAAGGAACCTGCAAAGGAGGCCGAGAAAGAAGCTAGTAAAGAGCCCGAAGCCGCAGAGCCAGAGAAGGCCGAAGCCAAGGAACCTAATGCGGAAGAGCCGGCTGCCGAGGAGAAGGAGTCTGCCGAGAAGGACAAGGAGACCACCGAGAAGCCAGAAGACAAGGCGCCGGAACCCGAAGAAGACAAGATGGATGTGGACGAGAAGCCCGAAGACAAGCCAGCGGACAAGGAGTAGGGTGACTTGTCCCCTAACGACGCATCAAAATGCCGCATGCAATGACGAGATGCCAGAGAGATATGTTGGGCACGTGCTGAGAAGAAAAAAAGAGGCCAAGCATAGGGCGTTCAGGAACGGGTGGCTTTTCCAGGGATCGGCATGGAACCTTCTGAGGGGTCATGATCTTGCTTTTGTCTTGTTTGTTTTTTCTGGTGATACTCTCTTTTGCTCCATTACCTTTGTCGGCGGCATAGTATCCGTTGACTGTATCATAGAAGCCAGGGCGCAGCAGTCATTTTTATAGTGATTCCGATTAATATTTTGCTCCAGTTCTGTCTCTCCTACCGCAGGTTGCTTGCTACGTGAAATCTCCCACAAATCAACAAACTAAGTGAAGGCAACGCCGTCGTCGAGGAGTCCGGGTCACTCGGTGCCCAACCGAGCGAGCCACCGTCCAGCTCTTGGCGTTCGCGAAAAAAACGGACAAAGGTGGTCGTCATAGCAGTATCCGCTCAGCCAAGATATCCTCGTGAGATGGAGCCTTCCCAGCCCGAAGCCCGTCAGTCAAATAGAAAGAACAATAATCGCATGCAAGGCAGTTCGCCAGTCGCCTTGCTCGCCTCTCCCACCTCTCCCCGTCCAGACGTCGCCTTCGACCCCTCCTCAGCTTGCCCACTATTCACGCAAGAACCATGCAAAATGACCAAAGTCGAGTGGAAACGATCTTCATCAGCTGAAAAGGTTAGCGAGAATGAGCCGTATCCCGTTGGCCAGCTACTTACCCTTTTCTAGCGAATGCGTCGACATCCCAATACACTGATGGAGTCGTAAAGTTTGGCGCTGTCCTGGTGCCGCTTTGAGACTATAAGTCGAACATTAGTTGGTTGTTTGGTACGTCCTGTGTTCCGGTGCTTGACTGGTTGTGAGGAGTGCGGTGATGGCTTGCGGTCCCAAATCCACTAGTGCTATCTGAGGTCTGACGGGTGATGCCCGCTCGATTCAGACTCTCATTCTGAAGACTCGTTGCCAAATCGGAAGACTCAGATGACCGCATACTGTGAAAATCGTCGAGTAATTGAGCGAGGTCACAATCCAGAACGGATCGCAAGCACAGTTGCAATCATTCATTTGTCATTTGAACATCTCCTGAACGCTTGGCTGCTTCCAGCGCAGTACTTAGAACAGCCTGCGAACGATTCCGGCAATAGCTCTCAAAGAAACAAATGTCTTCTGAGAGAGACACGTCCATATATGCGGTGGAGGGCTTTTGGTGTTCTAGAAAACACGATGTTCCAAATTGTAAACCATTGTTCCTCTTCAGAGGATTTCTTATCTGGCTTCCGAGATAATTGTGAGCGCGGACGGTATGTGACGCCATCCAAAGCCGAAGAGGGCGTGCAGTGGAGGCCACCGATGTGATTGATATGCTGTTGGGGAGTTTCGCCCCGAAGAAAGATTATTGAGCATTGATCACAATAAAACTCAGGTGCGTGGTTGCGATTGATGTGCTGCTTCACATCCCGGATTCGGCGGAGCGTCATCCTGAAGCAGCGTCGATGCTTTTCCGGGTCGAACTTCAAAAACGGACAAGCAAGTAGTCTGGATCAAACAGCTTTCCCTCATTTATAAGGCGTCTTGGGAGAAGAATCCTTGTTCGGGTCATCCTCGTCTCCAGGTGGATGCTTTCGCTTCAGGCCCAACTGATGGCATGGTCGAGAAGAAATTCTTCATGTGCCCGGGAGGCTCTTGTGACCGTTATTCCGGAGGTATTGTTTGCTCTTTGTGTCTTGGAATTCCCGTAGCATACGGAACTTCAATATTTGGCATGAATCCTTCGTGCCGCAATCTCTAAGCTCCGATGCAGGAGTGGAGAGAAGGGCTGAGTATTTCCCGAAAAGTCCGATATTAACAATATGCATAAATCAAGCCCTGAATCCGAGGACTCGCCGTTGCCTGAATTTTGGATAGTTGTGGGATGTTCATCTACTGGGACTTTTGGGCTTGATGTCCGAGAAATGATATGGCTGTATGCCGTTTGGTGTCATTGTTGGTTTAGCTAGTGAGCTTTCCACAAGCCTGTGGACTCCGTGTTTGAGAGGAACAATAGTTCGATTAACGCCTTGAAGCTTCCCTGTTTTCAGCACATCTGAAATAAAAATCATGAGTTAGTGCACAGCATAATGATATCTGACTTCAGAGTTATCTTAACAGATGGCATTTACTCACCTATTGCTGATCCGATTCCATTGCCGCCGTCCACGATATGACGACAAGTCCGCAGAATTCTTCCATCGAAGACCTTTATTTGTCCACCAGAGTCTTGATGCAATAGCTCGTGGCAATCACACGGGTTCTCCCTGGCTTCACTGATATGCCATACAATTACATTTCCAGTCTCTTGGACGAGGATAAGGCTTGCCTTCTAATCCTTGGGTACCAGTGCTGTTGTCTTTGACGTATTGACAGAGAATCCCTGCTATAACGTAAGAAGCTTCTCCGGAGAAATTTCTATCCCATCGTACCCCGCGGGTCGTCGCAACCCGCGACGATGGCGGGGCTACCTGGCAACATCTGTGGTCAGAGCTGCTATTTGTAACAGGCTAGGCCTGTCACATGGGATGCTCTCGGCTATGTTCGGCACTGGAGTAAGACATCAAGGGATAGGATATCAAGGGATAGGATATCAAGGGATAGGATATCAGGGTCGAAGATAAAAGGACATGTAGATGCAGCTGAGATGAACAAGAAACCTTCCTTCCTCATCTGAGGATTCTCATTTGAGAAAGGAAGTACGAGTTGCAACATTGCTCCTACCAACCCTTTGCATAATCCTCAGATCCCCTTTTCCAACGTCAAGGTTGTGGTCGAGGGTACAACGTCACAAGGATACAACAAACAACGATATACAAAGCAATGGACACACAAGGAACTCAATGGGGCGCGACGCCTAATGAACGAGAAGCACGACTAGTCAACATGATCGAATCTCTTCAGCAGCAAATTGATGCCTTGAAGGCTGAACGGACCGCTCGACCACGACAAGTACTTCCAACATGTGCGAAGTTCAACGGCCGAAGTAGCGACTGGGACACATGGATATTGGCAATGAAGGCAAAGCTCAAGGTGGACGGCCTAGCAATTGGGAACGACGACTCGCAGCTGTACTACGTTTACAGCTCGCTCGACTCGAACGTCCAGGCTATGGTACTGCCGTTCGTACGCAATGCAGAGAGAAACAATGTGTGGGATGTGGCTGGATTGATACAGCATCTTGAAAGAATTTTCGACGATCCCAACAAGGCAAAGAAGGCTGGGCAACGGCTTAGAGACCTCGAGCAGCGACAGTCGAGTCTGTCAAGATACCTCGCAACGTTCGAACGAACACTCTATGAAGCCAACGCTGATTCTTGGCCTGATGATGCTAAGATCACAGCTCTGACGGGAGGGCTAAACAAGGAGGTAAAACAGAAGCTGAATACGCAGCTTACCCTGCCGACAAAGTATGACGACTTTATCAGGGTTCTCTTAGCCCTAGAAGGTCAGTATGATACAAGGAATGGATATCACCAAGAACAAGGACAACGAATGGAATGGGAACAGACTATGAAAGTTACAAAGGTTGCACCATCAGTTAACCCAGAACAACGACGCAAATGGAGACAACAAGGAAAATGTGTACGATGCGGCTCCTCAAGGCACTGGGTACAGCAATGCAGATTTCAACCAACGCAAAGCCGGTCGCCTTCCCCAGTACAGGTCAAAGCCGCTAGAAGGTTGACAGCAGGACCAACTGGACCATCTGAGTTTGACTGGGATGACTCTGACGATGGTTCTAGCGGCTGAGAAAGGGGGGAAGTGATGTAACAGGCTAGGCCTGTCACATGGGATGCTCTCGGCTATGTTCGGCACTGGAGTAAGACATCAAGGGATAGGATATCAAGGGATAGGATATCAAGGGATAGGATATCAAGGGATAGGATATCAAGGGATAGGATATCAGGGTCGAAGATAAAAGGACATGTAGATGCAGCTGAGATGAACAAGAAACCTTCCTTCCTCATCTGAGGATTCTCATTTGAGAAAGGAAGTACGAGTTGCAACATTGCTCCTACCAACCCTTTGCACTATTGATGTGAATAGGTTGTGATATTTTGGACGTCAATATCAAGACAGAGAAATGGAAATGTCTGTATGCACGTCCCCGCACTTGAACGTCCATTTTTAAAAGTATCTTGGAGCTTCCTTGTGTAGACGATGAGGGGCTTCTGTCTAGTGAGAGGTAGCTTCGCGTCGTGAGCAGGGCCTAGTGTGACCCGAAGCTATGTCAGCTGATTACTATACCCCGAAATTTTGTAAGAGGGCCCACGTATGAGCATGACAAGACCTCCATTCTCAAAAGAAGCCGATAGTTGAGTACCGTCTGTTGGGACAGCTATATTGTGAGAAATGATTCCGATCATGCCCAATAACAATCTTACCGACGTACGCTTTCAGCAACAGGTCTTCCAGCGGGGCTACTATGAGGCTGTAAATCTCTCTACAAGTCATTGGCCATACTTTCTCCATGCACTCTTTGATCGTCATGGATTGATTATCGTTATCCAATCGCAACATGTCACCGATAGAGACTCAAAGGCTGCCGTTGACAGGCGTTTACCCTCAATGCCCCGAGACTTCAATACCAGCAAGGCGCAGACACTTCTGGATCTTATCTAAAGCCATAGCTGCGCGGCCCCGAAATAGTTCATTTCCATTTCGAAAAACGTTGTGCCAGGTGCTAAGGATGAGTCCCGGTGTGAAGATGAAGGGCGGTTTTGAAGAATTTATTAACGCAGAAGTCGTTGTAAATGCCCTATGGATGTCTTTCTATCAATTTGGAGATATGCACGGCGCCTGCCGAGCGACGGGTTTGGCGTAGGCTGTTTTGGGTTGCCCGATATCAGGATCGTGAACGTTCATGACCGCGTCATCAGAGTGTGCCGCTGAGTTTCGCCGGAGTGACTCAGGCGGGGCTTCATTGCAGATGATGGTAGTTGTTCCCACGTATTAGATGCGGCTGACCCTGGGCGCCAAGACTGCGTGTTTACTGTTGGTTCAACCAGCTGACCCTTGTGATCCTTGTTGGAAGCACACATGTTTATACCCACAACCCGCGCCTCCAGGCTGCATGTCAGGCTTCTGCGACCAAAACTTTTGCAGTCTAAGCATTTGTTCCTCAACATAGCACCTCATTCGAATCCTAACATGGAGGATCTTCCTGTCGAGATCCTCGAACAAATCCTGTTCTCTATCACTGATCTTCGATCGCTGTACCATCTGGTCGTGGCTAGCCCGGCTGCTTCTCGCGTCTTTGGGTCCGCAGAGGCAGGGCCAAAAGCTCTTGACCATGTTCTTGGCGAGTCGACGGCACCCGAAGTAATCACGTTGGTTAGCCTCGTCAGCCTGATCCGCACTGCGTCCCTTGAATATCCGCCGGCACCGTCGGTCCAAGACTTTGTCGAGAAATACACCCGATGCCATAGAGACCGAGATCCGTCTCTCATCTCAGCTGCCCCGAGCCTCGCGCACTTGCTCCGTGCTCAAGCTCCCCACCTCATCCGCGGTGTTCTCTTGACCGCGCGACGTATCTGCTGCTTGACCTGGGCTCGTCTCCAATATTATCGAAGTCAATGGGCCTCCGTCACTCCATGCCACCTTGAGAACGGGCCTTTCGCTTGGGGCGCCCGCGACAAAGCATGGCGCGAGAACCCTCAAGGGCGGCCGTACACTCCACAGCCCCTCAGCCCACCTTGCTGGATGGAGGAGCAGCGCGTCATGCGCGGATTCTGGAGACTGCAGCTGCTCCTCGACCTGAAGCTTGCAACCTCGGCAGACCGTCTGGACTGGGCTTTAAAGAACAGCCACGAAGGATTATCTCCTGATGTTCTCTTTGCAGGCTGGACCTGGCAAAAAGAGGAGTTTCTCACCGTCGTAGACTTCGTCGATCATATCCAAGGCGGCTCGATTCTCTCGCAAAGATCCCAAAGTCTCCCGGCACCTTCCCAAACTTACGCGTCCTCACGGAGGTGGCAGGATCCGGCCTATCCGGGAGTGGTGGATCCCAGATGGCCACGAGAGGTACTTTCCAAAGACCAGCCACCGTGTTGGATGATCTACATTGTCAAACTATTGAAGCATCCGTATTCACCCATCCGCGGAGTTCCATTTTGGCCATACCGTAAATTAGGACTGGCTATTTGGCAACAAGACAAGCTAGAAGCATTAGAGCTATCGTTCACGAGTTATGCTTCCCGGGGAATTGGCCGGCCTACGTCGCGAGGCGACATAGTGTTTACCTGGAGAAGCCTTCTGAGTCAAGATCTCATAGCTGAACTTCAGGTGAGCATGGAGGCTGACTTCCAACAAAACGGCTTCTTGCTCAACCGGAGTAATCCGAATATGTGAGAGGTCATGTATCAAGTCTGCTGTGATTTGTAAGAAGAGATATATGGGTAGGTTTCACGGTCTGTGAAGATCTTTTTAAATAGCTAAGTAGATGGCTACAATCAGGGGCGTAGCGTAACAGAGACAGCTTGCAACGGAAGTATAATTTCGCGATCAAACATAATGTAAAGCCCGTTAGACGGCTTGGGCCTTTGAGATCCATACAAACAATAGTAGAAGTTCTTTCTGCCTGGCCCTCGAATATTTCCTCGTGAGAGTCATACGGCAGTCAACAAGGTGCTCCTCCAGGCGGCAAACTGCGGAAGAAAACTTAGAAAGGAAGAAAGATTCTTTCTGAGAGTAACTTAGGCTGTGGCTCTCTCAACAGCTTCAAGATTGAAGTATTGTAATGAGAAAAAGACTTTACAATGACAATCTCAGGCGTGGTGTGGTACAAAAGGGCGAATGGGCGCTTCGGTTGCAACACACCAAACAAACACCTGCACCCTTCATCAAAGTTTCTGATAGCTGGACCGGGTCTGCGGAACATTGCTCCCTAGTAAACGCTCCATAAGTCAAGGCGGCTCAAGCTGATGACAACTTTAGCCCTAGGGGCTAGCTTCTTCATCTTCTTCCTCAACCAGGACCTATTTCTCTGATTGCTATGTACGAAATAATAGTTCCAGACCTCCATAGATCTCAAGCTGCGACGGGATGTTTTACGCAGAGTACGTAGCCATTGCAGAACACCATCAGCTCCTCCAAACACGAATTTGTTGCTGTAATAGAGTATCGTAGAAGCTTCGGCGTGGACACTTCTGCATACCCGTAGCATATTGATGCAAGGCCTTTCGGGTCTACATGTCCATATATCGTCATCGTCGGAGAACATCCGAAAGAGGACTGGTTGGTTTGGACCCGATTTGAATAGCGGTATTAACAGCAAGGGTAATTGTGCTGTCAAGAGGAAGGCGTAGATCATGTTGCGTATCTCGGGCGGAAGAGCCCTATGAAATGACTATGTCAGTCCGTTGATCTGATGCAAATAGGGAAAACACATCGTACATGAACCTAAATGCGTCTGATGTCTTGGTTTTCTTGTCGTGGCCGAGACGAATACTGATCTTTTCTCTGCCTTGTCCATGCCGCCGGCATCTCGGTCGATACTTCCGAAAAGCGGTACGATAACAGCCCTTGGCGTATGAGAAGACGTTACACCGTCGTTGCCGACGCACACTTGTTACTTGGTAGAGTCTGATGAAACCCATAGCTGGAATAATTGCTTCTAGTGTCGTCGTCCGGTCTGCACATAATGTGGACTCCAGTAAATTTCAACCAGGTCTATGTGCTGGAGAGACAGCCGGCGTGGCTGTTGCTACTTATTCACTGGCCATACCCTTCGAGATCCATTGGTATGCCCCATCACGGTCTAATCGAAGCTATGGGTAATTGCTGCACTGTGGTACAGTGTCCGCCAAAACACCTACCCTGACGGATTCGTGGTTGGATATGTACGCATTGGGATTGGCCCCGTTTCCTTTGTCCGCTTGTAAGATGGAAAGGTGTTAACCATTCTTTTCTTGTGCCTTGTCACTCGAGCATTGTCATAAGTTGCTCGGCGCTGGGTACCCGCACATTCTTTTGAGCTACTTATGCCAGACGACGTTGTGTTTTGAATCACGTATGCAAAATAGAACTTTTGATCATTTATTGGTAATGCATCACCCCGTCATCGAGTTCCTTTGGCGATACAAAGACGTTATCCTTTTGCGGAGCGGGGTCCGCTTCAAGACCGTGCTGCCCCTTGGCCCACGCTCCTGCGGCCCTTGGAACCCGCGGAAACCGGCTCCGAAAGCCCGAAGTATGGGCTTCTGTCGTTGCCTTAACCCGCGGGAGCCGTCATTAAGGCTTTACTGTGTGACTTCTGGCCGCTGACTAGACATAAGTCGTAGGAACCCTTTGGCCACCGTTGGTGTAATATTCTGGCACTGTTGTAAACGCATTGAAGAAGATGTCAAAAGAGACCAATCTTTCTTCCCTTCTAACTTTTCTTCTTCGCAGTTTGCCGCCTGGAGGCGCACCTTGTTGACTGCCGTATAATGGGTTGTGGCAGCGTGAAGAGGGAGATGCCTGCCCCCCCCTCAAAAGAGACCAATCTTGGCTGAGACCATTCAAAATAGCCTCTGGTAGGTAGTCCGCTCAGGGAAATCATCGGAATGACCCGGAGCAGAATAAACGTCATACGTCTCCTTGGTCAGCCTAACCATGGAGTTGGATCTGAAGCGGAATGGTCTCGGTGATGGAATTGAAGCCGTTCGCCCGGCCTTGAGTACTCAAACGCCTTAACTAGGTGTCATACATGTATACAATGGCTAGTATACATTGATTAGACATGAGGATAGATAGAACAGAAAGTGAAGCGATTGCAACAGCCGGATCAACCAACACCTACGTGCCGCCAATGGTGAGCCTGACCGGAGAGAATTAATTTTGCATAGGCTCAATCTGTCTACAAGCAACGTATGAGTAAAGGTGTACAAGCAACGTATGAGTAAAGGTGTACAAGCAACGTATGAGTAAAGGTGTACAAGCAACGTATGAGTAAAAGTGTGGATCGCTTGACGTCCGCATATTCTAGGTCGACTTGGCAAAAGGGGGCATGTCGCACGGCATCGCGGACATAGAGATGGACATAACACTGCCTGTCAGCATGTAGCAGGCGGCATCACGGCACTGTTAGAAGACTAAAGTCTACGCTGAAGTATTCGTCCAGCTATAAAGAGTCGCATCGAGTTCTATGGTTTTGCGGTTGAGTAAAGAATCAGGACAGCAACGAGTTGAACCCATTCTGTACTACTTTTTCATTGACCCCTTTCCAGTTCAATCACCTTGATTCAAGATACTGTAGCCCAACACCATGGCGACTGAGATTCCAGACCACTTGATTGAGAAGTACGCCGCGGAGCGGACAAAGCGACTTCGGTCCGACCAACTTGCGCAGTTCATCGATTTTCGGGACCCAGCACTCGCCAGCATGGATAAAGATCCCTACGTCGACTATGACGCTCTAGCTTCCAGAGGCGTCCCGCTCAAGGATGGGTCCGAGGTCAAGGTCCTGATTGCTGGTGGAGGAATGTTTGGGGTGATGACAGCTCACCAGCTGGTCAATAAAGCTGGCATTGCCAGCAGCGACATCGTCATCGTCGACAAGGCTGGCGGCTTTGGTGGTACTTGGTACTGGAATAGGTACCCAGGTGTAGCGTGCGATATCGAAGGGTATTGTTACGTGCCATTGCTGGAGGAAACTGGATACGTGCCAAGGCACAGGTAGTAAGTAAGCCAGCATGTTTGTGATATCATACGCTATTAACACACAATGCCTTAGTTCATACGGTCATGAGATTCGGGAGCATCTAGAACGGATAGCCAACCTGTCGAACATCCAAGGCCAGTTCTGCACCACTATCAAGCACCAAAAGTGGGACGACGAGGCAAAGCGTTGGGTTCTGACTCTAGATCAGTATCTGGGACCTAACCATGGGCGACAACAACTGACTGTTCGTGCTCAATTCCTGGTTCTTGGTGGTGGAATACAAACCTCTCCTCATGCCCCAAAATTGAACGGCATCGATACGTTCAGTTCAGCGCCCGGTAAGGTTGTCATGCACACAGGACGCTGGGATTGGTCCAAGACTGGCGGCTTCCAGGAAGTGCCAAACATGACAAAACTTCAAGGGAAGAGGGTTGGGATCATTGGCACCGGAGCCACTGCAGTTCAAGTTATACCTCATGTGGCCAAGTGGGCGGGCCATACCTACGTCTTCCAACGTACTCCGTCTTACGTTGGTCCTCAGAATCAGAAAGAGACAACCCATACGGACTGGGCCCGGGTAGCGTACAAGCCTGGCTGGCAGCACGAGCGTGCGGCGAACCTGGATGCGACATTTACAGGTCAGCCAGTTAACGCGGATATGATACAGGATGGCTGGACCCAAGTGACTGGGATGAGAGCCGCACTGGGTCATGAAGGCAAGGTTATCGCTGCAGATGAAGAGGGAGAGCATGTCAAGAACATGTTGAACCTCGACTATCCGTGGGCGGAACGGATGCGAGCCCGAGTTGACGCCGAGGTGAAGGACCCTTCAGTCGCCGAGAGGTTGAAAGCGTGGTACTCGGGTTTCTGCAAGCGACCGACCTTTCATGGCACATATCTGTCTATCTTCAACAGACCAGAAGTGTCGCTTGTTGACACCAATGGCCGTGGAGTTGAAGCGTATACCCCAAACGGCGTGATGGCAAATGGCCAGGAACAAGACATTGACGTTCTCATTCTCGCCACTGGCTATTCTGTCGGGCTTGTCGATTCCTGCCCTTCGTCGGCTTTGAATGCTCCGCTGGAGGGACGAGGCGGCCGACTTTTCAAGGACAAGTGGGATGGCCCAGACTATGGCAACCTTTACGGTGCCATGTCAAATGGGTTTCCCAACCTCTTCTTCGCGTCTGGGAGTGGCGGCTCGGTGTCACAGAATGCGCACAGCTTCTACAGCCTTCTTACTCGTTTAATTGCGCACGTATTGAAAGCGACTTTCCAAGGTGCTGAAGATGCAAAGAAGGCCACCGTCGAGGTCAAGAAGGCCGCCGAGGATCACTGGTCAGCAGAAGTTGCGAAGCGGGCTCGTTGGTTTGCAGCATTTCCCAGTTGCACACCGGGTTACCTGACAGGGGAGGGCCTCATCCAGGACCAGGAAAGTCTTACGGAAGAGATCAAAGGGCAGATTGCTAAGCAGTCGTCTTGGGGAGAAGGTATTCTCAGTTTCCAGAAGGTTGTCGAGGGGTGGATGGAAGATGGGAAACTAGATGGGTTGGTAATTGACTCCTAAGTCTTGGAAAGTCTCTAATATTCTGAGATATTTGTCTCTGGGGGTTTCTTAGATGTCACAGTAGATAGCACAGTAAGTCCAGCGTTTGGGTTAGCCGGGTAGAACAGAATGTGATATGTTCTTCGCCGCGATTCAGACGTCTTAAATATTGACTGGCGCTTCTTTCGTTCTTAATAGCTAGGTAGACACATCAATCAACATTTTACTATACCCAAGACAACGGGAATACCTAGACGAATACGAAGCGAGTACGGGCTCTGGACGATCAGTTTCTCTTTGATTGCTGAGCTATCTAGAAGCTCTGTCCAATGGTTCCCCGAAGGATTCGTACAACACCCGAGCCCCTGCCGTCTTTCCCGGATCGACGCTAGAACCATGCCTCCTAGCCGCGCTTTCCTGAATCCCCTTAGTGGGCAATGTTGACACCCTTTAGCCGTCCAATCATTGTAAGTGAAGCCTGTGTAGCCTTTTGATTGAGGATTGCCCAACCAGTGTTTGTGGACTCGTCCTGCTGAGTTTCACTGCTGATGCCTTTCCACAAGCATCTTCTGATTTTCATTGGTTGATCCAATATGTTATTCGCCCTGCTGATCTATCCATGAGGAAGAAAGAAAAATGCCGACGCAGCCGTTGAATACGACATTGAGCGGCTGATGTGCCGATTATATAGCTCTCCCGCACTCATGACGCCACGGGCCAGGCGATGCGGACCTGCATATGCTTAAATTAATCGACTGCCGAGCTGCCCTCCCCAACTAAACTGCCTCCGTTGGTATGCGTTTGAGTGGTTTCTCCACGTTCTTCAGACAGCCCATCAGAGTGCAACAGCCTTAATGAGCCATAGGGCAATGCGACTTCACTGTTCACAGGGGAACCCCTGGAACGCCAACGGCTCAAAGAGACATGGCCTTCCAAAAGCGTAAGTCCAGGTCTTGCTTCGTCGATGTGAGTTGACTAGTCAAATCGCACCATCGTTGTTTTTATCCGCGTCTCCTCATCCGTGCAAGGGGTGCACTCTTCCGGTTTTGCCTAAATCTATTCAGCACGGAAGAGAGAATGTTTCGTTGAGATTGAAGACGAACGTTGGAGGTGTTTGCCCCTACCGAAGCGGGATCGTTCTGACCCGCACATTGAGATGATGAGATCTCCAGATGCCAAGAAAATTGTATAAAGAGCCGGCGTTTGCCTATGTCTAATGCTGAACTCTTGGCAGTCCGAAAACGACCAACATTCAACTCTTAATCCTGTCCTTCATTCTCAAAATGGTTTCCGTTCGTTCTTTCGTCTTGGCCTTCTCAGCTATCGCCCCGTGCCTTGCTGCCCCTGCCATCGGGCCGGTTGAGCTGTTGCCTCCTCATGTGGAGCGCCGCGGCCCATCCGACTTCTTCTTAGGACCTGACCACCCTCTCATGCTCGCACGCCGCAATGAATCCCTTGAGAGACGTGGCATGACACTGGAGGAGCGCACCAACTACGTTCAGAACTACCAGACCGGCGGCACCGTCAACTTTACTCCCTCGGGCAATAGCTTCACCCTCAACTTTGACACCACCGACGACTTCGTTGTTGGCGTTGGCTGGAATCCCGGTTCCACTGCCCCCATCACCCACTCAGGCTCATTCGCCGTCACCAAGGGACTTGCCACCCTTTCCGTCTACGGCTGGACTACCAACCCGCTTGTCGAATACTACGTCATTGAGGACTCTGCCGGCTTCTCGCAGACCGGAACGCAGAAGGGCACCGTGAGCAGCGACGGTGGCTCATACACCATTTGGGAGAACGTCCGCACCAACGCCCCTTCTATCCAGGGCACCCAGACCTTCAATCAGTACATCTCGGTCCGCAACGGCGGCCTCTCCAGCGGCACCGTCTCTATTGCCAACCACTTCAATGCCTGGAAGAGCCACGGCATGAACCTTGGCACGCTGAGTTTCCAGGTCATCGCTGTTGAGACTTGGAACGGTGCTGGTTCGGCCAAGCAAACCGTCACCAACTAGGTTTGGTATTCATATTGCTCATGTGTTTGGGGGCTGGACTTCCGTGCGTTTCATTCAACATCGGGCAGCGGAGTACCTATTCTCAAGACACGAATCGTTTTCTCTTGTATTTATTCCACTCGCGCTCCATTTCGGACAACTGTCAAATATATCGAATCATTTACGCCTCAATTGATCAACCGTCTGCCATTGTGAATCGTCTCCTGCGCCTTGGGAAAGTGAATGCGTCGCCAAATCTTCTGGTTTCGAAGCTCTGATCAGTAGTTCGAGTTTATGCTTTCGCGCGTCGTTATAGTCTAAACCTTCTCTGGATAAACTTGCGACATCCATGTACACTGTTCATGTGACGTGACTCATCTGGGAAGTTGAAGCCTCTCGTCCCTCCTTCAAGCTTTGTGTGTTTGATGTAGTTCTTCTCGAAACCCTTCGTCTGAGATTTCTGGTGGGATAGCGATGTGGGACTGATCTCTGACCAGCTTCGCAGGACATAGCGGTGCTCTGTGCCAAATACCTGTTGTTGTACAGGCTTCGTTAGCCGTATGCTTAGGTGAAGTCATAATGCAACATAACTGCAAATGTTCATCCCAACTTTGATGCTGGAAAGCGAAGAAGAGCTCGGAGAAGGATGACCTAGACCTTTGGAGTGCAATTCAAGCAGCCAATTCAAGTGATCTCCGAACGCATTGATTGCATCAATGGTCTGGCTATCCTCCAAGCGGTTGTGCTCAGTTTCCAACGACATCCACTCTCTGTCCTGGAAGATCTCCCAGTTGATGTGGACAATGTCGCACATTTGTGAGGGTCTCCTCCCGCGGGCAAGGGCTTCCGCAAAGAAGGACTGGAAATCCACGTAGAGCTCTGATGAATTGGCCATTAGACCGGATACGAGCTTTGATACCTGTCTGTATCGATCACGATCCGTAGCAACGTAGTCGTAGGAGCACGCTGGGTGGGTGTCTTTGACGCGGGTCGTCAGGCGTATGCCTCGTAACAAGGCTCTGTTTTGTGGGCCAATATTCAGCAGCCACGAAGCGGCATCTTCCATTCTGGGGAGGAAGAATAATCTCCCGTATAGTAAGGCTCTGGTTTCTTGATGTATCAGTATACACGTTGATGCGATTGCCGTATCGAACTTGGTGGTACACCGCGGATGTAGAGCCCCCCGAAACCTATGTCTCTGCAGTTGGAAGTTGAAAGTGGGCTCATAATGAACTTTGATGCCTCTCCCCACGATTCTGATATTGTGAATTTTGAAAAGCCCGAGATGACGATAAATCGTATTCCTGATCTCGGGCGGTAGTGACCTACAGAAGGTCAGCTATGTGTGGTATGGAGATGTCTTGGCTGACTTACAGGAATGAGAGTTGCGGAACACATTCCTCCAGCCTAGGTCTCTAGGCGTGTTGTCAGTATTGTCGCGGTGTGAGTTGTTGAGGTACTAACAAGGCCAACATTAAACGCAAACTGGACACTTACTTTGGCGAAACCGATGTCCGACTCTGAGAGCCTCCTCCGCTTATGATCGTCTGAACGCGCCAAAGCGGAAGATTTAGTTACCGAGCATGTGTCCATGGCGGAAAAGGCAAGCGTAGGTGCGATTAGTTAGAAAGCAATATTGGCCGACGTTTGTCGCATTATCAGGTGAACCGGGAACGCAGACTGGGTGGAAATTGAAATAAAAGAACTGCACAAAAATATAGTTCTGTTCAAGGCAAACTGATAGAGGTCTTCGGGGGGGGGGGGGGGGGGGGGGATCAGGTGAGGGCTTTTGCAACAAGTATGGGATGTAGGATGCTTGGATTGGCAACTGGCTGCTGCCTGCAGAAGGTACATGTAGTGGCGTGTGGCGTCACGTGCCCATGGCAGCTTGAATCTTGTTTGAAGGCCTGGATTAATCTGGGCTTCAACAGTCGGGCGCAGCTGGCTACAAAGTGGTGTGGACGATCCCTCCTATGTAAAGACGGGGTTCGGACGGGAGGCCCGGGTATCCGGGCCCGGCCGACTTTCGTCTCGCATGTCTAAGTAAGCTGGCACACAACGGTTGATCCAGCCGCTTCAGCTTCTTTTGAGCTTCCACAAGGTGGAATTTTGAATCAGTAAGTACCAAAAGGGTTGGGTCGCCAGTCGATCTTCTTTTCAATCTACCTATGTAGCATGCCCCTCAGCGTACAAGACCTCTGATATAGTTTTCAAGGGTAGTGACCTCCACATCGGGATACAAATCTCGTGCATCAAGATATCCAAGGCTTCGTGCCTTTTCGGGAGTATTGTCTCCTCGGATGCCGAGAACATTCCGATACTCTGCCATGGCGATGTTGAGCAAAATCGTCACATCCTTGATGTTCTCCTTGCCAGACTTTGCACGGCCTTGGGTGATGACATCTTGCAACTCTTCCTTGGTTATCTAAATTGTCTGGTTAGTCCGTAGTCTTCAAGCCGGATGAAAACTTGATAGACTTACAAACTGTCGGCGGACAGTCTCTCCAGATACCCTCTCAAGGAGCTCAAAGGCATCGTTCTGTGTCATAACCTCTCCGTAGGCGAAGACCATCTTGTTCAAAGTGCTCCGGTCGGCGATGATTCTAGAGACAAACTTCCCAATATCGCGGTTGTCGGTGAGGGCCCAAGGAACATTGCCGTCTCCAATAATGCGGGTGGTAGAGTACTCTTCCGCAGCTGGCCGGAATCTCCCTGAAGGCAGAGCAGGCAAGGTCAGCTGATACCACCAGCCAACGTCAATGATGGTGTAGGGGAGACTGAGGCTTTTGATACGGTCTAAGAAGTCCTCTTTCTGTGGTGATAATGCATTGATTAGCAAAAGGCTCGGGTTCCCTTGTTCCCACTCAAGTAGAGGAAATTTTGCGACGACCCGAACTAACCATTTCCCTAATCCTCATGACGCCTCGTGGCTCGCAGGCTGGGCCCCAGAAGCTTGGTATGTACCGAGCGACGTTGGCCTTGCTCGACGCTTCAATGAGATTCATCTCCTCATTGAACTGGAGCAAGGTCAAGCACGAGATGACCACGTCCATGTTTGCGAGAGTGCCAGAAATTGCGTCAATTGACCCATCCAGCTCAATTGACTTCACAGCGACGCCTTGTTTTGCGAATTCAACGAGTTCCGGTTTTCCAACTGAGGCGGGTCTCGCTAGAGCAGTGATATCCTGCCGCGGAGTGAGTCGAAGGTCGGCCAAGCACAGTTGGGAATTTCTAGGGGAGGTAACTTACGAATAGCTCTGGTGACTTCAACAGCGCAGTCACGATTGAGGAACCCGTGTTCCCAGTTGCGCCGGCTATGGCGACCCTGATCTTGTTGGCCATGGCTTCTTGTGTTCCCTGTGAATGCTTGATGACTTCTGCGGATACAATGTTCAGCCGGCGAGACTGGTTAAATAGATGCCCACAAGTTTCATCGAGCCTTTTTTGGGCACTTGATGAAATCAGTACATCACGGTATTTCGGCCGAAGCTTAGCGTCGTGGATCGTCTCAAGTCTCCCAGTTGTTAACTTCGGCCGAAAATCGGTCGAATCTACAACGGGGGCCGCGAAGGTCCGCCACCAACAGTCCGGAACCGAATACGAGTGGAGAGAATTATCTGATTGGCATCAAAGTGAGTATCATATGAATTTAAAGGATATGTGACGGTTATGGAAGCTCCTGGGGCGATCCAGGAAGCCGTACATACAGTAGAGCCATTCACTAGCAGTATTCTCTGATAAAGCGGTGAAGATCTGAGAAGTCGTGCTTCGGGACGCGTTGCAGATATTCGCATTGCCCTGCCGTATCGGTGCCCGTGGCTTCGATAATTTTTCTTGATAACAGTGCTAGACCGGGGCTGTTCCGCTCGACGCCTAGAGATCCAGGCTGTTTAGGATGGGTTGCAGCGTTCCAGAGTGTCGTCCACCGATCGAGGGCCCGAAGCAAATTCATCCGTCCTGTGTCATGCAGCGAAAATGCATGCAAATTGAAGATAATCGGTTGCAAGGCTAGAATTACATAAGGTCAGCCTAAATATACACCAGAGGCTTCTGCAAACTCACCAACAATGACCGCATTCAGGTGATGAAGGGTGAGTCGATCAAACGGGGGCACTGGCTCAATCGGCCACTCATTTTGCATCAACCCAACTGTCAAATCTCCTAAGCAGACGAATTCGTGTCCAGCCTCAATCCTTAGCTGGATGAAGGCTTCTTCGGATCCCGCATCCCACAAAGCCTGATTGCATGGAAGATGCCCGAGCGTCTCAGCATGGGACATCGACGGTGGGTTGTTGCAGAATAATGTCAAGAGACTGTCCATGAAAAAAGTCCATGTCGAAAGACGGATCCGCGTCTCTTGTTTTATGAAAGTTCGCCAGTCTTCCGCCTCGTCATGCTGTATCCTAGTGAAACCAAAGTGCCGGAGAGAAAATACCAGTAGCGGGAGACGCTTGAAGATGATTACCCCTTTTCTACCGTCATCAAAACATATCTGTAAGACTACAATCAGCAACGCAGCTTGGAGTATCTCGACAGTTGTCTCAGATTCAGGTTCTTTGTGATTGCTGTTGATGGAGCGTTCTAATTGTTGGAAGATGTATGCGTCTGCAATAAGGTAGAAGTCTCGTGCCCTCGCCCTGCTCCCCGCGGCATCAGAAGAAGATTTGGAGTAGGCCGCACCGTTGAGAGATATCGCCAACAGTAAAGGCAAACAAGTTGTTTCGAGGTTGAAAGTTGGCCAATGTACGACTGGGTATTGATAGTGCCGCTTCCGGGAGAACACTTCGCAGAACGCATGAACCTGGTCACTGGAGAAGACCTCGTTGAATGACAGAGGGTCAAAGCAACCAAGCTCCGAATTCAATGAAGCAACTTGCGACAGGTCTTTAGAAATTCGAGCGATTCGTACAGCGAGTTCGTCGGTAGGAGATGTCATGGTTAGGCCGCCAGAAGCGTTGTACTCGGAGTACCCAAACATGTCCGCAGGTCCCGCCTCCATCGGGTCCATGTCGAAACCCGGGTCCAAAAGGGTCGTGAAAAGAAGTGACGGATCGATGCAGTCGCCAAAGTCGGGTATAATTTTTAATTTAGGAGCTTTATTCGTGAAAGGACCTTGGATGTCGACTTCTGGCACGGCGGCCATCTCCTGCTCAATTGCCTGGCCCCCTCGTGGACCCGTGAAGTTGAGGAAGAACGACAGCTGGGAATGTTGCGTCTTAGCACCTCCTGGACCGGAGGCTTTTTCTCTGTGAGATTCATCGCTACAGAAGCGTTCGAAAGTGCAATCAAGTTTCCGCACATTGCAATGACCGCAAGGGAATTTCCCATCACATTGAGATTTGATGCGCGAGCACCGATCGCAAGCCCGAAGCTTCCGGCCTCGCTTGGCTTCCACGGGTAATGGCTGATTTCCTCGCTTATGACAAGACTTGGCGTGTCTTCGAGCACCATCCACTCGTCTGAAGGTTTTCCTGCAGAAAGGACAGGCGTGTAGTCCGGAGAGCTTTGCTGGTGTTCCGATGGGGAGGTGGCAGACCGGACAGTCTGCGAGGCTTGGAGACATGAACCCAGCGGTCTCGGTGATTGGACCAGCGGTCGTCATGACTCTGTAACTCTTCAGAGACCAAGTAAAAATTTAGCCTTGACCGTGGATTTCAAAGAGTGCCGGGCTGCTGTTCTGCTAGGAGTGGTGTGATGACAGATGTGACGGAGGACGGAAGAAGATGAGTGTTTTTCCCGTGGCTGCAGCCACTGACCCACTGCCTATTCCGGTAAAGTCCCAATCCAAGGCTTGAATGATATGCCCTGCTCTGAGTTCAGGACATACCAAAAAGAGAATAGAAACTAATTTGAAGGAAAATCTAATACTTAAGAAAATTTCGAGAAAAATATTTGATGCGTAACTGGCAGTGATGTTGAAGGGCCAGATGATGAACCCTAGGATAGCGCCACTTAGGTGGACTCCGGCGTCCTCCTCGTCTGCGATCCTCGATGTGTGAATTTCCCGGCACGACGTCAGAAGTGAGCGTTCTCGAGCAACATCACTCAAACTCTTTCCCTTCTTTTTTTTTCTCTTCATAGTTTTCATTCTCGTCAGAAAATCTCCTCGCTCACTCATTAAACTCACAGAAATGGCTACAATGTTACCGCCAAAAGGTAAGCATATCTCTACATCAGAGCCCACTTACAAATACTAAATCCAATAGTCCGTCTCGCAGGCGTACGCAACTGCCTCAATACCTTCGCACGACATCTACCTGTCATTTGCTATCCAAGCCACAATCAGAAGCATGGAGGCCTTCGCTTCCAATCGAAGAATGCTACTCCTCGCACTCCACGGTCTTCTCCTCTCGGACTTTCCGCCGAACCGCGACCAACAAGCGTGGTTGAACACGTCCTGTATGACTCCGTCCAACTCACTTGCCAACACACGTTGCTGACCTAGTGTTGACACAGTACCACTTTCGATCAGCTAGTCGCTTGGGCACGCAATGGTTCCATGTGGCCGCTCACATTCGCCCTCGCCTGCTGCGGCATCGAGATGATGCACTCCTCCATGCCTCGCTACGACATGGACCGCCTAGGTATCATCTTCCGCGCCTCGCCGCGACAGTCGGACGTCATGATCGTCGCCGGCACCGTTACGAACAAGATGGCTTCGGCTGTGCGACAGTGCTACGATCAGATGCCGGATCCGAAGTGGGTGATTAGTATGGGTAGCTGTGCGAATGGCGGAGGATATTATTATTACAGTTACAGCGTAGTGAGGGGCGTGGACAGGATTTTGCCTGTTGATATATACGTCCCTGGGTGCCCGCCCACGGCGGAGGCATTGCTGTATGGTATCTTTCGACTGCAGAGGAAGATCCAGAAGACAAAGGTGACTAGGATGTGGTATCGCAAGTGAATGGCTGAAGCCAGTGACACCGCTCCACGCCCCATTCACTAAATGAAAACTCGTTAGACTGTCTAGACGGACGATAGTACATATTGTTGCAACCAAGTTCGTATATAATCTGCTGTGACTTTTGGATAACCGGAACTGAAGACGAAGTGTAGGGATGTTATGATTGGCATTAAGGTGAAAGCGACATAAAACATAGATGCCTGGCTATGAAACATGCTTCAATGGTATAATAAACAATTAACGTCGTCCAGAGCCTTTTATCCTCAGCCCGATCTCATTTCGTCTTATCTTCCTCATCGCAGGTTTCCTAACCCAGCATGAGCAACACCCTCCTTTCATATTAACACATCATGACAAAGACAACCACGCCGCCTCAACATTGGCCTTGGGGTCCGGTGATCCCTTCGCACCCTTCAGCCAGCAGTAGTTCTGGTCCGTACCCTGCTTGCCGGCAGTGACCCAGGCGACGCCGATGCACGGCCCATCGGCACTCTGCGTCGTGACGCTCAACGCAGCACATAGGTTCATGCAGTCCTCCATCCTGGTCAATGGGATGTATCCCAGGTCGTTGAAGGGATAGTTCTTGCCACATTCGCGGACGAACTTCAGGTTGCTCCCGGGGACAGAGTACGTCTTATTCTCGGCAGACAGGTTCGGGCAGTTTGAGGTAGCCTCACCGAAGATCGAGGAGGCTTGTTGGGGCAGGGGAATCGACGTGAAGCCGGTTGATGTAGCGGATGCTGCTGCTGCCGTTGCTGAGGCGGTTCCAGAGGCGGTGTTTGATGCAGATTCTGAGGCGGTTGCCGCTGCGTTCGAGGCTGCTGCTGAGGCTGATGCTTGTGTTGCTGATTGTTCCAGCTTACTGTGAGATGGGTCAGTGACGGTGTTCGGCAAAATGAAAACAGTCGGCATGAACTTACGCATCACATGTTTGGATGTATCCTGCATACTGCTGAGCAATGGTACCAGCAGCCGCCGACGCGCCAATTGTGCCGAGAAGGAATATCAACGCCAGCAAACCCATCCAAAACGTCGCCGCCCGGATGCCGCATACCCGCTTTTCTCCCTTCCCCGGAGGCGGAGCTGCCGCATGATCCCCGCCATACGCCGATGGTGTCGGTGCCGATTGTGGGTACGGCTGCTGTTGTTGGTACGGTTGTTGGTCGTATCCCGATGGGGGCTTGACGTTGTCTTGGTACGGCACGTAGTATCCTGGTCCGCCGGGCGCCGCAGTCTGGTAATGCCCGTCGCCGTTGTTGGCCACCTCCAGGCCCGCGTACTCGGCCGGCATCAGTCCTGCTTGGTACTTCGGGTCGCGAGAGTCGTCGGATGATGTTCGTGCGGAGGTGATGTTGTTGGGTGCCAGCGAGGCTGGGTGGCCCTCCGGAGAGCTCGTCGGTCCTGATGTGGCCATTGTTGGCGAGTATTCTTTTTGGTCGACGACCTCGTCGCTTCTTCTTTCTTTCTTTTATCGCCTGGGTAAGACCACACACCTGGAAGAAAAGGGAAAGGGTTCGGATCTCAGGAACAGTCGGACGGATCAGAGAATAACGTGGTTTAAAGCCGACAATGAGCAACACGAGAAGGAAGCACAACCTTGGCGTAGGATTTCACGACGCCACGGTATTGGTTTTGGGGGGGTACAAGGTCTCATATAACATGCAATGGCACCCCAGGGCCCCCCGGCCAGGCTCTCAGTCTCGAAAGACGCAGGTTGCGATCCGTCGGCCGCTCTTCTCGCGATCGGCCGGTGGTGTAAGAGCCAAAAGTCTGCCCTGTCCCACCAAAAGCACGACCATCTTTGAGCTAATTGGGGGCTCGACCGGGGTTCATGATGCTGTGTTGCACCCAGGCGAATTAGAATCCATGCACAAATGTCGAAAGACATTGCCTCAAACGGACTAGAGCGGCCAGCCTTGCAGAGTACGATTTTCTCTCCTCTCCATCGGTTCTCAGGCACCCGGAATGGCGGCCAATAGCGTGAGGGTTTATACGCCAAACCTTTCTTGCCAGTCCAGCATCCTTGACGCAAGCGGGCGCCCGCTAGCCAGGGGTAAATAATAAGCACGATACTAAAGTGCAATTGGGGACCCGGTCCACGGTCAACGGTCGACAGAACACTGACCGATTCCGGTTTACGGGCCGTGCGTTCTCTGCTTTTGCTGCCTGCAAGGTGAGATGACAGGGTCGCTGGTGTGATGAAACTGGGTTCGATTTGGCAATAAGCTTCAAACTGCCTTTGCCCGTTAGGGTGCTATTGGCGATGCTACCATAGCCGCCGTCGATAACAAGCTCGTCTCACAGACGGACTTGGCTGGAAGGCTAAGCCACTGCTCTGCGGCCGGTTCCTTGGTTCCCGTTTTTGGGGACGAAAACGAAAATCTGCGCGGCAAGCTGAGCAATCACGGCGTCACACGAAGCCGGCGAAGCCTCCACGGAGACCCGGGGCTGAGATGCAGCACAACACTACTGTCCCGATAAGCCGGGATGGGTGTACGGCCTTGGTTAGGGCTGAATGAGTGCTGAACGAGCTCTTGCTATCAAGCAGCTTGTCTGCGATCATGGAGGAGATATTATTGATGCACTCAACGACGTCTTCAACGTAAAACGTGGGAGCCTGATAATGGACGAGGGACTGTCCCAATTCTCATCGTTTATTCCCGCCGAAAGGCGTAGATGATGACATTCAGAGACCGCTCCACCGACAGCCCCAAAACCGTGGGCCCAAGGCAACAGAGATGTTCAGTCTCTTTTGCGGAATTTGCGGAGTTGATGGGGTCGCGACGCAGCTGGAGACCGCTAAAACTGCTCTAGGCAGAAGGATTTGGACCCTTGTCGGCAACAAATTGTGAGAATCTCGCTAGATGAGACGCTTGCTTGCCGGTTCCCTGCACGGTCTTTTGGCCTTCACCAAAGTCCCTTTTCTTCTGCCGCGGCGAACTTAATAGCTTTCTTCCGAATTATTCAGCAGGTGGGACGTTGTTAGCTTAACTCTAAAAGGTAATTCTTAAAAGCATGGTTGGGGGGTTGGAGTTCCGGTCAGTCGAGATGCTGGGGAAGAATAGCGCATGACTCGATGTTGCTTAGTGGTTCGTCTTCGGAGTCCAAGTCCGTAAGACGGTTTCTTTGCAACTGGGTGTTCTCTCATGCATGCGGGCTTGCTACACCTCTGCGGTCATGGGTACAATTGATGGGATGGACATCCCCTTTATTATGTGATCAGAGATTCGATTGCTATCCCAGAAACCCCAAGCACTCCTTGACAGCTGCACGTTCTGTTAACTTTTGAGCGCTGACCACACCACCATCTCTTGCAGCTTACGGTGGCCCATGCCATCCCCGTACCCACGCGGGAGGGACTTTGGCTTTGTATGGCTCGACAAGTCACAACGTGCTGTTGGAAGGTGAGGGCCTTGTAATCTCATTTCTCTCTGCTGGTTCCTTCAGGGCAGAATTCCTGCGAAGTGATCAACTTCCTTTCATGATATCATCTGGGGTACGGTAACCGTACAAGCATATAGTAGCTTGCAGGCCCCTAGAGCCGCTTCGTGATTTATTTGCAAGGCTCTGATGACAATTTACCCTGTAGCAACTGTCGTTTATGTGTTATTATGCTTACCGAGCGGCGGGTTTGTCTCGGGCGTAGCAGCGCTGAAGTTGACTTGGGCCAGAAGTACCTGCACGAACATGGCGCAGTCGCCAACAACATGCAGCATAGCCACCGACGAACAACATCGCCAAGCAGATCGGACATCAGCAAGACCACTCTTCTTACTGCATTCTAAATTCAACGTCAGCGTCATGTAATCTATTACTTGCAAGACCAGGTAGCTCAGGTGGTAGAGTATTCACACAGTAGATGAAAGGTCGCGTGTTCAACTCATGCCCTGGTCGTGTTCCTTTTGTTTAGTTATTTGAGACGACTTCAGGCCTATTTCAGTCAATTTAAATGATATGGTATATCTATGATACGAGGCCAGGTAGCTCAGGTGGTAGAGCAGTGTAACCTTAGATTCACAGGTCGCGTGTTCAACTCATGCCCTGGCCGTGTTCTCTTTTTGGGGTAAGCCTTTTGAGAGAACTTCTCGGCGAACAGCATCCACTGCTCGCACAAATGAGGTGGTGTCCAGAATTTTCAGGAGCCAAGTCAATCGGGTAGCGATAGAATCACTCACTTTTAGTCATATAAACAAGCTAACAGTTGTTATCTTTCAGCTAGGTAAGGTGCAAGACCAAGTAGCTCAGGTGGTAGAGCCGCATCCCTGTTCCAGGTGCCGGTCGCGTGTTCAACTCATACCTTGGTCGATTTCCTTTTTGGATACTTCTTCTCGAGGAAACTTCAACCCAACAATCGTTGATCATTCGTTGGCATTTTGATACCAAGCATCTCAGGCGGTAAAGCAGCAACTTAGTTCCGATCGCAGGTCGCGTGCTCAACTCATGTCTTGCTCGTTTTGGTCTTTTTTCGCGTTCTTTCCTCGTTGGCTCTCGGCTGGGGAAGCAGTTAGACAGTCAAGTATCACGACACTCAATTCTCGATACTATTCCAGCTGCATCCCAAACTTGTGCTAAGATCTTCGAATGCAGGGGGAAAAGACATTGCCTGAAACGATATGCGTCGCCTTCATCCAACTTCAAGTTTAAACCAAAGAAAGACGAGCGCATGTACGGCCATCGGAGAATATGTCAATCGCCAACGGCGCTTTGAAACTTGGGGCAATCATGTGAGCGGGAGCATAATGAAAAGGCCAAAGCATGCTCGCTTGGTTAGTTTACCACTGCGGTCGTTCTCGCAAGTCAACTCTCTCACGGTAGCCAAAGATGGAGTCAAAATAGTCAACCTATGAGACGAGCGCTGTTGGAGTGAAGAGGTTCATATAATCGTTATACTTCCCGCTAGCAATGCGGCGACAAAAGGTAAAGTTAGCAGCACATTGTATTGGGCCGAACCACTCCTAACTCCCCGAAACCGAATCTTGGATGTGGATTGTCCACTCAACGTCGTCGAGTCCATCCCAACGAGTTAATACTCGGGACTTGGAAGCCAGATAGGGACCCATGAAACTTGAATCCAACAACCGCCCGTCAAGATCCTGAAATACGTCGTAAATGAGTAAGTAGCCGCCGTGGCGAACGGAAACTCGGGCCTCGCGAGCCCGTGTATCCCCGAAGGCCGCGCAGTGAGCTCGGTCCCGTCATCCCATCTCTGAACCCTCAGAAAACATCCCATAATCTGGGGTAGAGAAACACGCTCGAGTCGCAACAGCACCAATCCATCGCGCCGAACCTGGAGTGATTGGGCCAGCCACGCCCGCTTTGAACAGTGCGTCCTCCCAGATCGAAAAATACTCCATGTCAGCCACCAGCCTTTTGGGTCGTGCGCTGGGCGGACGTCCGACGCGGCTGATCATGCAGCCGACAGCACAGCGCAGGAGGAACAGATCTACGTGGCTCGGAGGCCGAAAAGAACGGCATCGGGACGTAAGAGAACTCCTACAGGAAGACATTGGACGAATAAATTCGTGCAGCGTGAGACAACAATGTCGTGAAACGTAATCGGTCCCGGGGCGTGATTCGTCCCGTTTGTTGAACGCCACGCGCGAGATGGTGGGTTTATAAGCTGCGAACCTCCCCCGCAACTTTATTCTGCTAGCTGAAGCAGACTTACATGTGGTTTCCATCTCTCATACGACGTCAACCCAACTGCCATTCTTATTAGAGATCACATATCACATCTCTCATCCCATATCAGCAACCATGGCCATCGCACCGTCAGGGGTCAGCCGGCCCTCCGAACTCGCCCACCTCGTCCTCCGCACGAACAACGCCAAGCGGCTCGTCGACTTCTACACCAAGTTCCTCAACGCGCGCGTGGTGCACGGCTCGGAGCTCATCACCTTCCTGACGTGGGACCACGAGCACCACCGCCTCGCGATCCTGCACGACGCGACCGCGACGCCGCGGCCCGAGAACAGCTGCGGCATGGACCACTTCGCGCTGACGTTCGACTCGCTCGGCGCGCTGCTGACGTCGTACCGCGCGCGCAAGGAGATGGGCTTCGAGCCGGCGTACTGCGTGCACCATGGCATGTCGACGAGCATGTACTACCGCGACCCCGACGGGAACAAGATCGAGACGCAGGTGGACGCGTACGAGAAGCCCGAGGACGCGGTGGCGTTCATGATGAGTGCGGAGTTTGCGAGGGACCCGCGCGGGCCAAGGTTCGATCCGGACGAGATGCTGAGGAGGTTCGAGGCGGGAGAGGACGAGAAGACGTTGATGGTGAGGGGGGCGGTGGCGCCTGTGAGTGAGGTACAGGCTACTGCTTAGAGAGACGGGTGTTTGGCTCAGTGTATGAGGTTGTGATTGAGGGTTTTGCATCGGTGATTGTTGACGATGATGGCATTACGATGGGTAGCTGAGGGCTGGCACCATAACGAAGATTCAGAATGAAATCAATCACTTTTCCACGCCGTGCTCCCACATTGAATAATGCAACGAATAATTTGGTGCTTTGTTATACCTGCGGACTAGAGCTGCAGCCGCGAATGAAATACATGGTAGAGAATGATGAAGACTCTTTCCAGTGCAAAACAAGACATCTCAAATATGTCAAAGCCAGATTAGCAGAGACCGTCTGCGTGTGTCTTTAGGGACCTTAACAGTGTTTGCCTGTTATGGGATCGATACGATGCCACATAGAAGGATTTTTGGGACCGAGAACCTGCAAGGTTTCTGAGCTCGTAGAGAATGTCGTCTAATTAAGCCTTGAGTTCTTACAAGGATATGCACCACCACTTGCTGCATGTAGACCAGGAAGCATTGGAACCAGTGAGTTTGCTGATTATTGAGTGTCACTGCTTGGGGCCACCAGACATGTACGCAGAGCAGTCAATGAATCATTTCACCCACATGGATAATCTAACGCATATGAACACTTGGTCCCATTTGCGAGAAAATGTTGTCAAGACAGAATGTATGCAAGGGTTGGCCTCGCCCATTTATATGTAAAGACAGAATGTAATTTATACTGTAGAAGCTAATACAGGTCGTTCTCAAAGTATCCAAGGCGTTTCCACTCAACGTTAAGTCAACGTAATCCATCAGCCAGCCGCTTTGTCGTTCAGGTGCGGCCAGACCACCCGCCGCTCTAAGGTCGCGCGAGAGGGGTGAGCAGGGTGATCCGGCCTCCAGGCATCTTTGCAGGGTCCAAATGCCTTCCATTATCCTAGCCGCCCGACGCCCGAGTGGGTCGGTCAAATCTAGCAGCTGATGGAGCCCCATTGGTTCTTGGTTGCGCTGTACCAGACCGTGTTCACAATACCGGCGGTGCAGCCGGAGCTGCCAGTAAACTGCCAAACCATCTCGCCGTCATATTCGCCGCAAAGGGTGGAAGTCTTGCCACAGGCGCCGTAGCCGTTGAGGTTGTCCCACAGGCCGCCACACTTTCCGGGGATGTCGACGACGCCGGTGGCTCGCACTTGCCAGATGGGGATGGCCTTGTTGCCGAGGTTTTTGCAGGAGGCCGCGGAGGCCAGGGGCGTCATCGCCGCGACGATCAAGGCAGCTGCGGTGGTGAAATGCATTTTGATGTTGGGGTTTTTGGCGTCTTGAGTTGATGAGCTCGAGAAGTGGGAGTTGTCAGGTGAGAAGATGAGGGTTGCTTGTTGTGCGATGAAGTTGAGGTGAGTGAGAAGGGTGAATTGTGAGTCGAGAGAGGCAGGAAAACAGTTGTTTATATATCCTGAAGACTTGACTTGCAAATGAGAGAAGCTTCAACGTCTAAGTGATTCCGACTCTGGGTCCTCATACCTCTCCCCCAGCCAGAACTCCTCATGCGGTGCCTCGTAACAGATTTGATCTTTTGTTTTGTCGTTTTGATCTTTTGTATCGTATTGCAATTAAGTTTCTCCACATAGTTGTGGAAAGAGTTGTGGATAATTCGGCTGCCTAACGTGTGTCCGGGTCCCTTCAGTCCTTTCAGGGTCCAAGATCCACTCAGTGGATAGACGATGCTAGACCGCCATTACCACTGATGCGTTTAAACACAACATAGCTTTTTTTGATCATACTATAATAGGGTAATGCGATTTACCAAAGATCCTCCAGGACATGATAAATGACCGTGAATCATTTCTTAACTCGGATTGCTTACTTGCTTCGGGCAGCTCGGAGCTGAAGCGCCCTCCCGAAGGGTGAAGTTGCGAGTCATGTCAAAGTCAGATAATTCAACGTTAGATGCCTCTTCGCAGAGCACGTTCCAGTGCTAGCTGTGTTGGCATCAAATGATTCGCTGATTGATAATTGAAGCTCAGGGCAAAGAAATGAAAGGCATACACGGCGTATCGACTCAGAAAAGTTGGATGCGTTACTCCCCTTCTTCTCCAACTTTATCTATCAGTCTCGCTCCTTCGGGGTGCCCCGGTCATACGCGTTGGCTCCGGCCAGGGCAACAAATTCTTAAGGGGCCTTACACATCGTGCTTTGGGCTTTTGGTGGTTCTTGGTGGTTTTCTTCCCAGAGATCACGAAAGTGTGAGCTGGGAGGATCAAGGTTCCTGTTGGTGCAGGTTTGAAGGATTCAATTGAGTCTGACAGCATCCCAGAAACTTTGTTAAGCACTACTGGTTGCACTAACAGGGGAGTTGCTCACCTATTCGCCCGTTGATGCTGATCACCCACGAGCTTGGTAGACCGTAAAAGCAGTCATTGCAGGGTGAGGAGTTCGGTGACGTGATTGGACTTGACAAGTTGATCAACAAAGCTTAACGCCACTGAAGAGTGGGCTGTTTTGCGAGCTGTCATGTGGCTTGAGTTCCATCAGATAACTGTATTGGGGCTGTGTCCTAATCTCTTACAACCTTCCAGTCATCGTATCAAGATAGACTTTAATTTCGAAGTGATGCTTGACAGATCACCAATCGCAAAGGTTAGAGTTGTCTTGAAATCTGTGCTGAGCCAGGATCGCCTCACTACGGAGTTGTGGGCGAGGGGAATTTTGAGACGTACAACCAAGCTTCGTCTAGCTTACAAAGAAAAGTGTTCAACAAGGAGATGTGGTTTGCGGCGCAGGTAGCGGGGTAAATTGATGGAGAGGCCTGGGCACCCTTCACGTTGGGAACACTCACCAAGGCGAGTTCAACCCAAACCTTCTACGTGAGATCTGCTCGTCCATCAATTCTCCACGGTCCACGTACAATGTCATCGAATTTCAGACCTCACTGACTGCATCATAGCAGGGGACATGGGTTGAGTTGCACGTTGCTGAAGGTCCCCTTTCCAGAAACGTTCTCTGTCAATGTTGTTACTCGGCACAGCTTGCCAATGTGACCCTGCTCAGCATGTGTTTCGCCTCCGCCTACTGCATATGCGGGGTATCATTCGTTTGAAGCTGGGAGCTCCCTGATCACTTTTAAAGGATACACCGTGCAACGAGAGTGGATTGGTCGGATGCTGAGACTGATTCAATCTCGATGGCATCATTCTCTGCTGATAAAGCTTGGACAAGCAGATGCGAATTTCGAGCTGCATCCATGATTCCATGCAACGACGAGAGACAGATAGGGAAATTCGAGAACAGTAAAGGGACCGCGACGGGTATGGAGTTCGGGCGACACGAGAACGACATCAGCAGCAAATTGGTCAACAAGGTTAGCTATGCGTCATACGCTCATTTACGCTAGCCGTTGCGAAGTTTGTGCAAGCTTGGTAAGCTTAGACTGGCTGGGCAAGTCTCAGAAGGCGCCGTTCTCGGAGTTATCGGGGGTTGCAGGCCGCGGTCGCGTCAATGACGAGAATCGTCTCAAGTTTCGAGCTTGAACCGGACAATGGCCTGTGTGTTCTTGTTTTCTGGTCTGACATGAAAAAGTTGAAAATTTCGGCGGATATTGAAGTTTGTAGGTGAGAGGCTGATCCGAGTCTCTCAACGTTGGCCGAGGCCAGCCACGGAGCATCCGAGGATATCGGAGGCTCCTCTCACCTCACCGAGCCGTCACCGATCGCCGGTCTGCCATGTGAGTCAGGGTCTTCTCGGTGTTCACCGGTGAAGGCCGGGTTACCGAAAGCGGCATCGGGGCATAGGTGAGCAGGCCAATGGGAAGGCTCACATTTAAAGCCGGCCGATCATAGGCGCGCCGGCATGAAGCTCCGACCTCTCGGGGCCCACTGCGCTGTTTGCACTGATGTGACGCTGGGCTCAGAGTGTCCCGCAGCGCTCCCGCCTCCCCCACTTTCGACTCACACTGGGACCTTTTTTTCCTAATCAACAGCGAGTGTCGGCGTGCTTTCTTTCTGCCAATGCAGCAGCCCCAACACTCGTCACCACCACAAACTGCACCTCACTCAACACCAACGTCCTCTTTTCCTTGGGTTTGGTTTTTCCTTGACGTCCTCGCGGGTCCGGATAATGCCAGCAGACCCCATTTAGCCGCGCAACGACGCCCCATGTCTCGCCGTGGGTAAGCCAGCAGCCAAGAGCGCAAAGAGCCGCCGTCGCAGGATCGAATCCCACCATTTGTCAGCCCCAAAGCGTCCCGAACTTGTGTCACACCTCGAGTCGATTCCCTCAGATCCAAACCTTCGTGATCCCTCTCCTCTCCCGCCGCCCCTCGACAGCCCTCGCCGCACAGATCGGCCCACGAAGCCAGCCATGGAGATGGAGCACTTCTCGCCAGCAAGCCAGCAGTCGAATCCCACGACTCCCGCGACCACCGTCAACAACAACCCCCAGCACTCGCCAGCCTCTCCGACCACTTCTACAGCGCCAGACTTCCCCGCCCTCAGCCGCCATGGCGCAACGTCTATACCCCCCGACCAACCTGTCGCCATGACGGCGTCGGGCCAGCCTGCCCTCAATCCGCGCAGTTGCGTCACCTGCCGGAGGCGAAAGGTCCGCTGCGACAAGCAGATGCCGTGTAGCAACTGCCGCCGCGCCGTCATTCAATGCATCTTCCCCGCCCCCGGCCGCGCCCCCCGCCGACCACGCCCAAAGGACCCCAACGCCCCGCCAAAGAACTCGACCGAGCGCGAGGTGGAGCTGATGAAGCGGTTGCGCAAGCTAGAGGGCATCGTCGAGGAGCTGAGCGGCCAGATCGAGGTGGAAAGCGGCCCCGGAAGCAGCGGCGGGCGCCAGAACTCGAGCACCGGCAACTCTCCCGAAACCACAGGCCACGAAGCGCCTTCAGAGCGCGGGAACAGGACATTTACTGCTGCGCAACTCAATGCGATAAAGGAAGGAATTGCGGACGGGGCCGCTATGCAGAAGAAGTTGGACGCAATCGAGGAAAAGACGAGGGGCATGGAGCCCAAGGCCGCGAGCGTCAGCAAGTCGTTTGGCCGCTTGGTGTTGCACGACAAGGGAAAGACAAGCCGATACGTGAGCAGCGCGTTTTGGTCCAAGCTGAATGACGAGGTGAGTCAGTCGACAGCCGTCATGTTTCGTTAGCTGACGGGGGTATTACAGCTCGACGAACTTCGAGAACGGGCGCGCATCCTCGACGAAGAGTTCAGCGACGAGTCTGACCAGGAAGACACACCGGATCACTCGCCCCTGCACGCTGTTGACGCATCGACCGATCATCACGCATTTATACTGGGATACCGATCGTCGGATGTTGACTTGCGCAAGTTGCACCCACTACCGTCGCAAATACCCTTCATGTGGCAGGTGTACCAGGAGAACGTGGAGCCATTGCTCAAGATTCTGCATATCCCGACAATGGAGAAGCTCATTCGAGACATGCGACGCAACATGGACGATCTTACGGCCGGTCACGAGGCTTTGTTGTTTTCCATCTACTACGCCGCCATTACGTCCATGGAAGACGAAGAGGTTTGTGCCTCTCCATCTAGCACACTGGCTCCAGCTAACCACCAAGCTAGGTCGAGAAGAACTTCGGTTCCAAGAAGGACGAAATGCTGTCGCAATACCGTTTCGCGCTCGAACAGGCCCTCGCAAAGGCCAATTTCCTCAATACCTCGGATATCGTAGTGCTGCAAGCCTTCGTCCTGTTCCTTACCCTTGTACGCCGCCAAGACGACACGAGGTTCTGCTGGACGCTCACCGGGCTTGCAATCCGCATGGCGCAAGGAATGGGCATCCACCGCGACGGAACAAACTTCAACCTCCCGCCTTTTGAAACAGAAATGAGGCGCCGCCTGTGGTGGGCCATCTGTACCCTCGACCTGCGTTCTGCCGAGGAATTAGGTAGCGATCTTACCATTATCGACCGCTCCTTCGACACGGAGCTGCCATCCAACCTCAATGATTCGGATATCGATCCAGGAATGATTGACCCGCCAACCCCTCGCCAAGGCAGGACGGATTGTGCGGTTTCATTAGTTCGTTACGAAATTTGCGCCTTGTCTAGAAGGCTGCATACTGTTGGTTCGGCTATGGCGGGTGTCTGCCCGCGCGATGCGTCCTCTACTCTCGAACAGCGCGAGAGCAAGCTAATCGAAGTCTACAACCGGGTCGAAGAGAAGTTCCTGCAACATTGTTTCACGGATGACGACCCGCTGTTCTGGATGGCGGCCATGATCGCCCGCGTGATCATGGCCAAGATGAGCCTGGTCATCTACCAACCCATGCTATTCCCCGGCAACGGGACCGAACTGTCAGGCGAGATTCGCGACAGACTTTTCGTGTCAGCAATAGAAATTGTCGAGTATAATTATATCCTAAACACTGACCCCCGCTGCCGTCAATGGCGGTGGCTTTTCCAGACGTACAGACAGTGGCATGCCATTGCGTACATCCTCATGGAGGCCGGTCGACGCCCGTGGTCAGCCACCTCGGAGCGTGGCTGGGAGGCAGTCAACAAAACCATTCGATTTGACCAGGACCCTGGCGAAATAGCCAAGATGGCAGACCACATGGCTGTGTGGATGCCGCTGCGAAAACTTAGCGCGAAGGCCACGAAGCATCGCGAGGCAGAGATTGCGCGTCTGCGAGCAAACCCCGAGGCCGCCCGCCAGCTCGACGTCGACGACCGCATGGATACGATCCCGGCCAGACTGGGCCCGGTGCCCGGCATGGAGAGCCAACAACAGGCGATTCGCACACGATGGAGGAAGCTCTGTGGGGTTCGGGCAGATTTGCCCATGACACAACCGCCACCCGCCGAACGGAGGAATCCGAGTAATGAGCGGTCCACGATGGACCCATACCCTCAACCCAAACCTGCCGGAGAGCCGGCCAACATGTTCCCCGGCCAGGTGGTTATGCCCGACGAAGACTCGGAGCTTGATACGGTCATGATGTCCCGAGCTGGCTTCACGTCCAGCGAGATGTGGGAGTACATCTACCCCACGGCGCAATCTATGGCCGCAGACCCGAACAACACACTTTTCCCACCCAGCGCGATCCAGCCGCCGGCATCGCAGCCACCCATGGTCACGACGGCAGTCCCCACGCCGGCTATTTCCAACAATACCCAAATGACCGACGCCGAGCGGAGGCAGAGGCAGCAGGCCATCGCCGCCACGTCTCAGCCGCAGATCGCGTCGTCCCTCAGCGACAATCAGCCGCCGTGGCTGTGGTCCGACCCGTTCACGTCCATCAACAACCGCTTCGACGACGTGCCGATGGACACAATGGATGTCAACATGGATAACCTGGACGACTTCAACTGGCAGAACTGGCAGGAGAGTATCAAGGGGTTCGAGATGGACCCGGAGAATATGCCGGCCAAGGGGGCCTGGTAGAGGGGGGCGAGTTCGTTGGAAATGTCTCCTCTCACGCGACGGCCCTTGGAAAGGCTATGTAATGATACCCACTGCAAGCAGAGGTAATGAATGAATGATTAGATGTATTTTTACCATGTCGATGCCATCTACAACGCTTAATCGTATGTCGCTATAGCTTCAACTGATGCTACTCCCCCCAAACTACGCATCCACTTCCTGGCTCTCCCTCCTCTTATACCCTCTAAAAACAAAAAGACAGTACGATCCCTATGCAAAAAGCAAAAAGAACTGGACGATCAGGGAATCGAACCCTGGACCACTCACATGCTAAGCGAGTATTATACCACTAAACCAATCGCCCAACGTTCATGATTTCGCCCGGACTTGAACCGGAGACCTTCAGTGTGCCAGGCGAGGGCATTCGGAGAATGCGCACTCAATCTGTTAGACTGACGTGATAACCAACTACACCACGAAACCATTTCTTGTTGTGGAGGGGGGCAGGGGGAGATGGCTTTGAGGGTGGGCGACGGGAGGGCTACTGGAATCCACTCTGCAGCGGGACTGGTCTGTAAGATGGGTTAGTAGTAATGGAAAGTGGATGTCTGAATTTGTATGTATGAAGCTTTGGCAATTGTGAGTGTGAGCGAGTTTATATAATTCAATGTAGAATAAGTATGGGTGAGAGATTTTGGAACTTGACTGAGCTGGAACGAGGCTCGCAGGCGTTTCCCGCGAAATAGCAGGCAGCCACAGTGAGCCTCCCGTGGCGGTGCGGTGATGCAGGGGGGCTTGGTTGCAGTGAGGCACACTCGGTCTCTCACTGGCCCAATCTCACTGTCCAGGTGCTACCGAAGTGAGTCAGTGAGTTCTTTAAAACATCAACTCACCAACGTATATATCTTGGCATTGATCACTCAACGAGCCTTCATTTCATTCTTCTGATATACACAGCCAGTGAGTTCCTTTGGCGCAAAGATGTCTGTCACTACCATCAACCCTTTCGCGAACCCGCGCATTGGCGTCGCGGCGATTGTCCAGCGCAAGGACGGCAAGATCGTAGTCGGCAAGCGGGAGAGTAGCCACGGCGCAGGTAACGTCAACCCCTTCCCAAATCCCGACTCCTGAAGGTTCCTCATTTCTGTGGGCTACGAGGAATTTCTTACGGAGTTCTTTACACTTGCAGTCTCATTCGGCCTACGATAATCGGACGCTAACGTTCCTGCGCAGGTACATGGCAGCTCCCCGGCGGGCACCTCGAATTCGGAGAGTCCATCTTCGGCTGTGCGGAGCGCGAGACGGCGGAGGAGACGCAGCTCAAGGTCAAGGCGAGAAAGATCGCCGGCGTGACGAACGATGTGTTTCAGGAGCAGGGGAAGCACTACGTGACGCTGTTCGTGAGGTGCGAGATGGAAGATGAGGCGGCTGAGCCGGTGGTGAGTTCTGACTTTTGCAATTCCTCCAAACCGCTCTCAGTGAGATCGCGGTTACTTTCACATGAGCGTTGCTGACGAGGGGCAGAACCTGGAACCTGAAAAGTGCTCTGGGTGGTACTGGATGTCGTGGGATGAGGTCAGAGAGATCAACGCAAAGGGGAAGGAGGGGGGTGCGATGAAGCTGTTTATTCCGCTGGCTCATCTTATTGAAGAGAATCCCAATATTGAGAATGCCTAACGACGATCATTTGCATGGAAATAGTACCTCTATAGATCTTTTGCGCTCAATCTCGGTCGACCTTTCATGAGCCAGCCTCAACCCTCCATGGAAACCTGATATCCATCATGAGTTCTTGGCCTCTTCCAAATCCTCATCCGTGTTCTTTGACGCGTTTCCCGAGAGCTATATCTCAATAGTCAGCAATACTCCCAATCACACAAGACGCCAAACTCACCCCGATCAGCATCCTCTTATCCCCAGGCACAACCATCTCAAAAGCATCATTAATAACCCCATACTCAAAGTACCCCAGCCTTGCGATCGGATTCGTCTTCCTCACATCAATCTTCCCATCCGTCAGCGCCCACTCGTCCACATGCACGCCCACCACCCTTCCAAACACCACATCCACAGTCCCCATCGGGCCCTTGCCCGGCAGCCGCACCGTCTGCACGTACTCGCACTCGAACCGCACCGGCGACTCCTTCACCATCGGCACGGGAACCCGCAGCCCGCGCGAGAAGGTCTTGGCGAGCCCCGCGCGCGCGAACTCGTCCTCGTCGGGCGGCACGGCCTCCGCGGTGACGTTGACGGCCTCGCGCAGCGCGTAGGTGCACAGCTGCCAGCAGAAGACGCCCGTGGCCTCAATATTGTTGACGGTGTCCTTGCGGGTTTGGGTGGCGTCGTCGGGCAGGGTCTGGTTTGCGGAGAACATCACCATGGGCGGATCGAAGGTGACGTTGGTGAATTGGGAGTAGGGCGCGAGGTTGTGCTGGCCGGTGGGCGAGGTGGTTGAGATCCA
Source organism: Colletotrichum fructicola Nara gc5 (assembly GCF_000319635.2). Taxonomy (NCBI): domain Eukaryota; kingdom Fungi; phylum Ascomycota; class Sordariomycetes; order Glomerellales; family Glomerellaceae; genus Colletotrichum; species Colletotrichum fructicola. The sequence goes on from NW_027094057.1 coordinate 3,871,871, forward strand.
GCCGATTGCGCGGGGGACGACGCAGGCCTGGAGTGGGAGGTTAGTGAGTGAGATGGAGATTGGGAGGGTGTGAGGTTTACTTTGAAGGGGTCGTGGGGGAGACCGTGGTCGTTTACGCCTGGGTTGTAGTACATTGTTGCGGTGTTTGCGGTTCTGGAGGGTCTAACGGCTCTGTGTGTAAGTGACAGACGATCTTTGCCCGCTGGTATGAAGGTCACTGTAGCTCAGTTCTTCTTGGCGGTTTATTTATGATAGAGCATAGAGAACCAAAGTCCCGTTGTGCTGACCTCGGATCCGGATTACGTCACTTGTGAAGCACGGTCGGGGAGTTCGGAGAGTATGCACTTTCGGTGTTTTCGGCTCCTCGGCACGTTTGACATGGGAAGCAATTGGGACTGAATTGGGACTTTCGATCGAAGGATTCCACTCATTCGGCCTATCTTGATTCGCTATCTACAGTATCTCCTTCGTGGATCCAGCTGCAAATCGGTTCCGGCCCTGTTTGTAGTCTAGGCGGCGGCAAACATCGTCAGACTTTATCCCACGCCATGTTGGCCCTGAACCCATCAATCTCCTTCCCTTCATCTGGAATACAACTATGCTTTTCGGAAAAGGTTAAAAGAATATCACCACTATCCTCTGAGAAACTTGTAGGTAGGTGCAGTGTGTGGTAGCCTGGGACGATATCCTAAGTGATGGCGAAAGGCAAGGCCGAGTTACGAATGATTGATCACTGAGCGCTCATATAAACCTTATAAATGTTAGACCATCGGCGACTTTCCCAGTGAGGCTATTCGGTTTCGCATATGGGTCTAGCTCCTAAATGTATTGGCTACTCAGATTACGACCTACATGTAGGTTTGGCGCTGACGTGGTGCTCTTCAGAACTGTTCATCTATCTAAAGCTCAATGGCCTCTCAGGTCGGTACCTTTCCTCAATTCTCCCTCGAGGACGTTGGCCCCCTCAAGAACGCAAAGTCTTTGGAGTCTCTCGCAATATGGAAAATCTCCGTGTTAGCTTTGGAGGTTGTCATTTGACGATTTGCTGAAAAGTGGCTGTCTCCTGGTAGGGATAACAATGAAAATCATCAAGATGGCTTGTCAGTGACGCCCATTGATTGGATATGTGTGAACAGCCTGAATTGGCTGTGTGATCATGGACACCGCACACGAACATCCGAATGGTGATTATAACGCCAAAACGCAGCGTGACGCCAAGCATGTCTTCTTTTACTGCTGCCTTCTGTAAGTTGCATCAGTCTGTTCGCAGCCACCATTGCGTTCCGAGATGCTAGGGGCAGACCACTCAATGAGTTTGTTCATTGCGAGTTGGTGCGTCTTACTGTGGGAGCCTACTTCGAAACATCAGCGATCACTTCAGAGTCAAAAAACGAGCGATTGCTATTACTCTACTTTCTTTGCCCTCTGACTCACCCATCCAAAACATTTGGGTCTCGTTCTCTTGTGTCCAGGGATTTTGCACCTGGTATGCCACCCAGATCACCATTCGACGTAAGGCACACCGATGAATCGACATCAAAATCATTCCAGGACTACACGGGCCACATGGTTCACAATATCATAAAAGAAATCTCAAGTCAAATGACAGACAGGCGCAGACAACTCCGCAGCTACGGACAGAGATTCCTAACTTGTTGACATAAGCAATATGGTAGACCTATCTGGAAGGCAGCTTTTGTATAATTACTGATCCAGGCTAATGCTTTATGAGTCTCAAAACTATTTCCAATATCTCTGGCGCGAACGCTTCAGATCTGTCGTCTTCGAAGTAGGAGACGAGGAGCAAGATGAAGTCAATTTGCAGCCTGAGAATTACACTTGTACACCTACATGCCGACGTGGTTACCAAATCTGGGCTACAAGTTGCGTTGACTTGGCCACGCCGTTTTGAATAGCGCAGACTGAAGCTGCACACCTTTGTTCAAAACACGTTGTCATGGCTGAGTAGGCACTTGCCGGTGGCAGTGGATGCAATCGCGGCCGAGTGGCAAAGGGGCGTGGTGCCACACGTGTGTGCTAGCAGCTTGAGGCGGTGAGGCGTTACCACATTTGCGTTAGAGCGCCAGGAGAATCAAAGATGGCGCTTCACTAATAAGCACCGCAAAAAAGGTACTGTGAGGCGACAACTGCCGACTTCGATCACCCCCAACTGCCGGATTCCATAACTCCCAATCCGGCTCCTGTGCATGGCGGTATGCATGGCGGTATGCCCGGATCATGGTTCCGTCGATCTCACTGCTGAACATTCGCAGTGTGAAACATCATCATGATCGGCGCGAAGAGGATCGGTCAAGGTAAGACATTGTTTCCTGATCTCATCCATTGCTTATGACGAGACACGTTCCTATGAAACCCAAAGTACAGAGAAGCGCGTCCTTTCATGCAATACTGCTCTTATTTGCAAAGACCTGGACATCGGAAGCCGTCTCTGTATGAATCCCAGTAGGCATTATTCACCAGACTGTTGTGTAATTAAGCCACCCGGGTCGGACGCCTCCGAACCCACGCGATGCTCCCTTACACATCAACCCCGCGTTTAGTTCACGATAGCGTCCGCTGGTCCAGGCCGGGCCTTTGTCTTCTGAATAGGTTTCGTTCACCACAACAACCGTGCTCACACCTGAGTCGCTTGAAAGTGCATGTCAGAGAGAGACTCTCGGTCTTATTCTGTGTTAGCTTTTTCTTTCGACATCTTCTTTTCTGACTCGATAATCGACCCCCCAGCCGAGCTGTTTTAGTGTAGGGGATAATTACGGGTCTCGCGTCCTGGGAACCAAAAGGGGACGATGTGCTCGCGCACTAAGATTAATAGCACCAGTAACCAACTTAAGTTTTGCCGCTATCATAATCTTCGCATGTCTCTTATTATCATTAGCCGTTCGAGGGTGATTTATTCAGGCCACGGCCAGCGACTTCTTGCTTTTCTCTTATTTCTTCCCTTTCACTCTCTCCCATATCACTACCATCATCATCAGGGATAGCAGCAGCCGCAGTATCGCTTGCGATGAGACATTTGCTATGGCTCAGCCTTATGGCCACTTCTTTGGGGGCTGCCCAGGGATCGCTAATAGAGTATGCAGGCGTTTTGCCGCAATGTGGGGTCGGTTTTGCCATGGCTCAACCTCGTGAGATGGTGCTAATATCATTTTCTGCACACAGCTAGACTGTATCCTGGAAAAGCTCCCGCAATCGGCTTGTAAGGTCGCGACAAATGACACCTGTATATGTAGTGATGATGGTCTGCGGGAGAGTATGCAGACGTGTCTTCTTCAACGTTGTGACACAGTAGATGCTATAGGTTGGTAACCTACCCATTGATCATAGCTGCAACTGACAACTTCTTAGACGTGGCAAAGGTAGAAGCAAAGGCATGCGAACGGCCTATTCGTACCCGAAAAGCAGACATTATGGTGCCGCTTATTCTTCAAATTGCTGGGATCCTGGCGGTACTTTTGCGATTATACGCGAGATGGACGATGATGCCTCGACTCGAAGCCGACGACTGGATCATGATCGTGTGCGGTGTACGTCCAATCTTTAGAAACTTTTCAGCAGCTCATCCGCTGATTAATCTTAGGTCATATTCATCGTCCTAGTCGTCATTGGTCAAATTGGTGTGTCCCATGGTCTCACCATTCCAGGTCCTTACTGACAATAACCCAGCTGGAGCGTTAGCTTTTGGTGAAGACATATGGATGGTTGAACCAGATAAGCTCACGCTGGGGTTGAAGGTATGGAGACTGACCGCCTCAAATTGGACATCATGTTGACATTTACAGCTCTTCTTTATCGACGAACCCCTTTACCTAGCCACGATAACTTTGACCAAGATATCAGTGCTCATCTTTTACCTCAGGATATTCCCAAACAAGTCCTTTCGAAGGGCAACTTACGCGACCATAACCTACATCGTTACATCAATGACGGTGATCCTGTTTTTGCAAATTTTCCAATGCACACCGATTAGTTTCAACTGGGATGGTTGGAAAAGAGACTTCGGCACATATCGTTGCCTGGATCTCCACAGACTGGTCAATATTGCAGGGGGCCTTAGCATCAGCCACGATCTTATTATTCTCGTCTTGCCTCTTCCCCTGCTATGGGGATTGAACACCTCCAAACGCTCAAAAATCGGCATTTCGTTTATGTTCAGTCTCGGGTTATTCATTCTTATTACTGCCTGTATCCGGCTACACTACCTTGCCCCATTCACGCATTCACTTAACCCGACCTGGGACTTTACGGATCCCCTGATTTGGTCAGGCATCGAAGCATCAGTATCGGTCATTGTCGTATGTCTTCCTGCGATTCGAATATTCTTCAAATACCGCTGGTCCAAGTTGTTCGGTCAAAACGGCACAGCCCGCGGGGACTCGGCACCCAGGAGAGGTTTAAGTGCGGTACGGCGGAAGGCTCAGGATACAGAGTCAGCTGACAGCAAAGAAAACGCAATAACTGCGATTGACGAAGAAGCTGCAGAGGGAATGTACGCTACAGAACTGGCGAGTGTTGTGAGTACGGAGGAGAAAAATGATTTTGTCTTCTCTTTTCAGTCGACGAGGATGGAAGCGGATGAGAGCGAGCTGGAGCTAGAGCCGGAAGAGGTGGTCTCGGGGGAGGAGCCGGTGAGGTACCCTGATGGAGCTTATGCGAAGGAGAGGAACTGAGAAATTCATATCGTGCTGGGGATTAAGTAAAAATTAAATATCTTGAAGGGTAACTATTTCATCATCTCATTCTGGATGCTGATGCCATTTCGAAAATGCGGCTGGTGCTCTAGATCCCTTTGCCCCCTTCTTATGCTGACTGCTTGAACATAATCCTTCACACTTGCTCTCCTGATATGTTGTCATCCGAATTAGAGTATTACCGCATGCGCAAACCGGCTAGATGACTTTACTCTACGTAATGCTCCTTGGTCCTTTTCTCAGCGGCTCTGAGACATTCCTCGGTAACGGCTGTGTCTCGGGGGATGAGTTTGACCTTAAAGTCCTTGGGGATCGCCACGAGCGCCGTTTTGAACTGGTTGTACTCGACGTAGTCGGTGTTGGGAGGCTCTTCCTCGCTGGCTACGATTTTGTACGAGGACAGCAGGCGAACCAAAGCGGCGTATAACAAGCGCTGGGCGATATACTGGCCTGAGCAACCGCGAGAGCCAAGCCCAAAGCTCAGATGGCCCACGCCGGAGACATCCGTCTCAGTGGGCGGGTTGACTGAGGACAGCCACCTCTCCGGATCGAAGGTGCCGGCATCTTCACCGAAGTAGTTCCTGTCTGTGTTTGTTTACCGTTAGATTTAACGAATACTAGTACCATGATGATATGCAGCATTCAGATAAGGGGCATGCGAACCATGATTGCCAGCTTGAGCGTTGACGAGTACCATTGTCTTGGGCGGAATGACAGCGCCGTTCCAGTTAACCTCCGTGACAGTCTTCCGCGGCAGACTCATTGAGCTGACGGTGTAATACCTTCCGGCTTCCCTGATGATTGCGTTGACGTACGGAACCTTCTCCTCGGTATAGCAGGCATTCCATGCGTCTTGTATGTTTGGGTAGTGCCTTTTGATATCCTCGTAGGCGCGGTCCTGCCACAATTGTCCCTCTTTCGTCGAAAGCGACCCGATGGTCGACGTAAGAGTTCCGGGGATCGTCTCAAAACCGCCAGATACAAGTGACAAGCAGATGGAGGACACTTCAACGCCCGTGAGCTTCGTCTCCTCATTCTTCAGAATCGCAGCCGAGATGCAAGGCTTGTCGGTGCCGCGCTCGATCATGGAGCGGACCTTGTCGAGGAGATGGTTGAGATACGCATCGCGACGCTCGCGGAGCTCTTTGGAGCGGCGGCTTTTCTCATTGTTGGGGAAGTAGCGCATGATCGGAACGTAGTCTTGCGTGTTCTCGGACGCGCTGCGGAGCAGAGAGATGGCCGAGCCGACATGCAAGATCTCGCGGAGGAGGTCATCGTAGACGGCGTCCATGCGGATGCCGTAGCAGAGAGTGAGGGTCGTGTTGAGGGCGTAGCGCTGGATGTACGGTCGAACCTTGATCTCGAGCTCGCCGTTGCGGGAGTCCTTGTGCAGGTCGCGAAGGATGCAGTAGCTCTCGAGGTCAAACATGGGGTAGTAGTTGCGCAGGGCTGGCCGACTGAGGGCAGTGCCCGCGGCTTTGCGCTTCTTCCGGCAGGAGTCATCCCAAGGGGAAGAGCCGATGGTGAAGCCTTGGGTAGAGCTGATGAGGCCGTGAAAGGTGTATAACTTTGGCCGATCAATAACGGCGTTCTGGTGGCCGATGAGGAGTTGGCGGATGTCCTCGAAGGAGTTGAAGACGACGGCCCTGGTGTTGCCGAGTTTGATCTGGAATACAGAGGGGTTTCCTTGCCGCCACCAGTTTTCGCAGGTTGACGCGTGGTCTTCGCCTAGCTTGAGAAGGTGCCCGAACACCGGAATCGAGCCGGACATCTCCGGGAGGCCCTTGATGAAGGGTATGTCCGTACCAAAGGCAGCCTGTCATGGTTAGTGATCCCCTCAATAGGCGACGGAAACTCAGACAGAAGGAAGCAGAGGGACGAACATTGTAAATGAAATAAGATAATAGAAGAATTGCGATTGTTGTTAGGATAGACGCCAGAGTTGGAGGCCTCTGGAGGTCCAATACGAAGGAAAGTGTTGCAGAGTCCAAAGCAAACATGATGATCGTTCTGTCTCGCTGAGGCTCCCAGCAGTCATCCGCGCTTCAACCCTCAAACTCTGGATTCGTTTTGTCATGAGCTGTTTTGCCTACGGAAATGATAGCACTCATCGATTATGCTAGGGTGTTTTTAGACATCAGACTGGGCCGACGTCACCGATATGAGGGGACCTAGCGGTTGGGTATGCCGATGCATCGGGTGCGGGGGGCTTATCTCTTTCGGCCAGTAACACCAATTAGATATCGGATGATTCACTCGTGCCCTATCTGGGCCGTTGCTTATCTATAAACTCCTGAAATAACACTGTATCTTGAAGAATAGCTTAGATAAACTAAGGCTCTCGTTCCACACAAGATGGACACGGCGAGTGAGTGATTATTCTCTCTCCATAAGGGAAAAGTCGGGCCTGGCTAAGAACCGCCTCGACCACAGTGGCGGTGGTTGTGTTGGGGTCAGCACTCTCCTTCTTGGGACCTCATTGGATTCCTTGGCACTTCAATAACGAACTGAGACCAAGAGAAAATCCGGTCGGAAAGGTTATTGCGGCCCTTACGGAGCTGTCCATACAATGAAGTCTCGCGGTCCTTACGGAGCTTTCCACATAACGAAGGCTCCATAAAGCTCCCCTAGCTTTTCTTTTGCTAATTATTTGACCGCCGTTACAGATAAACCGCCGCATCGAGTCAATTACCATGCAATGCTGTTAACTAGCAGGGGCGAAAACAGTGATTGCCCATCATTAAGGAAACCCTCCACCGGCTTCCCTAGGCATGATATTGCGGAAATTCCATAACCCACACTGCTTCCCTGTTAGACGGTGCTCAGCAGGATGAATACGGCAAGAGTACTTGCGCCAATGTTTCGTTCAGTCTGTGGATTGCAAAGTCCGAGATCCCTAAGTTATATAAACATGGTATGGTCCGTCTCTCGTTCCAGGTATCACTAAACCAGCCTTACCTTCAGCGTCGAGATTCTGTCAGAAAGCCCTACTCACCAGTCTTTCTCTACGTCACCACAACATATACAATCTCACTATGCGTCAATTCAGCATCATCGCTTTTATGGCGGCCTTGCTCGCGCCCTTCGCTGCCAGTCAGTGCATGGATCGGTCCGCCGACTGCGTAAGTGGAGATTGAGAGAATACTTATGGAAAGAAAAGCTTCAGTGCAAGCTGACCTACTTCTGTTCTAGTCCCCTCTGGCCATTTGCAATAGCATGGGCCCAGCGCAGGTTTGCGGAAACACAGAGAAAGTCCAGGGTGAATGCGTCAAGGTCAACAATGAAGAGCGTGGCTACGTTGCTGTAAGTACTATCTCCCGTGCTAAGAACGTCATTGCGGCAAACTGCGAAGAAGAAAACTTAGAAGGAAAGAAAGACGTCACTGATGACATCTTTTATAGTGCCGTTGCTGTAAAGCCTGACTTCATCTGGCTTCATCCTTTACTTAGGCCTTAACAAGGCTCCTTGATAGGTGCATAATTAGACAATCACAGGTCAGTCTATATAGTTCAGAAATCGCATACACCCTACATGTACTCTAGTATTTGGCATGTACAACAACTGGCGAGCCCCACTCCATGTCTGACTGAAAACCTCGCGTTCCCAAAAGCCTTCTCCTGACCGCTCATTGCGTCGAAAAGGGAGCCAGGTTGTCAACCATAGCAGAAGAATACTGTTCTCAATCTTCTCAATCTATAACATAACGTATCCGTTCCGCACAGCCGCCTTGTGCTGCGGATGAGAACAAGGCAAGAGCAAGTGGGATAGTATCTGCTAGAACGCCTAGCTTTTCAGCAGGCCATAACAGCAGACCTCGAGATCTCACACGGCTTATGTGGAGACTTCAGTGGTGATGATGGTGGAGAGGATGTTGATGACGATGATGAACATGATGTGATGATATAACAGCGACTGACGCTGATGAAGACGGCGACTTTAAAGACCTGCGTTGCGCGCCGAACCTACAATTATATTATCATCCTACCATTAGAACAAGGTTTAGTGCTTTCCATTCACGCCGTTCGTGTTGTTGCCATCTAATAGTTTAAGAATTTCTTCTGCGGCACGATCACGGCCTGCGCCTTCCGGGTGTCGCTTCGCAAGTTCTTGGGCTCTTTTGATCATGTCCATTGCCTGAGGACCTAAAAGAACCTCTTCAAGGCCCTTGGCAAGCTCGTCTCGCTTCCACAACGGTCGTGCGGTGCGGCTCGCCCACTTGCCGATGCCCAGGAATTCAGCGCGCAGAGCAAAATCGTAACAATCAGCCCATCCTGGTAGGATAACTTGAGGGATTCCACAACTATGAAAAGAATGCGTGTTAACTCTGATGACAATCAAATCAGCAGTGGATGGTCGCATACCATATCGCTTCGTGGAAAGAGTTGGATCCTCCATGGTTGACAGAGCAGATAACGTGGCCAGATTGAAGCAGAGACTTGGGCTCGGCAGTAACCCAATCCACAATCCTGACGCGGTCTTGGTCTATTTCAGACTCGAGGATGTCCTTGATTTCTTTCCAAGGGCCCTCAAAACCGGAAGTGTCTCCCTCTGATGCTACTCTAGGCATCTTCCAAATGAGTTGCAAATTGTTGAGATGGGAGGTTTTTGCAGCGTCGAACAAACTGCGGAAAGCGTAGGCCACCTCTCTTGCTTTATCAACATCAAACGAACGATGTGTTCCTAGATTCATGTAAACTGTCGGGCCGCGACCGAGCCAAAGTGCGAGTTCCGGATCTTCGGTCGAGATAGGCGCTGCAGGTCTTGTAATTGGACCGCAGGGGACCATGAAATCCGGAATGACGTCAAATGGGAAGTCGATGTCCGGGCTGTTTGCGACCATCACCCGAATCCCTGGTGGCGGCGGAGCGAGAAGACCAAGTTCGTTGACAGTGATGAGTTGAAGCCCTTGACCCAGCTGTTCGTTCATGTGGTTTATGCAACGCCCCCGTCTCCTACTCGTGAATATGGCGATCATCGCGACTATGTTATAGAATATGTTTAGCGGGATCTGGTGAAGAGGCACCGGATAAGAAATGGCGGAGTTGAAGCTGGGCCATGTTAGCCAAATGATTACTCGAACGACAGCATCCGTCTACGAGGCGTGATTTCCGTAGACTTACATGGGATATTTCCAAAGACTGGGCAATCCCGGTTGCGCAGATAGAGCAAATTCCTTGATAGTGTTCGGAGCCAGGACGATCCACGGTGTTTTCGGGCGGAGGTTATGGCAGAATGTAAGGGCAGGGGCGAAGAAGTTTTCAACGACCGTTACGTCTGGCTGAATCTCGCCCCATACACGCTCCACGTCCCGGTAGATTTCGACAAACTCCTCTGCGCTCCACGGGAGAGTTATTCCCGGAAGGACAGACAGCATGCTGACCATGTTGGGGATTGTCGGATCGCACGCCCAAGAGTCGAGATTGGGGTTACCAGGTCTCTCCATGGCTTCCCAGTGAGATAGCCCGACCAAGTTATGGGCCTTGATAGATCCTGCAGCTGCAGATCCAAGATCATTGGATACCTGCTTGATGATGCGGGAAAGCTGGCCTTGCATGCCCGGCTGTGAGGCGACATGGATCTCTACGTTGGGGTCGGCGCAGACCAATGCGTAAATGGTTGAAAGGACGACATTGGCTTGCCCGAAGTCGCAGTCCGAGAAGATGAGGATTTTTCGTTTGCCGGGGTTAGACATGGTGGGAATTTTCTAGTCGGCTCGGGGATGATATGGTCATGGAATCTCAAAGACAAAGGCACCCTCCGAACCTGTTGCGGGGGGCTCGGCCCATTTTGTATGTCGTCGCGCCTGTACACGTGTGAGAACTGGGACTTGCCCAAGGGGCCTGAACTGAGACGTATCGTGCAAATCAGATTGAAGTTTCCTGTTTCCCTTTAGGGACCAAAGTCCGAGCTGTTGATGATCATCAGCATGAACATGTAGGGGTCCATGTTGGTTCTCTGCGGCTAAGTGACAAAAGTCCATTTGGCTGTGGATATGGTGGGCTTCGCGCTGCCAACAGAATGGCCAGATGAACAGAACAGGGCCGTCGTAAACGGGCCGGACCCGACGGAAATACGGGACATGCATTTCGATGTAACTCAGAATGGCGCGCGATAAGCACTAGGCTGCGCGATGGAAACTCCCGTGAAGGGAATTCGTGCGACACGTCGGCAGAATTGGCTACAAGGGACCTTTCGGATTATCGGCTCACATGTACACTACCCTCACAAATAAATACTGAAGCTTTGAGGGGCCTCCGCGATGCCCTTGTCCCTTTGAGGTCCACTCATAGGTGTTGCACTCCACCATCACCATGCGATGCCTTCGTTGGTGATCATCACGACCCATCAGCCGCAAAAGCTCAATCGCCAAGAAGTGATCGACATGAAAATCAGCCGTTCAGAGTAGAAAACAAAAAGATAATTAAGACTTACATAGAAGCTTACCAGCAAGTAAAACTCGTCAATTTGTTGAAGAATTCCAGATCATAGATTGGGAGCTAGGCGAGCTTTGTGTTGTCGCCAACAATAAGCAAACACATATGAATGGGTGCATTCCAGACAGCTCGAAGAATAGTTGATTTTGCACATTGACAGCAGAGTCGGTTTTGTTATCCTGGGGACGGGAGAGCGAGACCTTGTAGAGCCCCTGCCCATGGGGATCGAAGCTCGTCGTGGTACAGCTGTTTACATCTCTAAATTGTCGCGTCGTAATCGACAAGAAGTGTTGGTAATCTCAAATTCTGACTAATAGTCATCTAGATAACGACGCTCCGCGATACATATGCTAGATGCACGCGGCATCGGACTTACCACATGCTCCGATAACGAGTTGGGGTACTACGTAAGTTTGGTCCCCGATTGGCACAACTCCTCAACTCAACGGCCTCACACAGCACGGAACGAGCGATTTGTGATGGCATCTGTTTCTGTCATCGTGGCTTTGGTCATACTTGCGGCTTTCTTGGCCAAATACCTCGTCATTGACTCACTTCTGCTGAGTCCCTTGAGGCATGTACCGGGGCCGAAATCGTTTGCGTTGACGAAATGGCGACTAGCCTACGAAGACTGGATGGGAACCCGAACGCGCACGATCCATCGATTGCATCAGAAATACGGTCCAGCCGTCCGAATCGGGCCTGAAGAAGTTTCTTTCAATAGCTTGAGCGCTCTCCGGACCATCTACGGACCCGGAAGCAGGTATGGCAGGACTTCCTTCTACCGGATGTTTGATGTCTACGGTCGGCAGAACCTGTTCACTTTCCACTCCACTCAAAAACACGGAGAGCGCAAGAGGCTTCTTGCCCATGCTTATTCGAAGACCAACATTCTCAAATTCCCAGTTTCCGCCATGATAGAAGAGAAAGCACGGCAATACATGTTTCTGATTGCGCAGGAACCTCGCCTCATTAGCGAAACATTCAGAACTCTGCACTACTACTCGCTGGATAGTATTACGGCATTCATATACGGAAAGAATGGCTCGACATCTGCCTTGCAAGGATCGAAGATGGACCAGGCCTTGCTTGATGATATCCTCAATCCAGCACGGCGACGGCTTTCTTGGTTCGCGGTACACCTTCCATCGCTAACAAAATGGCTGTACACTCGGACGCACACGATGGAATATATAGTTGCGCAAATTCTTCCCATGGCGAAGCCAGCCACTTACACTGGCATCCGAAAGTTTGCTTTGGAAGCTTATGAGCAATCGAGGAAGGAAGCCAATGCAGCCGGCAATGACTCCGATGCCAAGACCGGTACGTCGAGTAGCAGCAAACTCACCTAACGTTAGTCTCGAGACTCATCTGTGCCGTAGAGGATGATACGCCACGCTCAATAGTCGACCGTCTGGCGCTTCAACGCAAGCTAGGCACGATGGACGACCTCGACATAGCCTCAGAGTGCGCGGATCACTTTCTGGCTGGCATCGACACCACCAGCGACACGCTTATGTACCTCATTTGGGCACTATCACGTAGAGAGCATCGCGTATTCCAGGACAAACTGAGAAATGAAGTCCTCAACTTGCCCCCGGACTCCCTTAATGAACGCGGGTTGCCAAAGGCCGAGGTGAGCGATAAATGCCAGTACCTCAACGCTATCATCAAAGAGACACTGAGATTGTACGCTCCTCTTCCCGCTTCTGAGCCTCGTTCACTCGAGACCGAGTCAGACATTGAAGGCTACACGATTTCGGCGCACGTCACCGTCAGCATGTCGCCCTACAGTCTTCACCGCAACCCAGAAGTGTTTGAAGAGCCTCTGAGATTCAATCCTGATCGATGGCTAGGACCTAAAGCAGCAGAGATGAATCGCTGGTTTTGGGCTTTCTCCAGCGGCGGCCGGATGTGTATCGGCTTGCAGTATGTTTCCCTCTTTCCCCTTCGGCGCATGTTGACTCTGTCATTCAATCAAACATCGTATCCTGCACGCTCTCTTTCTCATGATGGCAGTACTCCTTAATTCGGCTTTTGTGGAAAGCTGACATGGCAACAGTCTCGCAATGGCCGAAATGACGACATTGGTAGCTGCGATTTATCGCACGTACGCGACCTCGGTTGTCCCTGAATTTGACGATTTCAGTCCTGGAATAACGTCTCGGTTTGAATTGTTTTTTGACGATCAGTTCACCAAAGTCATGGTACGATCACGAGGCATGAGCTCGCGATACATCCAACGCTAACCGGACTCAAGGAACACAATTGCCCCATCAAATTTTCGACGGAGACTGATGCGCCATTGAAGTCAGAAGCGACCTAAAAGACGAGGTCTTTCCGATGAAGAACCTGTTACGATAGGGTTGAAGCAGGACTGACTAGAAGATTGTACGAAGTTTAGCCACAAATTAGACAGGGGTTCAATGTTGCAATCACAATAATCATCATGGAATGCACTTTTCTCACTTACATACCCATAATCCGGTATACCTATCATTTCCCATGCGTCTTATCGGGGGAGCAGGAAAGGGAATGTGTAGATTATGATGCAGTCTGGCAAGCTGTCATGAGCCAGCTTTTCACGCGCCAATGTCAAGAACAATGATCGTGATAACGACTCTATCTTGGCAAATCCGCCAAGAAATCCGCCGTGGTGATATGCCAAAAGCAGAAAAGGAAATGGGAGCCATCCGGACCGGACTCCGCATCCGGGGGGCGATTGGAGCGTGCGGGGTTGCGATGACGAACTTACAAAACGGAGGTGGAATTCCGGATCGGATGCGATACCCGATTCGCCAGTCCTCGGCTCACCTGCCGATTCTCCAACGGTGATATATCAACCTGATAAGACCGTTGACGATGTCTTGTACCCCATTTCATTTTGAATACAACCACGGCATCTGACGTTTTGAAGCCGCAGCTTTAGATCAACACTCATCATCAGTACACTAGAGACACAAACAAAATGGTTGAAATCAGACAATACCATCTCTTCCCAACGGACCTGGTTCCGAACTCGCCTCGGCCGCTCCTGCAGTACAAGAACGTTCTACCCAAGGACCCCAAGACGTCGCACTGCTCTGCCCTGCAAGTATGGGATAGATTCACGACCAACGGATGGGACGTCCAATGGATCTTCCGATACGGCCAGACCCAGCTCTCGCACTTCCACTCCAAGGCCCACGAGTGCATGGCTGTTCTGTCTGGAAACGCCACGATTCGCTTCGGCGTGGCAGATACCGACGAGGACCTGGACAAGAACACGTACGAGTCGTCCTGGGAGAAGGGCGGCGTGGAGCTTCAGGCAGAAGCTGGCGACGTCTTCATCATCCCTGCTGGAGTGGCACACAAGACCTACAACACGAGGCCAGAGGCGCCATTTGGGTTGTTGAGTCCCGGAAAGGGACACGGGATCGAAGCCGACAATCCGCGCGAGGCGCTGGGGAAGGTTGAGCTTTCGGGGTACACGATGATGGGTGCTTACAGCGGAGGAGTGTGGGATTTTGTGCTCGGGGGAGGCGACTTTGAGAAGGTCTGGGGCGTGCCGAAGCCCAAGCTTGACCCGGTGTTTGGAGACTCGGAGAATGGGTTGCGGAGGACGTGGAAGGGAGTTGGCGGCGCTCAGAATGACATCGAGGTGAAGCTCTGATATTTGATGACTGTTACCGTGCTTGCTCGGCATTGAAGCCCGGCCTTACGATACTTAATATCGATACACCAGAATCATACACTTGCGATTATATATTGTGATGGATGAGACACTCTGTCAACATGTAATTGTGATAAGAAGTGTTAATACCCTTATGAGAAAATGTCTATTACGGAACAGCAGGGTATCAACATAGTTCAACTGCTGGCCGTAAACAACGTCATTGCGAACTGCTCCAACCTTCCTAGGGCCACTAGGAGCACGCTCTGTATTCCGACCGCGGCCGTCTGCAAGCTATACGTGGTTAAGGCAGGCGATACTTTCACCAACATTGCGAACTCTTCGAAGGCCAGCTAGGCCTAGGTCGTATTCTGAAGCCCGGAACTTGGACGGTCATGCCAGGACGTCGAACAATATGTTAGCTTCCTCGTGTGTGCTTCGAACCCGGGCGGCAGCTGGGTCGATCCAAGCGCTCAGCCCACGGCAACCATCGCATCGGGCATTACCGCAACGTCTGAAATCGAGTAAGTAAGCCCTAGCAAGTTGCTTGTTGTCACGAACCCTTTGATCAGCTGCGAGGAGTTCGAAGCACTGTTTACCCTACCCATGACCCCGATACATATGAACAACGGGCTCACCACTGTGGGCGTGGTCCCGATTCGGGCCGACTAGCAACTTTGAGGTGACCAAAGCTGGCTTTGCCCGATACCTCAAAACCTACTTGGAGCATTCAGCGTACAGTCATATAACACAACTGACAGAAGAGAGGTACTTGCAAGTTTTTTTCTGAAATGCTTGAGCTGCTTGGACAAGATCAATGATGACGTGGTTAACGGCAATAGCGGGAACGCCGTCGGCCAGAATACGCTTTCGAAAAGAATGGAGTTTATCCAGAAGGTGCTCTTGCTAATCAATAAGATTGTAATATAACAGCATTGTCATTTCGGGGCTGAGAAATTTACTCATATCGAAAGACCAGATGTAGTCTGTTGAGGATTGTGCTGAGAGGCAGAAGGTAGCTCTCGTTAAGGTGGTCACAAGCTTTGAAAAGGCAGTAAGAGCGCGTATTTGCAAGTTTTTGGTCATAGCACTCACTGCTAGGAATGAAAAAGTAATGACTGATAGTGCACCTGTGGCCCGCGAAATTCATCCTCTGCAACGTCCTCGTAGGAGCCTATCTTTTCTAAAGGTGGAGCTGGTGCAGAGAGCTAAATGGTTGAGTCAGATCCTTTTAATCAGCTTGTGACCTAATTAAGAAGCTTAGCAATAGAGCAAATATTAAGAGTATTAACATTCTCACCTTAAGATAGATACACGTGCTCTAGTAAATACGTGCCCTGGTAAAGAGCAAAGCATGCATGTAGGAAGCACCAGAGGCCTGACTTTGTATGAGTGGCCAAGAATAGTCCCCACGGCCGTCAATTCCTCCATTTGGAGATGTTCTGGCACAATTGGCACCCCTGAAGCTGCTGAAACATTCTCCCAATCCAGCAAGACACGCTGCAATTACTGCCTAATTGGGCTAAAGTTGCCGCGGACAGACGTCACCTGATCCCTGCAGCCCCCAACCTTCTCCAACAACAATTCAACTTACAATACAGGTTGTGCTTCTCAACACACAACACGCCCCGAACCTATTCCAATTCAACTATGCAAACAGTATCAAGATCTCGAAACCAGCCTCAATATGCCATCCAACCCGCATCGATCGAGGTCGTCCCGCACGGGGGAGACCGAGCCTTTGCTTGAGCCAGCGACACAGGCGCATCTCGCTGAAGATGGGCTCCTGGGTAGTGACCGCGGCTCGCAAACATCGACGGACGAGCTTCCTGAAGAAAGCGCAACCCTACGAATCGCGGCAGCAGCATGGTCTTTTGCGGTGGTTGGATTGTTCACGTCAACGACGGGCGCCGTCATCCCTCATTTAGAGGAGTCTTACCAACTCACGGATATCCAAGTTTCAGCGCTCTTCCTCGTCGGGCCTATTGGCTACGTTATTGCGTCGTATCTCAATGATTCGGTCCACGCCAAGTTCGGCCAACGAGGCATTGCTGTCATCGGCCCGCTTTGCCATCTGCTCTATGCAGCTGTGGCTGCCGCCCGTCCTCCATTCCCGGTGTTCCTAATGGGTGCGGCTGCCGGGGCATTTGGAGTTGGACTTGTAGATGGGTCTTGGTGTGCTTGGTTTGCCGCTTTGGATAATGCGAATACCTTGTCAGGGCTGCTGCATGGTTCGTTCTCTACGGGAGCCGCTATTTGTCCCTACCTGGTGGGCTTGATGCTCTCGGAAGACGGCGGGTTGTGGTATCGCTGGTACTATGTCCTGGTAGGTCCTCGAGCGAATCTTGCAAGTGACTTCGTATGCTAACAGATATACCAGACCGCAGCTGCTGCTATCGAATCTTGCATCCTCTGCTGGGCGTTCAGAAACGAGAACGCAGAGAGATACCACAAAAGCAAGCTATACCAAGAGATCGCAAGCGACCCTGCCTCCAAAGGAGCCATCTTCAAATACAAGGCAACGTGGGTATATGCGGGGTACCTGCTGATATATGTCGGAGCCGAATGCACCATCTCCGGCTGGATCGTAGCCTTCATGCTTCGCGTCCGACACGCGAGCACCTACGCATCGAGCATCTGCTCGTCTGCGTTCTGGGCCGGTATGGCAGCGGGGCGGCTGATGCTGGGCGTGGTGACCGACAAACTTGGTGTCAAGCGCGCCGTTGTCGTTTATCTTATCTTCGCCCCAGTTTTCACCCTGCTGTTCATTTTCGTTCGGGTGTTGTGGTTCTCGGTCGTCGTTATGGCTCTGCTTGGGTTCGTGATGGGGCCTCTGTTCCCCTCGGCCATCGTCCAGTTGGTCAACCTATTGCCCAAGGAGCTGCATGTCGCTGCCGTCTCATTTGTCGCGTCGCTGGGGCAGGTTGGCGGTGCGTTGCTTCCGTACATGCTGGGAGCCATCACGCAAGTGGCAGGGCTGGAGACTTTCCAGTACATGCTTCTGGTTCAGTTTGGTATCTTGTTCATTATCTGGATCCCGTCCTTTGGCCTATCATCTGGCCAGTAGCCTTTTGTATAGGTATGCTATTATTTCAAGCATTCTTCATTTTTAGGACTTGAAGTCCTTTTCCCAGTACCCTATAAACCTTGTTTCTGAAACCATTTCCGATGCAATTCAGACACAATGTAGACGAATATCGTGAGCACTCCGTGCTAAAGTCAGACCAGGAGAATGCTGAGCACATTAGAATCTGATCTGTAGAAGGGAAATAAGACATCTTACGCATTAACTGCCCTCGCCCTCTGGATTGTCCGTGGTCTGGGCATACCTTCCCCAAACAGCTTTGCCCGAAGTCGTTGTCAATCCAAGCTCGCTGGCGTTCACCTCCACAACGGCGCGACGCTTCAAACTCCAAGGCGAGTGCACGTCGGGTTCTGTGGGTTCTTCTTGACGGATAAGATCGGGGCCTTCAATGTGGCGCCTCAAGTAGGATGGCTGACATGGGCGAACTTCTGACGAAGTCCCATCGGTCTAGAGTATAAAGGCAACGTCAGTCTTCCGATACCCCTCGGTGGAACATGTGTCAACAAATCTAATAAACCTCTCTGCCTTCGGGTTCTGCCTGGTGAATCCTTCGCCAACGAATATAGGCTTGGTGACAATGCGCTTCCAGCTCCTCTGGTGCGTCTTCTTTCCCGTAGTGACGACCTTGAACATCTCATCCTCAGAGATGCTGCGAACCTCGGGTAGGGTAATGTTTAAACGGGCAGCCTTCTCATTACGCCTTTGCTTGATGGACGACGCTAGGGCTTTGGTGGCGCTTGGTTCGTTTCGGTCCAGGAGGTAGTGCAGGACCGGGTCGGAGGGGAGGCTGTCGTCGGCGGTCTTGACATTTCGCTTCTCGACAGCTTTGATCTACTTGCGCATCTGGATCTTCCCAACGCGGCGCTTCCCCTGCATCATCTTTGCGCGGATCCCGTGCAGGCTCTGGACGTCGTGGGATTGCTGTGGCCAGCCCGGGCCAGGCGCTTTCTTGCTCGCTTCTCGGTAACGAGTCTGTGACGGAGGTGAACATTTAGCACCAACCTGGGTGAAACTTGGAAGTGAGATAAACATAATGCTTTCCATGCCGCTTCCTCCACCGTTTAATGTGCTGATTTTGCGGCATTTTCGTGACAGGAGTGTGTTTCAGCGCATTTGAAGATGTTCGGCTTTAGGCGGGGTAAGCCGGCTGACACTCAGAAGGACAGGACCCGATTATCCGGCCCCAGCGTGCCCGGCGGCACCGGGCACTGGATCCACCCTGCCGTTAACGGAGGGGCGGGGCTTGTATGTGCAGCGGAGGCAGCGTGAGTTCTCCTGCTGCTTCTGCCGAGAGGGATTCCGAGAGCAAGTCCGAGCCAAGTACTATCCTAACGCAATGAACGGCATTTGATTACCAATTCGTTCTGATTTACTTGATCATTGAACTTGAATAATCGGGATCGGAGGTAGATGGTATTCTAAACCCGAGAACGAGAACGAGATTGGTCAAAGCCGATTGCTTGTAATCCCGCCCGGAACCAAAACACCCCCGCACCGCTTTCCATGTAAGCAAGTAGTTCTCAAAAAACAGCTGCGTCACTGTGACTAACATTGCTCGTAACGATAAAAGAGGCAGAGCTTCAGGCGTTGAAGTAAGTGCACTTCGTTTCCAACGAGCATAGCTACAATCCGGCTCCTTTGATCCAATATACCTTACAAATCATGCATGTTCCCAAGGTTATGAAGGCGGTTATCTGTCCTACGACTGGCCCGATCTCCGTGCTGCAGATTCAACAAACAGCAATCCCCGTTCCTCAGTCCGGACAAGTTTTGATCAAAATCATCGGTTTCGGAATCAACAGGGCTGGTAAGATCGAATCACAATTCTGACCTCAGTTGCAGAGAGTCTAATGAGTTTCCAGAAATGTTCACACGCCAGGGCCACTCTCCCGGAGTTCAATTTCCCCGAATTATTGGCATCGAGTGCATCGGAACCGTCGCCGCCCACCACACCCATGCCCCCGGCACCGCCGGCCTTCCGATCGGGACCCGCGTCGCAACCTGTATGGGAGGCCTCGGGCGCGAAATTCCCGGCTCTTACGCCGAGTATGTCTGCGTGCCAGCCGAGAATGTTCGCCCATTCCCCCAGACCAGCCTTCCCATCGCCACCCTAGCATCTTTGCCTGAGATGTTCCAGACTACTTGGGGCGCCCTAGTGAAAGGGCTGGATTTCAAACGTGGTGAGAGTCTGCTGGTCAGAGGCGCTACAAGCTCAATTGGTATCTGTGCAATTCAGATGGCGCGTTATCTGGGGGCATCTCGCATCGGTGGCACGACGAGAAGCGAGGCGAGGACCAGCATGCTCAAGGATCACGGCGCGGATGAAGTCTATGTTGATGGCGGAAGCATCGAAGCAGGTGTTTCGGCGAGCAGTGCAGGCAAGTTCGACAAGATTCTGGAGCTTGTTGGCACAACGACTTTACGAGATAGTGCTCGGTGTGCCGTGGAGATGGGAACGGTATGCATGGCAGGTATTCAGGGCGGCGAGTGGGAGCTGACTCAGTTCTCCCCGTTCGAGTTCCTTCCGAATCGAGTCCGGCTTTCGGTGTACGGTGGTGGGCCAGATGATTTTAGGGCGTGTCCCTGGGAAGAGCTTATCCAGGCTGTTGAAGACGGGAAGATCAAAGTCCCAGTGAAAGCTTTCAGAATGGAGAAAATTCAAAAGGTCCATGAAATACTGGAAAGTGGCGGCGGTGGAGCAAAGTTGGTTGTCGTGATATCTGAAGATTAGCCTCTGATTACGGAGGCGGAATTGACTGCTCGTCCAAACTTAGCCTATCTCCCCGCCGCTCGCGTGACGACGGGTAAGCTTAAAGCACAGAGCCACATTCCGCGGTGTTCGACGCCAAGCACGGGTCCGGCAGAATTCTTTCACGATGGGGAATGACATGGGCCCTGCCAGTGGGTTTTCGTACGATCATAATCATAATTGATTGCGCTGCCCTATCCACCGCCAGACCGCTCGCACTCTTATCCCTCCGACATCCGATCACCTCTTCAACGGCGTTTGTGACTGGCTTTCATCGTCCTCCGTCCACCAGAATTCCGTCTTTTTCTGGATACCAGGCTGCAAAGGTATATCGCTATTCGAGCTTCTGGTCTCAGATCCTCGTCGGCGGGAACGGACCATTGTCGATGGCACTTCGAATTGGTCACCTCGGAGTTTGCTGTTGACATAACCCGACTCGGTGGGATTCGAACGGCCGGTTGAGCCAGGGATTGCGTGGGAGTCGTTGCTCCCGAAGAAATGGACCCATATCGACCGCGAGAGGGCCAGGTTCGCTGCGATGATGCCCAGGAAGAGCTCGAGGTTTGACCAGATTCCGGCAATGCAGTACGCCCCTGTCCAAAATTCGTAAGATATCATTTAACGAGGTAGGATGGGAAACTTACAGCTAAGATCGGTCGTGGTAATACCAAGAGATGCGGCTCTTGCAATGCCGAAGCCAGTTGCACTGCATTGGAGTTAGTAGCAGAACTAATATCGATCGAGATGCTAAGCCGTAGAGAGTGAAGATCCACGTCCCGTAGGTTATAGAGATGATCTTACGCTAGGCCTAATCCCATCAAGAAACAGACGGAGACTTTTGTTCGTCTTGGCATATTAACATTCCAGACGACAGCTAGAGGAAGAAGGGAGCATATCAAATCGGTCAAAACCGAGAAAGCTAGCGATTCAAATGTCAGTCGTCCGAAGAAGGGTAGACCCGTCGGTCTCAAAGTTTTCAGCATTTTTGGTAAACTGGATCAACGTACCAATTGTAGCCCAAATCGAATAAATTCTGATCTGTGTTGGCCAGCATTTTGCAGACCTCCCTCGCCAGAAACCCGCAGGCTGACATTCCGCAACCAAGATAATGACCACTCCAAAGTTCGAAACCAAGACTCCTCCCATAATCGAATAAAGCAGGACCTTTAGGACCTTGGTGTCTTTGATCCGCAAAATCAGGAGACAGATCGACACCTTCAGAAAAGCTACTGCGAGGAATAGCAGAATCTGACCCCACCATCCGTACATGTTGATCATCATGTAGTCATAGTCGCTGAGATAGACGCGGTGTCTGCCGTTGCCGTACTGTTGTTGCTTGACCACGAACGCAAACCGTACAATCGAGACCCCACTCGCTATGAGAATCGTCCAGTCGTCCCAGCCAAGCTTTCGATTCGCTGCTCGAACCCATATTCGAGCACTGGTGGTGATGATCATAAGTGCTGTAAGGACGGCCGCGGTTGCAACAGAGGCGGGACCGATGTCCTCGTCGGGAGGGAGCGCCTCGTCTCGTTGAAGGATGCTTGTCGACATTGTCAGGATCGATTTGAGATGCCCCATGACTGATTTTTTGCATCGACGCTGTTCAACAGGACGGTCTTGACTTCAGCGTGGTGTCCAAAGCCACGAAATCGGCAAAATATCTTGGGCTAGTCGGTGCACGAGGCTGGTTTCTATATGTTCATCGTACGGTCTGACCGACAGCCTGCCACAGTATTCTGTTTGATACACATATACTGCAAGGACTCTTTGCCAGACGGGGTAGGCAATTCGTCCGACTGTTCAAGGGCGAAGTCGCTGGGGGTCCCAGATATTGCGACACCACTCGGTCAAGGCATGGCCATTCAAACGTGCCAGATGGCATTAGACTTTCCGCCCGCAGAGGCTTCGAAGCGCGCAAGAATGCAGCGGAAGGCCTCCCCAGAGTGCGGAATCTCCTGTGCGACCAGCGTGCCACGCAGCCGCGCAGATAAGTGCAAGGGATGCCAATGCCCTCGGTTGGGGCCCTTGTTGGTTGTTTTCAGGCTTCCTGACTCGCATCTCCACTGAATGTCTGGGCATTATTTTAGGAAGGCAAGTGAGATCGGAAAAGCCCCAGCGAGAGAAAAGAACCGGTCGCAGGGCGCATGAGACATGACAAAGTTCCTTGCGCATAGGGTAACGGCCCGAGAAAGCTCGTGAGACGTGCCGAACTGGAGGTGTTCTTCCGGATTTCTCGAGCTTCTGCTCGCGGAGTAAATGGATCGTGATATGTTCCAACATCGGGGCATCTGAATTTCGGGGAAAACTTGTGTGGGAGGGGGAGATGTTGTCCATGATGACTGCGGTGGATAGGGAGCAGATACGAGGTAGTTCTACTCAACTTCAATAACCCGCATGGACTTTCGAACAAGGCAAGTCCATGGAAGCTGGAGCCAAAGCTCCTGGGATCTGCCGTACCGACGGTCCAGCCCGCCTTCAGCTGACTGACAGTGGAAACCAGCAAGAACCCACTGCAGAATCATCTATTCTGGATTCAGGATGACTGTTGGCTCATTGCGGTCCAAGAAGTCTTGCGGGCTCTTGTAAAGCCAAGATAAAATTCATTCCCTTTCTCGAGTGATGATAACTGCAGATGAGCAAGTAAAATCGGCACAGAACCTCAATTGAGGCCTGTTGCTCGCTTATCCACATTCTTCAGCACAACCAAATTCACCCCTTTCTGCGCCGCCTTGGCGCATGCTCGTGTGGGATTCGCGAGAACAGAACCCGAGCGTCCCCTGTCGTCTTCAGTGAACGTTAAGCAGAACTTCTTCCCGCAGCTGCCGCTGTCGCTACCGGCGTGGAGTTTGTGTTAGGGGGCACGACCGGGGTAAACTGCCGAATCCCTGTCACAACGCCCGACAGCAGTGGCACCCCTCTTCTTCTCCCTCCCCAAAAACATGGCAGTTGGGAGACAAAACACATTGGACCCTGGGAACACTCAAGGTTGCGAGTGGCGTCCAATATCTGGGCGGTGTTCTCTAGCAATGAAACCTCACCGGATTCCCATCTTCACCCCACTCGGGAGTCAGCCTGACCGTTCAAACTCGGGTTCACCCCCAGGCTGCTCTCTGAGGAGCTGGCCAATCCGTCTGCGTGTTGCGATGCATCTGCAAGGGCCAGTATGGCGGTTCGTTGGAACCAACCCTGCCTTTCTCAGGACCTTTGCCTTGGGATGGGACGATGTGATTGATCAAACGGCAAATTGAATCGCTTTATCGCGCATCGGCTTGTCATGGCACCCCAGGATCTTTCGTACAAAAGGGTTGACGGAACCTTTTCCGGAGCAACCGTACGAACCTCACCCCCTCCTGTTTACCTGACTCAAGGGCCAATTCAAGCTCGTGTTGGGCAGCTTGAGATCGTCGTCGACACCCTTTCCCTCGACGTTCGTGCCACCCTCTAACCCTCGAGAGGTATGTTCGTCTCATATTCACAGCCTTACGCGTCGCATCAACGGCATGGATTCCCTTGAGTCTAGAACCGCATCGTCACAACTCATCTGGCGCACGGATAGCTAATATCAGCCGTAGCCAACATGCTCCCTGCCATTATACTCACGGCCCTGCTGGCGACCGTCGCGA
The DNA here is from genome assembly GCF_000319635.2 of Colletotrichum fructicola Nara gc5. Lineage (NCBI taxonomy): Eukaryota > Fungi > Ascomycota > Sordariomycetes > Glomerellales > Glomerellaceae > Colletotrichum > Colletotrichum fructicola. Next base: position 3,896,126 of record NW_027094057.1, read on the forward strand.
CCGCGGCTCCTGGAAAGCGAGCCGCTGAGTCCTACGACTATGTACGTGTCATGTAGCAAGCTGAAAAGCCAAGTTGGACTAAAAGCTGACAATGTGAAGATCATTGTCGGAGGCGGTACCGCGGGCCTGGCCCTCTCAACCCGCCTGAGCCTGGGCCTGCGCAATGCGACAGTCCTTGTCATCGAGGCCGGCGAAGCAGGTCTTGGAGATGAACGCATCGAGATCCCTGGACGCAGAGGCACGACATTCGGTACCAAGTACGACTGGAACTTGACGACCGTGCCCCAAGAGGGTTCCGACGGGCGCGTTTGGGTCCAGACACGAGGCCATGTTCTGGGCGGCAGTTCCGCGCTGAACCTCTTTTCATACGACAGAGCGTCTGCCCATGAGTACGATGGCTGGGAAGAGCTGGGAAACCCTGGTTGGAACTGGGATTCGATGCGTGCCGCTATGATGAAGTCTGAGAACTTTACTTCGGCCAACACGCAGTATTATACAGGAAGTGAGGGTGTGGGAGATTCGGGCCCGATCAAGGCGCTGATAAACCGCCTTATCCCCGAGCACCAAGCTGGTTTGATACCTGTGATGAACAGTCTTGGTATCGAAACTAACTTGGAATCATTGAACGGCAATTCCTTGGGCGTTTTATATTCTCCAAACAGTATCGAGCCGACCCACTACAACCGGTCTTACAGCGCCAATTCCTATCTTCCTTTGGCTGGAACCAATCACTTCGTTTTGACAGAGTCCAAGGTTGCCAAGGTCAACCTTAAGCTTACATCCGAAGGAAACCATCAAGCTACAGGTGTTACACTAGTCGATGGAACTATCCTGACAGCCCGTCGCGAGGTCATTGTTTCAGGCGGTGGTCTTCTCAGCCCTTCTATCTTGGAGAACTCTGGCATCGGTAGCTCTGATGTGCTTTCCGCTGCAGGTATTGAGCAGATCATCAACCTCCCAGGCGTCGGCGAGAACCTCCAAGACCACATCCGAATCCAAAGCTCATACGAGCTCAGCAAGAACTACACGGGATACGATCGCCTCAAGTACGACACTGCGTATGCTGCCGAGCAACTGCAACTGTGGTGGGATGGCAAGACATCGATGTACGGGTACTCTGGCAGCGGCTACACGTTCACCAACTGGAACCAGGCTCTCGGTGACGAGGGTGAGGCGGACATGCTTGCGCTTGCTCACAAGGCTGTGGGGGCTTCTGATCATCCAGTTGAGCAAAAGAAACTTCAATGGCTCAACGATACCACTGTGCCACAGCTTGAGATTCTTTTCAGCGATGGATATACTGGCGTCAAGGGATATCCCGCACAAGGGACTGATGGGTACGGCAAGGACTACGTGACTCTCATTGCCGCCATCATGCACCCGCTGAGCCGTGGAAACGTCCACATCAACGCCTCCAACCCACTTGGTTCACCTCTCATTGACCCCAAGTATTTAACACACGAGTACGATTTGCAGGCGGCCATCCAAGCCATCAAGAAGTGTCGCCAGGTTGCGCTCACAGAGCCTCTGAGATCGACTTGGATCTCTGAGTATGAACCCGGCTTGAACACCACCACAGATGCCCAGTGGAGGGACTTCGCCCTCAAGACGGCCTTGTCGATTTACCACCCCGTTGGCACCTGCGCCATGCTTCCGAAGCAAGATGGTGGAGTTGTTGACCCAACTCTTAAGGTCTACGGAACGACGAATCTACGGGTCGTTGACGCCAGCATCATGCCTGTATTGATCTCGGCCCATATTCAGACTGCGGTCTATGGCATCGCCGAGAGAGCCGCTGAGATCATCATTAACGCGGCCACGAAATGAGCTTGACGATGTGAACAATCATGACGACATGCCTCGGATTATGCCGAGTCATTATGGATTATGTACCTAATGAACTGAAGTTGATCATACTATATGCCTCTGTCCCTTCTACAGCGCGTGATGTCAGGATCTTGGAACTATCAGTAGATTGCTACTTGGAACCGTACGTTTCCTTCCACTCGTTGAGCCAAGCTGTTACAAACTCGACCTCGAATGCCTGGGCCTCCTTGACGGGTCCAGGTGGCAAGTCGGCCGTGGTCTCGTTCTTGAACAGACCATTCTCATCCCAGTGATGTACCGCCCCTCCTCCGATGACAAGGTTGGGCTCGGTGATGGTCGACTCCGGCCGAGGCAATCCAATCTTGTTCGGAGTTGCCTGTCTCCACGGGTCCGATTCTCCATCAATGATTGCTACGCGGGGGTAACTGAAGTTATAGGCACCATATTTGTTGATAGCCTCCACGTCAGGTAGTGTTGTCACGTTGAATGCCTTGCGGCAGATCTGAGTTGTGTAGTTGAGATCGATGAGACGTGAGATCAGTGGCAATTGAGTCTCAGGGACACCGGACCCAGTTTGGAGGTATCCCCACCTTGACATCTAACGTTAGCCACCAGATCGCTGGAGAATATGTCAATTAACTTACTGCGTGCAGTATTGCCAGGACCATAGTCGCCAGGTTTGCCGGAGATCGTCCGCAGAATACGCGTCGTCGTCCCCGGAGCCGAAGCAGTCGTCCTGATCCTGCCCACGGCAGGAGGCAACCGTTGTGAAGTTGACGTAGCCAATGTAGTTCTTGAAGCGTGTCGCCAACTCCTCGACCTCGGACTCATACCCGCCAACGGCGAGCAGTTCTCGGACTGCACCATCCAGACTCTCCGTTCCTGGCCAGTAGACCTCATCAGAAGTCATGTTTGCGCAGTAACGCAGGAAAGCCCTGCTATCAATCGCGGGGTCCCAGTTGCGGCCTTGCAGGCCGCTGATCCCGCCATTGATCGTGCTCGCAAAGTCGGCACTGCTCGTCACGTTTTCGAGTCCGAAGGCGGTCTTAAGAAGGACGATGTCGTCCGCAGTGGTATTACCCTTTTGAAGCAAGATGTTGTCAACGACGTGAGTCAGCTTCTGCGTCGTCTCGGCACATCCCTCGGGCGCGTAGAGTCGTGCAGCTTCGTAGTACTCCCAGTAGTCTACAACCGCTGCCGTGACACCTGATGATGAGATTGCGCCCCAGAAAACTTCTGGGTACAGCTTGCGCAAAAAGGCGACGAATGCGCCAGCATAGGAGCCTCCATACAAAATCCAGGGGGTGTCGGGAGCGGTCAGGCTAACATTCGCGAGCTTTCCAGGGAAGACGACATTCTGCGCAAAGTATGCTGTATCAGCCAAGGCCTGGTCGGTGGTCAAGAACCGCAAATTCTCAGTGCTGAAGTCCGGGGTTGGGACACTGCTGCCGTAGTAACGGTGCTCCAATATCACGCCGACTCCGTTGGTTGCCTCGGCCAAAATGGCCACAATGCCCTTCTGCAAGAATGCCAATCGACCCAGTCCGCTGGTTTCGCCCGATGCGAGCGCAATCACCGGGCCGCCGGGCTTGTAAAACCGGTCGTCATACCAATACCGCAGCGGGAACGAAGCGTTTGAGTGCGGCTCGTAGAGCGAATCGTTGTGGAAATGGTCGACTGGTACCGACAAGTTGTAGGCGCGGTAGAGCGTTGTAGGATCCGGCGCTCCAACTGCAGTGTCATTGGCGAGCAATCGGAACACTTCCGGCGATGCAGACTCAGGTTCCGATTCGCGAGCGATGCTCTTCCGAATCTCCGGAAGACTCAGCTGGGGACCCAGAGCAGCCGAAACTCTGATAAAGCAGAGAAGGCCGGCGGCCAACCATGAAGGAGCCATCATTGAGGGCGATCTTTGAACGACCAAGACGGGACGAACTTCAGATGAACGCTGGACGCGGCAATGAGCTCCCGACCGGCGGGTGCGCCGTTATTTGTGCCATTTGCGCAACCAACGCTCGCTGATCTCTCCCGTGGACTCCGTGGTGTCATACGAGCCTCCAGGGGATCGATTGCGTTTGGCCCTAGCCAATGTTACCTCCCTTATCGAAATGTTTTGTCACGTCAAATACCACCAACCATTTATGTGAGCGTAGCGATTTCGACCTTCCCGAAATGCACAAACCCGTGCACGTTTTGCGGGTAGCCAAGAGGAAACACCTGGCTTTCGACGTCATGGATCCTTGCCTGTGTGACCCCTCATCATGGTAACATCTCGGGGAGTCGGGCGAGATCTGCATTTCGGCAGCTCATGAGGGAGAATGACTTCGACTTGCCGACGAATACTCAATTGCTGCTTGGTTCATACTGCGGCTCCCTAGGTGTGCGATCCACAACTCTAGCTCGGTCGCCGGCCGGGGCCAAAATATTCGCTCGGCAGCATTCCCCGCTCACGGATCTGCAACTGGACTCGGTGCCTTCGGCTGCTGCCGAGACTCCAGCGAATCGTTTGTCTCGCTATAATTACAAATTTGAGTGTTCTTCATAGCTGCAGAATGGCGGCAATTGATAGCTGGGTGTGACTATGTGGCAACCAGCCTTAGGAAAATCAAGAAGTGAGAGACGGCCATCCAGGACTAATTCGCTGCAATGCTTGTTGCAGCTTGCTGTGAGGCCAATGCTACGCAAAAGTTTTGCGGCCAGTCAGTTCAAGACGGAGCGTCGCCGTGAATATCAAAGAATCAGTACACGGGCAGATTGCAAAGCTGGTCCTTTTCCCAAGTTTCGCTTCCTCAACTCAAGGTGCGGAAAAGCATGGGGATTTGAGTGGGTTTTCGGTGTCCTGGTTAGGGGGCCCCCACGGGGAACCCCAGCTTTCCAACCGCATTGCTTGTGATTCTAACACCATTCAATGGAAGTCTGATGAGCCAGAACGGAGGAAGCAAGCGTACAATAGTAAATGTAAAGCGCAGGCTGCTGCCGCTCCCAACATAACAGCCACAATCACAGACCACCAGTCCTGACTCGACATGAGACGACACTCAGCCCCCAAGACTCGCGCTGCCCCCACTGTGCCACTGGACCGGACACTTCGGTCAACTAAAAGTCCATTATGTTTAATTTATTTGCCTTTGATCAGCAATCCGCCAGCACGGTTCCGTCTCGTCTCATCTCGCCCTACCCGGGAAAAGATGGGTCGCCGAGGCGAATATGGCCAACGTGCTGGCTTAATCCGAACTCTATCTCGCTAGTTCGTCTCATCCCAATGTTTTAGATGAAACCGAGCAGAGCTAGTTGTCCATTTTCTCTCGATTTACTCGCAACAGATTAACCATTCAACTCGTGATAACTCCAAATAGCTATGCGTTGAACTCAAATAGACATTAATGACTCGGAAAAGAGGCCGAGCTGAGCCTCAACTCAAGAGGCTATAAAGCCCTGAACTCATTTGCTTAGTTGACGCATTCAGCTACCATCGGCTTCAGCGACATTCACTCATTACCAGATTTGAAAGTTTTCCCAAATTGACCAAACCCCAGACATCAAAATGCGTTTCTCTACCCTCGCCGCTGCCGCTCTCGTTTCTGTCGCCTCTGCCGACTTCACCTCCTACTGCTGTGGCAACTCCCAGCCGTTGTCGGAGGGCGACATTGCTTGGGCTTTGGACCCTAAGAACGGACGCTCACTTGAGCTGGGTATCGCTGGAGGTGCCAAGTACACCTACAGAACTGGCATGTGCACGTTTGGCGGCGACACGCCCATGGCTTGCGGCAAGTACACAACCACCGCTCGCACAAATGAGCGTGCCGGAACCCAATTGAAAAACGGCTTCCTTTCTTGCGACGACCCCTTGTACATGAAGGCCAACCTCTGGGTTTGCCCTTTCTAAATACTCACAACATGGACATGTTAGTAAGCTAAGAATCCAATGACAGCCCATGACACTGTTGTGCTAACTCACATGCTAGAAACCCTCTGAAGTTTGATTTTCTTCACGCTTAGCGCCAAGGCGTTGGCTTGAAGTTGGAAAGATCCGGTCCAAGTTACTTGACACTGGGCTTCAGCGCGGATTTCATTGTATATTTTCAATTTCATGACGGCACTCGTGCATATTAACGAGTTTCCTCTCGATACCCAGAATTCAAAACATCTTTCTAGCATTGAGAAGTCGAACTATAAACCTTTGACAATTTTTGCGCTGTTTTGCGCTTTCAAACATCCCACCAACATTCCACCGGCAAAGAGATGTTCAAGGGTTAGCTGGTGGCTGGGCCACGAACACCACATTTTTCGTGGTTACCTATTGCTCCGCTCTAATTGCTGAGTTCAAAGTTCAAGCCAAACTGATGCTATGCGAACCCATGAGAAGATTCGGATCGGAACCAGTCCTGAGTGTGTATTGAAATGTTGTGATCACATGAGGCACCTAGTCATCTATAAAGAATCGCGTCCGGCAAACTTCTCCATTCCTCGCTACGCAGTTCGAGCTAGTACGAGTTCCTGTACTAAGATATACACGCCAACGCAAAGTTGTGTGGAAGCGTAGGCTTACCCAGATATGGTTGCAACATCGTCAGAAACATCACGTTTCGAGGCCTTGGTCACCTTATTATCGTATCCCGTATATGTTGACAGCGACCATTCCTGATCGCTACGTAAACGTGACTATTTGTACCTGTTGCAAGGCGTGGTAGTCATCGACACAGTTATCCCACCACCTTGCCATTCAGTGGCGCCCGCTCCTGGGAAATTTAGGACAAGTGATCCCAATCTCCGCACTGTCCACGGTTGTTCTGGCACCAGGTCCATGGGTTACCAAAGTGTCTGCAGCGGTACTTGGTTGAAGATGTGTCATCCGCTAGTTACTGCAGTTAGCTCCCGCTTTTTGGACTTGGTGCAATAGCCTTCTCTCACGTTGGCAGTAAATGGAGGCTCCAGATCCCGTGTCACAAGGGCAGCAATCGCGATTCTTGACGCACTCAGCTGGAAAAAAACAAAACATTAGCGGGATATTTTCAAGTTGCTTGGGAGCTGCGCTTACCTCCAAGGCCCTTGTGAAGTTGAGGGTCCTGACCACTTGCGGTCGCGAAGACCAGAGTCAAGGCGGTTAAAATAGAGAATCTCATCGTGGACTGTTGTTGTAGTTTGTAACGAATGTGAGAAGAATTGTGATGCCCAGTAGAACATGCCGCCTACAAGGCCTTGGGTACCATCTCAAGCTTTATAGTCAGTCGCCTTTGCGCAGTGAAGGGCTTCACGGAGCTTTCCTTATGCTGAGGATATCCGGTTGAACCGAAATGAGGACTGGCGGGAAGGTTCCCGAGAGAATATCCGGCGTAATGGGTTGGGCAGAAGACTCGATTCACCGTTAGGAATAAGCAGGAATTGTCAATACTGTCTGGCCGCTCGTCGGGATTATCGTGGTCTAACCGGTATAAGCCGGACAATTCGAGCGTAAAGCTGGAAAAATTAGAATTTGTGCCTTGTCCGGTGCTTCAAGGTTTGCCCAGTCAAGACAAGGAAACCTAATTATAGTGCGGGCACTTTTCATAGGTGCAACTAAGTACTAAGTCAAGAGAAGTCAACGCAAAGCAACGGCTTTGCGTTTCAGCAGCAGTGATTGGCACAAAACATACTTCCACAGAATGATTACTGGCACCATGCTGTATTGTGAGCACTGTGATACGATGACCTCTCATGGTGCCGTATTGTTGAGGAGCTGTTAGTTACCTAGTGTTTTTGAGTGTTGATTGGATCTTGAGCATACTTGACAGTGCCCAGCATCTTCTGAGCCACGATATGGAAATGTAAAGGTGCATCGACAGTGAAGTTGTAGAAAGTCTAATGTCTACTACGCGAAGAAGACACGGGAGGAAGTTTAAAGTCCGTATCGGACCGGGCGGCAATGCAAAAAGGGGCTTTTAAAATGGGGCTGCGTGGATGGCCGGAAGGCTCGTAATTCGTGTTGTCTTACTGAAGTGGATTATCCAGTCGATACAGGGAAGCCGCTCGCGGTCATTGAGGCACATCTACTTGCGAAGCTTTTGTCCAAAGACAGGGGCGAGATTGCGAAGTCCAGCTGGGATCTGGGGCCGCCGAAGATCTACAATCACGTATCATCCGATCTGTACCTTTTTAAGGCTCTAGAGACGATTGCATCAGCCACTGCGGTCATCCGAACCCTTGGGTTTGGGCCCATGCTCATAGATCGCTCCGTGCTAAAGATCAGGACTCGGATGCTTGGAGTCGATCTGCTACAACATACGTGGGGCAGATATTCCTGCTCATTCAAAGCTTATTCAAAGCTTGAAGAAGTAAAGAATCCCACGTAAGCTAGCATGCACAAGCTCAAGAACATCGCGAATGCGGATTCAGGCCTTGACTTGATCCTTTATAACTAATTAGTTATCAAGCTCCATGGATATGATTGGTTTATTAGTCTACCTAATAAGCTAGCTTCTGCTTTGACCTCTGACCAAATAGCTAGGAGCTTGCTTAAGGGGTGTATTGGGATTTGGGCCACTCTTCTTGCTACTCTCGGCCCCCTGTTCGGTATTGAAGCTCTTCACCTTTCACTCGAACTCGGGGAACCCAAACAAGAAAGAAGGCGACTCAAAATGAAGATACTTTTGAAACGTGATGCGTCATCTGGAAACATTCAAGGCCCTGACCGCGACCAGCTGAGCTTCCGACCAATCTGTCCCGTCTCGTCCTCTGGTCCAACCCCTAACAGAAACTCCTCGCCATCCTTAAACTCGACAACCCCGAATCGTATTCTTTGATCCCGCATTCTGCTCGACAACTTATTACTATCCAGCCAGCCCGAGTCTGACTGCACTTCCATATACCTCGAATCTCTGAATACGGTTGATACGCATCCCAATACTTCGGGTCCCCTAGATTTATGCTTGAAAATAACGCTGAGAATGCCGGCGCCAAGAAGTATGATACCCGAAACCAGACATAATGCTAACCAGGTTGTTGAAACAGAAAATATGATTACTGGCGTTCTGCTTTCGGCTTGAACCGTAATTTTGGGTTCGAAAGCCGGATTGATATCATTTCCTGTCGTGACGTTCAGGTACAACTGGCCTAGCTGCAGGTATGTGTTGAGCAACTGACCCAAACGTATACTGACATCTTCTTGAGTGACGCCTTCTAAGAACCGGGTTTCTTCTGATTGTAGGGCCTTGAGAGTCGGGTCTTTGATGTAATAAAGAGAAGATTCTGACTGATAGCTCATTTCGACTCCGAGAGTTATCGGCATTTCACGAGAAACGTAGTAGAACAGCGTCGGAAAAGACAAATGAGATATGCCTTCTGGTGCATGTTGTTCTTGCGAAGCTCGTTGTGCGATGACCCTGCAACTCCTTATGGATGCCGCGTTTGAGCATTCCACCTGGGACTCGACGTATTTCTGGCTTACTCTGCAGTAAGCTGTAAAACCGAGATCGGGGGGGAAATAGTCATTACTTGTGCAGTAAGCCTGAAAGAGGAGTGTCGTAGGGCCGGTCTCCATCCCCGTCTCATTCTCGAAGCGGGAAGGCCGAAGCAAATCGCCCCCGAAACGCATATATTCGTCCAACGGCATGTTGGGGTCGAAAGCCATCCGCTTGGGGTCTACGAACCTATCAAGCGCTAAACTCCATGTTGTTTCGAAACTGTTGTTAGATTCTCTAGACGTAGGAATCCCATACCACGTCCCATTAGGTAGGTCCTGGTATGTGCATGGGTCTCCGCAAACGGCCAACGATAAAGCTGTAGACATAAACGTTTTGTGTTCGAGGGGAATCTCACTGCTATCGGTGGCAGTACTGACATTGCTGCATTCAAGGTCGATGTAACTCGACTCTAGGGAGAATGACGTGTTTCCATCATCGACGCGGCCCACAGGAACTCCAACTAGAGAGGTGTACTGTACTGTGCCGGTATTTCGAGATATGTTTTGCCAAGCTTTGCCCTCATTTCTTTTTAACATTGGTATCTTGACATTTCCCCAGATGTCCATTGTATTTTGCGGAGTACTCTCCGGTGTCATGATGAGTGTCGAGTAAAGTGCTGCTAAGGTTCGGAATTTCGCGTCCACTGCAGCCCCGCCACCAGCACCTTTCCATGACAATTGGAGCAGCCATTTCCAGAGATAGGTTCCAGCGTTTGTATCGAAGTAAGTAACGTCCGTCATTCTGTAATCCGATCCAGGTCGTAATGTTGTCATTCGCAGTAGTGACTGTGTGCCCAGAGGAGAAAACGACCATATAACTAGCAAAAGACCAGTCAAAGTATTGAATGAGCGAAACCGGATAATGGTGTTTGCTGCCCCTCCCACCGTTTGACTGCCTAAGAGTTGCTCGAGGTAGCCAACGGTAGAACCGATTTCAAGGCGCCAACGAGCAGTTTCAGACATCATTCGGCCGACGACGGAAGCGAAGAGAATGGGAAATAGGGTTGCAAGCTATGTTTGATATCTTCATTAGCGGCTATGATCGTATCTTGGAATCACGAATGCGACGACTTACGACGGTGATGGCGTTTAGCCACGGGGTGTGCGAGTCACCGACGACATGGGAAACATCCAAGCGCCACACTAGAAAGATGAATGCTACCATTGCAGCCGGTAGAAGCACCGCAACGCAGTCCGCCAGAATATCTTTCCACTCGACCTTGCGTTTCAAGGGTTTACCTACGGGCGAGTCATCATTAATTGAGGCAACAGATTGGTGATCGACAGCGTCGTCGGTGTTCGTGCCGGTCAATGGTTCAGGGATAGAGGTTCTTTCGGCAATAGAAGCATGGTCGAGAGCAGAACTATTGTCGTTCGTGGTTCCGTCAGGATAACCATCCTGAGATACTGGTGAGTAGTCGTTCTGGCTTAGAGAGGACACAACCGGCAGATGGTCAGTCGGACCTGGAGAGCCTGAATGGTTGCTTTCCGGTCTATCTAGCCGTGGGGTGGAAGCCATGTCGCAATTCTGTTGCGTGTGTTGGAATCGTAGACTCCAGTTCGTGGTCTGAGATCGTGATCCAAGATCCAACCCTGAGGCTTGGGCTTGGGCTTTAAGGTGTATGGAGAGATTGAAAGCCAGGGAACGCGCGCCCGTGAAAAGGGACTTGTTATCTTCATAGTTAATTGATGACATTTGGGTTTGGAACGGAAGGCAACCTATGCGGCACACCGGTCTTGGCGATGATGTAGAGCTAACATGGGTCCGATCCGCCATCAGGAGGCAGATTTTCGACCGAATCCGCCCAGCGTTCGCTTTGTACTGCCGTTACAGCCGTCGCAATTTGACAAAAATGATGTTTCGACCTCCCTGCGGTATGACATAGGTAACGTGGCTTGGCGAAATCACAGTAGGGCGCATTCGCTTAACGACAAGTCTGATTTGTGGGATCGTGGAATGTGTTGAGCACAAGTGTCTTTCCCGGGAATGGATAGCTCGGCGTCGCCTTTGATTGATTACCTTAAGTGACGCAGCAGCAGGAGCTGCAGCAGCAGCTGTGGTACAGCTAGCATGAGTGCTCCGTTTACAGCAGGACCACAAGTATGTAGAAGCAATAACAGTCAAAACGCTGAACGCGCATAAAATCTACTTCAGCAAGGAATATTCAATAACGCTAGCGAGTATGGAAGTCATCGCATCAATCCACCAAACCCAGGGACGGGATCAGGAGGCTACTGGGTTGCGAGCTCAGGTTTTGAAGTGAATATATGTATCCATCTTGGGCGAAGGAAATCCGGAAGCACTGCAGTGTATGAAGGATCTCGCGATGGGCCTATCCGAGACGGACAGGGAGGGGAGGCCTTTATCGTTTTGGAAAGCTGTGAAAGTCACCAGGAACCTTGCTTTGGAGTAGACCATCTTTTCGTCGAAGACTCCATGCGTCTTTCAGACTCCTGCGAGGAAGTTCCGCACCCTCTCAATCGTATCTTGAAATAAGCACTGTCAAGAGAAACTGCGCTGCTGCCATGATAGCATGATATGATGGACGATATCATCGCCACTTGCCCTAGACCGTCAATGGAAAGTTGACCTTGTACGCGTCGGCCAATGTCTAAAATAACGGCACCTCACTGATGCTGTCATAGTCTTCATTGTTCAAGAACGTTGAGCATACACGTTCTAGGTCAGCTATCTCGCTGCGCTTGAGGGTTCACAGTAGGTATGCTGAGTTGCGTGGTCCATGAAAGAGCACCCCCCACCCCCGCAATGACTTTGTTTATGCGCGCGAAACGAACTCCGGTCAAACCCATGGGCGATGTAGAATACTGACCTCAGATGGGCCCATCTATGAAGTCTCGACGATCTCTATTCCAGGAGGCACAAAACAGGAATTTCGACCGGACGGTCACCCTCGTCATCTGAATCCTCAGCCGCCAATAAAAGCCCTCCTAGTGCTGCTTACCGGCACAGCCATTAGCTCCGTCACAAAAGAACCCAGCTTTGAAGGATTTCGACGTCAGATTAACCTCTATGGCACTTTTGTAATCGGGGGTTGGCTAATAATTCCCGTCTTAGCCGGTGACACACGCCGTCTCATTGCGAATGAGCCCGATACAACTTTGTCTCATCCAGCTTCTTCAATGTGCATGAAGACATCAGTGCGGAAGTGCTTCAATACAAGCTTGCAATAAGTAGATCAAAGCCGCTTCGTTGCAAAAAAAAAAAAAAAAAAAAAAACGCATAACAATTCAGTAAGCCATCGCGCCAGACTCATCCGCGCAGAAACCAATTCCATCCCGGAAAGTGGCTGATTTATCGCAAGCTTCCGACGCTCTCGCCATGCCGGACCGGCGCGCTAGACAAACGATCCCGGTCGCCTTCCTTATCGAGTGCGAGGATCCCCGCAACGGCAGATAAAGCCAAGAAATTCAATTGGCCAATGCCTGTGAATGACCTGAATGACAGCAGAGAATGGAGGGTCAACCTGGTCAGGACCACGCCGGTTTGCCGGTTATCCTTCTCTATCGCTGGGGAAATTGGGAAACAAACGCATCGCGGCCCTTCGAGAACGCCACCCATCGGCTGTCCCCAGGCTCGGGGTAGTTGATAGGAAAGATAAGATGGAACTTATGCAAGGGTCTAGCGAATTCCATATCCGCGCAGTACGCGGCCGATGGAAGCGGTCCCGGAGAGCGTGATCATTCATTAATGCCAACGATGCCGCGCCGGGCCCTACTCGCTTGGCTTTTCTTGGCTGCTGTCTCTTAATTCCCCGATCACACTGTACGTCGCATTCTGCTCGGAGGCTCTGAAGACGCTTTCACAATGGCGGCCGACATCAGCCATACGCCTCCCACGTACGAGGACCCCGAAAAGTCCGCCGCGTTTGACAAAGTTGGGCTCAAGACGGCGCACAATGTTCACGGCCACGATGTCGAGCTCGAAAACGGACACCTTGCGGAGTTGGAGGTCGATATGGAACATGTTCTCGAGAAAGTAGACGAAGGAAACTACGATGACGATACTTCGCCATTTCCCCAGGTTCGAGCGGTGGTGCCGGAGACGGATGATACCGCCATCCCCGTCAACACCTTTCGCGCTTGGTTTCTCGGTATTGTACGATGATTCTGGCCATGAATTGACGAGACAGCCATGCTGACTGGAACAGGTCTTCGTGTTTCTCGGTGCCGGTGTCAACCAATTCTTCTCGCTCCGATACCCGGGTGTTCATATCGTGTCCCTTGTCGCAGAGCTGTTGGCCTTCCCCATTGGTGTTGCGCTCGCCAAAGTCCTACCCATCAACCGATTCAACCCTGATCGCCACTTCAACATCAAGGAGCATGCCCTCGTCACTATCATGTCGAATGTTTCATTCGGCTTTGGTTCGGCAGACGCGACGAACCTGATCCAAGCAGCCAGACTCTATGGCTTCAAGATTCCCGCCGGATTCTCTGTCTTGGTGGTGTTGTGCTGTCAGCTGAGCGGATACGCTGTCGCTGGCCTTGCTATTCCCTGGCTCGTGAAGCCCGCGAGTATGATCTGGCCCGGCGTCCTCAGCAACGTCGCTCTTCTCAGTTCGCTGCACTCGCGAGCTAACGCAGTCGCCGATGGCTGGAGAATCACCCGTGTCAAGTTCTTTATGATCGTCGGCGGTTGCGCTTTCGTGTGGTATTGGTTTCCAGGCCTGATCTTCACCGGTCTCAGCTATTTCACATGGATCTGCTGGATCGCACCGAACAACTTGGCAGTCAACCAGGTCTTTGGTATGGTCACTGGTATGGGCCTGTTCCCTCTGACCTTCGACTGGTCAATGGTCGCGTACAACACAAACCCGCTGCTGAGTCCCCACTGGGCGGCTCTGAATGTTTTCTTCGGTTTTGCCATCTTCTTCTGGGTCGTGACTCCGGCTATCTACTACACGAACACCTGGTTCACTTCGTACATGCCCTTCTGCACGGCGGACGTGTATGACCGGTTCGGTCAGTTGTACAACGTGACGGAGGTTCTGACCAACAATGAGTTTGACCAGCAGAAGTATTCCAGCTATTCGCCACCCTATCTGCCTGCAACCTTCGCCTTCGTTTACGGTCTGTCTTTTGCATCAATCACTAGGTACGTTGAAGCAGTTGCGCGCAGCAGGCCTTGTGCTAACAGATAACAGTGTCTTGTCGCATGTTTACTTCTTCCACTGGGATGAGATTACGCGCGCTATGAGGGGCACTCTGAAGCTCGACATCCACGCACGTCTCATGCAGTCTTACAAGACCGTCAAGTGGTGGTGGTGGGCTGTCATTCTGCTTGTGGTCTTTGGCATGAGCATTGGAACTGCTGTTGGCTTCGACACTGGTCTCCCTTGGTGGGGTATTATCCTCGGCTTTGTGATACCAGCTGTCTACATGATCCCTTGGTGAGTTTAATCCCCTCCGTCAAATGATCCGCGACGCAAGCTAACAACCTTCAGCGGTATGATCCAGGGCGTTACAAACGTCGACGCGAACCAGCTGAATGTTCTGTCCGAATTCATCGGAGGCTACATGTTCCAGGGCAAGCCGATTGCGAACATTCTCTTCAAGATCCTGAGCACCGATGTTGTCGGCCAGGGATTGTACTTTGCACAGGACATGAAGCTTGGCCACTACCTCAAGATTCCTCCTAGGACCCTTTTCTTCGCCCAAGGCCTCGCCACAATCCTTGGTGCCTTGACTCAGACTGGAGTCACATTGTGGATGTTGGGCAACGTTGATGGTATTTGCGAAGAGGATCAGCCCAACGGCTTCTCTTGCCCCAATGGTCGCACTGTCTTCTCGTCTTCAGTCATCTGGGGTCTTGTCGGTCCAGCTCGGCTCTACTCCGTCGGAGCCATCTACTCCGGCCTTCTGCACTTCTTCTGGATCGGACTTATCCTCCCGCCCATCACCTACTTCATCTGGAAGAAGACAAAGTCCGACTTCATTCGCAAGATTAACTGGCCCCTAATCTTCGTCGGAACCTACAACGTGCCCCCTGCGACAGGCATTAACTACTCCTCGTGGTATATCGTCAACTTGGTCTTCAACAAGATCATTTACCGCAAGTTCTACGCCTGGTGGACCAAGTACAACTACGTCCTTGCTGCCGCCTTGGACACCGGCCTGGCGATCAGCGGAATTGTGATCTTCTTTGCTGTCACATATGGTAAGCTTGGGATTGATTCTCAAGTGTTTTCCGGCAAATTGCTAATCCAGATATTTCCAGGTCCGAATGTCAGTTTCCCAGATTGGTGGGGAAACACTGTCTGGCAGGTCCGTAACCCAGCACTTTCTTTGACTAAGAGTAGCAGCTGACTTGCATACAGAACACCGCTGATGGACAGGGACTGCCCTGGATACAAATGCCTGATGTCGGATATTTCGGACCTGCAAACGGAACTTGGTCGTAATAAGACTGCACTTCTGTAAATAAGTCAATCAGAAGAATGTATTAGGTTACAGCGCACGATAGATGATGTGCTAGTCATCCAATTGATAATCATAGTTGTCCAATTTGGTTCGAGAGCATCGATATGGTTACGACGCCTGTTGCTACCGCTACACAATTTAGAAGCTGGCCACCTTTCCAGCTGAACACGTCTGTCTTGCTCCTAGCCCATCAACTTTACTCACTCTGATCACCAATGACTGCAATGATTCAATCATCAAGCGCGTATACCTCATCAAGAGTCCCCTGCAGAAGCTTGATCTGATCTTCCAGGAAAGACCTCATGTCCGGAATGTTGAAAGGGCGGCGGGCGACCTCCCGCCCACGTTCTTCCTTCCTCTTGGCCCGAATCCGCTCTTCCAAAATCTCCAGCCGATAGTCAGTGAACTGAGTGTACAGGTCCGACAAGACACTGGTAGTGCGAACGCCGGCTAGTGTGGTCTCGTCCTTGATGAAAGGGGACTTCGCGCGGAAAGATGTAACCATGGAGATGCGCTCACGACCCCCAAAGGCCTTCAGCGCCTGGTGCTCGATGTAGCGCCCTTGCATGACGACAGCAGTGCCCTATCAAAACGTCAGAAACAGGTTCCAGTCGAAATCTTCGAGGTCAGCAATACCATGGCCGGTCCGCGGACCTTCTTGATCGTTCCATCCTGAAGCCTGAGAGCGGTTTCGCCCCCGACCATGTCAGAGCAGTCGGAAAGCATGGTCACGACGACGAAGGGATAGCTATCATAATGCCATGCAACGGCAGAGAGCTTGTCGTCGTCAGATGACCTCCAGTTCTGGACGCTGTTTTCGTTCTCGTCATTGATGGAAACGTTGACGTTGCCGATATCGACGTCAACAGCTGGGATGAGCTCGACGCCTGCAACCTCAGCGATTTTGGCGAGGACCTCGGGGGACTTCCAGGCGTCGTAGATGAACGGGGCTCGGCTGCCACCTTCTTAGCATGTATTGCAACACCTAGGGTACCTCGGCTGGACTTACTCGTGGCCCATCCCGCGAATCATGTTCTTGATGAAGGAAGACTGGTATCGGCAGTCCTTGAGACATTCGTCACTAAACGCCTCGGCTCTCATTTGCTTGATAGCCTCCTCAGTGAACAAGGGGAACGGTTCACAGACGGCCGTGGGTGCGATTCCGTGGCCATCGAGGCCGATCTCCTTCATTGAGTAGATCTTTGATGGTGGCTGGTAGTTCAGGTGCTTCTTGGGATCGAACGGCTCATACTTGGTTGCCTTAGCTTCATCAATGAGGATTTGGGGAATTGGCTCCTTTGGGCGGGTGATTCTCTTGGTTGAAGGGGCGACGACCTTTGGTGCGTCCGGGGATTTCGCAGGGATTGATGAGAAACTCGTGATGGCCGAGGTAGTCTCAATTGGCGATAGTGCAGATGGCATTGTGACTGAATTCTTGGTTATCCCGAAGTTGAAAGTTGGTGGGCGGACGCCGATAGCTTGGGTGGATGTATTACTAGAGTCTGAGTTATTTGATTGATGCTAACGAATGGACATGGAAGACCTGACTCTCTCAGTTATATAATTCAAGCTCCATACACGAATATTTTCATATGACCGATGACATTGCCAAGATCGGTTTCCATTTGGGAAGAGTACACCCACCAGTGAAGTCGAAGACGTTGCGACAATCCGTCAGTCGCAGTTTGAGTTGCTAATCGGATCCCTCAATCGATGTGACACGTCCACCCCTGGGACGCGGATTCGAAGACATCGGTTTTGGCGATCGCATTGCACTCCATAACTGTCAAAGAATGCACAAGTTCCTGTTACTGCAACAGCGAAGCCAACCGGCGAATGACCGGCACATTACGAAGGCGGAAGAATGGTTCGGAATTGAAGCCGACCCCTGTCGCGCGAATCAATAGACATGCCGATGAGATAGCCCCTTGTCGGAGGCATCACGGATGAGCCCAGCCGCTCGAGCCAGAGGGGTATTTGTCACGCGGAGGGACAGGCGTCTGTCTACTTGCTATCTAGTGGGCGCAACCGAGTGCGCGAGGTCCTCAGCCGTTCTCAACTCGGGATCAGGCGCAAGAACTGGATTCGACGGATGTCTCTGTATCTTGGAACTTGCGGAACTATCCTACAGCAATCCGAGGGAATGACGATAAACCTTAGAACTAGTTTGTCGCTCGGATCTAGCGCGGGAATTCATGAACACAGTTCGGAAGTCTTGCCGAAGCCGGTCAAGTCACCCCGGCTAAGGAGCGTGAGCGTGAGCCACGACTAGTCTCCAGAAGTGCCAACATCACGTTTGCTGACATATATTCTCACATTTAAGTTATGAAATGACCGGCTTTACATCTTATATGTGTATTCTCAAATGTTGCTGAAATTGTTGTATTGACTCTGGAGAATATTTTTTCATTATTCACACGGCACTTGTTGTTATTCTACTCAGTTGTCTGCCCAACACATCATCACCATGCAGGCATCCAGCCGGCTGAAGATGTGCTTCGACAAAGGCCAGTCATCTTTCGGTGGCTGGCAAATGTTTCCAGGAGCAAACATCTCAAGAATGCTGGCAAGAACAGGCGTTGATTGGGTGCTTGTCGATTGTGAGCATGGAAACATCGACGGTCAGAAACCTGACTTAGTGAGCCAATCAATTGCTACGATGCTGATGATACGATAGATGGCGCTATGCATGACGCAGTTCCCGCCATTGCCGCGCTGGGAGTTTCTCCAGTTGTGAGGTTGGCGGACTTACAAGGATGGATGGTCAAGCGTGAGGCACCTGGCAATCTGTTTGCCATTTGAAGTCATAACATGCTGAATCCTCAAAAGGGGCACTAGACAGCGGCGCGCACGCAGTAAGCTGATGTGGATATGATGAGTAGTGTGGTGCTCGTAGCTGATCCTCTTGTAGATCCTGGTGCCACTGATACGAACCGTCGAGGAAGCGAAGCAACTTGTTCGCGAGGCAAAGTTTCCGCCTCAGGGAATAAGGGGATTCGGGTCTCTCATTGCCCTGGAGAGATTCAATCCAAATCCGACGCTAACCGAATACCTTCATCAGGCTAACGATGCCCTCTTGACAATAATCCAAATCGAAACTCGGGAAGCATTCGACAATGTTGAGGGCATTGCGGCCGTCGATGGAATCGATGCGTTGTTCATCGGGCCCTTTGATTTAGGTATCGCTCCCTAAAGTTGATGTTCTGCAAGTTCTGACTTCTTTATCTGAAGGAAATAACATCGGCCACCCAGTTCAGAACGGGGTCATGCCACCAGAGCTGGAGGATGCGTTAGATCGGATCCTGACGGCGGCGCATAACGCGGGCAAGAAGTGCGGTATCTACTGCAAGGATGGGGCGCAAGCAAAACACTTCGCAAGCCAGGGCTATGATATGGTCACTGCCGTGACTGATTACACGGCGCTCCAACGGGTAGCCAATGAAGAAGTCGGAATTGCCAAGGGAGCTGCGAAGCCAAAGGGAGTCTTTTAGTTGAGGACTGTACCATCTAGACCCAGAAATGGAAATAAGTCTGCAGTGACGTACTATTCACCATTTTGTCCCCTTCCAAGCTGCACTGTCAATTGTTCTAGTTCTCACAACCCCATCCCACCGGATGGTTAATGGATTATTGATCGGGTTATCGAAAATCTGGCCAGCGGATCCAATCGCTGTCGTTGTTGTCTCTGTTGGTTGGGCTTCACCTCGGCCAAGAAAGGATATTCGGCACGTGTCAAACGAGTCCGGTCGAATCAAACAGTAGAGCAGGATTCTGCCAAGTCCATCGAAGCTGCAGAGTCCTTTTGGTGTCGTACTGTTCCACGATCGATGCCACAATACGTTGTGGGGGCGGGGTTTGGAAAAAGCAAAGTCCAATGTCCAGACCAACGAAGCAAACTGGAATCATCCGTCTGGGATGCCGCCAAAGGAATCGGAAGGATTTGGTGTCCTCGCCGTCCTATTACGCGCCAACGAGTGATGTCCCATCTCGAAGCATTAATCCATGTTGGTTGAATGGGATTGCGAAAGCATGCATAACAGGCCTGTACCTGGCTTGCTCTCATTAGGCGAATGAAGTGGCCAAGAGCTGCACTTCGCCACTCAATGTCTCACACCAAATCTGCACAAACACGCAAGAGAGATCTGATAATACGACCCACCATCCCGCCTTCCAGAGGGCAGTTTCGCTGGAACGGATACGTTATCAAATCTCCGTCTTTCATTTCACTACCTCCAATAGCCCAAAGCGTACAAGCCTCCTCTTCGTCATCTCGTCCTCACTACGGTGGCACCCATCGCCGAACGCGCCGAGAGCCGTGATAACAACATGGCGAAACGGGCTTGCTGGGAATGTCAGCGCCGAGGGGTAGTATGCGACTCGGCCCGTCCCGTATGCTCCAAGTGTAAGCTTAGCGGCATTGTGTGCCCTGGGTACGAGAACGTGAAGCCTCTGACTTGGGTCGCCCCCAATCAGATCACGACGCGGACTTGGAGAGGCAGGAAGCCAGCAGCCAATAAGTCCATCGCGCCGCCGAAGACCAATAAGCCCAGCGAAAAGAAGAATACAGAGCCAAGCAAAACGGCCGAGGAACAGCTCGTTCATATATTTCCTGGACAGGAGCTTCGGACAGAGACGTGTGATATTGCAGAGGCTTCATTCTACTGTAAGTTCCACAATGTGTGACTCGATGTTTATAGGCGCTGCGCGACCGTATCTGGACCTAAAAAGGGTCGAGGATGTAAGCTTACTCTTGGCAGGGAACAATCATGTCTATCCATACTTCTATGACAATCAGCTGACCAAGAGTCCCTGGGTCGTGCCCGCGTCTCACATACACGCCATGAAGCCTTATCGGCGCCATGGCCTGGTCGCGATGGCCATCGAGCACCGCATGTCACAATTATCTCCGACCAGAAATGATCCTTATGCGGCCGAAGTGAGAGCCAGAGCCTACCATCACCGACATACGGCTATTCAAGCCTTAAACGAGGAGATAGCGAATGAGACTACCCGGTTATCCGACGCCACTTTGGCCGGCGTTGTCACGTTCATCTTTGGCGATGTATTTAGCCCCCCACTATCGTCAAAAAAACTTCGAAGAGCTTCAAACTAATTCCTTTCAGCTGATGGGTGGTGCCACAGCACCTAATTGGCGTATTCATCTAAGAGGCTTTGCAGCATTGGTAGCTTTGCGTGGTGGATGGGAAGAGTTCTGCCTCAAGTCGCCGCATCTGAAGACTCTGGTTCTGTTCTGCAAAATGTCAGTGCTCACAGACTTGATCGATTCTTTCGTTTCTTCTGTGTATTTCAAGAGCCGATATTTGGCAACTCACTGACTCACTCGCGGGTAGTATTGAAAATCTTGCCAACACTACGAGCCCAGCTGACGACCAAGTATCTCCGCTGGATAATTACCGAATACGAGACGTGATAAGAGATGTGTTCTCGATCGGCTACTATCCGCAATTACCATGCCCAATCGATTTGCTCATTCACATCGTCCACATCAATCGTCTCCGTTTCTTGGCCACACTTGAGAACACGGGAAGCTCCATCGGTCCGATACAAAATGAAGCAGAAGACGTATTGGATAGCATTCTGGACTTCTCTCCAGAGACGTGGTCCAATGAGATGGAGTCGTCGGCTGAGGGCTTTCTGCTGATGGGTCAGATCTATCAGTCGGCCGCGTTGCTCTTCGGAATCTCATCCTTGCAGAGTGCTGGTGCAATACCCTCGTCAAAAGAGTGGGTATCTCTCAAGAAAACCCACCGCGACAGACTGTTCGCTCTTCTCGACGAGACCACTACCTCTCGAGCACTCAAGATATGCACCACATGGCCAATGATTGTGGCTGGCTTTGAGGCAAAGGGTGGCAGTCCGTGGATGCGAAGCTTCATTCTAGATCGCCTGGGTGAAGATAGTAGACAGTTGGGAATCTATCTTCCAGTTGCAGCAAAGGAGGTACTTGAAAAGTTCTATGCGTCGGCTGCAAAGCATTGGGATGAATGTTTCGATAGCCCTCGCGCACTATTCACGTAGATACACGATTGCATTCTTATGGCGCATACATGATCTTTTCCACAGATAAACGAATGCAAACCAGTGCGCTTTTTAGGCCGCTGGAAAACTCAAATGCGGCCTTTGAGGATTAAGGCTATGATACCCCCTTAGGGGCCTCTGACCCCATTAGAAAACAGAAGCTTATTTATTCTCCTTGTCGCCCACTCTCCGGCAAGCTCACGGAGTCCAGACATATGGCTCTTTGCGTCTTTCAAATGACGTACTATGGCTTTCGTCAGTAGTTGCGGTGAATAAGCTCGATCTGCTTGTGTAACTTACGGGGATGAAGAGGTAGGGGACCTGCTCTTCATAACGTTTCCACGCATCCCCATACTTCCTGCGGCATCTTTCAACGTCGCGTTTGGTGCGATGGATGATCATAACCATGAAAAAGACGAAGTAAAACCAGGGAAAGAAACTCCTGGTAGCACGGTCAGTAACGCGATACCAGAGCAGGCGACGATAGTGGTGCACGTACTTGAATCCAGTAATGAGTCCCCAAGAGAACGAGAAAAACATGTCAGGAACGTAGTTAGGCTTTCTGATGATAGCGAACCAGCCATCAGCCATGATACGGTCGCCCACATCGGTCTCGATGACTTTGGGGTTCTCGACAGCTTGCCATGGAACTTGAGGGAAGGTTTTTCGTTTCACAAGCTGGCCTCTTTCTGTATGGCGGAAGGCGTTCTTCTGGCCATTCGCACTGTCCCACATCCAATAAAAGAAGAGGTAGGCGATGCTAAGAGCTGCCAGGGCGTAGGGGTTCCACTTGTATTCAGACGGATCATGGTTGGCCAGGTAGATGGCGCAGTGGCAATACGAGAAAGGAACGCCGGCCATATTCCAGAATGTAAGAAGAAAGCCCAATTTCTCGAAGTACATGTCCCTGCATCAAACGTCAGCTGGACTAGAAGCCCCATACTAAGAAGAACAGGCTCGGCCACCTACCAACTGCAAATGATCATCTGCTCCGCCTTCGCGCAAGCATTGGCATAGAGATAGTGAGCAGCAGTAAGGAAAACGACTTCCTTCGAGACATAACCATAGGTCTCATATTGGCGGGCTGCAACTGAGCTAGTTGTGAGAAACAGAATGAACCACGGAATTCGGACTTCATAAAACATCTTGAAGTCTAGGATACCGATGCGCGGGTTCAGCTCAGCTCCCATGAAGAAGTCATAAATAGGGTACCCCGTCAATCTGTGAGTCCTTCCACGGATGATGGCCTGAACATAAACGACGAAACTGTTGATGAAGCCGGACAAGATGGCAACAGTCATGATAGAGCCGAAGTCATCAATGATCGTATATAAGGGGAAGACTTTCGTGATATGAAGTGTACCGGCAATGACGATGGTTGCGTAGAAGCTGGTGTAAGCAGAACAGTAATACGGAAGTCTCTTGCCTCCCTCATGGCGCAGCGGCCTGCCATAACTGAGCACGCCAGGCATGTAGCAGTACATCAGAGCTTCGCCAATGAAAAAGACCCAGTAAGCTAACCAGGCTTTTTTAGTTGGATAAGCTCCTTCATGAACAAGCTGGGTCAGGTGACGAATAAAATCGGACCAGGACTGGTTGTCTTCTGGGAGGGGGATCTGGCCATCGTAGTATGTGGCGCCGATCCACATGTACCACATCAACAGCGGAAAGCCGATCATAAGCGCCAAAGTCCCAAAGGAACCGCCGAAGTCGAACTCGTCAGATGAGCCATCGCGATAAGTAGTGGCAGATACCGATGGCTGTTGCTTTTCTTTCGTCGTTGTATTGATAGCGGGAGCGGAGGAGCCGCCGTTTCGCTGTTTGACAGCCATGAGTGTGTTGAATAGCGTCTAATGAAAGAGGGGGAAAAGACTTATGGTGAAAGTTAAAATTCGAATTGGTACCACTACATTCCACGAATCTCGTGAAGCTTTATATACAACACGATCAGAAGCTCGTATGCAGGTCTCGTGTAGCTCAATAAACAGCCCGATACATCGGGGAGGTGTCTCCACGTGGTGGGCTGAAGCCGGGCCAATACCCACGCTTGGCTTCCATACGAACTATGCATATCGGTAAGTCAGATAGGATCGTATGGAAACTTTGGGTTCAGGGGAAATGCTTGGATCTTCTGATGCAGGACTCGTCTAGCAGATTGAATCCTCGCTCAAGCTTCAGCGTGTAAGCCAGTGGAGCCGAACTGGGGCAGAGTTGGGGCGCTAATGCACGTCTCGTGTAGCACTCGTCTGTGCTTCTTGTCCAAAGCCTGGGGGAGACTTTGTCCCGCGATGCACTAAATGCGAGCGAGATTACAGATGAGTGGCCCCAAATCATTGGCTAAGTCAACGGAACCCTCAGCTTAATTCCCGAATACCTATTCCTGGGCGAAGCGGTTCTTCAAGCTTGGTCAGAGGAACGGAATCACCTGTGGGGCGGACGTTTCACTGGCTTTGTGTCCAACGAGGGTTACTTCAGGGAACTAAGCATCGTGAGTTGATGACCTCAATACATCCTCAAAACACCTTCCGGGATATCCTCAACATCTCCCATTCCTTGTGTGATGGAGAAAAACTCTTCCGAAGAGATACCAACACTGTCGAGAAGATCGAGAAAATCAGCATTCCCTGAGTCTGAAGGTGGCACGAGCGGGAAAAGGTCCACTGCTCCGGTGATCATCGCCGCGGCGTTCGCGTCTGCTACCATATTTGACGCGTTTTGTCTGTCTTCCTCAGGATTCGGGCCCAGATCCATGGCACTCGGAAGCCTCAGACTGTAATGACCGCGGCTTTTCAGTTGCTCTTCAAGCTTTTTGAATAGCAGCTCCGCATGCAGCAGCTCCGTCCTTCGCACACCTGCCACGCGGTTCCCTCTCGTGACCATGTCGGATAGGATCTCGTGTGCTGCTTGATTGCTTGTGTGATCTTCAGAGACGTCCGGGAATATTGCGCCTGCCATGGCAAGATGAAGTGCTGCGCCGTACGTAAACTCTAGATCATAAGGAAGAAATACTTCTGTACGCATGTTAGTCCTCTTCGCCACTCGGTGTTATTTTGGTGAGTTACCGAGAAGGCTGTACTCGCTTGATAGTACCTGCAGCGTTTTGGAGGCCGACTTGATCCCCGAAGATATGATGCCGGCTGTATGGTTCAGAATGCTTTCCCAGTCTACATCGGCGACTTTATCGACCATATCCAGTCGTTCCTTCAATATAGAGAGGAGTAGGGGTCTGGTGGCAACAATGACGCACTGATGGTACAATAGGGTGATGTGACGCATGCCTCTGGGAACCGTATCGACCGAAGTTTGAAACTTGACGCGCATGATGTTTTCCAGCTCTTGCGCGTACTGGGCCAAAGTGTGCAACGTTGACTTTGTCTGTTCAACATAAGTTGCCAGGGATGTTTTTGTTGGTTTGTAGACGGCTGATCATCAATGTCAGTGGATTCCCTGAAATCCCTATCCCCTGAGACCTACTTCTAAGTATCATAGACATTAAATGAGAGAGTTTGACTTGAAGACTTCGTAGGCTGTCTGCGTGAGAACCGTGGTCTGGTGGGTTAATGGGTGTCGTTATTTCGCTGTCATGGACTGACATTGGTAATCCAACCGAGGCAGAAAAATGGCGGTCCATAATGTAAAGTGTCCACCACAGGTCACGACACCATGTGACAGTTTCGGCTCCTATCTCGTCTTCTGGTAGTTGGGTGTGCAGCCCTTCCATCTCTGCTATGTGGATCGCTTGACCAAGCTGACAAGTCAGGCTGACGTCTTCGCAGCGCTTTTCAGGCGGACAAAACTCACATAGACGTGCGCCGACTCTCTCTCATCAATAGAAAAAAGATATAACCCCATCATCGCCAAGACCTCGGTTGCCATCAGGCTATCTCTCCAGAGGGACATGTTGTCTGGAAGTATAGACATTGCCTGCACAAAGAACTTTCCGCCCGGTGGATCTCTTGATTCGGCTGACCCCGGCCGTGAATGGAAGGCAGTCCCAAATGCTAGAACTAATAAGAACTTTGTGAACCAGAGTCTGGATTCAGAGGCCTTTTGAGCAACATGGCCAGAATAGAACTCGCGTATTTGGGCCTCAAGTTCGGCGTCGTCGAAAAAGCGATACGTCTGTCCGAGATGGAATTTGACTGTATTAAAGAGATAAAGCGCATGATCTAAGGAAGGCAGATACCTAGTGTCGGGAAACTGAGTTGCTGTAGATTTCGAAGGCAGATTGTAAATATCACCCTCGAGCATTTGCTTTGGAAGAGCAGGCGCGGAAGACTTCAAACTCTCTCCTAGTATGAGCATCAGCCGCAGAGTAAACGACCAAGTTGACCACGGGGCAAGCCAGACTGATGCAACTTATTAGTTATGAAATTGTGGCTTGGTCTTTTCTTTCAACTTACTCCATTTGCGACGATTGTTTCTGGTGTTCTTGATAGTTTGAGAAGCCATCTTGAACGCGCTAGGCCAGATGCTCAATGGACCTTCAGGCTGTTGTCCAGGTAAGAAGGCCGGTTGATCCGCAATATCCCTAGCAGCAGGCATTGTACTATTTGGTGAACCATCAAGAGTCAACAATGAGTTATTGGTGGCTGGCCCAGTGATGTCTCCGTCCATGGTGACATTGAAACCGAAGTCATGGTTTTCCGCTTGTTCAACTGTCATTGGTGACACATTGACGACTGACCGCCTTCTGGAAGGTGTACCAATGTCGTAGGTGTTTGGCGTTGGCAGGGTGTGAACTTCAATTACCGATGGGCGCCTGTCATCATGATGTGATTCGTCCTCAAAGGGCAGAGGTGACGGCTCCGCGTTTATGTTTTGCTGCGATGCTCCATTTTGAGGCGACTTTGGACGCTTCTCTGCTTTCTTCCGTAGCTCCTCGAGGTATCTGACATTTAGATATTAATTACGGACATGCTTTTGGCTGAGATAGCACTTTGCATACGTTTCTGATACCAGAATCTTTTGATCATTGTCGTTGAAGCGGCACCTGACCAAGCGTCTCTCGCAACTTGCGCATGGGTCTTCTCCGTTGCACTTGATCTTACTTCGCCGGCATGGAAGGCACCTGGAATGATCTTTAGTGTTGCTCTTGCGCCAGTGATGGGAGCGAATGTCTTACGCATTTGAAGTTCTTTTCCCTCTCCGACGCCGTGGTTGAGAAGATTCTACCATGGCTGCGCGTGAGTAGTAGTACAGTCGTGATGCCCTCAAACCTCAATGCCGGTTGCGACAGACAGAGCAGAATACTCTTCACTGGGAGGGAATCGTGAGCATCTCAGCATAGTTCAGTGGTCCGCCCTCTGTAGTGCGGGGAAATGTTTGTTATCTGATGTGGCAGGGAAGGTCCAGATTAGCGGCTATCTACCCCGCGTTTTCAGATGTGGTGTCTCTCAACCCTCGCTGCACGATTTGGTAATTTCTACGTAAAGCATCAGAGCTGCAGTGGATCTCATGTTTGATACTAGAACGTGAACAGGTCCTTAGAGGGCGAGGTGACACATGCCGTATCTTGTTCGGGCTTCGGCGACTTATCATGCTTTGCCATTTGTGCCGCCGTCAATTCACACTAGGTGCTCTTCAATTTCGATGCCCAGAAGCGGTAATTGCCATGAGAGCCTTTGCTTATCTGGCGAACCCCAGCATGCGCTAGCAGGGATCGGAAACAGAACCGCGAGGAAGGACTAGGTTCGGATTGAGAAGCCGACACCAGCCGACGGAATATACGGAGGATGGCTGGGCAGCACTCTGTATCAAAGAAAGACGGACGGCATCCGCTGCGCGATCCCCCAACAACATGGACTCCACATAGATAACCAGCAGGCTAGTAATCTCCGTCGGTAGTGCGCTTAAGATGTGTTGATGATCCGGCGCCCAATCAACCCCTGCAAGGCGCGATAACGCTTCAAGTCCGACGGCCATAATGCGCGCAGGATTATCAGAGTTCCTGTGTAGATAGGGGCATTTTTGATCGGAGTAATAATTCACTATGATAACAGCGTAGCCGCACTTTGTGTTGAGAAAATATCGAGTCAAGCATGGAAGATTGTGACAGATTGATGCATAGGTATCAAGGAAAAGGGCAAATCCTCCAGGTTCGGTAACCAAGATCATCGCAGACCAACATCGGTTTCTAATCCGAAGTGAACCATTGGGTATAGCACAGGACCTATCATCCCTATTTTGATATCCACATAGACAAGGAACTGTCTGGGGTAATCCGGGGTAGTTCTTTCGGAAACCTGCTTTGACATGGCTGGGGTTAGTGCGACATTGCCCCTGAGCAACTTGGATGATTGTAAAGCGAATGCGAGAGCTTCTTAGATAAATAGCCATTATCAAAGCTCATGTTGCTAGAAAATCTTCAGACTGGCCTGTTAGTTCATTCATCACATCCTCGGCATAATCTTTCGCCTTTTCACAGCCACAGCCATGGCAGAGACTCACCTAACAATGTCTGAACCAATGTCGAAGGTCCCAGAAAAGCTCGACGAGCAACAGACGGACATTGCCAATGGTGACTTCGGCT
This sequence comes from Colletotrichum fructicola Nara gc5, assembly GCF_000319635.2. Lineage (NCBI taxonomy): Eukaryota > Fungi > Ascomycota > Sordariomycetes > Glomerellales > Glomerellaceae > Colletotrichum > Colletotrichum fructicola. The sequence continues at coordinate 3,924,400 of NW_027094057.1, forward strand.
CCGAGAACGAAGCTTTGAGGAGACATCTCAGTCCTCGCCAGGTGCAGTTCTTTGCCATCGGCGGGTCCATCGGCACTGCTCTCTTCATCAGCATTGGCTTTGGATTGCTCCATGGAGGAGCCGGAAGTCTTCTGCTTGCCTTCATCATCCAAGGAATTATGATGACGTTTGTCACTAATGCCATCGCCGAGATGACGATCTTTATGCCGGTTAGCGCCGCCTTCATTCAGCACGGTGGTGCTTGGGTTGACCAAGCCTGGGGCTTCATGCTCGGCTGGAACTTCTTCGTGTTCGAAGCCTTTCTGCCTGCGTTTGAGATCACTGCGGTGGATCTTGTCTTGACCTTCTGGCGAGACGACATTCCTTCAGCAGCTGTCATCACAGTCTGCATTGCTACTTATGGGTTCGTCTGAAGTTTGGAAAGCCCTCTGCCCGACTGACCCAATATTTAGACTTACCAATGCCTTTGGCGTCAAGTACTTCGGCGAGGCCGAGTTTTGGCTGTCTGGAGGAAAGTTGATATTGATCTTGCTGTTGTATTGCTTCACATTTGTGACAATGTGCGGAGGAAACCCACAAAAGGATGCCTATGGTTTCCGAAATTGGACTAAGCCTGTGCGGTGAGCCTGTTATTGATCTATGTTCAACCTCTGACATGAAGAAATCAGGAGCCATTCCTGGAGTACCTATCCACTGGAACTTCTGGGCGATTTCAGGGGTTCCTGGCCGCACTTTGGCAAGCCAATTTCATTATGGTTGGGCCAGAGTACCTAGCCACCTGCGCAGGTGAAGTTCAACGCCCACGAACGTCACTCAAAACAGCATTTCGAAGCGTGTATGTTCGCTTTGTCTTATTCTTCATTCTCGGTGCTATTTGCGTTGGTATTGTGCTGTCGGCCAGAGACCCCACTCTCGTCAAGGTCCTCGGTTCCGGAGAGACTGGCACAAGTGCATCATCGGTCTACGTAATCGCCATGAGGAATATGGGCGTCGATGCCCTGCCTCATGCTGTCAACGCACTTCTCTTGACAAGCATTTACTCAGCTGGCGACTGCTACATGTTCACCGCTATACGGAGCCTGTACGCACTTGCTCAAGGTGGTCATGCGCCGAAGATCCTCTTAAAGACGACGAAGAACGGTGTGCCCATCTACTGTTTCGCAGTCTCGATCGGATTCTCATGTCTGGCATACCTAAAGCTCAGCTCTAGCACGGTCACGGTGCTGAACTGGTAGGTTCGATTCCGAACACATCCATTAAAGTACGTACGCTAATGTCCTAGGTTCATCAACCTGGCTACCGGTGGACAACTGGTGACCTACATCGCCTGCTGTGTCAACTATCTGTTCTTTTACAGGGCACTGAGAGCACAAAATTACAATCGCAAAGACCTTCCATACTGTGGCTGGTTCCAACCATATGGTACCTGGATTGCGCTCATCTGGCTTGGCCTAATTGAGATCTTTTGGGGCTATGCTGTGTTCCTGCCAGGAAGTTGGGATGTTGGAACGTTCTTCAGCAAGTACGGAATGATTCTGCTTTCGATTGCAACCTTCAGTGGCTGGAAGTTGTTCAAACGCACAAGCTTCGTGGATCCTTACGAGGCGGACCTAATTTGGGCTCGCCCAGCTGTTGACTTGCATGGACGGTTGATGGCTGAGGTCCCAGTCCTGGGGTTCAGAAGATCTGTGATGGAGTTTTTCAGCGCCAGATTTGGAAAGAAAATTCCTGCTGCTGGTTCAATGGCTTGAAGAGTAAGATGTTGGTCTTAATTGGGTTGCTTTGCTTTCTCATGAAGGATAAGATCACCAAGAATTCTGTTTTCCTCTCAAGCCCTGAGTTGCAACTATCCCATCGAGTGCTGCATGACGCCAGTACATCCAGTACCCGTAATTTCTCCAATTCTTGTTTTAGTGAATTTTGTAATTCGCAGAAAAAAAAGTGTCGATCAGCTGAAATCGTATCTGATTCGCTGTACCCCGCAAAACTTTGTACTGGCGTCATGCAGCACTCGATGGGATAACAGTGCCAAAGATTTCTATTCGCGAGAATTAGGAAATATCCACCCTATTTCCGCTGCTGGTCTGTAAATCCAGTGTTTGTGGTCATAATCCAGCTGCTGATACACCCCTGACATGATCTGAACTGCCCAGCCCTGTAGCCACCACTGATTCTCGCACCTCTTGAGTATCACAGCAAAATGTGCAAGTACGCTGAGTGCCTCTTGTGTCCTAAGCTCAAGTAGTGGGATGAAGTCTTCCAAGGATCTGTATATCCAGATCAAGGCATCAGCACCCTCCCACAAGTGGACCCATTGCGTCGCATCTCGCAACATGTCGATTACTCTGGCATACACTACCAGCTCGGTCACATCCGCTACCTCTGCGTTCAGGCGAGCTGCTAGCTCATCCAGGGAGCTATCTGGTGATAGATAGCCCAGCTCGGCTTGGCTGAGTTGTTGTTGAAACACCCATCTTTCGGCGCCATGATTTAGTAAAGGGGCCAGAGGGCTGTCGGAAAGACTGCCCCAAGAATGTCTGAGGATTCCATTCATCCCCTTGAGCACAGCAAGTAAGTCGTGGAAGTTGGCATCTTCGTCTAATATTGACCCGTCTGAGGATCTTTGCGGCGTGGCCAGCACTAGAACCCTTTTCTTAGCTTTCATACTGCTTCTTACTCGTACAACAACACATACCAATAATGACGTTCAATGCAGAGAAAAGGAACAGAGGCACACCATCCTGGTCACCCGAGAACCTCTCAAGCATGTCTCTTGCAGTTTCCGAGGAAATCCGGTGATACTCCAGGGCAGCTGACACATAGTGACTGCGGTCATTCGGTCTCGTTTGAGCCATATGAAGGGCTGGGATTGCGAGAAGAGACCGCATCAAGTATGTATGTCTGAGTGCCAGGCTTGGTACAGTGACCCTCCAAAAGTCTCTGAGTGCCGGCGACCATGAAAGCGTGGTATAGGTGAAGGTTGAATAAGTGTGAAGAAGTTCGAGTTGCAAGAAATCTAGGTCGCCGCCATAAGATTGTGTAGATGGGCTTTGCGTTAGACTTGGTTCTTGGTCTGGCGGACCTGTCGGATATTCGCATTGCAACTGTAACCTTTCGCATCTTGAGCATGATGGCCGATGCTCATCGCACTGTTTACAGGGGCGTGAGCTTCAGCGACGCGTAAACGTGACGACGGTGTTGCAAAAGAGCTCACCTTGACTTTTCTTCCTTTACAAGTTCTGCAACCTGTCCTTGACTTCTTATGTGATACCCTTTTCCCCGTACTCCTGTTCCTGTGTTTCTTCGGCTCCAAGGTGCCACATGGGGTTGATGTTGTAGAGTACCCTGAATCCTCTGGGATGGCGAGGCTAAGTTCATCAGCCATGTTTACGTGGTGGATGGTGATTGAGAAAGCAAGAGAATCTATGACGGAAAGATCGGGAATGAACTTTCTGCATGCCAATACGCGTTTTAAAAAGGTCCGGCTTTCAGTATGGCTTCTACGACTAGACAGATTCAACGTAACTGGCTGGCATAACCTAGTGACTGATCTGATGTCGCGTCATTTGTTGAATCATGCGTTTGTGAGGGAGGGTCTAGCCTCGCCAGTAGTTAATCGCGTAGCGAAGATAGTAGGAATGAAAAGAAAGGGGCCCACGGCAATAAGCTTAATGGAAAAGCGCCGGCAGCTCGGATGAACAGCGAGAAGTACGACAAACGCGAGGGAATTTACAACGCCGCGCTCCCTAGATTCTTGTACTGAGGAAAATTATTGCCCCTGACTTCCGGCCTGTGGAGTTGGTTGAACTTCGTTGGAGCGGGTGGCCGCGGACTCGGTGGCTCAGATACCTCGTTGATGAACGAGGCTGGACTGACCCACCTCGTTCTTCGTTCATACGCGCGAGCTCGGACTACTCCCCTTCGTTTACACCCCACGTTCTCGCTTCGTTTAACATCGTTCACTGCATGTGGGTTCATTCCTTTTTGACATGCTCTTCGGCCCACTGCGACATACCTATACGAGGCTACGAGTCTGGCGGTCTTGGGAAGTCTTCAGGCAATTCAACATGTCCTTGGCCTGTTGCACAGCCAGGATTTGCTGGGTAATGTGAGTTCACATAAGTTGTCGGGGACACCGCGAAAGCAACGTAAATAAGACGCGTATGAACAAGTCAATAAAATGCCACTCTCGAGCGCCCAGGTGGCATTCGTTAAACATCTCCTGGTTTCCTTTAAGTCAACGTCAACTCCAAGCATCTTTCACTTCTTTGCCCCAGCTCGTCTCAGAAACCCATCAATCCGGATAAGATGGATGGGTCAAGTGCTCCGGATGCCGCAGCAGCTGCCGCGGCAGCTTTTGACTTCAAGCTGTATCGCTACACGCCGTCCCTCCCAGCTGCCATTGTCAGTGTTGCGGTTTTCGCCGCCCTAACCGCATTGCATACCTGGCGCATCTTCAGAGCAAGAGCTTTCTACTTTACTGCATTCACCATCGGTGGCTTGTGTAAGTTGCTAACATCATCATCTCATCGATGCTCTGCGAGTCCGCCAAGAGTTTTCAAGGTTATTCTCAAGAGTGATCAACTAATAACGCACTCCTAGTTCAAACAATCGGATACTGTGGTCGTATTTGGAGTCACTTTGATACACTCTCTATTGGCGGCTTCGTTATTCAAGCTATCTTGATTCTCGTCGCGCCGGCGCTGTACGCCGCTTCGATTTACATGATCCTGGGTCGACTCATCCGAACTGTGAAGGCCGAACATTTGTCGCTGATCCCGGTCAACTGGGTGACTCGGATATTCGTCGCAGGTGATGTTGTCGCTTTTACTTTGCAAGCTGGAGGCGGTGGTGTCCAAGCTGCGGGCACACTGGACTTGTACGAAGCAGGAGAGAAGATCATCATCGCTGGTCTTTTTGTCCAGATTGTCGTCTTCGGGTTCTTCGTCGTCACATCTCTGCTCTTCCACGTCCGATTGAGCCGCAACCCGACCGTCACTGCACTGGAGGGAGGAACACCATGGAGGCGCTATCTTTATGTGCTGTATGCAACGAGCGCCATTATCCTCATTAGAAGCGTCTTCAGAGTGGTCGAGTATCTGCAAGGAAACAAGGGATATCTCATTTCACACGAGATCTTCTTGTACATCTTCGACACCTTGCTCATGGCGATTGTCATGACAATCTTCCTTGTTTGGTACGTGCAGGAGTTGGAACCGAAGGAACGGGCGCGATCTGTGGATGGTCGTGAGACCTCGGGATCTAGCGACTACGTATTGGATGAGAGGCGCAAATCTACGCCACTGAATGCTTGAGGGATGGTCTGGTGCCAAATACTGAGAATCTTGCGGTTCATGGAAACGTCATTAGAAGACGCGTTAGATAGCATAGAATGTTGATACCCAGGATGTTCCCAAAACCATATGCCATCATCAGCACACTACCAGTGGAGACATTGGTTCGTTGGAAAGCGAGCGAGGTGGGCGAGTAGCCAGAAACGCCCGGCAAATGTACGAGGGCCTCGGACTATCGCATTCGGATTAGCCCGAACATTACTCGGCAAGTCTCACATTACCCACTGCTAGGCCACTCACAGATCAGGGTGGCGCTTTGAGCACACGATTAGCTGCCATCTGTGGTTCTTTCATCCTCGTTTATGTTAGCTAGCCTTCGTCCCTCGTTCATTAACCTTTTCGTTCCCCAACATCCTCTTCCACCACTTCGCCTCCATTCGCCTCCGTTCCTCGTTCACCCGCTCCCAGCGCGACCTGCTATCCGTTCCGCAACGATTATGCCTTTATCGGACGGTAATGGCCGAACGTAACACGGGTCGCCGTTATTCGCGCAAACCGCACTCCAAGACGACGACTGGCTGTTTACAATGTCGGCACCGCCGAGTCAAGGTACGACGACCTCCAAGCTCAAACTTGCCCATCACTTTCTGACACTGATCTTCTCAGTGCACCGAGGAAAGACCGGCGTGCAGAGCTTGCGTTCGGCGGAATGCTGTTTGCGAGTATGCCGAGGACAGGAGGCGCCCAGGACGTGCGGCAACAAGCTCCTCCTCGGCTTCTGCGCGTAACATAAGACCTACAGACTTATCCGGACTAGAGGCGAGCGTGGATGTCATTTCTTCTAGGCGCCGTCAACCTCATACCGAAGATACGCCGATAGCTACTTCCGACCCAATTCCATCTGCCGACAAGTCTCTCGGCGCAGGAGTTTCTCCATCCAGAATAACGGCTGTCCTCACACCAGCTTCTCATACATCGGGGCCCCCTGGTCTATCCCGCCTTCAAAGCTCTTCCAATCATGATCCAGCCACTCCCCACTCAGAACATCTTTCACCATCAGCTGCCACCCCGGCTACTGTTTCCAGTCTAATACGGGAGCCCATTGCCAATGCACCTTCATTTGGAATCAATGATCTTGCACTCCTGCACCATTGGACAGTTTCAACCAGCATCGACATCTTCAAAAGCGCTCCGGTTGACTCTCTGTGGCAAGTGACTTTCCCACGGATAGGTTTCGAACACCCATTCGTAGCCCATGCCATCTTAAGCTTGGCTGCGTTGCACCTTGCATACATTAGTGCGACAAAGAACAGCCCTTACGTTGTCGAGGCAACTAAACATCACGAGGAAGCTATCAAAGGGTTTCAGGATGCCTCCAACAATATTAACAATGAAAATAGCGAAGCATTACTCGCGTGGTCGCTTCTGAATATCATCTATGTCTTCAGTATCTCGAAGCAGCTGCCAGATCAAAATAAGCGAACCGCCGCTCGTCTGCGGAGAGACCGAGTCCTTGGCATGGAGTGGATACCCATGGCGCGAGGTATCAACGCCGTATTGGTTCCAACATATCAATATTTAAAGGATGGTCCCATGAGCAGCCTCATTACTCTCGGAAACTGGAACGAGCTGGATCCGGGTGACTCATTGCCTGAGCCAGTGGATGCCCAGCTTTGTAGACTCAAAGAGACGTGGGCAAATAATAATGATGCGAAGACTTATGATGAGGTGCTGCATATCCTCAGGAAGTGCCGCATGTACGTCCTCCAGTTTAAGTCTATGAACCCTCAAACTCTTGCTCAATGGGGGTTCAATAGAGACTGGGCAGGACCTTTGACATTCATCCACTTTGTACCTCAGGAGTATGTCTCTCTTCTACACCAGCGACAACCACCGGCGCTGGTACTGTTTGCCTATTTTGGGGCTTTTATGCACGCTCTTGACGACTATTGGTTCTTCGAGGGCTGGGGAAAAGACATTGTAGAAGTGGTCGATGACCTTGTCGGAAGTTACTGGAGGTCGTGGATCACCTGGCCGATAGAGTATGTTGGTTTGAGCTGAAATAGTTTAATACCTGAAATGAGCAAAGCTACCACAAAGGCATAGTGACACACAAGTCCCAACTGTATCCGCCTAACTCAATACAGTCATCACCCCCTTTGCCACCTCCGAGTACATATGCATTCCTTCTTGACGCGATTACTGAGAATCACAAAATTCAGACCTTAGCTTCCCTCAAAGACGCTGGTGGCGGTGATGCTGAGGCAAGCTATCCATCTTCCAATGCTGGCCACCACCACCTCCAGCCAGGATCGCTCCAATCTCAGCTGGGTGGATCCAATTAAACAAAACCATGACCAAGAACATCAACAAGGCGTCAAATATGTAGAGATATGCCTCATGCTTGAGCAGGTAGCCGTCGAACCCCTGGAGATACTCGGCCGCACGGAAGACGGAACGGACCATAATCAAGAAGCTTCCCACGTACAATGCAGTCATATGCTTCCTCCATGGAATGCTGCTGTTGGAACATCCGGTTGGCGCGTTGTTGATTGCGCGATGGAAGGCTACAGCAACCACCACGAAAAGCCCAAAGCAGATGAGCTGCACGAATAGACCGACGATAATGACCTTCGCGCCGCCCTTGAGGGCGTCAAGAGTCCCCGAGGCTTGGTATCCACCACCTGAGATTCTGAGTTACCGCTATGGCGTAATTGTGGAAAAGTTTTGTTTAACTTACCTCCGCCTTGGAGAAAGAAGGACAATACGTCGCCCGCGACGAAAAGCTTGGTGAGCCATTCTTTTCGGATTAGACAATGCCCTTCTCCATCAAGAACAGTGATAATTCTGCCAAGCTCCATGTACACTGTTGCTGCATACAAAGCAGGAGCTACAAGGAGAAGAATCGACTGGATGATGTAAGGGCCAAGGGACCAGTCTGGACTCTCCTGGCCGGACTTGGCTCTGGCTGCATAGCCAATGACTTGCACTAGTCATAGAATATCAGTACATTGTTCAGAGAGCTTGGGACTTTCATAGCTTAAGGGCAGCAGTTTGGACTTACAAACACCTCCAACTGTAAGAGGAATCAAAAACCAACAACGGGACCGTACTAGTTGCCAGAAGTGAAGGATGGTGGTTGCGAGAAAGAGGAAAACGAAAACAACGGCGCCGGCTACCGTCGGATCATAGTGGTAGAGTTTGAAAACCGCTGCCCCTGATATGTCGGCGGCTGAATTATCGCGAACAATCAGATCCATGGTGTGCCGGGTCGACGCCTGTTCTGGGTGTTGTGATAAGTAGCGAGTGATGGTTATCAGGCAGTCTGAGAAGAACAAATACCAAATCCGATGATTGGAGATATCAAAGAAAGACAGAAATGAAGAATCTGCAAGTAGAAAGATCGACGACGAGTGAGTTGGTCCGATCACATTGACGGCGACCTGAGGGCTTTTGAACATACAGTTCGAGTGCTGGAAAGAGGTTTCATTGCCGACCTCTGCAGCAGAAAGGGGTCACTCATGCCAGCAGAATATCAAACACAGCCCCGAAGGAAATACATCGCAAGGCATACCACGACTACGACCGTCAGGTTCTGGGCTGCGCCGGACAGCGAAGCGGGTCTCGGGCATCCGGCTCGGGGTCAAACACGCGTTTTCGGCCCCACATGTCGGGTTTCTCGTATTCGTCCCTCGTTCCTCGCTCTTTTTGAAAATTTGGCGCGTTCACTCCGTCGTTCTACAGTGTTGAGGCATGTCCAGATGTGTCAACCCGAGTATTGACAGGTAGTCGCTAAGAGTTTTAGTGCGCGGCGTCCCGTACTCCACGATGATAGCTTTCGTCTGGGGCTCGGACTATTGTCCTCATCTGTCACTTTCTGTTAGTAGGGGGAAACCTACACCCCTTTTAATTCAGCTACGCCTCGTTTTTGAGCCTGTTGCAGTATCAAAAACTTCATGCTTGTCTCTGCTGCGAGGGGCGCCCAACAACCAACCCTGCGACGTTTTCTCAAATCTGCGCCCGATTTCACCGTCAGGCCACGAACTGGAGACCTCGTCGCAGTAAGAAATCAACTGTAGATCAATGAGCAAGCTATCAAGAAGGTCGATATTCATCTGATGCTGGCACTAGTCACCGTAGACGTGCATTGAACAGGGGATATCCGAGATACTTCTAACCGTCTACTGTTTGAGCGGATTGATGAACAAGTAATAATGATCATCATAGCCTAGTGTATTAGGTCAGATATCTTCGACGGCCGTGCTCATGCTTGTTCAGCGAGCCACCACAACATACGGCCAACAAGACTCAAGTGTGACGCTTCCCCCAGGCGTGACATCGTTCAGTGCGTATTAAGTTTCAGTTTGGTACAAGGGACCAATCGTGATCGCTATGATATAGCAAAGCCTACTCTCATTAAAGCGTGATAGCGGCTGGTCCTATACTTCATCGTAGCCAGGCGATGATATTGTCTTAACAGCTTAGATACACGGTAAAGTTGCAAGAATAATGGAAGCAGGAGACAGTAACTCCTACGTGTGCAGCGCAGCACTGTGAATATCGAGAAAGGCAGTGCTGGCCTGCCTCATTGGCAATGTCAAGGACGCATCGGAGCGCATGATGATGAGCTAGGTCTTATTCCATACCTTGACACCTATTAGGGGTCGAAAGTGTCCTTAGAGTTTGGAATACGCGTGGTGATAGAATGATATGTAGGTAACCGGTTGATGCAATAGAGAGCAGCTGATGTTTTCAAAACCCATCTACCTAGTGCAACATTTGTACTAGTCGAAATATTAGCCTTCGACCTCGTTATACGTGGCATCACACTTACCTCCAGCGTTTGCTCGCAAATCGGTACTGAGTCTGCGGGGAATGTCGTTTTCTCGTTGAAGCTGACAACACCCCCGTAAGATTGGCCGGCTTGGCACGACACAGGTCTTTGCTTCTGGCATGCGATGCCCCAATAGGTCACTTCGGTAAGGACTCGGCAATCCCCTCGAGAGACAACAGTTCCGAGGGGACTGCACTCGACGGCAGAGAGCCAATGGAATGCCAAAGAAAGAATGAAACTAAGCGATATCGAATGCATGGCGATGGCGGATTAGTTGGTGTTGTAGGTTGAACGGCCCTGAGACAGTGAAAGAGAAAAGCTTGTTACAAGGACAATTAAGGTAGGTTGGGAAACCTATTTACTTATTAGACTGACTGTGTTACTCTAGGTAATACTGCCGAGGACCCTGTCCTGGGGCATTCGACTGCCGTATTAGCACGCTCCATTAGCCCCTTAACCCAGGATGTACTAATGAAGTTGGAGGGGCCCCCATTATCAATCCAATCTGTGATTTCTTGACAACTTTCGACTTCGAACAACCTCGTGCCGGACACAAGCCACCCTGATGGGAGGGTCATGACTGCCTATCGTCATTAACACGCTCGGTGACTGCGAAGGCCCCGACGGTTGCTAAACCAAGTAAACGACTGTCACGAGTCACGATTCGTGGCCCTGGCGACCATGCGCATCCACTCATGACAAGCCTACCGCTCGGTTTCGCAAAGCGGCGAGTCGTAAGTGGACATGCTCATTTGGGAAGACACGGAAAACGCGATCATTCAATCGCGCTGGCGAGGCACGTCCGGACTCTCCGTCCTGGATGCTCAACCACCTGGGACTCACGGATATCTTTCGCGATACTTCAGGGCACCTTCAGCCACTAAAATAGAGACTTCCAAGTATTTATCTGCATAATAGACTTCCGCCTTGAGTTTATTCCCCGGTGCCGGTTAAATAAGACTTGGAGTAGGGCGCCAGCAAGGACTAGGAAGAAACACCATCGAAAGTGGGTACTAAGCCGCAGCCAACGGCTCTTCACGCCTCACGCAATTCAACTTGTTAGAACTTCTACTAAGACTGCAATAAACTTCTCCTTCCAGGCCCCTTCCGACATTAAGCTTATTAGAGAGGATTTTTCGTTTTATGTAAGCCAACAAAGATGTCATCTTTCCGTAATCACAGGATTTGCGTATCAATGGCACATTTCCGGTCTTCATAAATGTAGCTGTGGTCGTTAATTCACTCTGGGCAGCGTCTTCTTCACTCTCACATGAGATATTGCGCGGAATCGGGAAAGCAGTTGTAGGCTTTCGGTGCATGTGCGTCTTAGCGAAGTTGTCCAAAGCTGCAGTTATCGTTTCAGATCCCAAGACAGGAGTTCAATGAGGACAAAGCAGCAGGATGTATCCGTAATTTCCAGGGCCCGGCCCGGTAATGTATCCGGCTCGCTTAGTGTAAACTTTCTCTTTGCCCATCAGGCGATGGAAGGTAAGGGCAACCAATTGGAACAGACAAAAATCTCAGGGATGCCCTTGACCTCGTATGCCCGGGCTGTTCCGCACTCAATACTGCGGAACAGCCCGGGCAGGGAAGAGCTGAGGCAGTTGTAAGACGAATGTGAACTCCATGCCTAATTTCAAAATGTTGCTCATTGACATGCAAGACGGTTACTCGCCTCGCGCAACAATAGTGCAGCTGAGCTTCGGATTGAACCCAGCCTTATCCATAGGGGGGAGTTGGCTTATTACAGAAACAATAAGGAGAATGAACGGATCATTGATGACTACTACGTAGCGAACGAAGTCGATCTTGATGGGGAAAACCCCTCTTGTACGTGAATCCGTTAGGCGGGGGGCAAAAAGCTGGACGCTTTAGGATCCGTAAGACATGATCATAGAACAATATCCGAGGGTCCTTGCAACGTGCTTCTAAGCGCATCGAGTAGATGTCCTTTTGCGACCTGTGTTACTGCACACAATCGTCTATCCAGGTGTGACTGATCGAATGTTACTTCCATTACTTTCTGAGGACTTTGAGTTAGGCTCCAGGCTGGGGAGCATACTCGACAGCGACGGATAGCCAGCTCTTAGAACTATTCTTTCAGGCCTGTTTGCAAATAAGGAGACAGAGGGGGCAGCTCATACAGGTGACACACACTAAGCTACACCTCGGAAGCTACTTGAGTGTCTACAAAAATGTGCAGTGAGTGACAAAACATCCATTTTCCTTCAATTAGATCAGTCTTACACGTCCGCTAAACTTTCGCAGCGCAAGGCTTAGCTCTCATATACCAAGCTCAACAAGCCCTGTATTTCAATGCGTGATACACTTGGAATAGTCCTTATTTGCCGGGCAAGATTTGACATGGTGGCCTCCTCCCGTGCCCGGCGTGCCTGGCTGCACAGGCTGTCCCTTTTGCCTGGTAACTGGGTAATGGCCCCAAGTGTAGTTCCACTTCTCAACGCGAGATGCGTGGAAGGCCTTCCGGTCGTTGATTGCCTCCACGTTAGCGGCGTGTTGTTTCGGGTCTCTTCGTGGAGCTAGGGGTAGGACTCTTCGACGTCTCAGGGGCGGTGGATTGACTTCGTTGTTTGGGCCAGGATAGCTCGCGACATCGGGGTAGTTGGCGGTGTCGGGATAGCTCACAGCATCGGGATGATTCGCGGCGTCGGGATAGTTTGCGGCGTCGGGGTAGTTCTCACTGTTGGGATAGTTCGCAGCGTTGGGATAGTTCGTGACTTCGGGGGTAGGGTTATGATATGGCAGAGGATCGATGGTATAAGGAGCATCGAAGGTATCAGGAGCTTCGGGGGCCTCGGGGACCTCAGGGGCTTCGGGGATACTGGGCTCCTGCTCCTGCTGCGGTTTCGACGTTACAGCTACGGCCGGGACCTTTCCAGTCATCCCTTTTGGAGGCGGTGGAGGTGTGCCTGCTGTAACCAGCCTTGCCTCATCCCGCAAGCGGGCTACTGGCGCCGCTATGGCCGGACCAACGATGATGAGAAAGAAGACATTCGAGACAAGCATCTTGATGAAGGCCGTCTTGTGTTACCTCTTGAGGATCTTCGTACCAGTTTCAAGAAACCTCGAGGGCTGATGATAGCCCCAGTTATTCTGCAAGCTGCTTAGAAGATGCTTAGAATATTTATCACAGATGCTGTTGGTCTGTTAGCCCTTCGCCGCTCTGCCTCGGTCACTCAACTGCTACTTACCTCTTTACAATCAGCCCGCATAGCCAGCCAAAGGCTAGAAGGTCAAGCACGAATCCCATGACTCACGCTCTTTGGGTTTCTCTTCAATGTTCTTTTGTTTTTATGTTATTCCCGCCTACATGTCATGAAATTGGGTTTGTGTTCAGTGAAGACATGAGAATCATTCCCCGAAACGGATCGACGTCGAGGGTTATGTCTACGCATGCCAAATTTGCCAGAAATGGAGAAGAAGATGCCATCCGAATTTCTATCCACGCAGACGAAGCTTTACGCGTATCCCACCTGAACACAAGCTAGCGATGCCTGGCTCATGATTTCCATTGCCGGCAGTTCATCTCAGGCGCGCCCGTGATCACTCACTACATTAGACGTTGGAGTTGCCTGCCCTGGCAGTGCGCACGGCCGTCTCCGTGAGATAGTGTGCCCCGACAAACTGTTAGATCAAAACTACCATCTTTTAACCCCTCATAGGGCGAGTAGGGCGGAACGGAATGCAAAGTAAGAAGATTTGGCTAGCTTACTGACAATTGATAATATCTCGAAAGGCAAAATTGGAGTGCGGATTTAGAGTTGCGGACAAAGGGACCAAGAAATCCTCGAGAACCACGATATTTAAGCTTTGGTCTCAGTAAGCACCGTTCAGGGCCAAACTCTGTATACCCAAGGCCTTCAGCCGTTGACTTTGGAAATCGATGTTTTCTGCTATAGGATGTATTATAGTAGCGAGCAGAATGGATTGCATGTTGTTTATCAACCAAGGAAGTATACGTCAACAGTACGAATTGACTTCCAATGTGCTCTGCGGGCACCAATAGTCAGTTGCGTCCACGGTTCACCAAAACCTCTCAAATCTCGGAATTATCGCCCTGACCTCGCTCTCGGACTACTCTTCCATGATCGGCTGCACGAACAAGAGGGGGAGCGGTCGTATTACTCGGATGTCGGCAGATACATTCGTCGTCATCGCGGGATTCAAGATCACCCGATTGACGAAGCCCGCGGGGTTGTGCTTCTTTAGCAGCTCATCAATGGAGGCAATTATGCCTGGATGTGGAAGTCGTTTCCACTTCAACACCATTCTGATGAGTACACGGAGTAATCCGTTTATTTTGATTGAAAGGCAAAAGCAGTAAGTTGCGAAAGAGCATGCCCGAAGTCTTTTCTGGGGATGATGAGAGCCTTTTTGGTGGAACTTCCATCAGAGCAGAAATCATGCTTGATTCATCTCGTGGCCAAAAGGCTCTACCTTCAATTTTGGTGGATGAGTGGAATTGCTGTGAGGTACCGCGCGACGTCCAGACATCCAGAGCAACCGAGTCATAGCAAGCTGAGGAGCCTCCAGATCCTTTTACAATGCCTGCGATATCATAGACAGTCAATGATACACGAGCTTAGAAACAACCCTCATATTTTCTCTTGAACTTGGCTACTCCTTGTTTCCGGCCTCTTCTGCCCTCTCGCCAGCACTTTCTTCCTCATTAAATACCTTAGGATCTTTGTACTTTAAATACCCAAGGCACTCCCCCCCTGGCTGTACTTAACGGCAATCAGAATTTTTGTGCCTAGGTCTATCTCAAAGGATAAATAGCCTTCATGCTTAGAGCTTGGAGCCGGACTTTCATGTTATCATGGATCATTCTGTGTTCATCGCGACATGGTGGTGATGCATGGGTCGAGGTGAACGATGGACAATGGACTTACGAAAAACCCCGCCTCCTTCGGCGTGACCAACAGTTCCGTCACCGAAGATTGCCCGGGTCCGGAGCGGAGCGATCTAGGGTGTCCAGTTGCGTCAACACTGGGTTTGAGCGCGATGCGAACCGCGGCCTCCTCCTACTCGTCTGCAGCCCAGCTCCTCCGGAGCAGAGCACAGGAAGGTTCATGTGAGGAAGTTTGTGAAGAAGTTTCCCTCGCGCAAGCAGAAGCTCATGAGGTATGATTGCCTGGTGCAGGGCACTAAACCCGCGTATCACCTGAGAGGAGCGAGCAACCTGCTGAGGCGTCCGTGTGGACGCAGGCAAATGAGCTTGCTGGGTCGTATGGTCGACTGTATCTGCGGGTATAAATCGCCATGTCATGCTTTTCAAAGTTCTTCATGTAAATCCTGTACTCGAGCAAGTCCAATGTTTGGCATGGCCCCCGCCTCGACGCGTCCATCGCGCTGCGGCTACGCCCGATGGATTGGCCTTTGGCAGAGCCACGATGGAGATGAGGGGCATCATCACCTTGCTGTGGGCGATGATCGCATCTTGGGATAGGCTATCCTCTAATTCAAAGCTGAAGATCACGGCTGTATCAGGTCTTGTTGACGAGACCTCAGACGCTGTGCCTGACTACCGGTTGACTACCAAGAAGATCCACCAGAATCGCATTCTTCAAGTTGCTTGTATTGACGAAGACCCTCAGGCCTCTTGAGAAAGTGATGCTCTGCCATTTTGGAGAACTATGATGGCGGACTTGCGGTAACGGGCCCGTTGGAGTCAGAGTCTTCGTAGCCATTCCGATGGCGTCGCGAATGCCCGACTCAGAGTCAACCATGAGCTGTTACTTTTGTGGGAGTCTGTATATGCAGCATATGATTTCGCCCGACTAGCTTGGCTAGAGCTTGGGAAGATTGTGGGAAGCTACGGAACTTCATTGTCACATCTTCATTACGCTTCAAAACCGCGATGTCCCTCAGTTCACGTCAAGCCAGAGGATATCATATTGAAAGAAGGCCGGTCGAGCACCGGGAGGTGACCATTGTCCGGGACCCGCACGTCGAGTTTCGGACGGCCGGCTACCGTGACCATTTTACACGGCCAGCAACGTTTCTCGTTCATCAGGACAAGCCCTTGGCCAATTCATCGCTTGAAAGTATGGTCGCAGTATCTACAAGCTACAATTTACTGTATTGTGGATCTCGGGCCGATAGATAGCATAGATAGCGCTCGCTCAGTGGCAGTGGGTGTGAACCGGTCCAGGCTCTGAAAGTAGTAAACATTCCATTGATGAGCCAACACAACTGGAAGGAAACCATGACAAATTGTTTCGTGTTGGGTGAGATGTACGGCTGTCTTGGGGGCAAGTGAAGGCGAGGTTGGCCACACTCTCGCGTAAAATAGCATCTGTTGCGACAAACGTCCAGCAGGGCGATTAGTTTGCACGGGCGGCCGCCGCTAGCACGGGTCTATGGATGGCAGGATGCTGTAGTTGATACAAATGAGGAGAAATCCATCTCAAACAACGCGTGATGTGGGCGCGACTCCGGGTATCTTATAGTCTCTGATCCTCTGGAAAGATCTTTGGTATTCGCGTGGCACCTTGCGCGGGAAGAGGTGTCGTTAAAAGATGCTCTTTCTGCGGATGGGGCCGCAAATGCTCCGCGCGCTGGCCTGGGCAGCCTACAGGATGCATTGTCTGTTGTCAGATTATTTACAGCGTGGTAAGCTGGGTTGGAGGCCCCCACGACACCCTTGATGGTGGGCCGATGTCGGTGGAGGCAGTCTTGCATGCAGTGGTTTCCTGTTGGGGCAAGAATTTCCTGGGGCGAAGTTGACACGATAAATGGGAAAGTCTTGGGTTATTTGGCATTCACAACCGCTTGTAGGATTGGTGCTGTGACTCCTGTCATTTGAATGGTCGCATCGGTCTTGTTGGTGGACCGTCTCCGTTTCTGGGTCGCCATCATCTCCGGCGATGGGATGGGTACGGGCTGGCCTCAAAGCTGAAGGCTGCAAGATATGTAGCCTGAAGCAAAGTCGCAAAAAACCTTGCGATGGGATCCGGGGCTCGTGGCGCCACTTTGAAAGATTGCTTTGACTTTGGGTTGGCAGGCTGCCAACCTCTTGGCATCGCCAGCTTGGGTCATTGTGGGTTGACGATCCGCGCATCGTCGCGTGGCACCGCCGTGATCCGGCTCTCAGTACGGTCCGCGCTGGATTCCGCAATCAAGCTGTTGGGAATTGGGTCCCGAGACACTGTCATGTTCCCGGGTAGCGCTCATGCTGGATCGGCAATCGCGCTTCATGGAAGGGCCTTTTCCCTCATAGAGCCAGCGGCAACTTGATCGACTTCGAAAGCCCGCTTGGCCCAGTGGTCTGGATTAGTGCTCTCTCGCCGGTGGGAGGAGGCGTCTAGATCGGCAAGGGACGCTGACGTGACGGCTAAGCGGCATGATTCCCGTCTTCTGGTATCAGTACGCATAACTTC
This sequence comes from Colletotrichum fructicola Nara gc5, assembly GCF_000319635.2. Lineage (NCBI taxonomy): Eukaryota > Fungi > Ascomycota > Sordariomycetes > Glomerellales > Glomerellaceae > Colletotrichum > Colletotrichum fructicola. The sequence continues at coordinate 3,941,931 of NW_027094057.1, forward strand.
CGAGACATCGCCACGATCGAAGTTGGAGACAGGGCATGAGAATATCCTCAGAAGGCTGAGAGACGCTTTCTGTAAGGCACCGACGCCGGTGCATGAACCTGGCTCCGACTGCCGCCCGACTAGAGTGGTATGCAGGGCTCACGAGACATCCGTGGATGGTATTGCGGCACAGCACAGCAAGCGCGTATCAAGAGCTGAAATCGGGTGAGGCTTCGATCAAGGCCGATTGTCGGCCTTATTGGTATGTTGGCGTCGTGGCACGCGGAACTATTCGGAGTCAGTACGGCTGTGGAATGGCTTTCCCATTATCAATGCCAAAAGCTGCGACGTTGTCATTGAGTCCATGATGTCCACGATTCTCTGGTAGCAGTGACTTCGTCTGCAGATACTTGGCTCCAGTGTAACACTGCTCGGCACGCGGAAGACACTCGTAGAAAAGCGGTCTTCGTGGGGACCTTTCCCGGGACTGGGGATCGGGATGGATGAACGATTGAGATGGGAGATGGAATCACAGAGAGGCGAGGTGGAAGTGGCGGATGTTGTCGGCCAGTCAGCGAGCCTGATGATCTGATAAGATTGCTAAAAGCGGGGCCGAATCAGATAAAAATTTTGCATCAGCGCCATTGGAACGGCCCCACCGCCTAAAGTGACACTAAAGGCGATGGACCAACCAATGGCCGCCGTTGGGGGACCTCCTTCCCTGCAAGAGTGGGTGGGGTGCGTTCACCACTGATCGCTCCTTCCAGTTTTCCAGTTCGATCCTTCCTTCCCGATGTTCTGCTTGTTCTGGGAAGGCAGGTTCCATTTTCCAACTGTCAAGCACGACCTGGCCCCCCCTCACCTGCCAATTGGCAGTCGCCATGAACTGTGGCCTCTCGTGCCCGGCCAAGTTCACGTCGCATTTTCCTCCTCCACTAACCCCCGGTCAACCTTGAAGTCAAGCTTTTTTCTGTCTTTATTTGGTGCCTCGGCTGGGGTACTTTCGGGCTCCGGATCCTCGCAAAGACCCGCAACTCGAAAGAACTTCTGTCCAGCAAGCTCCGCCATTGAGGGCGACAGCTCCGTCCGGTCGGCCGCCTCTGCTAGGTACATCTCGAGCTAGGCTTGACGATTTCGAGACCACTCGAATGGCTTCAGCTGCGTCAGAAATGCAAACATCTTGCGACCAGAGGGCGTCAACACCCGGTCATCCTCCGTCTCTCGCCACAGAATCATCGTCCATAGCTTCAGGCTGGGAAAGGCAAACCAAGGCCACATGAAGCGGCGATCCACCGAGCTCGAATCAGGCCAGCTTCTTACAGCAATCCACTCGCCAACGCCCGAGACAAGTGGCAGCGAGCTCTTTTCCGACCAATCTGACATGTGAGGCCATGGATCGATGCCACCAACGAGTGACCCGACACTGGTAACCGAGCTGCAGCTAGGGCTTCTTTCGGCGCATCGGCTCCTAACGGCAGGCTTCCACCCTTCACGCATCTGCACGCACGATTCACCATTGCGACGCCAAGCAACTAGAACCTCTTTCCACTCTTCAGCTGTCCATCCGAAGCATCCTCTAAGAATCTCATGCTCTCGGAGGGCTTCCTTTTACATCGATTGCCGCCTGCGACATGTCTCTCCACTCCGTCGGAACGCGCCCAACGACCTGGACCGGTCAAGTCAATCTCCCTTGACTTGATTTCGTAATTCTGCGGCCATCCGTACCAGAAGACAATGAATGGCACCACTACAGCCCGAGTCGTCAGAGTGGAACACCGGCGTGGTCTGGCTTGCTTACCACAACCCAGAACCGTCCGTCTGCCACCGCTGATCCTAGCCATCCCGTGGACCCTTCCCCACCACCCAAAACCGCCAGACGGTTCTTTTGCGCGGGCGAGAGCTGGACATCCAGGCACACGAGCCTGGCACACGAGCCTGTTGGTGCTAGTCCTGGGCGTGGTGGAGGTGTGGGTGGCTCTCGCCTCTGCCTTAGCGTTGACATCCGTCAAAATCAACCTTCAACATCGCATCGCCGAGCCGATGTCCTTGCATGGGCTTGCCGGAGGGTCCCGTACCATGTTGTATATAACCAGCTCGCCACGCTGCCCTCCATCGGGTAGCTTGTGTCGCTCCCAGCTGCATTCCTTCTCACGACAGCAAGAAACGAGCCCCCTTGTTGCTCTACTGCGCCGCTGAGCCTGGTCCTCGCACATTTTACCATCAAACGAAGCCGGCTTCCGATTAGACAACCAATCGAATAGACAACACAGCGATAATGGGTTTGTTCTCCAAGAAGGCTCCCGCCGAGGAGCAGGTGGCCGTTGAGCCCGCCGAGCCTTTGCCGGCTGGCGATGAAAAGTCGCTGAGAAACACCGCCGAGAAGTCCAGCGAGGAGGACCTCGTGGGCAAAGATGTTCAAGCTGGTGTTGCTAAGGTTGAGGGTATGACGGCAGTCTGGACGAAGCGCGACCTGATCATTGCCTACGTCTTGTGAGTAGCTCGAGTGGAGGCTCTGGGGAACCGATTTGCTAACAACCCATTCAGTATCTGGCTCTTCTACGTCGTCACCGCCATCCAAGAAGTTTCCATCCGTGTCCTGACGCCTTTCGTCACCAGCAGCTTCTCGCTGCACTCTCTGACAGCAGCAACGAGTATCATGTCAACTCTAATTGCTGGCCTCATCAAGCTGCCCCTGGCCAAGATCCTTGACACCTGGGGCCGTCCTCAAGGTCTCTCCTTGATGCTTGTGTGCTGGATGCTCGGTTTCATCATGATGGCGGCATGCAACAATGTCCAGACTTATGCTGCCGCACAGGTCTTCTACTCCACTGGGTAAGATGCCGTCTTTCCGTCAGACGAATCAGCGGCTAACTTGCAGATCACAGAGCCCAGGGCCTTAGCTACTGCATCACCATTTTCATCGCCGATACCTCAACACTGAAGAGCAGAGCCCTCATGCTGTCATTTGCCACGTCGCCTTACATCTTCCTGACCTGGGCCGCCGGACCGATTACCGAGAGTCTTCTCAAGGAGGGCGGTATTGGCTGGCGCTGGGGTCTGGGCATTTGGTCCATCGTTGCCCCCGTCGTGATTTGCCCTCTGGTCGGTCTCTTTCTCTGGAACCAACGCAAGGCTATCAAGCAGGGCGTCATTCAGGACCGCGGCGCTATCAAGAACATCTCTCTTGCCAAAGTCAAGGCGTTCCTCATTGAGGTGGATGCTTTGGGCATCCTCATTCTTGCTACCGGCATGGCTCTTTTCCTCCTGCCATTCAGCTTGTACTCTTACCAGGCCGACGGCTGGCGCTCCCCCATGATCATCTCTTTCATCATCATCGGTTTCCTCCTGATCATTCTCTTTGCTGTCTATGAGAAGTTCTGGGCCCCAGTCACCTTCATCCCTTTCTCCCTGCTGATGGACCGAACCGTCTTCTTCGGCGGATTGATGTTTGTCTTCCTGTTCTTCAACTCGGCTGTTTGGGGTTCTTACTTCACCTCCATGCTCATGGTTGTCTGGAACACCTCTGTCTCACAGTCCACCTACATCGGCAACATCTACCGCACCGGATCCTGCGGTTTCTCCCTGATCATATCTGGCTTGATCTACAAGACCGGTCGTTTCAAGCCATTCGCTCTCTTTTTCTGCATCCCTCTTATGATGCTTGGTGTTGGCCTCATGATCTATTTCCGTCAGCCGGACAAGGACATTGGATACGTTATCATGACCCAGATCTGTAAGTTGCCCGTTGCGTCAAGTTATTCTACCTCACTAACTTTTGCAGTCGTTGCTTTTGCGGGTGGCCCTTCCGTCATTTGCGGAGAGATGGCTATGCTTTCTCCCTCCGACCATCAGCATGTGGCAGTCATCTTCGCCGTTCTCGATCTGTTTGGCAGCATTGGCTCCACGGTTGGCTACACCGTCGCATCAGCCATTTGGACCGGAACCTTCAAGAAGAATATTGCGAAGTACACGCCCGAAGGAACTCCTGTCGACCAGATCTACGGAGATATCTACTCGCAGCTTGGCTACCCTGTCGGATCTCCTGAGCGCATCGGAATCCAGCGTGCTTACGGCGACTCGCAGCGCATCATGCTCATCACCAGTGTGTGCCTGTTGGTCGGTGCACTTGGCTCCGTTGCCATGTGGAGAGACATCAACGTCAAGAAGGTGAAGCAGGTGCGCGGAAACGTTGTTTAAGTGGAATGGTGCGGCATATGATACCCCTTTTGCATGGCGGAAGCCGTTCGCATCACGAAGAAAACAAGTTCCTTAGTTGAGACGACATATCTCAACGGACTTCCATACTATATATCTAATTTAATTGATGGGATGTGGATGACAGTTTACCGAACACTACTCTAGTGCTCGCTTGTCCCGGTGTCTTCGCCCATGTCTCCCTTACAGAAATCTTCCAGCATGATGGCAGTCGACGATTCTCTTGGAAGATCGGCCGCTTGGGCTGCATCCATCCAGCGAGCCGGTGCTACCGGGGTATCTCTTCCGGCCACGTGGCGACTGGCTTGGCGAACATGGGGTTGGCACATGGGGTTGGCACATGGCGAGAGCGTGAGGATCCAAGTTGATCGAAGGCGTTTCGCCTGTCCTTCACGTCTACTTTGTTGCCTCAATGGATGAGATAGAATTCTCTCATAGCGCGAAGACATTTTTCCAATGCCGACCCTTTTCGAGTGAGAGGGACAATTTCGGCACGAACGTCGACCATCTTTACCCCAAACAGGACCAATGCTACCCAGACCCTATTTCACCGTCTTGGCACGCGCTCAACCCCCCGCGATTGCTAGCATCCAGCGCATGCAATCCTGCAAGAGAAAGAATTTCCTCCATTGAGATGGTGAATTGAGAGTGGATCGATTACGCCTCCATTATCGACATAGAGTTACACACAATAACAGCACGACTTTGGAGTAGGCTATGCAATTCCAGCCCATGAACCCGGCCGAATGGCGGCTCACCGAGGGCAAGATAACGAGGGCATTGCCACGGTATTAATATGAGAAGTCCATTCTCCTTCTCTACCTTCTTTGGCCTGATTCTCAGCGGCGGCTTGTCTACTCTCTCCCGTTAACCCATTCCCGGAGGTGGTCCTCACTTCTCACACAATGCGTACCTCCTTCCCCATCCTCGCTCTCACGAGCAGCCTCACTCTCACCAACGCAGCCCGGGCCTACTCAGAGTGGCTTGCCTCCTCCTTCATCGACCGCCAAGCCCCCATCGACGCAGGCTACGGCCCCGCCGTCCTCTGGGAAGGCATCGCCCGCGCGGGCGCCCACATCTCCCCGACCTCGCCCCTTCTCAAAGCCGCCGAGGCCAAGGTTTCGTCGCTCGTCAGCGCAGACGGCACGCTCGACGGCTGGGACCCGGAGTGGTACTCCCTCGACGACATCCGCATCGGCAACAACCTGCTGTACTTCTACCAGCGCTCCGGCGACGCGAAGCTCAAGACCGCGGCGGATGGGCTGCGGCAGCAGCTGAACCGCTGGCCGCGCACGCCGAGCGGCGGGTTCTGGCACCGCGCGCCCATCTACGAGGACCAGATGTGGCTGGACGGGATATACATGGCGGACACCTTCTACGCGACGTACGTCAGCCTGTTCGAGAGGGAGAATGTGACGGCCTGGGAGGAGATTGCGCTGCAGTTTGACCTGATTGAGGAGCACTGCCGCAACCACACGAGTAACCTCCTCGTGCACGGGTACGACGAGGCCAAGGAGGCGGTGTGGGCGGATCCCGTCACCGGCGCGAGCCCGCTGGTGTGGAACCGCGCGGTGGGATGGTACTTCATGGCGCTCATCGACACGCTGCAGGTGTACCCGACTGACCTGCCGGGGTATGCGCGGCTGCTGGGGTACTTCGTCACATTGGCGGACGGGCTGGAGCGCAGCCGGGACGCAGGGGGCGGGTGGTGGTTGATCATGAACGAGGGGTACGAGACGCGGAAGGGCAATTACATCGAGGCGAGCGCGACGGCCATGTTTGCGTATGGGCTGTTGCGGGGCGTGAGGGACGGGTTGCTAGAGGAGAAGTATAAGGCGGTAGGGCTGAAGGCGTATGAGCTGTTGGTGGATGAGTTCGTAAGGGAGGACGGGAACGGGACGATTAGTTTCTTGGGGACGGTGCAGGTTGGGAGTTTGAACTCGAACGCGAGCTTCGAGGTGAGTTTTTCTCTTTTGATTCTGGCTTCACTGTTGGGAATGTTGCTAATGAGTGTGCGCGCAGTATTATACGAGTATCCCGCTTGTCGAGAATGATGCGAGAGGGTCTGGGGCGTTTTTGTTTGCTGCTATTGAGGACGAGCTTCTCTAGACGAGGCGCGAGGCCCGACTGCTGAATGACGCCAATATGTGCTCGAATGAGGCGTAGCTAGAGGACTTGCTCTGAGTAATGGACAGAATGTGAGCTTGTATCATCTTCTGCAAATATCTAGAAAAGTTACAGGATCATTTTGGACCATATTGGCCTCATTCAGCAGCTTCAGAGATAACAACACAGCAATGGAAGTCTATAGAGAGGCCCTGATTTCACCAACCTGCAAAATAATTCATCCGCACCTAGGTTCATCCCAAATCTTACCCTCCGGACTCCGCATCATCTTTCAAACGATCTTAGTCATTCCCGTTGATCCTTTTTCGAACGTTCTCGGTCGCGAGTTGTGGACATTGTTTCGTGGGCCAAACCACGCCGCTGCGGGATCAGAGGGGGGCGGCAGATGATGTCATCCCGACATGATCCTCACTCGATCCCGAAAGGGAGCAAGACACGGTTCTCCACGCGGCGGCTGGGACATCAGCATGATTCACATCGCTACGTCATCCGGGCACGTTCTAGAACTTTGAATTGAGGCGTTTTATTTTCGGTTCAATGGCGCGCGTGGAAAAACGCAGAAGTCCCTGCAGCGTTGGATCTGAAGCAGTTCTGTCCTTATCGATACCGACACCAACGTCAACAACCTGATGACTATTGTGTCGCGCCAAATAAGAATTACTGCATTGTTCAACGTTGCACGATCTACCACGCATACGATTTAGCAGAAACTTTAAACTTATAACTAATGGCGTCGCACGCGGAAGAGCGCGCAACGCAGCCAACGGCGCCGCCGGCAGCGAACCCCGCAATGACGGTGCAGGAGCCCGGACCCTCGAAGAACCCCGCTGCACCCACCGAGAGCTCTGCCTCCGAGACGGAAAGCAGCACCCAAGACTCGAGAAACCAGGTCGCGGCGCAGCAACAACAGCAGGGAGTTCGTCGTCGGGAGGGGCGGCAGCGGCAGGTGTACGAGTACCAGCAGGGAGAAGACGGGTCCACGGCGCAGCAGGTTGCGCCGCAGAACGGGCAGCAGGTGCAGAGTAAAGGCAAGGGGGCGCCTTCGGTGCGGCTTGACATGGATCTTGATGTCGATATTGAGTTGAAGGCTAAGATCCAGGGCGATTTGACGTTATCGATACTGTGAGTGCTGGATCCGTTGAGATGAGGTGAGTTGACACTGACGATGTCGTAGGGGAGGAAACCAGGAGAAGAAGAAATGAGTGGATGGATGAGAATGGGTTATGATGGTATGAGATTAATGTAATCATGTATTTGTATGAGTTGCATGCGCGAGTGTCATTGTGGAAAGGCGACGCTCAGCAAAGGGCACTGTATATAACAAGAAGGGCAGGTTGAAAGTCATCAAATTGAACACACAGCATCGGTCTCTGCGCTGCACATGATTCTTCATGTAAAGGTGAGGTCGATTCTCATTACACCAACGCAACTGCCTTCATTCCTGATGCAAATCCTTCCTCATAACCCCCTTCAAACTCTCCTCCGAAATCGTAATATACTTCTCCGGCGCCACGCTATCCTCAAACGGCACCCTCAACCACTCATCCGCCTGCACAATCTTGCCCTCCCGCAGCTTCAAATCGATCACGCCCGAGTACTGGAACGGCAGCCCCGTCGCCTTGCGCCGCCCGAGGTCGTTGACGAAGACGCCCTTGTTGACCGTCCGGAAGCTGCAGTACCCGTTACCCTGGTCGTCGAGCTGCGCCCAGTAGACGGGGTACTGCGGGTCGAGCCACACCGCGAAGTCGTCGTGCGCGCCGTTCCAGTGCTTGTGGTGCCGCTCGAGGAAGGCGAAGGGCACGTGGATCTGCGCGCCGTGGTCGGTCATGACGGAGTCGGGGGCGAAGAGGGCGAGGAGCGGGGCTGGGTCGCGCGAGGCCCAGGCGCGGCAGTATATCTCGGGGAGGTTTTTGAGGTCGGTCATTTTGCGATGGGGGAGGTTTGGCACGTGAGATCGGTGGTTTGGCGTCGAGTTTGTGATGTCGTGGGCAGTAGGTTTTTGACTTGAGGGCTGCAGAGCTGAGAACCGCGGACACCAGGGGACGTTCATCTTGCAGCTGCATCAATCCTTTAAGTTCACGTTGATGATTGTGTAATAGCTCGGATGGGGTTTTGGGGAAGATCCGGCATCCAGTGGTGAGTGAAACCGGAGATGTGAATCAGATGAAGTTGCGGTTGCGGTGTTGCGACTATGCACTGTCCCGGGTTAACGAAACGGGTCTTCCGGAGCGTCTCGGGGGCCGGAATGGTGGCTGGGGAATCTCGGCCGGAGGACGGGGATGTGTGAGAGCGAGTGTGGCACCGAGTCGCGGCATGTTGGGGGTAGGTCATTGACCGAGAATGATGTATCAGACCGGTTTGTAAGCGGATTCGCGCCCGAGACTCCGAGATTCGCTGTGTAGATATGAGAACGTGCCAGGGGCACGCACGGCTTATCTTGCCGTGCTACATGCACAAGTTCCCTGTTGGTAAGGTTGCGTACATCGGACGACACGAGGCACTTACCTCGTCACTAACGACAACTTCAATCGTATTTCCATAGAGTGCATGGCCTTTTGAACGAACCGGATCTTTGGGTCATAAATGCGAGTAAACGCTTTTAGACGCTCAAAACGATTGATATAGATACTATCCCGTTGCGTTGCTGGTGCCTTACTTATCATCAAAATCTACTGTTGCAGCATTCTAAACTTCGGAAATGCCGGCAGTGAGGGAAGACACAAGGCGCACCTACGAGGTATTTTCCCCAGCCCATCACCAGCAGGCGTAGAAAGACTGACTGTTTGAAGGATGCCATCAATCTGTTGAACTCGACGCAGTCAGGTCACAAGGCCCTGGAAGAAAGGCGGCGTCACGGTCAGAAGCTAGATGGAGGCGCGTTGAAGCAGATGGAGTATTGGCTTCGATGCCTTAGCTATGCTGTGAGCATCCCGTATCCATGTTCATGAATCCTGGCTGACTATTGAGCCTCGCGATTTGAACCGCATGAACATCGTCCACGTGGCCGGCACAAAAGGCAAAGGGACTACGTGCGCATACACGAATTCCATACTTCAAAGCTTCCACAACGAGTCAAGCGCACCACGAAAGATTGGTCTGTACACATCCCCCCATCTCGTATCAGTACGAGAGCGAATAAGAATCAACTCAGAGCCTATCTCAGAGGAGCTCTTCACTCAATACTTTTTCGAAGTATGGGATGCTCTGTCTGCAAAACAGGAACTGGGTTGTGGAGAAAAGCCGACTTACTTCCGCTTCTTGACTCTAATGTCGTTCCACGTCTTCATGCGAGAGTACGTCAACGCAGCCATCTACGAGGTCGGGGTTGGCGGTGAGCTTGACTCGACAAATGTCATCGACCAGCCGGTGGCAGTTGCCATCACGACGCTGGGAATAGACCACGTCCAGACTCTCGGTAACACGATTGAGCAAATCGCATGGCATAAGGCGGGGATAATGAAAAGGGGGTGCCCTGCTTTCACTGTAGGTCAAGACGCTGCAGCGATGAAGGTTTTGAGTGACAGAGCAATCGAGAAAGGGGCAAACCTGATGAAGATAAACCCGGTATCGGCCCTTGGAGAGATCAGCATTTACCCAGACAAATCTTTCCAAAAGGGGAACGCCTCCCTTGCTATTCATCTGGCAGGGGCCATTCTTGAGAGATGGGGGGCACCTATTTCGTGGGGCGGTGATTATCTCCCCAGCCAAGTTAAACGTGGATTGGAGACCACGGTCTGGAGGGGCAGATGCGAAAGAAAGATAACGGGAAATATTCGCTGGCATCTGGATGGGGCTCATAATGAGCAAAGCCTCCAGGTGGCTTGTCGGTGGTTTGACACAGCCACCCGGAACTCGTGAGTTGCACTGCTCCTCTTTCTATCTTCCGGCAATTCTAATGACTCGCTGTAGGAGTCTTCCGTGTGCACTAATCTTCAACCAGCAGTCCACGAGAGACGCCCATGCTCTGCTGAAAGTGGTACACGAGAGCATGTATAAAACCAACAAGACTAGGTTTCGATATGTTTTGTTTTGCACCAATGTCACTTTCAAAACCCGACAGTCCAAATCTGGTACGTGACCCTGTTTGAAGATTCTCTCATCTTTACCACCGACACTAACGATGAAGATCTCGCCAACTTCAACGTCAACCCTGCAGATCTCAAAACTCTTCAGGCCCAGAAGGAAATGGCAGAAACTTGGAGACGACTCGACCCTGTCGCCAGGGTGCTTGTGGTTCCTACCATTGAGGATTCTGCTGATTTCATGCAGAACATTGGGTGTGCGGGTACGGAGATGAACGTCTTGGTTACTGGAAGCTTTTACCTTGTGGGAGGTTTACTGTCACTGCTCGAAAACACTGTCTCTTGAGACGACATTCTGAAACCCACACTCCCAAGATATTCGAAGAAACATATGTGCTTGATTGGACAATATACAGAGCAGTCGCCCAAGTATGTACAGCTAGAAGAACCCTGACCCAAGAAACCCAGTCTACATCCAGCGAGCCAGTGCCCTCCCTATATACCATGTACCCAATACATAACCGAACCTAGCAGATGCGTTCTGCTACCTCATGAAGCGGGCTGATTAACAGCCAGAAGTCTTGACATTGGTCTCGGAGCAGACGTTGGGGTCGTTAGGCGCATCCCCAGGCTCGCCGCCGCCAGTCACGCCCTTGGAGTTCTTGCACACGGTCGCACCGCCCAGAATGCAGGCGCCGTTGACAGTCGCCTTGTCGCCCAGGTTTCCGTTGACGTGGACGATGGTCTTGGCCCCGTCGACGTAGATGTTGGTGAAGGTGGACGTGCGCGCCGTCTGCTCCTTGCAGTTGCCGCAAGAGCGGTACAGCTGGCCGATGTTCTGGGCGTAGAAGTCGATGACCTCGACCTCGCCGCCGCCGTTGTGCTGGAAGACCTTGTCCGAGCCGCCGCGCGCGCCACCGCCGCGGACCGTCGACTTGCCGCCCGTCTGTCGGAAGGTGGCTGCGTCTTCGCAGACCTTGTCCCACCAGCTGCAGCATCATGTTAGTCCACAAGGTCAGGGTGATGGGGGTGATATGAATTACTTACACATTCTCGAGCGTGCAGCTACCAACACACTGGACACCTTCGCCGGCACCGCCTCCGATAATGGCATTGCTCAGCGTCGCGCCGTCCTCGAGGATGAAAGCGGCGTCATTGCGGTTTCCTTCGCCGCCGGTGCACGTGCTCGGGACGCGGTCGTACAGCTTCATGCCTCCGTCAAAAGCGCCGGTGATCTTCTTGACTGCGGAGAGGTTCTCGGTGCCGGCGGGTGTGGGGAAGGTCTTTTGGAGTCCGCCGCCACCGCCGCTGCTGCCGCCACCACCTCCTGGAGTCGTTCCGTTGTTCGCAGAGGATCCGCCTCCTCCAAGGTAGGCGCCGCCGCCGCCGCCGGAGCTAGAACCACCACCACCGGAGCCGCCGCCGGACTTGCTGCCCCCAGATCCAGATCCAGATCCAGACCCGGAACCGCTGCCCTTGTCCTTATTCTTATCCTTGCTCTTATCTTTGCTCTTGTCCTTGCTCTTGTCCTTCGTCTTGTCCTTGGACTTATCCTTGGACTTATCCGTGGAGGGGTCGGCTTTGGAGCCGACGTCGCTGCCGTCGTCCTCGCAAGAGCCGTTGTTGGCCGGACCGCCGCCGCCGGGCCCAGCGAAGCGGACCTCGACCTTGGCCTGCTGGGGCGCCATCACGGCGCGGGCGAGGTGTCCGACGCCACCGATGTGTCTGCGGGCCGGCCGCTCGGCGTCACGACCACCAGGGTTGATGGGGTTCGCAGCAGCCAGTGCGGCAAGGGTGAAAAGGACCAGCCTGGAAGCCATTGTGAAGTTTGTGTTGAATGGCGGTAACGTGTGGTTATTGGAACTGGTAAACCTGGGGTTGGTGAAAGAAAAGGGGGGAAGTTGTGAAGAGGAGAAAGAAAAAAGGTGTTGAAGGTTGAATGAAAGAAACTTTTGGCGATGAGGCCTGCCGAAAAGAAACATGATGAGATGGAGGGTGATGAAGCAGGCTTATATATAACCATGATTTGTTGTAGTCTACTGAGATTAGAGTAGTGCTATCCGTTCATCGCATCTGAGAGTCCCCTGCAAGAGGTGGACTTCCCATCTACGAAACCCCCAGCGGCATCCCACCGAACGCGGGTTAGTATATCGATGACTGCCCAGCCTCTCCACTATCTGGTGTATATGATGGATCAACGGCCTGCGAAATTGCCCTCGTTAGAATCTGTGGGATATCCACCGCCGACATGTATTCCAGCGTCAGATTCATTAGCTCAAGGGGAAACAAGACTTCTCCGTGGGCATGGTAGCAACTACTCTAAACCCAATTGCGAGTGTCACGCTGGGCTAATCCGCGTTCGACGGTGGGACTACCCCCAAAGAAGACCTCCAGTCGCCCACATGGGGCAGTCTGGTATATGTTGGTCCTCCCCAGGATGGCAGCTCGAGCGGGAGCGCCATCCGACGACATGGACCAAAAGGCCCACCCAGTTCATCCCGCCTGCCGGAGGGGCATAAGATGATTTTCATATATGGGATGCCGTGCGGCTTCTGCACATCATAAGTCAAACCAGCTAATGGCCTGGGCACGACATACTTTTCGAGTCGTACGCTCTTGGCAGTCCCTCAATCTCTATCGGTGCAACGACCGTACTGGCGGGTTTTCTGGAAGGGGGAAAAGAAAAAAAAGCTTGGAGCAGCCCGTTCATCTACCCGGGAATTCGGGACAGGGTTGTTGTTGGTCCTCGGATCCCGGAGTTCTCGGGTCGCACGGGGTTGGGGGCTGACCGTGCGGCGCTCTCGCCGTTCTTTTCGCTACAGACGAGGCGGGCGGACGTGGAGTTGATGGATCTGATGGATCCGGGGCTCCGGACTGGAGACTTCTACAGGCGGCCTTCGTCTTGTCTCCGTCCGACTAAAAGACACCTTATTTTAAGCTACAAGTGAACAAGAAATAAGTCTGGTTAAACGACAGGTTGGAGGATCGTTGATATCTCTGTCGAAAGTTGCGGTTAACTCCCGTGAACTCTGAGCAAGGAGATTTTGAGTCCCGTTTGTTTGGCCCCTATTAGAGTTTCCGGGCAGCCAAAAGTCTGACTCTCAAACCATCAGTTGACCGATGCTCATCATCTCAGGGGGGCCGCACAGCAACGCTGACTGATCTTCATAGAGTTCAGTGCCAAGAATTGCTGTGCACGCCAAGAATCGTCAGTCTTCATGCAGCCGCCTCAGGATTGACTCGCGAAAGCGTCCAATTACTACGAGACGCTCCTCGCACCACGAGCGCGCATGTCTTGATAATGATTCAGATCCCAAGGTTTGGCGCCAAAGATGCTGTCAAATCTCTTCATACGAACGTCGCTTGGCCTTTCGGACAGCTGCCACAGACTTCAGACTAGAACGGCAACTTGACGTGCTGGGTCTGTTGTTTCGACGTTTCCCGGGCGAAAGCCATGCGGGCAGCATGTTTGAGATAAAGCTATAGTTATTTTTAAACTTTCATAATGGACTTTTCACACACAAGGCAGTGCTGGATGTGGAGTACATAGACCCATCGGGCATCAGACCGACAGTCGACGATGAGGCGACTCTTCGCTTCGGAAGCCGAAGGCACCGTATTCCATAGCATCCCACGCATATAATAGTAGTACATTCTATGAGCGTGCGCCGAAAGCCTATGTCCTGTACCTGAAGCTTAGGTCTCGAGCCAAGAGAAACTCATCAGAGTTTGACGATCAGGACTCGAGACTGCCGGCGGTCAACGCTTTGAATAAAACATTTTTCGAATAATATTAATTGAGCAAGTATTAAGTAAGGTTGAGACGAGTCCCGAGCTCTTTCGTTTTCGTTCGCGACATATGGTATCCAATGAAAACATGCTGTAACTTCGTACGGGTATCGCAGCTGTGTCGACCAAAACTCCATACTTCGGGCCCATTATACCATCTCACCGGCTGAAGAACGACGATTTGCCCTATTATGATGCGATGTCACCGCCTTACGGGGAACACCGACTCCACGACCGTCCCTGCTAGTGCTGTACCGGGTCCTAACCGTCTTGTCGGTACCGTAGGGCTTTCCTCCCCGTCCTTTGCCCCAGCCTGCCTTACGGGTGGCGACCAGACCGTCGCCAAAAGAGTCGAGATCGTATTCGAGGGGCATCTTGCGGTGGAGAGGAATATGGTTGAAACGCCAGTCCCAGATCGAGGCATACACCATTCGGTATGACGAGAAACCGAACATCGTACCGATCAAGCCGCCAGCCAAGATGTCGTACCAGTTGTGGGACTGGTCGACGGTCAAGGAGCCTCCCACGAGTGTGGCGCCGAGGATGGGGGCGTAGGTAAGGATCAGCTTCCACATGGATGGGTGGTAGTTGGACCACACCTTGAGCTTGGCGTTGAGGTAGAGGTACAGATAGACCATGCCGGCAAATATGGATGTTGTGTGGCCCGATGGAAATGATTCCAATGCGTTGGAAAGGGAACCTCCCATCTCGGTGGTGCAAATGTCGTAGGTATACATGAAACCGCCATAGCCTGTGCCGTCGAGGCCAGTCGCATTGCCACCTGGTTGGGAGGCTTTGCTGATGTCGGGTTTGCAAACCTCGAGGAAATTTGGGCGGAGACCACCAATCAACCATTTAATCATGACCTGGAACACAGCTGATCCCAGCTGAGCATAGAGCAGACCGATAATGCCATTGTTGATGTCCCAGAACGAGCGGATTCGAATCTGGCAGAGGAGTATGACCAGTATCGGAACGCCGACGCCAAGGGCAGTCGCAGCGTGGCTGGGGATGTATTGCGGAATGGCAGGATAGGCGAACTGAGGGTACACGACTTCGCCGTCCGCAAAGGTAACAGGGAACAGTCGGTGAGCCGGAGGGTGGGCTCGAAATACCTGCAATTCACATGTCAGCCATCATGAGAGATGCTGGGGTCGTGTGCGATACGGACACCCAGAGCAATGGCGCCCATGGCTATCATCGTCAAGATATCGAGCCACGTCACTTTGAGCCATAGCATAAAAGGCGGTCGGTGAGACATGGAATACGGCTCACCGCGATGCCAGCGCTCGTTGATCTTGGTCTCGTCACTGCTTCTCCGGCGATGGGTGGGAAGAGTGGTCTCGGGGTCGTGTCGCCGACGACCAAACAAGTTGAAGCCCGCCATTTTGTTGGAGATGGCGATCCTCAGGGGATCAATCAGAGTTGCTCGCGCACCAGCGAGAAAGCTGCAGATGGCTTTTGGGAACGAAGGCGAGCAGGTCGATGGAGTGATTAGGGATGTCGATAGGAGCATACAGCGAGAAGGCAGAGACAAATGATAAAGGCCGAAGCCTTCGATCATGTCCTCCTTCCCAGGCCTTCGCCCAAGTCTTGGCAATCACAGTCATCCTGCTCATTCTGCCTAGGTAAGGTCGTACCTGACGACAAGAGACAGTCGCGACTGCACGCGCTCTGCCAAGTGTTGGTGTTGTGACGTCAGTCACGGTCGGCTGGTGCAACTGTCGACAGGCACGCTGTGCTTGGCTCAACTCGCTTACACGAAGCTAAGAAACACCCTTGGCACCTTGAAGCCACTGAAGGCCAGCAAAAAAGGCTTGGCTGATGCGATTCGGTTCAGCCACATCATTCAATGGCGCATGCCCTGCCTTGAATCTGTGTTTATTGGTATTGGATAGGAAACGGAATTGTAGCCGTTCATAAGTAATTACTTAGTGGGTGACCTTGGGATTGGTGAGTATGTTGCGCTGCTACTCTACTGAGCGGACCTTGCTTGTTCGAGGTCAAACTTAGCATGTGGCTATCGCTGGAAATTTTAACGATGCCGGAGTCCTAACGGCGGTACAGTCCTTTCCTGCATCGGTTGTTGGATTATGGCTGGCGTGAAGGTGTACCTGCCCGATGTCCCATCATCCTCCCGGTGCCGGCTCCGGAATAAGTGGATCATCTCCGATCAACCGGGCGCACCTCCGGTGACTCTGACTCGACCACTTATGCCTACATCCAACGCTTATTTCGTTTGTTCTGCAATCAAAAAAGCTCTCTATTCTTAATCCAGTCAAGCCTGCAAAGCTGTCGTGCCTGGGTAATCGATGGTCACAATCCCAATGTTTACAGACGAGAGTCTCTCCATGAAAGCAAGTTGAGTATGTACGGGTTAAATATGTACACTGAAGTATTGAATTGAATATCCATGAAGCTGAAACTTCTTTTCCTTATCTCTTGCGTCCTTGAGACTACCGTAATGGCCAGAGCCTCACCAAAACCCGCCCTTATCGCCAACCTCTCAAGGAGCGTACGTCTTGAGCAGGCTGTTGTAGTACTTGTATCCCGTGCCGCTGGGAGGCTCGAAAGAATAGATGTAGTCGCCCCACCAAGGGCCGGCAGACCACCAGAGGGCACCTGCTTCGTTAGTCTCGCGTTCAAAAGTGTCCGAAAGAGTCCAGACTCACCAGTCCACACGTCGCTGTTAGCCTTGAGATAATCCAGCATGCCCTTCACAGCAGTCTGGCACTGCGTGTTCGCGCCACCGGCAAACTCTCCTAGAATACCAATCTTTCCGTTCTGCCTCAGCCAGGTCGTCGCCGCAGTGACTCTCTCCACACCAATGGTGGTCGACACACAAGCATCCGACGTCCCGGAGCTATCCGAATCAAGGTACTGATGCATCTCGTACACGATCTTATTCTGCGGATCCGTCAACGCCTTCATGTTATCGTTAACAGTCGTCCACGACCACGCTCCAGACCACTGGTTCCCCTCCACAAAGATGTACTGCGTCGCCCCCGCGGCGCGGATGCCGTTGATCGCCGCCTGGTTGAGGTTGAGCACCAGCGTCTGGTCCATCGTGTTGTACTCGTTGTTCGTGTCGAAGATCACGTGGTCGTTGCCCTTGAACTGCGTCGCGAAGTTCTTCCACCACGTCTGGAAGCCCGCCGTGTCGGTGATGATGGCGTCGTTGAAGCGCCCATAGTTGTGCGGGTCCAGCACCGCCCAGCCACCGCTGGAGGTGATGTGGTTGATCACGGCGGTGTAGTTCGCGAGGTAGGCGGTGTTGAAAGCGCCTGTGAGGCCGGATGGGGTCAGGCGTTCCATCTTGAACTGCACGCGGAAGGTGTTGTAGCCCTGCCCGCGGAGGGTCTACTCGCTTTGTCAATATATGGGTATGGCTGGCCTGGAAGGTGGAGACTACTTACAGTAATGGTGGCAGGGTCAGGGAAGATGAACTCCTTGCCCCATGTGCCAGGCAGCGTCTTCTCGCCAAACTCGCCGCCGGCTTCGTTGGTGCCGAACCACCTCCAGCTGCCGGCACCGGGGGCCGCAGTGGAAGTGGGCTTGACGGAGGTCGCCAAGGTCGTCGAGGCCGGCGGGTTGCTGGAGCCGGAGCCGGGAAGGCACTGGCTGTACCACTGGTTGGAGACGGTGCAGGTGTACCCGGAGACGCAGGTGGTCGCTCCGGTCCAGCCTGAGCCGCCGCACTGGGCGTAGGCGCCGGCTTGCGCGGCTGCTCCACTGACGAGAGCGCCAAGGGCGATGATGGACCTCATGTTTGGCTTGGTATCGTGGTTGAAGTTGAGAGATACAGAGAGGGCAGTGTCTCGGCAGCTAGCCTTGGCTATGGTTGTTTATATATCTGGGCTACGTCGCCAAGATGCCTCTTCCCCTCTGGCCGCGCAGTCTCATGGAACCCTCCATTCCGTGGCGCCATTCCTATTCTACCATCATCTTCTCTGAAGCCCCGTGGGGTCGCTTGTTCCTTCCGGTTGGCCGCCGGTTCGGCAAGAACCGTCCCAATATGAACGTCTCAGGGGTATGTACCCCATCCTGTCGGCTGTTGAAGCCGTTGAACCACGGTCACGATCAGGGATCACCCCCCGGTATAACTTCTCTTTCGAGTCCCGGGATATCTGGAGCCGCAGTTGTCATTGCTGGCGTGGATGAGCGAACAGGCAACGTCGGACCGGTTCGCTGGGATTAGCCCATGTGCTGGGGCCGGCAAGCAGGTGACCGCTGGCGGATGCGACCAATGGGCGGGGAGGTCATTTCCGAGAGCGGTCGAACGGGGCAGCTTTTGGGGTGAAGAACTTTAGAAGTGCGTTTTTAAGGATGTTGGTGCGTGCCGGAGTGTGAGCCTCCGAGGTTGCATCGGGCCATCGGACGGCACGTCGGGGGACACATGACTACGACTCGAGCATCACTCGGTACCGAAGATTTTTTGATTGGGCTTTATTGGCGTTTCCACCAGTTACGTGTATGGGCGAAATGAAATCGCGGTGTTGTCAGGAAGGGCAATTTTCGGCATCAAGGGCCTTGTGTTCCTGGCGCGATTCTGGTCGGATGGAGCATGAGTGAGCAGAGGCGAGATGAATGTCACGAGACTCACTCAAAGACCACAGTCTGAACCGCTTGGACTGAGATGATTTGGCTTCGCGGTGACTCGACGTTGAAAATGCAAGCCATCGGAGACTTCATTTCTTGGCGCCTGGGGCTGCAGTTGATGGGCGCGTCTGGTGCTACCACCCTGAAAGCAGATGCCGGAAACAGTCTCCCCGAAGTGTAGCAAAGCAGAATTTGAGGCTGTGAGCGTTGGGGCTAGTCAACGTCTTCACAGCGTGGCGACACAGATCACATAGGATGCTGCAGCGGTGTGTTTGGGTAGTCGTTTGTCGTAACGCCTCACAACGTCCGGCGACAGGTCAATCGAGCAAGTTGAGGATATTTGAAGACCCTGGGACAGATATCGGGTGGTTCTGACAGTGACTTACTGTCTACCATGTGGTCGAACGAGTCGGACATGAAGGCTCCACTCGACGAATGACTTTAAGTTCATAAAGGCCCAGTTATTGAGCCAACAAAACGCAGGTAATATTTCCCGTAACTGGAGATATGAGCCTCATTCCGCAGAAGCAATTGCGTTCCTGTCCTGATGCCTGCCTGCGAGCTGTTGCAAGTAATAGTACAGATATAGACCGTAATTAAGTCCCGTGGGCCTGTATTCTACAAGTCGTCTCTATCCAGCCCATGCTTGTAAGCTGATAACGCCCGCTCGCGACAACCTTTGTGCTCTACCATCTGCTCAGGGTAACCCGCCTTCTTCGCCTGCGCCCCAGCGCCGCGACCGTACGGGTCATGGATGGCCTTTCCCTTGACTCCCTTGAGCTCAGGCACCCACTTCCGGATGTAGTCGCCGTTAGGGTCAAACTTCTCACTCTGTAGGAGTGGGTTGAAGATGCGGAAGTACGGCTGCGGGTCGACGCCCACGCTCGCGGAGAAGCCCCAGCCACCGTTGTTCGAGGCGAAGTCGCCATCAATTAGGTTCTCCATGAAGTGGCGCTCGCCCATGCGCCAGTCGATGAGAAGGTCTTTCGCGAGGAAGCAGGCGACGATCATGCGACATCGGTTATGCATCCAGCCCATCTCGTGCATCTGGCGCATCGCGGCGTCGACGATGGGGAAGCCCGTCTTGCCATCGCACCATGCCTTGAAGTCATCCATGTCGTAAGACCACTCGATGTTTGCGTACTCGGGCTTGAAGGGCTTGTTCATGCTGAGGGAACCGGTCAGCGATCATGGCGTCTCTGTTCAAAGGGAGGATACTCAACGTACCACACGAAGGGCCAGTTCACCAGGACGTGCTTGTAAAAGTCTCGCCACGCCACTTCGCTGATCCACACTCGAATGCCCTCGTTGCCCGCGTCCAGCTTCTTGGTCTTGTTCCGGTCTCGCGCGTAGCGCACACACGTCCTCGAGCTGATGGTTCCACTGGCCAGGTGCACTGAGAGAGTCGAGGTCCCGGCGTCGTAGGGGATGTTGCGCTTGTTGTGATACTGGCCAACCTTTTCCTCACAGAACTTTTCCAGACGGCTCCGTGCCTCGTGCTCCCCCGGCGGGAAGAAAGCTCTAAACCGTTTCTTGTCATCGTCTTTCAAGGTCCTGCCCTCCACCTCTTCCGGGATCTCCGTGTCGAACAGCTCCCCAAACTTCTTTCGCGCGCTGGCTGGGTTCTTCGCGGGGGGGTCGTAGAGCTCTAAAAGGTCCAAGTTCTCGTGGACATGGCGCACCCAGGCGCGGAACCAGGGAGAGTAGACGGCGTACTGTTTGCCGGATCCGCTCGTCAACTGCCCTGGCGGGACTACGCACGTATCGTGCAAGACCTCGAATGAGAGGCCCTTGTCCGCAAACATGCGGACCATTTTTGCCTCCCGCCTGAGCTCGTCCACTTCGTACTCCATGTTGGCAAACAAGTGGCTGGCTCCCCATTGGCCCATTAGCTCGGCGATTCTGTCGGGGATTCTCTTTCTCTTTTCAACGGCCTCGACGTAGAGTGGGATGTCGAGTTTGGCAAGATCCTCCCTTAAAACATGCAGGGTCCTGAGCATAAAGTCGACGCGGATAGGGGCTGTGAGGTGAGCCTCGAAGTCTTGTGGGCTGATGATGTACATGGCGATCAGTGAGACCCCGGCCTCCTTCGCCTTCTCGCTGGCAAGAGACAGTGACCGGTTGTCCGTCGTGCGGAGATCCATCTTGAACCAGTGCACCACGGCATCCTTTGGCTTGACGGCTTTGCGCGCCTTGGACGTCTCCTCGAGGGCGGCGGTCAGCTCCTCGATAGGCCGTGGGATCTCGTCGTTGATGTAGGCGCGGGCCCGGTCGTTGCTCATCTCGTGGGGATAGAACTTTCGGAGAACGATTCCATGCTTCTCGGCATCCTTGTGAAAAGGATGCGGCTGGCGTAACGGGTCGGAAGATGCGCTGCCGTTCTGCTCCGTCTTTGTCCTCTTGCGTCCCGAGTCGCTGGGCTCGGCCGTAGCCGCAGACTTGCGCTTCTGTTTGGGCGGCATTGTCGTGAAGAAATGCCTGTATCTGGTAGTAGCACACGTAGCCAATGGTGTAGAGTAAAGGCGAGAAGTAATAGAAGCAGAAAATGCAGCGGTTGTGAGACGCGTGTTGCTGGGCAGCAAGACGCGACAGAAGAGCATGGAGGTGGAATGACGAGGGACAGCCAGTGGGTGAAACGCGATTAATTCTATCTTAGGTCAGGCAAGTGCGTTCGTTACATTGCAATAAACTTCCCTGAGCTCGCTGGGAGCTCCAGGAGAGGGCGATGCCATTAAGCTGAGGAAGAGCTTGCGATCGGCCGATGTCTTGTGCGTCATCATGTTCCTGAAATCGGCACATCTGGACGTGCATCTGCGCTCCCGTCGAGCTTTAGCGTCCCGGGGCCCTGGACTAGTGGGGCTTTGGGCCCAGATTCCGATCTTTTAGCGGGGCATCGTCGGAAACAGCGCTGTGACTGGTTCGGCAGAGGGCGTCTGGGGGGCTGCTCGGCGAGGGATCTCAGATTCTCGGTAAGGCCCGGTCTGGGAGACAAGAAGCCAGTGGGTCCCGGTCAATCTCGGTGAATATCACGTGCCGATAAGCCGCGCTGACGTCTGTGGGCATCCCCGATAAGCTTCTTTCGCGGCGAAGCAGGCGCCGACGATGTGTTGCTGGTTCCATTCATCCCATCTTTTCCCATTTTCAACTTGAACGACAACGAACATCCTCCTTCTTTGATAACCCATCCCACCGCCTCAACCTTACGATCGACGCAAACATGGACCCGGGCCGCAGAGCTATGATTAACTCTGGGCGCAGATCCCCCAGTCGCAGAGACCGCGAACGCGAACGAAGCATCACCTCCCCCCGGCGCGACTCCAACAATCGCATCTCAAAGCCCTCCAACCCTCCCCCGTCTTCGAGGTCACGTCAAAACAACAACAACACGAGCTCGAGCTACATGACCCAGGACGAGCAGTCCCGCCAGTTTGTAGCCGACGAAGACAAGTTCGTCTTGAAACAGGCCAAGAAGAAGGCAGACATTCGGGTTCGGGAAGGCCGTGCCAAGCCCATTGATCTCCTCGCATTCAATCTGCGCTTTATCGATACCGATCGCGACGTATTCGACGACGACGATGCCGACCTGCATCTCAGCGTCTCCTCTCCAGAGGACGTCTTGCAGGGCCTCGACGAATCACAGCTGAAAGAGCTGGATTCTGACATCACGTCCTACCACACCCTCGAGACCAACGGCCGTAACCGCGAATATTGGAAGTCGTTGCAAACAATCTGTGCAGACAGGCGGCAGAAACTGAAACCCCAGGGCCCAGACGCTCGGGTCGTCAGCACAGTGTCAGACGACGTCGACAAGATCCTGCGCCCCAAGACCTACGAGCAGCTTGAGGCACTCGAGTCCCAGATCAAGGCAAAGCTTCGCTCCAACGACGACATCGATGTCGACTACTGGGAGCAGCTTCTGCGTAGCCTGCTTGTCTGGAAGGCCAAGGCGAAGCTCAGGAAGGTGTGCGAAGCAATCAGCGAGAGCAAGGCCGAGATGCTCAAGCTGCAGGATCCTGACAAGGCAAAGGCTCTGGGGCAGCAGGCCCTGCAAGCCGAGTCTATTTCCGGACCTGCAGCAGTCAGGAACATGTCATCTGAGCCTGTTAGGGCCGAAACAAAGGCAGTGTCTGTTTCATCAGGACTCCAGGGTGGCGCACCACCAGGAACCGCTCGCTTTGCGCAGACTGGCAACGAAGACTTCTCCCAGGCTACGAAGGCGCTCTATGACCGCGAGGTCGCTCGTGGCATCGGCGAAGACGAAGAGATTTTCACGGCCGAGGAGACTGTGCCGAGTGGCTCGAAGCCCCAGTGGGCAGACAAGCACCGGCCGAGAAAGCCCAAGTACTTTAACCGTGTTCAGATGGGCTACGAATGGAACAAGTACAACCAGACTCACTACGACCACGACAACCCGCCGCCCAAGGTCGTTCAGGGCTACAAGTTCAACATCTTCTACCCTGAGCTGATCGACAAGACCAAGGCACCCACCTTCAAGATTATTCGAGAACACGGCCGGAAAAGGGGAGAGTCCTTTGCAGCTGCAGGGGAGGAGGACACGTGCCTCATCCGTTTCATTGCGGGACCTCCGTACGAAGACATTGCATTCCGAATCGTGGACAGAGAGTGGGATTACAGTGCAAAGAAGGATCGTGGCTTCAAGAGCTCTTTCGACAAGGTGAGTGTCGTGGCGTTCCCTACACTGTCTACACGTGGTGTCCCAGGCGCCCTTTCACTCGTGGCGGAGTCGTCTTGCATATGCGAGAGAGCCACAACGGGGGATGAGAAAGGGGAGAAGGGGGAGGGGATGCTGCCAAAGAGCGCCCGCAGGACGGCGTTTCTTTTTCCAACTCCTCTTCTTTCCCTTCTGGCCCCCAACCTCCATGCAGTTGGAGGAACCGACCCTCCTTGAGCGTCCTCCTCCAATGTCGGGAGGCGCGAGGAGCGACAGTTTTCCGCCAGACCGCCATCTCCGCCCAGTGTCAACACCACCACAACAACACCATACCAGCCGCGACTATCTGACGCGCGCCTCTTTGCGCCCCTGTCACCATTCCATTATTCCATCACATTGCAACCCCATCCACCCCATTCTTGGCCTGAGCTAATCTTATCCTCCCTACAGGGCATCTTGCAGCTTCACTTTCAATTCAAGAAGGTAAGGGACAGGTCCCACTCCATTTGCGATTGTCATGTACTTACAGGCTTCGCGCAGATCTTCTATCGGAAGTAGACGCCCTCAAACGCGGGCTGCTGCTCATGCCATCAGGCCGCATATCAGATATCATCAGAGTCATCCGGGCTGGTGCTCTGGAAAAGCGTTTGGACCGGGGCTCTTGGCCGGCCGGAAGGAAAGAGATCTATCTGGCATCAGGAGAAAACATCCGCCTCACCTTTCACGTATCCGTTGGCGCTCCCACTCTCGCTGGTACCATGTACTCAACGCCGCACGCGCTGCCTTGCATACTCACGCTGACGACCGCGACTGACCGCTGCGGGCCGACCTCTGGAAAACACACAATGACGCACAAACGTCCAGGCGACCATAGCTCTCGCCTTCAACTAATCAATTATCTGCTTCTCACCTCCTCGTGTTACGTCCGGAACTGGGGCATCATGCTGCCCCGGTCAAGCTTGCTGTGCCCGTCTCCTGGCCTGACTGCTGGGCCCCCCCACGATACTAAGTGCTGACATCCTGGACGACCTGATAGAATCTGAAGCACGCTGATATGGGGCATACCCGGTCTGAAGTCGGAGTACAATGGCTGCAGCAGTTGCTGATCTCCACACCATCGCAGATGAATCCACCGTCACCCTCCACGCCTGCCCTCTCATCAGAGTTGATGGCTCAACCCCCTTCACCGACTAGTGGAAGGGCTGAGGTTGGGGTATCATGACGAACAGCATGGCCAACATGGCGTTGGCTACACGTCCGTAAGTGCCTGCAACGATCGGTCAACCCTGTGATGCACAATGTGAAGGCAAGAAAACTCGAAACAAATCTCACAGCACGAGCGGCGGCATCTCGGCCCACGCGGGATTGGCGTCCACGGCTTCATATCGTCTGTTCTAAATCTGTTTCGATTCCGCTCTCCCCGCGGACTTCTAGAATGTGTGAATGATCTACAGGATGCGAGTAGGTGTCAGAGGAGCGATCTTGTGGTCGCCTTGCAACCCCTTCTGGACTGGCACGCTCACCATTGTGAGGCATCGCTCATGGCACAATGGCAGTGATTGGCCGTCTCGCCAAAGACCATGCACGCTTCCGAAGGGGAAATGCTGCCTTCCGGCCTACTGCCCTTCTCCTGGATGCTCACATTTGGCTGGCTAGTTGGCTGGCCTCACTCCAGTTTTGGCAATGACATGCATCGTCTGGTCAAACTGTACCGGTGTACAATGCTTTTGTCATCTTCTGGTAGCTACTCACATCGGCCTAGGGTGGATGTGTGCAACAATCTCTCTGACGGCCCTCGCCTGGTGTTAGCCAGAGCCAGAGCCCGCGGCATGTCAGTGACTTGCCGTTGGTCTTTCGCGGCATTCTCCACTCGCACACAAGTTGCGTGCGAAGGCCAAATGCTCTGCCCGCCGTGTGCATCATTGTGGTCACTGGAGTAGACCTCCGCTCCTGCTATCAAATCTGGCGTTGCACGCAGACGCCCTGGATCATGGGTCGACAAGCTAACGAATGGGCTTACACTTGGTGGCGTTGTTAGCCCCAACGGCCGGAGGAGACCCTCGCGGGAGAGGATAAGCCACAACCAAGCCCCGATTCTCCGTTTGTATCAGTCACAGAGACGCAGATTGGCTGCGGCGGATCAGTGCAGCTCGCAGACCTTGATGGCGCCTCTCGTCTAGTTGACACACATACAGCCATACGCACACTAGAGCAAGCAGACATGAGCAGCAAGAAGAGCACACACTACATCAACATCGACGCACACAAGCATACAGGCACCACACACATAGACACACACACATGGCCGCGGCAACGGGAAGGGACGCTAATCCAGACCAAGCCATGAGCTGGCAGGCGGGCTGCTATCCCCCCGATATCCACATGGCTGTTGGATGCTGGCACCCCTGTCCAACCCCTGTTCTTATTCCTCCACGCCCCCTCTACTTCGGTACCTCTATCGTGTACCTAGCTTTGTCCTTGTACCTGGTCGACATTGCCAAAAGAGCGACCTACATTTGTCTGCACAACACGACCGTGGGCATTTGGACGAACATCTCCCTCTAGGCTCAGGTTTTATCAAGAAGGGTCAGCGACCCGTGTCGAGGCCCTCTCTCATCAACTGTCAATGCCTACACCTCCAAGACCAACATCACTGGTCTCATAGCATTAATACCTCTCGTCGTCTCCCTCTACATCGGCACCGCAACCTCGACAGCATTCTTTATCTGATATCATACCTCAGCACCTCGTTGCATGCCCTCGTCATTGTGATTAGACACCTCGACCTCGCTCCTTCACCAGTACAACAACGACCTGTTTCTGCAACGTCTTTTACCCTTCCGTTCACTCCTTGAAACTCCATCGCGGCAAACAACCCTTCTCGTTTCAGTTCATCGCTCTCACCGTCTCTGCAATGACGGCGACGAACGCTCCCACCGCGCAGATGGAAGCCATGTCCGTTCACGAGGGCCTCAACCACCCCGGCCAGTCTCCAGAGCCTCTGTCTATCAGGACAGACATCGCTGGGAATTATTACCCCATGATTCCCAAGCCCACAATCAACGGTCCTCCACAATCATACTACCCCCAACCGCAGCTCTCAGCCCTCAACCAGCCCTTTCACTCACCAGCCATGAGCCAACCTACGATGTGGGCTTCTCCTCGTTCCTCCGTGGACGACTTTGACAACTACTCCTACCGCGCTCCGGCTCCTACATCCAACTACCAGGCCGCCTCTCTCTCGCCGCGCACCTGGCCCGACTCCGTGCAGACGCCTCCTCCTCATTACGAGGTTCCCTTCCACCACCAGGAGCAATATGACGGCCTCCCCAACGGCCACATGGGCATGTCCCCTGAGGCACTTCGCGACTCCTCCCTCAACATTGCCGTTGACTACGGGAACAACAGCTGCTTCCAACAGACCCTCACAGGACCCCACGACATCACACCGATGAAGTACGGCTCACCTCCCCCGATGACCACGACCTGCGCTCCCTTTGTTGCGTCCCCGGCTTCCCTCCAGGACCAGTTCAAGACAGAAAACCACCCGAGCATGAGTCCGAGCCCAACGCCTTCGGTCTCTGGTCAAAGAACCCAAGCTGCGAGAACCCCTCCCAACAGCGGCTGCGGCGATGTTGACAGCGACGCAAAGCTGAACGAAAAGCGCGAGACCAACGAGCCCTATGCCCAGCTCATCTGGAAGGCTCTCAAGTCCCAGCCCGATCGCTGCATGACTCTTCAACAGCTCTACCAGTGGTTCCTCAAGAACACCGACAAGCCAGAGAAGGCCGGCGGCGACGGCTGGCACAACAGCATTCGGCACAACCTCAGCATGAACTTTGTAAGTTCTCTCCTTCTCTCTCATCTGCATGCAGGGGTGTTCTCCAAGTAGCGCTGCATCAAGGCCCACCTTATCGATCCTTTGCAAAAAATGACCACTGCATAGACTAATACGTCATCCAGGCCTTTGAGAGAATGGAAGAGCTGCCCACGCACGAAATCACAGGCTCCTCAAGCGAACGCATCCCTTCAAAGTGGCATCTCAAGCCCGACTTTGAAAACGGCGTCAGGCCAACCACGCATTACCGCGAGCACCCCCGCAACCCCAACGGCGGTGCCAGGCGCCGCAACACCGACCCCAATCGCCGCCGCGTCGCCAGGACCGCCACCTACCACTCCTCCCCGGAATTCCCAGACCGCACGATGCCCGGCCGCGCCCTCTCAGGACGCCGCGGTGGCCGCGCGACGACCAGCGCCCGCGCCGCCGCCAGGGACCTCCGCATCAACACCAGGCTCGCAGAGCACGCTCAGGGCCCCTGGGTTCCCGGTCACAGCTTCGCCGCCGCGCAGATTGAGATTGTGAACCAACAGGCGGAAGAGAAGAGACGGCGCAACCGCGACGCCTCGGCCCGGTTCCACATGCACGCCGCTGAGCGCGAGGCCGAGCTGGCAGCGCAGCAGCAACACCAACACCACCAGCACCAGTACCAGCAACACCAGCCGCCTTACAACTTCGCAGCCGCGCACTACGCCATGAACAACATTGCCGGCGTCTACCAGCACCCCCAACACGCCGCCGCCCCGCAGCACTCTTCCCAGCCCCAGCAGCAATCCCAGCCGGGGCAGAGCGACAACGTCCTCTACAGCTGGGGAGGCAGCAACGCCAACCAGGGGATGTGAGCGAGCACTTACCTCCCCTCGTTGCTTCTTCCAACATGCATGAGCTCGACCGCGCAAGGTGAAGCAGGGTCCTTTGGCCCGTCACTGCTTCTACCGCTGCGCTCGTTTCCCTCATTCATGGTTTCTTTTTCCTTCTTGATGTCACTACGGCGGTTGGGACCCTGCGGACTGCTACCACTTCCTCTTTGGGCGGCGTTTGGGGGACAACAGGGGTGTTTGGGTTGGGTGGGTGTTGCTTTTTTTTTTCCATGTATGGGTGTGTGTGTGTGTGTTTCCCTCTTCTCTCTCCATGGGCGGGCATGGGTATTTTTCTGGACAAATCATAATCACAAATCTCGTCTTCACATTTTCTCCTCCTCCGGCACGGACGAGGACAGACGTTGAGAGAGATGGCGGTCTGGGATGAGTGTGTGTGTGGGCAAGATGCGGACGGCGCAGCCGATCCCGGATCGGCCGTACCCTCCGCTGGCAACTTTCTCAGAAACGCAACAGCAGCAAGTATCTCTGCTCTGCTCGTTCTGTATCGTTTGTACCACGACGAACAACGTACGTCGGTCCTGGTTGTCGAGTTGCAGCTCCCAGTCGACGTTCCATTCGTCGGACCTACCTACCTACCACCCATCCATTCAACCCACTCCACACACACATCCTCTCTTCTTCTCCTGCCCTGCTGCCCTGAGGAAAAGAAAAGGGCGAACGAACACCTCCCGCCAAGATCGGACCCGGAGCGTTTGGGGGGAAGGGGGAAGAAGATGGAGGGGGGGGCGTGTGGTTGGGGCCTCGCACTTTGTTTCTCCACACAGCCATGTCCAGGAGGGGGAGGGGAGGGGGGGCACAGTGTCCGCGTTTTGACACCTGCAGGGATTCGCGGGTGTGGTGTCTGTCTGTCCTCGAGAGAGAGAAAGAGAGAGCAGATGGAGCTGTTGGGACTAACAAGGCAATGTTGATCGCACATACAAGTGTGTCATTCCATGCTAGAACGCGAGAAGAGAGGAGAGAGATGGGAGGGGAGGGGAGAGAGGGAACGAGGGAAGGGGTGGCGAAAAAACACAACCGGTACTTGCTTTTCATTTTCTGTTTCTTTTCTGCGACGATGAAAAAAAGATGACAAGATGATGGTGGTCTTCTTCTTTCCGATCTCTTTCTTTCATCACACACACACACCCCGCAAAAGATTCTGTGTTTCACGACTTGGCTTTTTCTGTTTTTCTTCCGTGGGGGGGCATCAGTCGAACGAAAAAAACACATCACACACACACTTCACCATCCATAGAGCGCGTGCAGCCGCTGCTGCAGAAATACCCCCTCCCATCTCCTCTTCTCATGTTATTCTTTTTGGTTCGGTTTGCTCTGCTTTTTCAAATGTTTCATAGTCCATCACAGCCTCCACGACGTCTGTACTGATATGGGATGAGAGGCACGTCTGTATTTCTTCCGAAAAAGAATCTAATGAATGACCAAAAATGATCTGCTACCAATGCTTGCTAAAACTTGCCTGTGAATGTCAATCGTGCGTGGGTGACGCAGTCAACTCCTGCCTGCCTGCCCCGTGTCTATAGCGCGCCGTTCATGTTAGTCACTCCCATCGTAGCAGTCTCCTCACCGCGTTGCAAGGACCACGATGGTACAAACGGTAAAACCATGGCTAGGCGTTGACGTCTGTCTGGTGATGGGTGTGCCAGCGGGCAGCGGGCGCGCATCTTCGCCGGTTCTAGCCCATACGACATCTGCTGTTGCATCACCTCGAGCGGTGCCCTCCAAGGCCAGGTCTCCGATCCTGTTCTCTTCGCGCCATTCAAACCCTAGATGGACCCAGTATAATTTACCGACAGTACGGAACCGAAGGATTTGGCAAAGGGCCCTAGAGGCCAGAGGAGGCCTTAGTGCTATCGTGACGGCCGCAAGTCGAGTGCCCCCCGGCATGGGTGCTGCCGTACGTACGGTTGGGGGGCGTGGGCTGGAAGTATCAGCAGGGCAGGGCAAGGGCAAGGGCTCTTGTACAAGGCAGAGGAGGTGATCAGAACCACCAGTTGGTGTCGTGGGTTGCTGGTTAGGCTTTGCCAGATCCGATACCCGCCACAAGGGTTGATGGGGCTTTGGGAGCACTCGGAGGGTGAGTGATCTGGGAAGATGAGGGCCGGGGTAGAGAAGACGGGGTGGACCAGGGGAGGAGGCAGGAACAAAGGGCAACGGGTGGTGAGGTACAGACACGCCTGTCATCTCCCACGGGCAGCGTGGGAGGGGGTGGGGAGCTTCATCGGGGTGTGGGTGTACAAGATGCTGGAGGACTTGGAGGATCGGCAAGGGACAATAGGAACATACATGAATGACCTTGGTCAGTCCGCGACGCCTTCGGCTGGCGGTGTCAATGTGTATGAGAAAGACCGCCCGTTGGAGGTTGAGATGAGACCAGCCCAACCGAGGGTAGGTAATCTTGCAGGAGTGGACGCATGAGGCACTCAACCAGTCGGTGAGATATCGACCAGACCACTGGTTCTCGCCTCAGGTCCCCGAGTTCGGGCTCTACGCCGCAGGGCTGGAGAGAATTGGAAAGGATTTCCTATCGAAAGAGGTAAGGACGTCGACAGTGGGGCCCAGATCAGAGGGGGTAGGAGTCCAGAAGAAGCTTTTCTCGATGTTCCGAGCGAATTGCTGCTCCCTCGTGGCCTGCCAGGGTCTTGGCATGCCTCCTTGGGAGCTGAGACCCAAAACCATGTATGCGGGGCGGCCTGGTGGTGACAAGATTTGAGATTGCGCAGAATGGAGATGAACCTTGGCGACGAGTGCCGGGGTCTTTGCTGGAGGTGGCACAGACATTGAGGGCAGTGGAGGATGAAGAACATTGCGCGTGAGGAAGCTTGCCGCCCAGTAGCCGTATCGTCTATTCGCACTCCGTTGAGACGTACACCCCAGCTGCGAGGTGAAGGTACCTTGACGTGGGAAGCGATGGGAGCATTTGAGTGCTTACGAGCTGAAAGTCAAGACGAGGATCCGCTGGGGTTGAGTGAAGGACGAGAAAGAGGATCGTCTGATGGCGAAGTTACAAAGCCTGGGCAGCGAGGCTGGGCGACAGGGAGCCGGTAAGTCAGAGAGGATATCCGAGCGGTGAATGAGGTCCACCTGCACCAACAGACACCTCCTCGGGTCGAGTATCAGCGTCAGATGTGCAGCTTTCTTTTTCCTGGCGCATTGAGTATGTAGGCCGTTTGAGTGCGGGGAGTCTTCGACAAGCTCGCAAGTGTTCCTTTGACGTGGAAGCGGCACCAACTGCAAGCCATGTCTCTCTGCAGTCGGGTGCGTGCGGTTGGGTCTGATGGAGCGAAAGGTAGGATTGCAAACAGCATCCCTTGACCCAGATCCGACTTCCGCGAGGACTGCAGATGACCTTGCCGGGAATTTTTGCCATGCAGGCATGGAGAACCATCATTGCACTTCCGTGGTTGGAGACATCTCCCTTGCTCATCGCCCATTCAGGGTGATAAGGCGCCCCATATTCTCTCCAACCTACGTGGTCTGCCATTGGGTGCCAGACTGTCGGGACAGACCAGGGAGGGTCATCTTTCTCCTGGCATTGCGTATCCCAACTTAGTTCGCAGCCCGTTGGCGTTGGGCGGAGGTTGCGGTAGTAGTAGGCCAAGTAGGTGGGGGCTAGCCAGGTCGCCAGGCTCCTACGTGCGCTTGAGGTTGGAGGCGCGCCGTCTCCCCTGGCTTTTAGAGTCCGAGGAAGGCCCAACAATGTGAGTTGTGGGAGTAATCTAGCTTCAAACAGGCGATAGATGCGACTGCCCTTCCGCATCGGTGCTCATATACCGACACAAGGACTAGCTCAAACGGGCGCCGCAAGTCTCTGTAGGCGGCACTGTTGGACAGTTAACGACATCTCGGTGCGCGATTCTTGGTACGGTAATGCAGAGAACTGTTTCTGATGCCAACCTGGTCCTGACCCGAGTCCGGGTTTGACCCGGGTCTGGCCAAGAGTCACGGCGGTAAGTGGGATAGTCAGTAAACGCGAGGGGCACAGCACAGATGCAGAGCGTCTGTGAGTACATCCGTACGTATGCTATCTGTCCCCAGCCTTGTCGTACCCGCGGGCTTTCGCTGAGCCAAGAGGCCGCGTATGTTACCAGAACTTGCCGCTGAGTGGTGTGCCGGATGAGATCCTGGCCTCCGGAGGGGATGTGAGGCTGTGATTGGACCTGGCGATGACAAAGGAGAGCGGAACCCGCACTGTCAGGGATCTCCAAGTCCGAGGAGGCTGCAGTACCCAGGCTTTATCGCCAGCGGGGAAGGTACATGGCACAGTGGCACAAACGAGTGTCTGCGATGAGGCGGCTGGGAGCGGTTGGCAAGAAAATGAAGCTCGAGATTGGCCATCATTTGGGATGAGGAGGGCGGGCGTGGGTAGCGGGCTCGATTTGGCCGGGGTTGATGGAGGTCCCATCTTTGGTACGGATACCATCTTGTACAACGCGATATGCCGCAGATATGTCATAACTGACAATTGTCAATTGGTCTGTCTGCCGGCAACATAGTGGTGGGAAGCGCGCAATTCGTGCGGGCTGCGTTCGTTTGTTGATGGCCGTTATGACAGCCGACTCCTCACAAGTCAGTTCGGGCGCATCAGCACTCGACGTCGAAAAAGACTTGATCTCGCACTTGTTGGGGGTCCTTTTCCCTTCCCTCCTGGCGCCGTGCGGAGCCGGGCCCGTACGCCGATGGCGTCCCACTCTTGCGGCAGGGGCCCCTGTCTGACGGCCCCGGCCGTCCTCTCAGAGCCTGGCAATGACGCTGCGGCCAATCTACTCTCAGCCGTATTGGTGACTCCGAGGCCCCTTCTCTCTTCTCCTCCTCTTTGAATGAAACCCTCTTGGCCTTCGGCTTGCGCGTGCCTCTATCCGCTGTTGCACTGCTCTCAGCGTTGGCTGTCAACCCTCGTCCGGTCCGCCTTTTGCAATCACTCAGTTCAGCGCATCGTGTGTTTTGGGCCTTTAGACTTCGATCGTACAGCTGGCCGTTGACGTATTTTCCGAAGCCGTTGGAGCGAGACAACTAGCCTAGCCTAGGGCCAACGGTGCAAGATCCCTCGACTTGATCCCGCTTGCAGGGGAGCTCTCCTCTTAGTCAGGCATCTACCAGCGACCACCCTTGTTGGTGCCTTGGAGGCTCCGAGTCCTCGCGGAACCTGCTCAAAGCAACAAATGAGGCAGTGGTCTCGACGAGGCAGTGGCCCAAAAAAAAAGCCTCGACGCCCATAGGTTCCAGAAAAGACAGATTACGGATCAGAGGAAGCTCATGGGCTGATCAAGGGCACCAAAGGAGCACATTTGAAACGGCAACCCCAGCCAAAGGCGTTTTTCTGTCATTCTCATTCGCGGAAGCTCCACTTAAAAGCGGGAAGGATATATGCGGCAGAAATTGCGGTGTTGGCATTGACACTTTGCCAGCGGCCGTAGAGCAGTCATGTCAAGGCAGAGTGTGCCACCCAACTCACCTTTGCCCGGAGTAGCTCTTACGGCCGCTGCTACTCTGTTCTGTGCGCCTTGGATTGTTCATCGAACAATATGTAGCAGCCCAAAAAGGGGTTTAGCCTCCTTTCTGACGGCGCCCGCGCCTGTTGGAAGCTGGCATGTCATTGCCGTGAGAATACAGGCCCAACGAGCGCTCGTTCCTTGGTCCGAATGCAGGATGCCATATTCAGACATCAAGTTGGAGACAGCCACACTATTCAGTAGACATGGCGGCCGGCAATTTGGCCTACGGCTGTGCCCTCGTCACATCAGATGTGCCTTCGCTGCTTCTCGATGGCGATAATTTGTGATAGAATTTGGATCGCTGGTTATCGAGATTTTCTCTGTCGTTGGGGGCCGTGTCTTCACCGTCTCCCCATATCCGTATGGACAAATGCCAGTACAGGTTGGTTGCACAACGCTCGGCACTGTCTAGGCTGAGAGTGGCTGGCGTCCGTCAGCCGTGCCCACCGCCTTTTGCTCTCTCTGTCCTCCCTCTCCAGTGTTTATGGGAGGTAATCGAACAACTTGCTGTAGACAATACGACTTCGACGTTGCTAGCCGTTAATCGCCTTCTCAAGTCGAGGACTCTCCCGCTTGATCGACCCAGGCCGCATACCCTGTCAGGCGAAACGCAACCCCCTGAATGTTACGACGGTCACGGTTTTGAGCTCAAAGCACACTATGGACGAGCCCGTATACTGCTCCTCATTATGCCTAATCGTGTAGCACGGCATGAGATCGAGGGACGACGTAGGTAAGCCACAGTCGGGTCTCGTATCGTCGATGAAGGTATGCATCATTAATATCGAATCAAGAGGAAGGGTGTTAACGCCATTTGATCACATAACAGATCTCTCCGTTGAAGTAGCCACAAATACCCTGATTGCGATGTCTCGAAGCTGGTGGCCGGCCAAGAATGCATCACCACAGGCGAGGAAGTCGGATGGGGGCAGTGCTCGGCGCACCCATAGATGTATTCGCTCCGCCCGGCATTGTGACAAAATGACGAGATGTCATTGTGAGAATTGAGAGATTCGAGAAGATACCCACGAGCCCAGGACCCAATACACATTGCAGATGATGGAGGGGCCGATGGTCGTCCACCGTTTGCAATAGAAGACTTGAAGCGCGAGCATACGACTGGGCTCGGTTACCGAAAATGCGCGAACGCAGAGCCCGTGCATGAGAACCTCAGAAAGCCGATGGCATCGGTCCTTGATGTTGGCAGAAGTCTGAGAGCCTTTCGCTATTGCTGTTGCCTCTCCCTCGCCTACAAGCACGCAATGGGACACGTCCTGAACAGCCTCTCAATCATGCCTGATTTGAAACATTCTCTAACTTTCGCGGTCAGATTGCAAAGACAGCATCCCACTGCCCTGCCGTATTTCTGGTAGCTAAGGTTGCTGGACCATCCTATGACTTGATACTGGTCCTTTCATGCATGCACTATTGCGTAGGGGACGCCATCTCTCGCCCGTTTGCGCCGTAGGCAATGGGAATGCATCCGCTGACCCGAGAAAGATTGATGTTTCGTTGCCAATTGTTTCCTTAGATCAGGTGCGGGCTGAGCTGGACAGCTTTCTTCGTTAGAGCAGCTATCCACCTGCGGAAAGGGTGTTCTGTGACATGTATGCATGCCGGTGTCGTGCAGGGTAGACAAGATAAGACGACGCCGAAAGTTAACGGGATGACATCCGGTGCAGAATGAAGTCGACATCATCACAGTATTTGAAAGACCGGAGTGGCTTGGCCCGCCGGCTGTATCCTTTTCTGCGTATGCAATGTTGCGTTGTCAAGGCTCTAGATGACAATGTACAGACCGGATTGCTCCCCGTTGCATCGGGATGCGAGTCATTTCTTTTCCCAGCGCAATGCTGCATGCTTCCATCGCGGGCCGGCGCCTGGAAACGAGGCGGGATGCGGGTTGTGCGTTTAACTTCTTCTCCGGTCAAAATTCTGGCCGATGACACGCCGTAGATCCTTGAGCGTATCCTACGTCGTCTGCAAAAGCAATATGTGCTGCAGGCAACGAAGATGACGAATAGACGCGAGTTTCAACGCTGCGCGGTGCTGATAGACGAGACAAACGAGCGCTTCTTTGCCGTGCGAGACACTGTCTCCGAGGTCCCTCCAAGTGGGTCGTCCCGTAAGGACACGACAGGGAACACGGGTTTTCCGAGCGAGATCTGATAGTCCCAGTCGCCATCTTGATGCAGATGTAGGAATTGCGTGACATAGCTAGAGTTTGACAGGTGTACCTAGAGCGCTCGCGTCCAGAGGTCCTCGAACTTACGCAAGGCGATCAAGGAGCTATGTCGCATCTGGAGTTGTGATGACCGTCCATTTCTTCGCAGAATATGCCTCAAAGGTTCCTAGGCAGCAACGAGCTTTTCCTACAAAGGCGTAGTTGCGGAAGACCGTAGGAAGGCTCGCGAATCGGCGACATCGCATCGAGTTACGGCATGCTTCCGCCATTGCGGTGACGCGAAGCCGATGAGTGATTTTGAAATCGGAGTATTGGTCTAGTCCCTACTCCAGCTTTCGGTAACACTGCATAATGCACAGCCAAGTGCGATTCGAGAACTGGAAGCCCCAGAAAGGCAAGTAGCTGCTTCGTGTTCGACGTCGGGGGTTCGGACGACAGCATCCAGTGTTGGACAAGCGGGATGTCAACGTGAAGAGCGTGTCGGGCCGTTAGGAGAAACCCCTGGTGAAGAATGTTGCTGTGGTGCTTCCAGACATCTTGCACTACATGAAGACGACCCTTTAGTATCGGCCAAATCGGGTTAATTTGGGTAAGAGCCGCATCTGAGACCGCATCATGGAGCGGTCGATGTCGGTTTCATGCCGGTGATTCCATGCGCGGCCCGTCCGATTCGATTCCGGACCCCTTTGATCCTTGGATCTGCGATGTCTGAGTGACCGACCTCCAGGTTCGGGAAGTCGCGTCTCTGGGGTATCTGGGGGAGTACAAGGAAGAAGCTTGGTGCACAATGAGCAGACTGATACTGTGGCTCTCGGTCTTTGTATTCGCCGTCACGCATGTCGGCCGAGAAAAGGCTGAACAGATGGAGTATGTTACGCTTGTATTGAGAAAACAGTGGTTCGATTTTGGGTATCTGCAATTCGAGTCGATCAAAACTTTCGCTTCTTCCGTGCTGGTCCTGCGGCGGCCTTCCGCTGTAGCTCCTGCTGCAGCTCGTCTCGCTTCCTATTTGCTCTCTCCTGCGAGGTTTCTCGAGTCCTCGCCTGCGGCTTGGATCCGGTCCGATCACGACCTCTATCTTTTGCCTCGGTAGCAGAAGTCTCAGGGTCCTTTGACGCAGGAGCTCTGCCGCCGATGCGACCAAGCCCAGGCTTTTTCAGTGGCTCGGGGGACTTTGAGCGATTCGCGGACCCGCCGATGCGACCGAGTACCCCTTTCTTTGGTGAATCGGTATCCTTGGAAGGTTCGGGGGTATTTGAACGTCGCTTTACACCGCCGATCCGTCCGAGTCCAACCTTGGTAGGTTTCGTGTCCTCTGGCTCGGGTTGACGAGGTGGAGAAGAGGGTTCTGCCACTGATGCGGTAGCATCGTCATCAGACTCTGTTTCGGTTTCCGAGCCATCTGGCTTGGGCTCTTCAGGGGCGGGCGGTGGTGAAGGGGTGGGTTGTTGCTTCCTCCCAATCGTTCCTAGGCGAACAGGGTGTCTCTTTGGTTCTTGTGGAGGCACGGGTACACTGTCTGGTATTTGCGAGGTATCCCCATCTTCAGTGCTGTCATCATCGTTTGCCACGTTTGTCGCACGAACGGACCGGTTGCGGTTGGACATGAGATGTGGCGGTGTTGACTGAACCTGGAAATCATCATCATCCACTGGGTCTCTTCCAGTCTCTTTGTCGTCACGTCGAGACTCGTCGGGTTCGGGAGAGTTCCTCTGCTGGCGCTGGCTGGAGTTCGGTCCTACAATTGGGAAAGTCGACGACTCGTTCGTGGTCCACCAGTCATCCAATGATAGGTCCAATGAGGCATCTTGATGTTGGTACTCGAGACCATTTGAACCGAAGACGTGCCGGATCAGGTTGGCGATGTCAGCGTCGTCACCGCCAAGCTGAGCCTTCCAGTCATCGTGGCTGAATGGCGCCAGTCCTTTGACCTTTTCCTCGGCCATCTTCCTCGTTGGCTTCTGCTTGGCCGACAGAACGGTGAAGACGTTCTCTAGGCGGGTTCCAGTGGCCTCGAGCTTGTCGAGAAGTTTCATTATGACAGTGTCCTTTTGCTTCATGATTGTGAGGAGCGAATCAATCTGAAGGGTCTTGGCGGAGTTGGCCTGGGTCAACGGTATCGTCAACTCGGTTGCAAGCGTCGACTGGGGACACTTTTGGAGGTACATGGGCCACACCAAAGGCTTCATGTTGTCCAACTCGCAGGAAATGTGCATGGTCAAGCCGCCTTCCCCAGCATCTTTCTGGGGGGCGGTTGACAAGTTCAGAGTCGCCTTGTCATGGTCTGGATGGGTGGGGTCAAAGACGGATCTGATTTTGGACAAGAACGCCCGCATATTCCTGGTGCTCTCCGTGGGATCGATCGTGGTCGAATTGGCGAGGCTGCGCATCAAGATGCCTCTGCGGTCCAGTGATTCGACCCAGATATTGGCCAAGTCGGTTACATGGACGGTGTATTCCGCGGTGGAGAAGGCCGTTGAGACTAGGAGGTTGGGCAGGCCAGCTGCCGGAGGCAGTGGTCTCCATACCGGTGGTGTTGCCATGGTGCCGCCGCCGGTCTGACGGGCCGAAGGAGGGGCTGTGTATGGGTGACACGCTGGGAATAGACCGAGCGAAGCTTCTGAGGGAATGTCTTTGGAGCAACGTTGGGTTTCCTGGAGAGGGTCGCTGCAGACGAAAGGAGTCAAGAGGGATGAAAACGATCTGTTGCAGCGAGTTGAAGCGTGAACGAGGCTGACGGTACGACTCTGCGGTGTCGTGTGTGACGAATAGGTGCTATTCTTGGCCGTTTCAAAGATTGTAGCTCAAGGAAAGGTGTGGGATGCTGTGTTCAATGACCAGACGGGCTGGGCGATAGAGGTGAGGTGAAGTTGGGAAAATGTGGCCAGTAGACCATGTGGCACTCTTTCCCGCCTCGTGGAATCGCGTTGGGGACGGTGATGACACGCAGGCGACTGTTATGGCAGGAATTCTCCTAGTGTAAGGTGACTAAAGGTTGGCAAGTGCAAAATGCGAGTCGGGGAGGTATCACGAAGCGCTTGGCGCGATGTTGTTGCACGTCGAGATACCGCTTCAGGCAGCCACGTACAGTAGGAGGCAGGAGGGCACTGTGCCAGGCGAAAAAGAAAAGAAGGCACGGGTGTGGGGGACGTTATTGGCACTGTGAAAAGTCGCGACTGAGGGCTGCAATTGGTGAAATCATGGCTCTTACGCATACAAGTGGGGCTTTTGGTCAGCTCATACGGCTGTTCGTACTGTGCCGACCGCACCTGCGGTGCTCGACGGATGCCTGTAGAGCGTCTCAAGTGCATTACACACGCGCAGTGCAGAGAATCTTGCACCACGCCTCGTGCAGTACGGAAATATTCCGTACCACATTTTACCTATGCCACTGCCTCACGTTCAATTAAGCTGTGAGCCATGATCTGGCGTGTCTCACAAACCAGTGAACTGTCAGGGGCGGCGCGTAATGGTCGGTCACCTGACATACCTGGCGCTGATAGTTGAGATAGAGTTCTGAACACATGCCAGGTTGCCCATTCTTGTCATAAACAATTGAGTTTCGCATTCAGCCGGTGCTCATTCAGCCTCCGTCTGTCTCAGCTGATAGTTATTCAGCAACTTCATGTGAATACTGCTTGACTGCATCGTAAAGCTTGTAATGCGTTACTGCTCAGTGACGGCCGTCAAGGCCCTTGGAGGCGCGTGGCCCAAGCTCCTCGTCTTGGGGGCTAGGTAAGGAGGTACGTCCCGCCTAGGTCCTTATCCAGGTCCAAGCTAGAGCTCTTGGGTAGGGCAGATTTGAAAGAAGGAGCAGGAGCCCTCCAGCTCAGCATTTGTTGGCAAAGTCTAAGCCGCCGAAGCCATCAATTATCGCAGTAACTGCTATCGATATTGCACGCCGTCATCCACTCGCCACC
Source organism: Colletotrichum fructicola Nara gc5 (assembly GCF_000319635.2). NCBI lineage: Eukaryota > Fungi > Ascomycota > Sordariomycetes > Glomerellales > Glomerellaceae > Colletotrichum > Colletotrichum fructicola. The sequence goes on from NW_027094057.1 coordinate 3,981,650, forward strand.
TCGAGAACCACAGCCAACATCGAAAAGTGAGACAAACCGTTGCAAAGCTACCACCTGGCCGACGGGCTAGGCCCTGCCAGTCACCCGCCCAAGCCCCTGGAAACCCGCTGCTTCAGGCCTTATGCTGGCTCCCATTGGCTGGAAGCTGCACCGCCATACCTCTGGATGCGTTGATGCGCCACTTTCCCCCCTCCTCGCACTTCCACATGCACTTCCAGCACAGGTTTCCATGCTTCGCATGAGAGGCCCTCGACCTGCCAAGATCTCTCTTGGACCTATTAACTTCATTTGGCATCTTGCAATACCACCCCTCCCCCGCCAAACAAGCTTGTTTCTCGATTCTCGCCAACGACGTCGAGCTCCCTGACTGGCTGGCCGCTGGAGATGACTGTCACCATGCTTGCCAGGCACAGACAGCAGGGTGTCCCCCATGGCCCATGACGTCCATAAGGAGGAGATTTCGACTTACTCCCTCCTGCTCGGTTCGACAAACCGGTGGCGATATGCCATGCCATTGGCGACTACCCATTGGACATGTTCAGAAACCCCAGCATGCCACGCAGCATCCTCGCCTCTCCTTTCCTTGGCCGTCAAAGTTAACCTAGTGCCCAGCGCAGCAGCGGCAAGCAGTCGGGGAACAGCCACAGCGAAATGGTGGCGCCGCCCACGTTCGATGGGATGATCAACATGGGAAGCTACGGTGACGGAACCCGTGGCCCGATGCTGCTACCCCAAACATCGGCGCCTGCTGGTCATGCCCAGCGGGCCTGTCAATCCAGGGACATGAACCTTTCTTGACGACGATTCGCTGTTGGGAAAACTGGTTTGGCGGGATACCTGGGGCGACAGCCACATCTCGGATGTATAAACACGACCTATGCTGGAAATCCCACTCCCTACTTCTGTCGATCCCATCTGGCCGTCTCTATCTCTTTTCTTCGCATTGCCAGTCTTCGCATCTCGAAACCGGGCAACATCATGGGAAACAAGCCCAGCAGCCCGTTGGCAACCTGCCTCGACAAGGTCTGCGACGGCCGATCATCCTGTGTTGGATACCCAAACGACCCTCTCTACCAGATCAACTGGGTGAAGCCGTACAACCTGGACATCCCTGTGAAGCCTATCGCCGTCACCAAGCCCTCCACCAAGGAGGATGTCGCAGGTTTCGTCAAGTGTGCCGCAGACAATAATGTCAAGGTACAGCCAAAGTCAGGCGGACATTCATACGCGTGAGTTGGCATACCCGTCGCTGTCTGGCTTCTCTCTGACACGTTCATCGCAGCAACTTTGGCCTGGGTGGCACTGACGGCGCCCTCGTCATCGACCTTGCCAACATGCAACACTTTTCCATGGACACAGATACATGGCAAGCGACCATCGGCGGAGGCCACAGGCTGCACGACGTCACCGAGAAGTTGCACGACAACGGCAAGCGTGCAATGTCCCACGGCACATGTCCTGGCGTGGGCATCGGCGGCCATGCAACAATCGTAAGAGACCCCCGCAGATGTCTGTCTGGCTGCATCAGGTGGCCATCAGTCTCACCTTTGCATCTGCGCTGTGCTAATGCAATATGCAACAACAGGGCGGTCTTGGACCCAGTTCACGAATGTGGGGAAGCTGCCTCGACCACGTTCTCGAGGTTGAAGTCGTCACCGCAGACGGCAAGATCCAGCGCGCAAGCGAAACCCAGAACTCGGATCTGTTCTTCGCTCTCAAGGGCGCCGGCGCCGGCTTCGGCGTCATCACCGAGTTCGTTGTCAAGACCCACCCCGAGCCCGGCGATGTCGTACAATACTCCTACGCCATCACCTTCACCCGCCACCGCGACCTCGCCCCGATTTTCAAGCAATGGCAGGACCTCATCACCGACCCAGAGTTGGATCGCCGCTTCAGTAGCGAGTTTGTCATGCAGGAACTCGGAGTCATCATTTCGGCAACCTTTTACGGCACCGAGGACGAATTCAAGAAGACGGGCATCCCCGACCGCATTCCAGCTGGGAAGGTCTCTGTTGTGGTGAATGACTGGCTTGGGGACGTTGCGCAAAAGGCCCAGGACGCAGCTCTTTGGCTTAGCGAAGTTCAGTCACCATTTACGGCGAAGAGCTTGGCCTTTACCCGCGACGACCTTCTTCCCGAGGCGGGCATCCAGGACCTCATGAACTACATTGACGGCGCCGACCGCGGCACCCTGATCTGGTTCCTCATCTTCGACGTCACGGGCGGCGCCATCAACGACATTGCTATGAATGCGACTGCCTACCGCCATCGCGACAAGATCATGTTCTGCCAAGGCTACGGCGTTGGCCTGCCGACACTCAGCCAAAAGACCAAGGACTTCATGTCAGACATCGCGTCAACGATCCGAAAGGCAAGCCCGAATGACCTGAGCACGTATGCAGGCTACGTCGACCCGACGCTGGAGGACGCGCAAGAGAAGTACTGGGGTTCCAATCTGCCTGCTCTCCAACGCATCAAGGCCGCGTGGGACCCCAAGGACCTCTTTTCAAATCCCCAGAGCGTGCGGCCCGATGCCAACGCCAAGGACGTCGCGCCTGCGAACAATTCTGAACCCTCATCACCCTAGGAAGAAAGCGGGAGTTTTCGGCGCACAGTTGATTTTTCGGGGCTTGCATTTTCGGTTTTCCTTGCCTGGGTCATTGGCATTTCGGTAGTCTTTACGTGATACGCATTCAAGTCGTCCCAGTCGATCTGCGACGGCTTCTTTCTCTTCTCGGATACCCGTATCTTCCTTAATGCAGGCATCATTATATCCTTCCAAATAAAGATTCGTGTTTTTTACGCGTATGATTGCGTTCAAGCGCAGGCATCAATGTGCTTTTGTCCATGGGTCCGTCGGCCAACAACTCCCAGGCACCCGTGGCCATAATCCTGGTCGTCGTCCAGCGGCGCAGGGCTGAGACATGTCAAACCAACAACCACCAAACCTCATATCAACGCACTCTCACCGCGTCCCAAAACCGCTCCCCAAACTCACCATCCTCAAAACATCTCACGAACCACTCCAACCTTCAAAGATGCCAACTATAGTAAACGGCTACCTCGCCCCCGACCGGCGCTACACCGCCCGCGAGCGCCTCACCCGCGCCCTCCACCCCCTCCTCCACCCCTCCATCGTCACCTTCCGCGACGTCGTCTGGGCCGCCTACATCATCTACATATCGCGCGTCACGTACTTCACCCTGCGCGGCATCGCGTACATTCTCTTCGAGGCCGAGGGACGGCGGCGGTGGACGGAGCCGAGGCCGGAATGGGGACCGCCGCCGGATGGGTGGACGATGGGGTGGGGCCTGATGGGGAGGTTGTTGAGAGGATTGGTGTGGAGGAGGGTGATGGTTTGGGCGGAGGAGGTGTTTGCGTGGGGGTGCGTGGTGGTTGTGGGTGTGTTTTGTGTAGAGGAGGGGGGGAGGTGGTGGAGGGAGAGGAGGCGGGTGGTGAGTTAGGAAGTTGGACTTGAGGGTTGGGATGGGAGTTTGTATAGCGATTTACCTTCGTCTTGGGTTAATAGCCCGATCGTTCGGTTCAAAGATCACGTTGATGGGTTCTTCGTCGTGAAGAATATTCTTCGGGCTTTTCATGGATTGGTGATTGACCTTTACCATTTGCTCGACGGATCGAGTCGCTCATCATCGCCAGAAACACGCAGCTCTTGAGAGTCAACATATCAATCCGTTTAGAAAGCCGGAAATCTATCTCTGAAGTTTGTTCGTTTTCACCTCATGATACCGGAAACCACCCGAAACAAGGCCGAGGCCGTGGCCGAAGCAGATGGATCAGACCCGGCCGGCGAGACCCTTCATCACACGCTTCCAATACCTCGACCACAGTCCCATTGGCATTCGCCTTTATGTACTCTCATCCTCGCGTTACTAGTTTTCATGATGCGGTGTCAACTTTCAGCCGGCCTCCACTCCTGGGGAGTCGGCAAAGCAGGCGCGGCAGGGTGGTGTCCCGCCATGATGAGGCGAGGGCGAGGGCGAGGGCGATGGGATGGACGCCCGAAACAAGGTGGAAATTTTAGTCGGAGCTTTTTGAATACTTGACTGTAGAGAGTGTGTTTGGATGGGCGGCCGGGTTGTTGTTACTCAGGAGGTTGAGAGGGGGGTGAAGGGGGGCTCAGGATATATAGGGGAGAGGGGAGGTAACGAGGTATGAGGACAGCAGAGTGATATGAGAGTGTCTGAGGGATTTATAAAGCAGTTTTAAGGAGTATTTAAAGGTTGTTGATGGAATTGTTCAGTCTGATCACGGGTGTTTGATTTTTCGACGAACATTACTAGTATCATGATTGCGAACTCTCGTCTAGGATAATTTCCAATAAGAAGTAGTCCAACATGCTTCACCAGTCCAACAACATAACAACCACTAGTTAACCGAAATAATCTTCTCCAAGATTCGGAAGCATGCTAATCGTGAAGAAGACTAATGCTCATAGACGAACAAATGACGTCCCGCCACGATGGGCGACAGCTCCAACCCCAGGGTCGCGAGAGACAAGGTATGAGAATTATTTAAACGGCGACAATAAGACTCAATTTAAGCACGGCTAGACAATCAGCAAGCATTAAGTTCCATTTCCATTTGACCAGCTCATATCCAATCTGTTTAGGATTGTTATACTTCAAGCGGAGGCTGGATATGGATGCACGAGGACAGTGAGCACATCACATGCCACTTCTCATCATTGCTTCTCTTCGCATTGACGTATTCATATTCGATACACACAAGAAATGAATATTTGAAATCGGGTTTTATTGTTGTAAAGCCAGCACCGGTTTGTGGCCTTTCTATGCATTATTCCATCCATGTCTTGCTGTCTTTGCCAAACTTGGGTTGGGGATTCCACGAAATTAGTTGTCTTTACTCTTGTCCCCGATGACGACAGCATCTCATATATTTTATGCATTTGATCTACTAGAATCATATGGATGTTGCAACGCGAACTAGTCGTGGTCGGTTTTGAGTTCATGGCCGGGCTTGAACTCGTTTGACTCCCTTAAGTCAACGAGAAAACAGTTATGTGCCGTTTCTTCTCGATACTTGATATGTGTGCACGCGAACACAGGGAGTGTATGAAAGCCAGACAAGGCTATCTTTCGCAATAGCCATGGAGCTAATGGTCAGAGCCGCTGTTCAATATGCCTTCGGTTGAGGTGGCATTGAGGAACCGGGCGACCTGGAAGCGATGTGTGGCTTACCCTAATAAACATTATGTTACCCAACCTCAGACTGCACCGCAATTTACTTGCCACTGGAGGGAAGGAGTTGGCAGAAGAACACGAGCAGCACCGGTCGCTTCGATGTTCACGTTGCTGAGTAGCCCTGAACGTCTGAATGTGTTGATAACCTAAGACATTGACATTAAGCGGCGTGATTTCGGTCCTCATGGCAAGGCTGTGCTGGCCGGCGGGCAGGCAAGTTCAATTCTCATTTCTCGAAGGTTTTACCGACTTCCTTGGAGAGGCGACGAATCGCAGTGCTTGCGGCATTCGTGCAATGATGTGAGCCAATGGATTAATCATGATGCCCTCACAACAATATTCACTGCAATTTATTATCCACACAAGGGGATGATCCTGAAGTGTGGAGCTCTCGGTCGGTGCAGCAAGGTCCCGCCACATACCCGCTACGGACGGGCGGCAACCCGGCCAAGACGGACCTTCACTGCATTTTTCCCCGCCGCCCTAGAGAGTGCATCATGCCAAATGTGTACTAAACTGGAGCTGTCGTTACGTTTGGTGCAGTCAATAACTCTTGTCCTGATCGCTATCACAAGGCTTCAAGAATTTGGCCAAGAGCATTTGCCCAGTGCGCAGGTTCTCAATGGTGGCTGAAGTGCACGCGTTATGAATATCCGTTTAATTTTGATGGACATACCGCTGAATAACAGTGCAGGTGATACTCAGGTAGGCTTGCAGATGTCCTGTGTGCATTGGTCGGTATTGGGCTGTTGGCATACTTTGGCTGCAAATAGAAGTTGAGCGTGCCCCGTGAGATTCTTAGAAGAGCTGGATGTTCGGGCGAAATTTCATGTCCAAGCCGTTGGGGCCTTAAGCCGTCAGGTCATAGCCAATTGCAGGGTGGTGCGTTTGGATAACTTCACTGAAACTGTCCATGCCTAAACTCAAGAATGCACTGCAGTTTCCCAACGGTGCCACGAAGTTCTTATGCACACTGCAATTCACTCCCCGCCCAAATTCACTGCAATTTTTTCTCCGCTCCAGAGGATGTGAGTGGTGTGGGTGTGCGCACAATCGGTGCCTTCCGCCCAAGTAGCTGACAGAATACCTACAAGGGCTTGAAGCCGAACGAACCATGATAGAATAAAACAAAATGAGTATCGAAACCATCGGCCGCCACATGTGATTTTTTCTCTTTCCGAGGGGATGGGTCCCGCTGACGTATGGAGCTCTCGGTTGGTGCAACCAGTGTGACCCTCCGCTCCGTAATAGACAGTACACAAGAGCGATGCAGCGAACAACGTTGACTGCAATTCATCCTCCTCTCGAGGGAATGATCCTGAGGGTCTGGAGCTTTCGGTCGATGCAGCCGTTGCCCAAACGTGAGCGCGACGACCCGAGGTTGCGTGATTGAATGTTTCTCTTTGATGACTACGGCACGATCAATCGACCCGTCGGCTCCAAGCAGGAAATGTTTGAGACGTAATTGTGATGGCTGAAGCAAGGTGCTGCCTCCGCGATTGTTGGGTAAGCCCGCTGGTGTCTTGAGTGAATTAGCCTAATCACATAGCTGCAGAACTGAGAGCTTGGACGTGCCCTGTGAGGTACTGGGGAAAAGGAGGCGTTCGGGCGGAATTGCATGAGATATCCAAACCGTCGGGGCAGGAGTCTGATTCAGCGATTGCTTGTCGAAAGGCTCGAAGGTGAATGTGTTGACGAGACATCCATGCTGACTGACTCGGGCAACTTGGAATGACTAACGCATGATATCAACGGTAAGGCAGATCATAGTAATGCCACATTTCACAGCATCCAGGATGTCTGCCTAAGAAGAAGGTTCGCTGAGTTGGGGAACGACTGAAAAGCTGGCCATGAGGCTCTGCTTGAGTATGTATGTTAGTACCTCTACACTGCAACTTATTCTCTCCCCGAGGGGATGAGCCTGAAGTGTGGATCACTCGGTCGGCAGCCGATGTCTTCCGCGCCGGTCGCCTGGACGGGCTGCAAGCTCAAGCTGGACTACACCGTGTGTACCCACAGTATTTGACTAGAGATCGCGCTCTTGCCATGCATGAAATTTGCCGGAAGATGACGAGCTTGCAGAGGCATATTTGCCGCAGTCTTCTCAGACGAACAGCGCGGCACCGTCATGGAGTAGTGACATCCCCGCAGCAAGCTTGATGGCTTAACCAGTAGGCAATAGTCAGCATCTCACACGTTGAGCAGCAAAACTTGCTGAGGAGAATCTGATGAGAAATCAAGTGGTCCTCCGTCCGGAGTTGAGATAGAGTAGTCAGGGTACCGACGTATTCGCCACGTCTCAAGCTGAGGTAATCTTGAAGACTCGACCCATGACCGTGGTAGGATTGTGGTGCTCATAGACGGGTGCGAGAAGCGCCGTTGCGCTATTGTTCACTGCAATTTATTCCCCTCCCGAGGGGATGAGCCTGAGAGTATGGACCTCTCGGTCGGTGTTGCCGGTGCCTCCCGCCGAAAAGTGAGCGCGACGACCCCACCTTCCCGGCTGAGCCGTGCACGTCCCATCAACAATCTTATCACCACGTGATGCTCGCTTCTGTGAATTTTGGTAGGGTTTGGTGACCCCACGGGCGAAAAAACAATCTCAGTAGAGGGAAAATTTCCAGCTGCAGCACGACTCCAATTCGACCCGACGCCCATCCATCCTTTCACGAGCCACCCGTTGTTGAACTCGACACCCCCCAACCGACACAATGGCCAAACTCTCGTAAGTCGACACTGCTGCTCTCGAACCACCGACTCTGCATTTTTCGGCGCCGTCGTTTTCCCCCGGGAGAGCGGCGTGAGGTACTCGGCGATCCAGGCGGGCGGGCGACCAACGATACGACATGCAACCACTACGCAGGGAAAGAGGAGGGCATCACCGACTTTGGGTCTCGATTGGCAGAGCAAACGTGGGGGAAATTTTTCAAGGGACTCGACTGCGACGGAATATCGAATGCGACACCTGAAGATGGACAATTATCCTGCGATCCGCCCGCCGACCGCCGAGACCGAATGCCGCGAATGTCGATGGAGGACCCAACCGACCTTGAACGCAGGAATGCTGACTGGAGTTCTACAGCCGTGGTGCCCCTGGTGGCAAGCTTAAGATGACCCTCGGTCTCCCCGTGTACGAACTCCCACCTCCCACGCGCTCTGCCGTCTCTTGAAGATGGCGGGGCGCGCGTCCGGAGAACGAAAGACTGACTTGGTGCACAGCGGTGCCGTCATGAACTGCGCGGACAACTCGGGTGCTCGCAACCTGTACATCATCTCCGTCAAGGGTATCGGTGCCCGCCTCAACAGACTGCCTGCCGGTGGTGTCGGTGACATGGTCATGGCCACCGTCAAGAAGGGCAAGCCTGAGCTCCGCAAGAAGGTCCACCCCGCCGTCATCGTCCGCCAGTCCAAGCCCTGGAAGCGCTTCGACGGTGTCTTCCTGTACTTCGAGGACAACGCTGGTGTCGTAAGTGCCCCCGTCTACTGCTGCGGCAGTGCTGCCGGAACCCTCGAACACGGCTAACAACACCACCACAGATCGTCAACCCCAAGGGTGAGATGAAGGGCTCTGCCATCACCGGCCCCGTCGGAAAGGAGGCGGCCGAGCTTTGGCCCGTAAGTCATGTCCCCATGCACCCGTCAAGGTCACAACCCCGCTGACATGTCTCAATAGCGTATTGCCTCCAACTCCGGTGTCGTTATGTAAAGGAAGTTTTTTCAAGCATAAAAAGGGCGAAAAGGACGACGTTATGGCTACGGATTAGGTCAACCGGGGCGAACCACCATGGGAAAACAAATGATTTTTACCCACCCCTGCCTTTTTGTTCCCCCTCCCGTCGCGGCGTACACCACACATACCACTCCCGACTATGGGGAAGATTAGGTCAATGAATGAAGAAAGAGGGTTGATGGGCCTGGTTTTTCTATTTTTGTTTCCTCGCTGGGCTCTGCATTTCGGCTGTGGCGTGTACAGGGAAAGAAATTCATACCAGGCATTTCGCATACAGGAGAGATACAAAAATCCGATTCTTTGCGCACGTTACACCTGCTTTTCCATGTCTACTAAGTGCGAGGTGATTTGAGTGGTGGTGTTGTCATGTCTGATGGCAGCCTGATTGAACCTCTCTGGGGGAGGGGGCGGTTCAGAATGCAGTGCAAGGACGTCTCGTCACCGATACTTGCGGCAAAAAGTATCCGAGTTTGCGCTTCCAACTAGTTGGTGCTGGTAAGGCAGCCTGATGGCTGAGGCTCTCCGGAGGGATCGAAATTGCAGTGCTCACGCAGGACTGAACAAGACTCCAGTCCGGTCGGAATTGCGCAGTTAGATTGAGGTTGTAGATAGGTCAGGTATTCTTGCGTGTTCAATTGACACACTAGAGAGAATCACGACCATCGTTCCGGCGCTTGACGGTTGTGACGAGGTAGCTCTGAGGCGGGCGAAGAGCAACCTTGAGCTCCGGCCAAATCATGGCATCAGAACTCTAGCTGTCGCTCCTGATATGGCATCATACTTCTGAGATACTTGTGGGGATGAGGTCTGGGAACAATACCTTGACGAGCAGAGCCTTTGGATGAGATCAAAATGCAGTGAAAATGCTCTGATTGGCACGTGTTGTTGTTGGTGGCATGCACTACCAGGCAGTTGTTTGCTGACCACCCGCTGAAGGATCCAGTACGGCGGATTTACTCACTCGCAATTGAATATCAACGCGCCAGACGCCGTATGACCTTCGCATGTTTCAGCTGCCAAAGGAATTAACTGTTGCTCATAGATCGGAGTAGCGCAACGCCTGCCGGCAGCTGTGCCGACGGTTCCCGGGCCCCGATTCGGCGTCCTCCGAGAAACCGACACGCTCACGGCTTTCGCCACAAGCCATCCAATGAAACACATCTACTCTTGATTCACAGGAGCAACTCATAAGATAACAGATAGAATTTGATTGCATTCATGTAGATTACAGAGCCGGGTCTCTGCAGCTTGACCAGCAAATTTGTCGACATCTTCTCTTGTGGCTTCGCTCTCGCGGACCTCTTGTTCAAATAGGACACTTCTCCACTCCATGTGCTATAAATCAAGCGCAATGTCCTTGTTTGTGGTAGTAGCTAAGATGTCCAATCTTACACTTGCCCCGAACCGATTGAGGTCGACGCCGCTTGAGGCGCGAGCTTGTCTTCTCAACAGCTGATGCTAATATACATGAGTATTCCCAAGATTCGAATAGTTCCATGATATTCAAGCCAGATGATAGATAATAGAATCAGATTCGTTGCGTGACCTCTGTCGTATTGGTTGCTGTATTAGCCCAGTGGTGTATGTATCACAATGAATGGATATTGGATAGACTTCGCAACCACAAAGTGCAAGACAATCTTGGTGAGAGAAGCTTCTCGACCACCTACTATTCGAAGTCTATATACCTCTTTGGTCTAAGGCCATCGTCATGCGCGTGCGCTTGCGAGCTACCAAAGACAGATGTAAAGGAAGGGTAAGCTTGACTGCAATTTCTCAATGATGTTGATCAGAAATGAAGCGGCGCATTCTTGAAGTCCCAACTCAGCTCGACATGTCAGAGACATCTGGAGGTTTGGCCTCCCAAGTGCTTGGAGCCGTGATAAACAAGCCAATCATTAATCCGTGCCTGTTGCGGTCAACCACCTGAATACCTAGCAGACGACGTAGAGAAACATCAAGGCTTGAACCAGGTGACCACGATACCCATTAGTGCGAAGCAGCGCATACACCATGAATTTTGAGACCTCAATGTATCATTCCAACATGTTTTCCAACTGCATTTGCCTTGGGGGGTTGGAAACAAATCTATGAGATGGGGAAATATAAATACTCTTGACAGAGCGCCTTTCTGACGCCCCTTCCAACTGAACCATATGTGTCTGCTAGGCCCTGGGTTTCTGAACCTAACTGAAGCGTGCTCATTAGACTTGAACGAGCGTTATTGGTGGACGGGATCGTATCAGCAGAGGAGTCTCGTGCCTGATACCAGTCTGGGATGAGTACACACATATAGGGCGTCTTGAAGGGCTCGCTTGATTCCTCAAGCAATGACGCTAATGTTTCAATCCTGGAGAACTTTCAAATCATCCGGAAAAAATATAATTGTACAATTACTAACTCCTAGGGCTGGTTTTGAGGACATATGGAATACAAGACGAGCAAGTTACCGTTGGACGGGCTGCATACCCAACCGACGAGAAGACCGAGAAGCGACGCCGAAGAGGGCACGTCATTTGGTAGTGTGGTTGTGCTAGGACGAGCTAATCATCGCGTGGCAGTGTATCACTTGTATAACGGTTCATGTCAAAAGTCGCACAGAGCACTGTATTGGCTCGCTTGATGCGTTATTCTCCCGGGCGAACATCGACCTGTACCACAGCTTATAGCGCCGGGCTGATTCTCATCTCAGTAAGTTTTAGCAACTCATAAATGCTGCAGCCTGGACTGAGTTCCGACTTTGCTGTGGATGCTTCCGCCTTGCCCGAAGGTGTCTTCGCTCCGGCGGAGGGCTCATGGTTGCTTTGCTGTGGGCGTATAAAGCGGTTGTAGATCAGCGATTTCAAGACTTCCACAACGGAACAATGTATTTGGCTGAACTGTGCGTCTTTCAGGAAGATAGCCGCTACTATTCCTTACCCCGCTTCAGTTATCGACCGAGGGTGACGGCAGAGCAGGGTCACCCCTCGGGACCGAAGTCAGGCTTCCTTCCTCGCCGCCGTCTCTGTCGATCTATTCAATCAGAAAAGAAATATGTGATGTTTCTCGATGGAGGGTCAAGTATCTCTGAAAGCCGACGTAATCTGATGCACAGGTCATCCTGAGACTCAACGGGGGACCTTAAAAGGGTCCCATCCATTGGAAGAGACTCCACGTTGTGGGTGTCGTTGAATGGCTATCTCACACCAAAGCACATCGACAGCTTGCAAGTTTATATGATAAACAGCATGAGTCTTCATGTTAATACGAAAGACAATGGGACCAACCAGAAATCAGACAAGCTTGCCAGGACCACATCGTGACATACGTCGTGGTGAACTGGAGTCAGGCTCCGTGCACCAACCTTCCCTAATGACGCAGCTCACATGCTGTTCATTCTTCATCTTCCTTCATTTCCTTATGTTTTCTATCATCTATTCGTCGTCCGCCCTTATTCACAAGATGCATCACTTCCACGGGTTGAGCTTGGTCACCTCCCTTCCTGTGGTGCGGAATACTCCATCACGGTGCGCATCTTGTTTAGACATGTAAGTCGCATTAGTCTTTTGCTGGATAAAGCTCAAATTGGTTCTGACGCCCGGAAGCTACTATCTTGTTGATACTATTTTTATAGGGAGGCATGACGTGTCAATGACCCAGACTGGGCCTCTGCTTTCGATGCTCGCCACGATACATCATGGTACGAGAATCGACAGCTTCATTTCATTGGCCATCACTGCTTTCCGATTCAAACTGCCTCTGTGTTGGCTTACTATCCACCAACAATTGTCGTCGGTGATCGATGACCAGCAACGAGGAGCCAGGAGAGCTGGATCTCACGACGGCTATATAATGGCAAACCACTGGCCACTCTCAGAGCCTTAAGCAAGAATTGCAACTCCGAATGACCTGGGGTAATGTAACGATTCCAGAGATTGTTCCAAGTAGAATCTAGGAGGCGGGTTGCGTCGTAGGCACTTGTTCACCAAGACTCACATCATCTCAGCGCGTCGAGTGGCGGGGCTCTCCAAGGTGGATGCATGAAGTCGTCCGCCGCCGTCCCCTACTGTTGTTTATTCACAAACGATACTCCTCAGTCGTGTTTGAAAACTACTAGAATGACTCTTATGGGAGAGCGTGCTTCATAGGGTTACTCAATGTTGTTCTGGGGCACTACGGACATAGCATATCTTCGGAGAACGCGGTGTTTCAAGCCTATTATTGCTGAGTTGACACTAATCCTGCCGAGATACGGCTTTATGAGTAAGTTACGCTCGTCAAGATGTCCCCAGACCCATCACTCAAGGGCTCTTCCCGCCTGACCTGTGATGTTGTAGGACACGAACGACGACAACCATCCGGGTTTCCGCGTGGATCTTGCCAGAGCTTCTATATAAGCTTTCGACATCCGACACAATGCAAAATCTCAAAGAAGATAATGTACCTCGTCGATTATGACTAGGCGAGTGACGAATGCATTTGTGCCATCTCATTGCGATGGGAGAGGTCTAGGGAGGTGGTTCTTCACCCCCCTACCTCGCCACCGTCTGCCCAGCGACAGCACCGGTCCGCGCCAGTACCATCCTAAAGTCATTCCTGAGCGAATAGCCAGAAAATAAACCAATTCCAACGCGTATGCGCTGAGATACCATCGTCGGCATGGCGGGGTGCATGCTCAGACGCCGGTACACCTTCACAGATCTGAACAGACCACACATTACAATCCATCAAGTCATTGTCGCTGTATCAGCCTTCATGAGTATGAGGACGTATTCTTATACAAGTATTATTCATCCACGGGAGGAAGTTTCCCAGCAAAACCTTGGGTGAGAGGGGTATAAAACGAGCCCTGCGGCTGGGAAATTGTTTTCCGCGGCAACAGCGAATGTGTCCGGTTGTACGGCCGCATCCAAGTATTTGGATGCTGCAGTAATTCGGTGGTATGATTGAATCGAGGAAGGGAATGGTTATGTTTACTGCCAGACTCCAGGCGGAGTACGGTTGCGAGGTTCCTGCTCTCAACATCGCGGTCTTCTGAGTATTAGCCCCGAATGCTCTGGGGATGACCCATATGCGGTTGAAACAGCTACATATATCTCCCAAAACCTATAGTAGGGACGCGATTACACATCGCAAAGGTTGTCATAGTTCTCAAGGAGATATCGTCTTGATCAGAGACTCCCTTTGATGTGAAGGAAGAGTAATTTGTTGGTGGGGAATGCAAACATCTGGACATCCATGAGACTTTATACCTATCCTCACATACATTGCCGAGCCTACTTGCCTCCTTGAAGTTCACAGCTGTATAGCAACATACACCCAAGAGTCACCTCGATGTGCCACGGCCAAGAACGACGGCCACGACCCTGGTGTCTGTGGATCGCGCGAGAACTGCTATAAAAGTTGCCTGGGTCACGTAATGCCAGATCTGCAAGAATTGAAGGATCTGTAGGGAACTACTTCCTAGATCGTCTCTGGGGTGATACGGAAGAGAAGTCCCTGTCGAGGCGTGTCCCTCCTTGGTGAAGTTGGAGAGGTCGAGGGAGGTAGTCATCTACTTCGTCGCTATCGTCACCATCAGACATATCGCCAGCCTGTATCTGGACTGTCCCATAATTATGTGGTGGTGAATAAACAGGTACTGAGTGAGCTTGGGTTGGAATCGGGCACCTCAGCCATCGTCGACATGGCGAAGTGCGTTCCCAGGTGGGACCTACACGTTCGAGAACCAATAACCCTGACGGAACAACCAGCTGCATTATTATATGGATATTTCATTCATCGGATAACGAGCATTTATAGGGAGTCAATCTCTTGGAAAGGGAATTGATCTGGCCCAGTTCTCGCCCAGCGGTATAAGACACCCTTTCGCGTCCAAGGATTTTCTCCCACCAACAGCGAATACAATCAACCATATTCCAAAGGGTTAGTCGGACATCAAAGTACATCTCACACCACCATCAAACCGTCCAAAAAGACTGGCTACTACAAGAGCTCTGCTGGCAAACACCCACCACGCTCCCGAGCGCCGTCGTCATCCAGGTATTCGCCCCAAGAGACCACCTCACTTCAGCTTCACCGGCAGCAAAAGGCTCGCTCGCCCAAATCTTCTTCGGAAACGCCGTGAGCACCATGACCGGTCTGTCACCAGAGCATACCGTGCCAACAACAATTGGAAATCGGAGGGATGATGCACTATTGCCGTGGCTTTGCGAACATCTGGCCCGGCTGCGAGACTTTATATCCCCCACGGAACACACCACGCGCCTACCTCCTTGAAGTTCGCGATAATAGATTGTTATAAGAAGTACATGACTGTTCTCCCACTGAACAGCAACGGCAATGAGGTCGCATTTCTCAGCATGGCTAATCAAAGACTGAGATGTAGACTGTTCCAATAGCAAGGCCACATCCTCGTGGCCATCCTCGTGGCCACCCTCTGTCACACCATCGAGATACGCATCGACTCCAAGCCAAAAAATCCATGAGGGATGTCTGATGAATAATATCTGATCAAGGATGACAGAGAGCGCCGCCAATGAGGATGGAAATCCCCGGGAGCAAAGACGTCACGGCTCGGGGTGTTCGACAATCCCACGACGATGCGACACACTGCGCCGTTCAAGCCAGTACATTCGGTCCTATGCGAGGGAGGGCCAGGATCGATGATGCTACCATCTACGATACTCATCGCGTACTTTATAGACACCCCGCGGGAGACGCGCGTTGAGTCCTCATCACCACCAAGGCTCAGGGCTTGCAGGCATCACTAAAGCATCAACACGTAGCATCAAGGTCATTTTCGACGACTCTCACATCTCAAGGCATAAAAAGCCAGCACCGAACCTTGGAGTGGTATCCGGCAATACAGAATCGCGTAATCCTCTACTCCGTTGTCCTCGTTGATACCGAGAGCAAACAACCTAGCCCTCTTCTCCCCTGGCATCATTTCAATCTCGAAACAAAGTCACAGCATTCCCATAATCATAGGCCGAAAGAATAACGACAAAAAAGCATTTGAATAATACTATGGAAGAAACCCGAAACGACGGTACGGGTGACGTGACGTGACCTCCTCCACAGTGTGGGGACACGGAGCGTGTCCGCAATGCAAAAAATAAAAGTAAAAATAAAATTCCAATCACTTTTTTTCTCGTCCCTCTTTTCCAACGCGACAGTAAGAAAAGTTGGATGCCCTCGCTTTCCCATGCTTCTGATAAGGAAGTAGACGCTGTCCACCCCTGCCCTCCGTCGTCGCTATACACGCACAAATACACTAGTGACGAAAGGCTGATTAAATCGATGGTTTTGTGGTGATTGATGCAGGTACCGTGTTTTTGCAGAAAAGCCCGCCCGACCCACACGCCCCATCCGGATGCGATGAAAAGTCGTCAGGCGAATGGGTATATAAAAAATGCTGATTCTCGAGGAAGGAGTAGGAAAGGGGCGGAAAATGTAGGAAATGATGCTCTTAAAAGCAAATGCTGTTGATGTATGCGCGGCATTTGTTGCCGTTGCCCTTCTCGGGTGTTCGTCGTCGTCGTCTTTGCGACGGTGTCATGTATTTCGTTGTATTCGTTTACTGCTGCTGGCCGTGATGCGGCGGCATGGGCAGGATGCCGGCGTGGTGCTGGAACTGCATTTGCTTTTGCTGCGCGACTTGGGCCTGGGCAGCCTGCGCGGCTTCCGCGGCGGCGGCGGCGGCCTTTTTGGCTGCCAAGGTGGCCTTTCTCTTGTTGACGGCTCCTTGCATACTTCCGTTGAGCCAGCGTTCTGGAATACTGTTAGCCATTGCGACACAGTGACGTCGTGGTGTGTACTCACTCTTCATGGATGCCGACATCTTCTCCGACTTGGTCATGGTGGAGTAGTCCTTCTCTTCGCCACCGGCCTGGCTTGGCGGGGCGGACGACTTGGCCGAGGCGGGGGCAGATACCGGCGCAGGTCGGGGAGTCGACACGTTGTACTCGCTCACGTCTGTAGAGGTCTGGCGGGGTGTGGATGCGCCCTTGACAGTCCACTTGTCTTTGCCAATGTGCTTAAAAGACATGATGAGCTGCGGAGTGTCGGGCGTGGTTGGGGTCTGGAAGTCGTGCATGTGCTCGAGAATAGTCTCCGACGCGGTCTTCTTGGGCGCCAGCTCGGGGGCGCTCTGCTTTCTGTTAAGGCGAATTCTAGGGCGCTTCTGCGGTTGAACCACTTCCTCAGCTTCCTCGTCGACATCGGCCTCCTCTTTCCAGTTGCGCGGTCGCTTGTTCTGGCGCAGGCCGTAGGTGGATCCGTCGTCGGAGATGGTAGCATTGGAGGACGACGATGTCGGGCGGGACTCGTCCGTAGTCTCTGGAATAGGCACATGGCCGTTGGACTTTCTCTTGCGGCCTCGCTTGGGCGTAACTTCCTCGACCACCGGCTCGGGCTCCTCGACGACGGGCTTTGGCTTGGGTTGACGGCCACGCTTGCGCTTGGGAGGATCTTGCGTCTCGGGCTCGGGAGGCGGCGGCGCGATGGCTTCTTGCTCCGGTACAGGCGTGCTGGGTTCGGACTCGACAACGACTGCCCTCTTGCCTCTAGGGCCTCTCTTGCGACCGGGCTTCGCTGGTGAAATTGTGTGGGGTTCAGGCTCGGGCTCGGGCTCCTCTTGGAATGAGCTGGAGTACTTGTCGGCGGCGGCAGCTCTGCCTCTTCTCTTCGGGCCGGGCTTGTTCCCTCCAGGAGTTGCTGAGCGGTCATCCTGTAACACGCCGTCGAACAACTTTGGTGGGTTGCGGGTTCGCTTTCCGGAGACAATAACACCGTCGCCTTCAGCAGCCTTTGCACTAGCTTGAGGCTGGCTTCTGAGTTGCCTGCCCTCTCCGCCGCCGTCTCTTTGAGCGTCGGGGTCTTGGTTTCCAACCTTGTTGGGATGAGGGTCGTACTCAAATCCAAATGCGGAGGCCATGACGCGGTCTTGCCAGCGCTGCTCGAGGACACCAGCGTCCTTTTCTTTAATGCCCGCTCTGTAGCCTTGCACATCAAAGTCCTTTTCGATGTATGACTCCACCTTGGAAAAGGCGTCCAGGTCGGCAGTCTTCTTTTCGAAGGCGGCATCTTGAATCGCACGACGTTGCGCGTTTTCTTGGTCGTCGACAACCTTGGTGCATTCCTTGTACTCCTCTTGCCAAGCGTAGAGGCTGTAATTGACTTGGTCCAAGAGGTCCCACAATTCCTCATAAGACAGCTTTTTCGTGTCCTTGAGGAACTCGATGTACTCGGCAGGGTCGCGCACTTTCTTGAATGGGTATTGCTTCCTGAGTCGCTGCCTGGGTCCAGCAAGAGCTGGCGTGTTGGAGCCGGTGGCGGCCGTCGAGGGCAAAGCTGGCGATCCCTGACGGGGAGTAAGCGCAGGTGTGGGGGCTTCCGAGTTGTACCTGGATTCCTGGGATAGTTGAGGACCTTGGCCGTCGGGCTGATGCTCGTCTTCCTGGTCGGCATCGCGGTTAGCCTCCTCGGCATCGGCATCAACATCTGCAGTAGCATCGTAGTCTGCGTCGCCATCTGCGTGCTGGACGTCGGCTTGCTCTGCACTCTCATCCGCGTCGGCGTCACCATTGGCATCTGGTCCATCAGCATTGGACGTTGGCGCAGAGGCTTCGACGGTCACCGGGTAAATGGAGTGAGTCACGTATTCGCCTTCAATGTATGGTGTTAGGTAGGACCATGGGTAGCGGGGCTTCTTGAACTCCGGCTCCTGGATCTCAGGCTCTTCGGGGATATCCTCGGGACTTGGGGCAACGTCGGGCTCGTCAGCTGGGGCATCGTCTTGCGGTTCAGTTGCCTCGGCCGCCTCTTCGGTTGCCTCCTGCTCGGGAGCGTCGACCTCCATCTCGTCATGAATTGACACATCCTCAACTGGCTGGGCAGCGAAAGACTCGGAAACCTTGACTTCAGGCTCGGCTGCAGGTTCCGGGGTTTGAGGCTTCTCCTGCGGCGGAACATCATCGACAGCGTCGACATGGCCGTTGACGATTTCGCCGTTAACGGTAGGCTCATTAGCAGGCTCAGAAATTGGCTCTGGGGACTGTTCAATGAAAGCAGCATCGTTGATGGTGACGACGGGATTGGTGGTCGTTTCGGAATTGTCAGCAGCGACGGCAGGTGCGGAGTTTTCCTGGAGGCCGAGAACCAGCTGTGGCCCGGCAGCCGCCTCATCCGCTTCCGGCTCGACCGCCGTGTGAGGAGCGGTGGCTGTTGGCCGGACGGGAGAGCTGGCTTCTCTCTTGGGGTAGAATGAAAAATCTTCGGCAGGCTCGTCGCGGCGTGTAGAAGTCGACTGCGGCTCTCGGGCCGGGCTTGTGTTGTTAAAAATGGAGACATGGTTGACTCGGATAGGTTGAGGGTGAGCAATTATCGGGCCCGAGTCCATCTCCTCAGTAAATGAGACGGCAGAGTGATTCGGCGTCTGTACAGGCTGCGGCTCATCTTGGTTGAGAATGTGCTGCTCGACTGGGGGAGCGACGTGGCGAGGCTCCTGAGTTTTCCGCTGAATTGGTGAGGAAGGATCGTGGTTCTCGGGCAACGAGATGCGGCCGGAGGTGTCATTCTCATCCTCATCGTGGTCCGAATGATCATCGGAGCTCACGAGATCGGATGAGTCGCCGACGACCTCGATGGTGTCCTTGACGATGTCCTCGTCTGACTGGTGTGAGTAAAAAGACTGAGGCTCGACGACAGTCTTCCGGGCCGGGGTCCGGCGGCGAGCGGCGGGCAGACTGGCGACGGAAAAATCTCTGGAGGTGGCGCGACGCTTTTGGGAAGCCGGAGTGAAGTACTCATCGTCGGCGACCTCACTGTCAGCTCGTTTCTTGCGAGTGGCAGTTCTCGGTGCCGGATGTCCAATCTCGGGCAGCTCGTCCTCAAAGTCTGCAGCCGAGTAGTCGATCTTTGTCCGTTTCCGCAGAGTGTGAGGTCCCTTACGATAGGCCTCATCCTCTTCATTGCCATTGCCGTCATATCCGCTGGTGCGAGATCTCTTTCTAAGAGCCTTGCCTGGGCCAGCAGGGCCGGTGCTTGGTGAAGAGCGGACGCTTGAGAAGGGATTGTTCATCGGAATGGGCTTGGCACCCCGACGATTGGGAGGTGCTGTCTGAGGAGTGCGAGAAGTGACTGCGGGAGGAGAGCGCGTCATTGTGGTGGAAGGAGAATCGCCGGCGGCGCTGGTGTCTGATTGAAAACTTGAATTTGGCAGTGTCTTTCTCCGATTCGGGCGTCCGCCACGAGGTCGCTGCTCCATCTTCTTGTGAAGGGAGAAGCGTTGATGATGGAGTGACGGGGGGTGGGTAGAATCAAAATAAGACGGGGAATTAAGTTGCAGGCGGAGAAAGGGTGGGTGTAGGCGAAATGGTCAGAGCAAGCCGACAGGACGCTGGGGAATGGCAAGAAACCATTCACGGAGACGAGCAGAAGTCTCGCAATGTCCCGATGGTGTCGATGATAAGTCTGAGGGCGATTTGCCGGTGGTGTAAGGGCCGGCAGCGGTGGTGAAAAATATGGTAAACCAGGATTGATGTGCAAGTGGTGATGTGGTTTGACTGACGGGCCCTTGCTGCTTGATTTGGCTGGACCGACTGGCTGGCTGGCTGGGTTGTTGGCACGGGTGAAGAGCGGTACCTTGCTGATGGCGGAGAGTCAGTGGTCGGGCGAGGTACCTCGTTGAGTTGTAGTGGTAGTGGTGGTGGCCAGGCGAGGCAGAAGTGCTAACAGCGACAGGAGTGAGCTGTGCGTAAGGTCTTTCGTGTGCCTGGGCCTTGCTGCTATTGCTGTTGCTGGTCTTAGGCAGGTGGTTTGAGCCAGTAAATGGTAATAAGGGTCAAATAATTCGGGCTCTGAAAGCTCTGCGTCCGCGTCGCTGGGCTAAAAATGAGTGCCTCTCGGGTAAAGATGCTGAGACGCAGAATCTGGCGATTGTGTTTTTGAGAAGGCGACGAGATTGTAGATGGGGGATATCAGGGACGCCAAAGTGAAGAATATGGCTGACCCCCTTCTTGTTGATGCGATGCTTTTGCCGGCTGAGGTGCGCTGCTCTCACGCCAGAGAGTTCTACCAGGCAAAGGTACATACGCCTTGTACCTTACCTTAACACGGCATGGAAGGTACGGCAGCCTTCTGAGGTGAGGCGGCCTGCTCTTTCTCAGTCGGGACTGGGACTGGGACTCAGTCTATGTCAGTCAGTCAGTCACTTGCAAAAATCCAAATTTGCCAGCAGCCCCGACCCTGGCTGCAACTGGCGCCACCGGCTGCCACTCCCCTTGAGAGTGCGCTGCTGGGGAAAGGAGTGCCAGCGGCTGGCTGGGGATGGGGTAAGCTGCCTCATTGGGTGATGCGATCCCGAGCAAGCCACGGCTGGGCCATGCGAAAAACGGTACATGCGCGGTACGTATCTTTTCTCCTCCTGACACCTCACTGTCCTCGTGCTCACTGCTGATGACGATGGTGGACATTGGTCTCTTAGAATTAGCAGCTGGTTTAATGATACAGGCTTTCATATGTCTCTCTCTCTCCAATTAAGCAGCGAAATAACAGACTGGTTTAGCAAATATTTATCAACAGGTCGGAGGTGAGGATGGTCTTCACATTGAATCATCAATCCCGCTGGGCAGAGAGAGTTATCATGCTCAGTGAGCAGGGCATCTTCCAGCACCATCGCATCTCCTTAGGCGCTGTAAGATAATAACTCTTAGCGCCTTTGTCCACTATGACTTGCACCCAGCAGGCACCGTGTCTGTCGAGGCAGACCCGCAGGACAGGGGCCCTGGGCCAATGAACTCTCGCCAAACGACTTTATGCCACATACGGACTAGCGCATCCGCACGTCCTGTCCCTGATGATGCACGTCTCCAGCTGCCAGATGGACGTGCCTGGCTGGGCGTCGGTCGGGTCCAGCGTCCACCTCAGTCTCCTCACTCCAACGAACCAGCGAATTGCCCTTGATACCAGTCAATAGCAACGCCATATTCAGCTCATTCAGCTGCTAAGAGTCTCGGAGTTTCTTTCAGTAGAAGATCAATTGCCTTGAGCTGTTGTTTCAAGCTTTTCACCTTTCATACGGCCCCTGACTCAGCTTCCCGAGCATCCATCCATCCCTTGGACGAGCTCCCCGACCTGCCCTTTCCGGGCCAGGGCCAGGGCCTTCCGCTGCCTTACACAGCACCGCCAATCGTCTTACCTGCCTGCGGTAGTGTACCAGATAGCTTGTGACGTCTGCCCCGCAGCATTACCTCTCCATCAACAACAACACCAACAACCACCACTACCACCACCAACATGCCTCCCAAGAAGACCAAGGCTGCCGCTGGCGGCGACGACATCGACGATCTCTTCGAGGGCATCGGCGGTGAGGCTCCCGCTCCCAAGAAGTCCCTCGAGAAGAAGCCCAAGCCCACCACCGCCGCCTCCAAGGCCATGGCCGACCAGGACATCCTCGCCGAGCTCGAAAAGGACCTCGAGCAGCCTTCCCGCCCGCACACGCCCCGTATTAAGGAGACGGCCGCCAAGGGCCCTCCTCGACGCTCTGCGACACCGACCATTGACGACAAGGCTGCTGCCCCTCGCAAGTCTACCGACAGCGCCCGCTCTTTGCGCGCGAGCTTCACCCCCAGCGCTACGAGCTCCGATCTTCAAGAGACGGAGAAGACGACTGCGTCGTCCTCTGCCGCCGCTGCCGCTCCCGCTGCTGGTGGTGGCTGGTGGGGAAGCGTCTTCTCCACTGCCTCTGCCGCCATGAAGCAGGCCGAAGCTGCGGTCAAGGAAATTCAGAAGAACGAAGAGGCCAAGAAGTGGGCTGAGCAGGTGCGAGGGAACGTTGGCGGCTTGAGAGCATTGGGTAAGTACTGAAGCATCATTGCATGCGTAGAGGCGTTTTCGATCGGCCCGGTCCATTTTACTGACAACGTATGCACAGGCGACAACCTTCGCCAGCAGGCCATGCCGACCTTTACAAACATCCTCCACACCCTCGCGCCCCCGATCAGCTCCCACGAACGTCTGCTCATCCACATCACCCACGACATGGTCGGGTACCCCTCCCTCGACCCCTTGATCTACGGCACTTTCTCGCGCGTCATGTCCCAGGTCGAGGGCGGCGAGCTCATGGTCATCCAGCGCGGCCAGGAGAACACCAGCAGGAGATACTCCAACGACGGCGGCGCCGGCTGGCGAGATGGTCCCTGGTGGAGGCAGGCCGACTCCCCGCGTGACCTCGGTATGATCAAGGGTCTCACTGAGGGCACCAAGCTCTGCCGCGCCGGCGCTGAGGGCTACGCCAACGAGTACTTTGGAGCCCACGGCGGACTGGAGCAGGCCAGGATTCGTGCCACCGAGCCTCTGAGCGAGGAGAACCCAGTGCGCAGCTCCGACCTGTTCCTTGCCATCCAGGCTGTTGGCACGACCTCAGACTCTGCCCTCTTTGCGCGAACTGCGGCTGTTGAGAAGGAGAAGGAGGCGTCTGCTGTGGCCGATGTAGACGAGGCGGATGAGATGGTCTGCTTTGCGGTCTTCTGCCTGGACCCTGTTCACGAGATTGAGTACTCGGCCATCAGCCAGTCTATCCCCGCAAGGTGGATCCAGTGGTTGGATGCGTCTAACCCGTTGACGCCCGCCAGCGGCGAGGACGGCCAGGCGTCTTTGAACCAGTCGATTCCTGACGAAATCCGTGAGATTGTCGAGGGCGGCGGTGTCGACCCCCGCGAGTGGGTTGCCGAGTGGATCGAGGAGCTTCTTGGCCTTGCGGTCGGCGTTGTTGCTCAGAGATACGTCGCCAGGAGAATGGGCGTTGGTGAGGGCGGCATTGGCAAGGGCAAGAGGCGCATGGATGAGCTCGTTGAGGATGGCGGCGGCGAGGCTGCCCGTGCCGGACTGATTTGAGTTGGAGGTTGAGAGCCAGAGTGTATGATTTTATTTGCTTGGGAGTTCGGGTATACCTGTTTTCCTATCCATCATCCCAACCGGCATTCTGTTTGCTGGTCACAAACTAGAAGCGAAGTTCTACTATTGGGGAACGGTGGCATATGCCTCTTCCCAGGACACATTGTCGGGGTTTGGATTTTGAATATCACGGATGTTATCGAGACGACGTATTTCACGATAGCTTTAATGGCTTCAAGGGTTTTCCTCCAACTGTCTGGTCTCACCCGGAGATGAACTGTGCTTTGTGTCATCGTTGAGAAGGCGTGTTCGAACATGGCCTGTCGATATTAATTATCTGATCTGCCCTGCATGATCCCTCCTGAAGATCGTGGTGCAAATCATGTGGCTAGAGTTTCATGGATACCCCAGCTCCGACTAACACGGTTTGACGTGGCCAAGTGCCGCCAGCTGGAGCAGCCATCCTGCCGCCCTTCCTTTCCGTTTCCAGCGAAGACCCTTCCCGGTCTTACGTAATCAGAATCTACCCATCGTAAAATCAATCCTGAAGAAAATTTCCACCCATTACCTCCTCCTCGTCCATCGCAACCACCATCAGCAACATTTGGCAGCGCGCATCTCGCGCAGCTCAAGTGAGCGTTAACGAGCACAGGCATTAATGTTCATTGCCTGCGGCTCAATGCTATACACAAACCCGTCGTTCCATCACGTGTGGGATCACACTACACATACACACAAAACAGCAGCGTCATACCAGTCACTCGCGCCTACACCAGGGCACCGCTACGAGTTCTCGCTTTTGCGAGGGTCTTCTACCCGCGCCGCGTTTTGCGGAGCAGATTTGAAGAGGACGGGGATTTTGCGGGCGACGTGGGAATTTTCTCGTCCTTCGGGATGGGATCTTTTTCGCGTCGTCTGGTTGAAACCGCTGCCAGAACAAAGGACCATCATAGTCCATGCCCATCTTGTTTCCTACATGGGCGAGGCTCCAGGCGTACCGACATACTATGCGTGAAATGATTGCGTGTTTGGTGATGAGTGTCTTCTTTTTGTGATCGTGTCCTTGAGATCGAACGCGAGGGAAGCGCCGTTCGGCAAGATGATGCCGTCCAATCTTTGATGGACCCAGTTCGACGCCGACGCCGTTGATTCGTCGCGCGTGCCGGCACCGACTTCCCGCCTGGCTGGCGCTGAAATGTCACCACCGAACTTGCCTTGACGTCACTTGGCAGTCAGCCCAAGAACCGCACCTTTTATCGACCAAACACACACACACTCACCTTACCCTCGTTTCTTCAGTACGTAGCTCTTTATCAGCTAGCGTGTGTTCCCTGCCAAGGAAAATAGATGGCTTCCATCCTTCTCGACATCGTCGTACATCGCGCAACCTTTGCATGTGCTCGTGGTGTTTCTGTGTCTTGAAATACAACTTGACCCCAAGCTCGTCTCACTCCCATCTCCCTTTCACGATACCACACATCACACTAACAAAACATACAAAATGCCGCCCTCAAAGTTCTCCCACCTCCCCCTCAGCACCTCGGGCCCCATCCGCTGCGCCGTCACCGGCGCCGCCCTGCTCAACACGCCCTATCTCAACAAGGGCACCGCCTTCCCGCACGACGAGCGCCGCGAGTTCAACCTCACCGGCCTGCTTCCGCAGAGCATCCACACGCTGGACCAGCAGCTCAAGCGCGCCTACGAGCAGTACGCCAGCCGCCACGACGACCTCGCCAAGAACACCTTCCTCACCTCCCTCAAGGAGCAGAACGAGGTGCTGTACTACCGCCTGCTGCAGGAGCACCTCCCCGAGATGTTCAGCATCGTGTACACGCCGACTGAAGGTGATGCAATCCAGAACTTCTCGCGGTTGTTTCGGCGGCCGGATGGGTGCTTTTTGAACGTGAATGATGTGGACAGGGTGTATCATGACCTGGCGCAGTGGGGGAGGCCGGAAGACATAGACTACATCGTCGTCACTGGTGATTACTGACCTGAGACTCGCAAAGGGGGTGTGTTTGCTAACGAAGACGACAGACGGCGAGGAGATCCTCGGGATCGGCGACCAGGGCGTCGGCGGCGTGCTCATCTCCGTCGCCAAGCTCGTCCTCACGACGCTCTGCGCCGGCATCCACCCCAACCGCACGCTGCCCGTCGTGCTGGACTGCGGCACCGACAACCAGGAGCTGCTCGACGACGAGCTGTACCTCGGCCTGCGCCAGAAGCGCGTGCGCGGGCACAAGTACGACCGCTTCGTGGGCGAGTTCGTCAAGGCGGCGCGGAGGCTGTATCCGAGGGCGTATATCCACTTTGAGGATTTCGGGTTGACGAATGGTGTGTTTTTGCTTCTTCTTCTTCCTTTCCCTCTGAGATTTGGCTAACGGTGTGGACAGCCAGACGCATCTTGGACCAGTACCGCCCGCATATCCCCTGCTTCAACGACGACGTGCAGGGGACGGGCTGCGTCACCCTCGCGGCCATCATGGCGGCGCTGCACGTCAGCAAGCAGAAGCTCTCGGACCTGAAGCTGGTCATCTTCGGGGCCGGCTCGGCGGGCGTTGGCATCGCGGACCAGGTGCGGGATGCGATTGCCGCGGAGGGGGGCATCAGCAAGGAAGACGCCGCCAAGCAGATCTGGTACGCCTTCTTTCACGCTTTCGTCATCATGGGATCAATACTGACCAAGTTCCAGGCTGATCGATAAGCCCGGACTCCTGATCACGTCGAGCGAGCTCTCCTCCGCGCAGAAGGGCTTCGCTCGCGACGCAGCCGAATGGGACGACGCCTCCGCAGACCTCCTGTCCGTCATCAAGAAGGTGAAACCAAACGTCCTCATCGGCACGTCCACCAAGCCCAAAGCCTTCACCGAAGAAATTGTCCGCGCCATGGCCGCCGGCGTTGAGCGCCCCGTCATCCTCCCCCTCTCCAACCCCACCCGCCTCCACGAGGCCGTGCCTGAGGACATCCTCAACTGGACCGACGGCAAAGCCCTCGTCGCCACAGGTTCCCCCTTCAAGCCCGTCAAAGGCCCCTGGGGCCCCGACGGCAAGGAAATCGAGATCGAGGTCGCGGAGTGCAACAACAGCGTCGTGTTCCCCGGCATCGGGCTCGGCGCGGTGCTGTCGCGCGCGCGGCTGGTCACGGACAAGATGCTCGTCGCGGCGGTGGAGGGCGTCGCGGCGCTGAGTCCCGCGCTGGAGGACCAGACGGCGCCGCTGCTCCCCGGGGTGGATGTGGTGAGAGATGTGAGTGTGAGGGTGGCGCGGAACGTGATCAAGGCGGCGGTGGCGGAGGGGGTGGCTACGGAGGAGGGGATCCCCGAGGAGGACGGGGAGCTGGACGAGTGGGTGAGGGAGCAGATGTGGACGGCGGAGTATAGGCCGTTGAGGCTTGTGGGCATGGAGGGGGCGAGCAGGGAGGCGAAGGGGGAGATGGGCGTTGCGGGGAGTTTTAGCAAGCCTGGGAGTTGGTAGATGGTTAGACGGTTAGACGAGGAGTCTGGTTCTTTGGATATCTAATCTCCTGTTTCATGAGACGTTTAGATTTTGTGATCTGATGGTTGGCTAGACTGGATACTGAGTCCACAAGTGTGCTCTGCGCGGGATTCGAGTGCAAAAGCTGTGACTGACCAACAGGCATAGTAAGGTCAACAGTCTTCATTCACTTACTCAAACAGACAGATATAACTATAGAAAAGAACAAGTCAAGATAGTGATGGGTTATAAAGGCTATACAAATGTTGCTGATTTAAGATTAGAACTGCACTAATTAAATAACACAACAAGAGTGTAGCCTTTTCGATTCTATACGAAATCATTAAATAACAAGGACGGCATCTATAATAATAAATTAAACGTTTTCACATTTTATAACTTAAGATTACTTAAGTTTTAATAAAAAAATAAAAATAAGTCAAATAACACTTTAAGTCTCTTGAATAAATTCTACTTTTTTAATGCTATTAACATAAATATATAAAAATAGCGTTAGGAGGATGCTTTAAGCTATTATACATATAATTAACTATGGAAGCGTATTACTTATTCCGGGAAACATAGAAGGACATTTACGTATACACACAAACTACAAAACGTAAACGAATGTCTTGATCAGGTCAAAAAAAGGAGTGTAAGCGTGAGGTCAATATATGCTACTACAGGCTCCTTCTACGTCATAGTGTCGGCTTCCTTTCACTCATTTGCCATCTTAGGCAACGATAATCATTCTAGTCTTCTTCTTTGACGTAGAATATGGCCATACAAATGCGCATTAAATTCTCTCACTTCTGAAATACATTTTCGTCAGATAATTACCGCCCAGCTCAAACAACCACGCAATTTGTACCACACCAAACACCCAATCAGAAAAAGAAAAGTCCAAAATGTCTCAAATCATGCCCCCAATCCCACGCATCTTCTTCACCTACATCGAGCCCCTCCTCTGCCTCTTCGGCGCCCTCCAGCCCCTTCTCAGCCCTTCATCCATCACCGCGCCGCTGACCTCCAGCCCGCGCGAGCCCACGCCTACAGAAACCCTCTGGGCGCTGCAGAACGCCGTCCTGCTGTTCGGGTTTGCCCTGCTCACCTGGGTCATTATGCTGCACAGCAATGACAGGAGGGTTGTCAGGGGGTACGTGCTGGTGAGCGCGCTGATGGACTTTCCACATTGGGGGGGCGCTGGCGGTGGCGTTAGACAGGGAGGGGGTGTTGTGGGAAGTTGGGAAGTGGAGGGGGGAGATTAGGATGTTGGCTTTTGTGCCGATGGGTACGTTTTTGGTCAAGGTTGGGTATTTGGGGCGGCTGTTTGGGAGGGATCGTGTCGTGAGGAGGTAGGGTTGAGGTGGTGGATGGCATTGAGATTCGAAGCCTCTTTTGAGATTTGGAAAGGTGACGTTGGACTGCAATACATGTATCAGTGAAATGAAAACTACTACTGACACTGAATGATTAAAAGGCATAAAGGTCAACGGAGCCTTGTTTCTCATGACATAATGCTATGATAACATCAAAACGATGAAGATCAACGTTCACACGCACCAAAATCCAAGCAAGCATATTTAACTGATTTGATTCTTTCTATCCTTCTACAGCCTACTGCTGCGAGACATCCACCTTACTCCACCAAAACTCCGACTCCTTCCTCGCCCAGGTATCATCATGCAACCTCGCCGGCACGCCCGCCTCGCCCCCAATCAGCTCCTTGTTCTCCTCCCCAAACACCATCGCCTTCGGCGTCCCCTCCGCACTATACCGCTCCCACGCAGGCCTCTCCGGGGCAGTCCCTCTCACCGCGTTCGGATCGCCCGTCGCGATGAAGCTCGTGATGTACGCGTTGTACGTCAGGCACAGCTCCTTCTGCGCCGCCGAGATGCCCGTCCGGTTCGGCTCGCACGTCTCGTAGTACATGTTCTCGCCGTGCCGCGCGCGGTCCAGTAGCGAGCTCTCGAGGCCCCACTGGTAGAGGTACACCGGCTCGCTGGTCGCCTTGCTCGCAAGCTCCGCGGTCTGCCGCACAGGCGCGACGTAGGCGTACTGCCCGTACGCGATTTCCAGCCGGCGGTACTGCGCGCCGGTGCCCTCGAGCTGCTCCTTGTACGGCGAGTCCGCGACGGTGAGGGGGTCCGGGTAGAGCGCGTCGATGGTGGCGACGTCGTCGGCGGAGAGGAGGGGCAGCAGGTCGGCGAAGAAGGAGGTGAACTCGTCGGAGCGGGCGACCTTTTTGCTGATGTAGATGGAGCCCTCGTTGCGGTTGAAGCCGGTCATGATGGGGACCTTGCGCCACTTGTTCAGGCGCCAGGACTCCATGGGCGCGCGGGGGATGATGTCGCCGTCGACGACGGGCTGGAAGGCCCAGCGGAGGGAGGGGTTGTACTTGTCGAAGACGGCGATCTGGGCGGCCTGGACGGTCTCGGTGGGGGCGGCGCGGAGGAAGGCGAAGGTGTCGGCGGAGGAGAGGCCGGGCGGGCAGGCGCAGGCGGCGAGGAAGTCGGCGAACTGGGCCTCGTGGACGGGTGCGCTATAGGGGCGGACGGCGCGGGAGGTGGAGGCGCCGGATTGGAGGATGGCTTTGTGGAAGAGGGGGGCGGATTGGCCTTCGTCGTGCATAAGGATGTGGCCGATCTGCCGGGAAAGGGGTGTCAGTTTTGGGGGAGTTGGGGGAGAGACGAGAAGCTTACGGAGTGTGCTCCGGCGGAGATTCCGAAGAGGGTGACGTTGTTGGGGTCACCTCCAAAGGCGGCGATATTGTCGCGCACCCATTCGAGGAGGAGGAGCTGGTCCTTGAGGCCGAGGTTGAGGGCGCCCTGCTCGTAGCTCATCGTCGAGGGGAGGAAGCCGAGGGCGCCGATGCGGTAGTTGAAGGACACGGCGACCAGGTCCTGGCCGGAGTTGGCGAGGAACGAGGGCGTGTTGTGCATCATGGCGGTGCCGCGGTTGAAGGCGCCGCCGTGGATGTACACGCCGACGGGGAGCAGGTCCTTCTTGCCCGCGCCCTGGGGCCGGAAGACGTTGGCCGTGAGGCAGTCCTCGCTATACTCGAACTTTGGGCCGCCGGGGAAGAGCTGCTTGCCCGGGGCGACGGCGCCGAACTTGGAGGCGTCGATCGTCGCCGTGGACGGTTCCACCTTCACCGGGGGCCGGAACCGGCGGTCGCCGGTTGGCGGCTGCGCGTACGGGATGCCGCGGAAGGCCTCGACCGGCCGCGGGATGGCCTCCGTCACGACGGCGCCGACCACCGTGCCCTGCGCGATGGTCACCGAGGGGCGGTCCTCAACCTTGGAGCCCATCTTGGGAATGTATGTGTGTGTGTATGTCTTGGATGGGTGTCTTGGTTGGGGCAAGGGTGAGAGGTGAGTGGTGAACCGGGGGCTTGGTAAAGCTTGGGGTGGGTGTGGTTGATGATTAGATCAGGTATCGGCGGATGGATGTACCGGATCGCCGTTGCAGCAACTATCGCACGGGAGACAGGCCCTCCCAATTGAGTTGACTAGCATTGTTAAATGAGTAGGGAATGCCGCGACGTTTGCTGGAGAGAAGCCATGTTTTCCCGCGGGGATCGGGCGGCCGAGCGATATCGGCTCAAGACGTGCGCTTTCGGGCTCAGATCTGTCGTCCGAAGCACTCCTTGATCTTCGGGCTTATCATGTTTATCAGCGCCGGTCGGCAAGACCCCGACCTCCTCTCGACTCATGCGGCCCCCGGCCGTGTTCCCCGCGATAGCCAGACCAGCCATTGGCAGACCCAGGACTGCGGATAAAGTAGCCCGTTATGGGGTTTCGTGGGCATGGGTCCGGTTCCTGATAAGATGCTTGTTTGATTTACTCAACTGACAGAGTAGGACTGACAGTTCCCCGGGCTATCTGCACTATCTGGGAGAGGGCTCGTCTATCAACTGCACCCCGGAGACCAGGCCTCGTGAACCTGCGGGGGGTCGAGATAATGGCCAATTGGCAACGGGGCATTAAAACATCATGTCCTCTCCCCTCCCCGTGAAGTCACCAAGGTTGAGCCGTCAACTTCAACGCCTCTTGTTGTTCCTGTTGCTAGACACATCGGTCCTTTGAGACATACAACGACAGCAAAGATGGCGGACAACACGCACGTCGTCGACAAGGACATCAAGGCCGCCGAGGACGGCCTCGAGCCGACCAAGTCGCTGACCGCCGGCGAGGTCCAGCACCTCGACGCCTCCGCCGAGTTCCTCTACCAGAACAACATCACCGAGGAGTACCTCGCCGAGCTCGTCAACGACAAGGAGAAGAACCGCAAGCTCGTCCGCAAGATCGACCTCATCGTCCTGCCCCTGCTCGCCGGCACCTACGTGCTGCAGTACATCGACAAGCAGGCGCTGTCGTACGCCGCTGTCTTCGACCTCTTTACCAGCACCAGCGTCACGCAGACGCAGTACTCGTGGTTCGCGAGCATCTTCTACCTGGCGTACTTGGTTGCTGAGTACCCATGGGTCTACCTTGCGCAGAAGACGCAGATGGGCAAGGTCGTCGCGGGGTGCGTGCTCTCGTGGGGTTCCGTGTTGATGATCACGGCCGCGTGCTCCAACTTCCCCGGCCTGGCGGCGTGCAGATTCTTCCTGGGAGTCTTTGAGGCCCCGATCACCACCTGCTTCATGATGATGGTTTCCATGTGGTAAGTGACTCCAATCTCACCCGAACCCGGAGTATAGTTAGCTAACACACAACTCCAGGTACGTCCGATCGGAGCAGCCCTTCCGCGCGGGCATCTTCTACTGCTGCAACGGTGTCGGCTCCATGCTAGGCGGCATCCTCAGCTACGGCATCGGGCAAATCGACTCCTTCCCCGTGTGGAAGGCCGTCTTCCTCATCTGCGGCGGCATCACCGTCCTCTGGGGCATCCTGCTGCTCTTCTGCCTGCCCGACAGCATCCTCACCGCCAAGCGCTTCTCGCTCGAGGAGCGCGCCCTGCTCGTCGGCCGCGCGCGCCTCGCCCGCACCGGCGTGCTCAACAAGACGGTCCAGTGGTACCAGATCAAGGAGGCCGTGCTCGACCCGCAGGTCTGGCTGCTGACGCTCTTCGTGCTGCTCAACGAGGTCATCAACGGCGGTGTCGCCAACTTTGGCAAGCTCATCATCAAGGGGCTCGTCTCGGACCCGCTGCTCACGACCGCGCTCGGCATCCCGCAGGGCGCGTTCCAGGTCTTCTGGATCCTGTCCGGCGCGTACACGGCCACGAAGCTGAAGAACCAGCGCACCACGGTGATGGCGCTGTGGCTGATCCCGACCATCCTGGGTTGCGTCATGATCTGGAAGCTGGACAGGGCGCACTACAAGGTCGGCGTGCTGTTCGGGTACTACCTTGTCGGCTCGTTCGTCGCGTCGCTGGTGCTCGCGCTGCAGATGCCGGCGACGAATTTGGGTGGTTACACGAAGCGTATTACGGCCTCGGCCATCGTCTTCACGGCGTACTGCGTCGGAAACGTTATTGGACCCCATGCTTTCCTGGCCAAGGAGGCGCCGCTGTACCCGACGGGGTGCAAGGTCATTCTCGCGTGCTCGGTTGCGCAGATGTGCATCGCCATCTCGTTGCGGGTGATGTTGATGCGTAGGAATAAGCAGAGGGACGAGGCGGCTGCTGCGGCTGCGGTGACGCCTGACGCTCAGCATGAGGATGAGGGTGTTGATTTGACTGATATGGAGAACCCCAACTTCCGTTATGTGTTGTAGATGGCGGTGGTGATGGTAGATGACGGGGTAGATGAAAGCTGTTTAGAGTTATGATCATGTTGTTCGATGTTAGCGTCACAGCGATCAAGGATTACACGCATCACATGCGCTTCACTTTTGCGATGACTTTGCTTGTCTGTAGTTAACCCTGGCTCAGTGGTTGAGGTGAGGAGCACCCCAGCTGCCTCCCACAGGAAGCCGTGGATTGGGTTCTGGAAAACATCAACATTCGAATGGCAGCAAGCGGCTGAACATTCGCCAGAACAGCCCTGCATCATTTCAAAGGCAAGAAAAGATG
Organism: Colletotrichum fructicola Nara gc5; assembly: GCF_000319635.2. Taxonomy (NCBI): domain Eukaryota; kingdom Fungi; phylum Ascomycota; class Sordariomycetes; order Glomerellales; family Glomerellaceae; genus Colletotrichum; species Colletotrichum fructicola. The sequence goes on from NW_027094057.1 coordinate 4,014,973, forward strand.
GCGAACCCAAGGTGAGAGATAGGCATCGTATTGAATCAATTGGTACCTAGACATGTGAGACCCGTATCTGTACTATGGCGAACACCTTAACCGCCACGGCTTTTTCAAGGCCTCATGCTTTGATCTGCGGCATGGAGGCTATCGAGGTAGCCCCAGAATCCTCGGCCATGGGAGACCATCGAGGGTGGCACGAGAATCCTTCGCTAGCCGGGAACGAGGAATTGGGTACGGGGGAGGAATTTCGCAGTCGAGGGGCGGTAGACGAGGACGAGGACGAGAGTCACTGGACGGGAGAGGCTTGTTCTTGTTTGTCTCGAACGCGGAAAATCTCATTGTGTTGGGTAGTCGTGAACCATTCCTATGCCATTTTCCTCTCCTCAGAGAGCCGGACGCCTCGAATTGGCGATTTTTTGTCCCATGCAACCAACTCTAGATCCATGTAGACCGACCGAACCGAACGACTAGACCTTTTGAGAGAAAAGAGTCAGTCACCGTGTCCGAGTCCGGCTTCGCTTTTTGGACGCCAATAAAATCCCTCGAGAGCCTTCTGCAAAGCCCCGTCCACAACGTACCATTTCCTTTCCTCCCCCGAGGACGAAGCCTCAGCATTTATCGCTGGGCGGACCAGACGGCCTTGACGAGGCCATCGCGCTGGGCAAGGCGGTTGAAAGCGTCGTCGCTCTCACCCATGGCACGGACGAAACCGCAGAGGGCGTAGACGTGGTTCTCGCCGGGGACAGCGCGGCCGTTCTCGTCGACCTTGGCGACGGAGATCTGGACGGAGGCGTGGTCCTTGGCCTTGATGATGCGGTTGGTGGCGCTGCACTTGCGCGGAACGTAGCTGGAGGAGCAAACATGTTAGCAAATCCGTCTCTGTGCCTATTCATCCTCCGTCGCATTGCGATCCCTGGCCTTCCTCCCAATTCTCAATCGTGAAGCAGAGGTCCGAGAGGGGAGCCGAGAGAGGTTCCACGCAAAAAAATGCCGCCTTCTTCTGCTCTCGTTTCCCTCTCGAACTTCTTTCCTCCAGAACGAGAATTCGGCTGCCGGCGCGCGGGTGCATCGTGACGTGGCGTCTCGAGGACGGGTAGTTTGGTGTTCGCTTACAGATCGACGATCTCGCCCTTGTCGTTCTCCATTGCTGCGGTTGGCGTTCGGGGGGTTGTCTAGAGAAGTTGTTGGTGATTTTGCGTTACGCGGAAGTGGTCGTCGGGAAGAGACTGAGGCGTGGTGGGGGTGACTTCTTAATTTTGCCAAAAAACTGTGTGGGCGCCTCCTGCCAAAAAGTCCGGTGGGTTGCGCCTGCCGAGCCGGCGGCAGGGCTGCAGTCACGTGTCGCTTGAGTCAGGTGACTGCGCGGCAATGACGCGGTTGTCGAGGGCGCTTGGGACGCTCGGGCCTCCACCCCGCTGCAGCGTTGGTACGTGCTCCGCTGGGGCTTCGGTCCCGTTTAGTGGTGTTAGTGGTGTCGCGCGTAGTGTGTTTTGCTTCTTGAAGGAGGGCGTGAATGACAACTCGAAGCGCCATTGCCACCACCAATACATCTGAGACACTACGGGCGACTTCAATGTCTACGCACGCCTTGCAGTCACTACGATAGTCTCCTGCAGACCCCCAACAAACATCCTGCTGCGGCTTGTGTTGAAACCATGCGCCCGGCGCATCACCCTGGGCCTGCCGAGATTCACGATGGGGTCTCCGTTCGGGACCATTCCTCATGACCCCTACAGCTTCTCCTCCTCCTCGCCAGGACTTCCGTCTCTCGACCAGATCAAATCACAGAACCCTTCTCGACCTCCGCTCCGAAGTGGCAGCGCGGCAATGGCCATTCCCGACAATGCAAGCCATAGCTTCAGTAGCGTATCCAGCTTCCTCCGCCACGAGCACTCCACGATCGACCTGACGACTCCGTCTAAACCCCCGACCGAAAACTCTGGCATGCCCCCGCCACCGTTACCCGAAGAGGAGAAGCCAGTTGTTGTGTGCCTCGCGACGGTGTCGAAACCGAAGCGGAAGAGAGGTGTCAAGGTGTTGGAGAAGAAGCCAGGCCAACCGCCTCCAAAACCAGCCAAAGCTGGGAAGGCCGCCAAGGAGAAGGAGGAAACCGAGGCCGACCAACCGTGGAAGAAGTACTTGAAGGACGCTGCCGAGAAAGAAGAGAAGAAGACCAAGGCTACAAAGGCCAAACCTGCGGCCAAAGCTAGAACGACGAGGAAGAAGAAGGAGGAAACCGTCAGTCGCCACTTTGCCAAACCGAAAGACGAGGACCAGGGCCAGGACCAGGAGGCCGAGGCGCCTAAGCCGCCAAAGAAGACCAAGAAAGATGCGGACGGGCCTTTGGATTTGGAGGCGGCCATGCGCCGTCGCAGAGATTGGACACCACCACCACCTGCCGATACTGCTGCTGGTTCAAATCAACAGGTCGTGGACTTGCTTTCCTCAACCGATAAGACCTCAAGTCTCATAGCCTCAAAGGAGACTTTCGACAATCTTTTCAAGAACTATGCGCACCCGGAGGAGGAGCAGGCGCGGCCCTCCGTCGAGCCACCCGACAATGAGCGTCAGGTCTTAGGGAAGAGGAAGTTGATCGAGACTGTATCTATCAACGAAACGGCCAAGACGGGCCCGTCCGAGAGAGCGGCCCCGAAGGCCAAGGCACCCAGGAAGAAGCCTCGAACTATCACTGAGCTAGCCACAGCTGCTTATAAGGTTCCAGAAGCTACTGAGCAGCAGGATCCATCTGCACTTGCACCAGAGAGCAACGCCGTCGAAGCAGAGGAGGCGAAGGGCAAGGGAAAGAAGAGGGCATCCAAGGCCAAGAAGCCGAAAAAGATGCCACCGCCGGAACCTGTCCTCCTTTCACCGACCGCAGCTTTGAGACAGGCCGCTAACCAGGACTATGTCTTTGGCACCTCGAGCCAGCTGGCTCGGGAACACTCGCCAACGTTCCTACGAGACCTCCAATCAGCTCTCCAAGCCTCAAACTCGCGAGGAAAGGAGGACGACCCCTTCGTGACGCCCATCAACAGTGATGCGGTAGAGCCAGAACCGCGACAGAAGCTATGGGGTGTCGGTGCAAGAGACGAAGATGGACGAGTCTTGGACCTCGAAGTCATCAACTTGGCAGACACGCCACAGGGAAACGAAGGCACATCTGAAGGGCCCAATCCATTTGGATACGTGGCCGCGGACAAGCAGGCGCCATCAATACCGAATCACTTCCCATCAGATGACTCGTTTCCTGATATTGACGATCTTCTCGGAAAAGCGATTGTGGGGGAGCTGCCTAGCATCCAAGAGGAGGCACCAAATCTCCAACCCGCGGCAGCTCAACCCGCCCCGAAGGAACCAAGCCCTGCGCCCGAACATGAGGCTGCATACCGAGCCGAGAAGGACATCTCCGAGGATGACATTGACCTGCCGCCGCCGCGGTTGCCGTCAGTAACTGGCAGAGGAACACGACAGCCTGCTGCCAAAGCCAAACCTGCCCAAGAACCCAGCAAACCCAAATTCGACCTATACACTGACGTCCAGCTCGCACGTGAAATCTCCTCGTACGGGTTCAAGCCAGTCAAAAGACGCACGGCTATGCTTGCTCTATTGGACCAGTGCTGGGAAAGTAAGCAGCGACCAGCTCTTTCTTCCCTCCCCACGAACCATCCGATGATCTCGACGATATCTGAGTCACAGACAGCTGCCAAGGTGCAAAGGGCTGCAGCTGCTGTGTCACCCAAACGCCCGCGGGGCCGTCCGAGAAAGAACAGTGACGTTGCGCCAGCATCCCAGGAGGTGTCACCTAAACGTGGGCCGGGACGGCCCAGGAAGACCCCCAGCATCGAACTCATGTCGTCGCCCAAACGCCCGCGGGGTCGCCCGAGAAAGAGGAGCATCGAGATCCCGTCCAGTGAGCCGCCGCCGTCAGCTCAGCCTCCGCCGCCATCTCCCAAACGGCGACCCGGACGGCCGAGGAAAACCGCTGAGCCGACACGAACCACCGGCGGCACGATAAGCAACAAGGGTAAATCCAAGGCAGCTGCAGATACTCCAGATGTAGCTTCGCCGGCGGCGTCACGCGCGAGGAAGCTTGCGTCGCAGAACATTATCGAGATTCCTGATTCGGCCTCTGAAGGGTCACTGTCGCCGTCGCCCTACTCATCTCCGGAACCAATGTTCTCGTCACCGCCGCCGGTGGATGCTTCCTTATCGATTACGGAAGATACGGAGATGTCGCTCGCTGCGTCGCCAAAGAGCCAGGAGTCTGCGGCTCTGTTTGAGTGCATCACCGAAGCCGTGACGACGGCACCCCCAACCACGGACCCGAAGGAGCCCACCTTTCATGAGATGATGTTGATGTATGACCCTATTGTGCTGGAGGACCTTGCCACTTGGCTGAACACAGGTCAGCTGTCCAGAGTTGGCTACGACGGCGAGGTCTCCGCGGTTGAAGTGAAGCAATGGTGTGAGTCCAAGAGTGTTTGCTGTCTTTGGCGCGAGAGCTTGCGAGGAGGCGAGAGGAAGAGATATTGATTTGGAGTTGAGGCAAGGATACCCTCTACATGTTTATGCATTCATCACGGCGTAACTTGGGTAGGCACAGGCACAGCTTTGGAGAGGCCTAGCATTCACTTAACATGCGCAATACCAAACTTTTATACGTTGATATATTGATCTCAGTGCCTCTCGACTCCAACTATTCATGATGATTTGAAAATAAGAAGTCCGGATGTCGATCGGTGCTCGCCGCACGGCATTCCTCAACTGGCGCAGGGCGCGGTCACAGGGCGCTCACCGAACCTCGGCAAAACATCAAACAACCCCGCTGCGATGATCTAGTCCGCAACACACCTCATGACTTTGAGCTAGCCGGACAGGCTGTTCCCCGGGGATCTTCTAATGTCTACATTCATATTTTCACGGTGCATTCGCGCGCGGTCAAATTCATCAATACTCTCAATCCGATTCACGAATTCGCGCTCAATTGCGACCGGAAGCTCGACCCGAAGGCCGACGAGTCCGAATACGCCGCCACTCACAACAGCCACATTTCATTTCGAAGGCGCGACGGGCGTAGCAATCATGTCACAAAAGCGGGCATCCTCTTCATCAAAGGAGAAGAAGGAGGTCCAGGCGCCGCGGCCGAGTTCAAGGTACGCCGCAACCCTCGCAAACCGACCCAACAGGCGCGCGCTAACCGGGCACCAGCATCCTCCTCCTCTCGCCGACGAACCAGGTCCTGCTGCTCCACCGGGTGAAGACGTCTACGTCGTTCGCCTCCGCGCATGTCTTTCCCGGCGGGAACTTGGACGCGTTCCACGACGGGGAGGTTCCTGCGCCCGAGGCGCGGGGGAGGCATGAGGACGGGCCTGCGTATCGGCTTGGTGCGATTCGGGAGTGTTTTGAGGAGACGGGGATTCTGCTTGCGACGAGGAAGGGAGCGGTGGCGGGGGGTGAGGCTGCGCTGGTGAACTTGTCATCTGCGGATAGGGACGTTGCGAGGAAGCGGATTCATGGGAATGAGGTGAGGTTTGGGGAGTGGGTTGAGAGTGTTGGGGGTGTTCCGGACGTTGGTAAGTGGTCCTGTTTCCTGTCAATTCATCTCACATCGACAAATCCTGCAAGGCTGTGGTCTGCAACCTCTTAACTGGAAGCATCATCGTCATGCTGAAGTATACGCTGGCAATGCGTCAGTGTAGCATAGCCATCTTTGACTGGCAAATGGATGATGCAACAGCTCACTGACAAGCGCAACAGATCGCTTGTTGGCCTTCACGAGATGGGTCACCCCAACCAACGTTCCCAAACGCTTCACAACGCAGATGTACATCTACATGCTCCCGCACTCTGCCTCAACAGGCGCCGAGGCCGCGGAGCACGAGATCATCGTCCCGACGCCGGACGGGGGCGTGGAGCACACGGCCGCCAAGTTCGACGACGCCTCCGTATGGCTCTCCCGCGCCGACAAAGGCGAGATTATCCTCTTCCCGCCGCAGTATTACCTGCTCTTCCTCGTCGCGCAGTTCTGCAAGGGCTCGTCAAGCGGGGCCGGCGTCGAGCACTTCGCGGCGCAGCGGGAGCAACTGAAGGAGTTCCTGAAGCGGATCCCGACGGCTGAGTCGGAGGCAGCGAGGAAGCAGCCCACGTCGGAGATCCCCTGGGCGGACAAGGTCATGAGCCCGCATAACCTGTTCATCCGCGAGGAGGACAACCGCGTCGTGCTCGGGATCGATAAGCCGGGGCCGGAGCTCAAGGGCTCGGGGCGCGGGGGCGACTGGGAGAGGGTCGTGTTAGTCAAGTTCACGCGCGAGGGCCCGCGCAAGGTCGAGGTTCGGGGGCGGGAGGAGGTCTTGAGGGCGGAGAAGGAGGCGAAGAGGGCGAGAGAGGAGTCGGAGAAGTCGAAGATCTGAGCTGACGGGCTTCGGACGTGCGCTATCGATTGATGTTCCTGTCTTGCAGACGTTAGAGATTCAACAGACAAAGATGAATAGATGGAGGTTCTCTTCAAGAGATGTAGTCTCTCGAAAGTGCAATCTTGCTGACAGCTTGGAGAAACCAACAACACTGTCAGCAGTTCCAGCCTAGTCCAGCCCTACGCATCGACACCGCCCCCAACACACAGTTGCCGTTCGCATTTCCACGTTTCTCTCTTCTCTCCTCCTGAATTAAAGACCTGAAAACCGAACGATCGGAAGGATGAGATGTGACCGACAGTAAATAGGAACCGAATGTGCAAAAAAGGCGAACTGCCTCCTGCACAGTACTATTCAAAAGCGACCTTGCTTTCCGGGTATGACTCGTGGTCTTCCCCCCTCACACCCACCACCAAAAGGACTGCACTTTCACAGCAAACTAAGCTCCTCGAACTTCGAGGAGCTTCAGGATCTGGGGTGTCCGCTCAACCCCGAAAGATGCGGCTGTGCGGCTCTGCTCAAAGACTGGTGGGCCGTGGCTACAGAGACGGAAGGCGAGGAGGGAGAGGCCCAGGGATTCTGGGAAGGTCACAGCGAAAGTGTGCGCTGGACTCACATCTTGTTGGAGCGGCCTCTTCAGAAGCAGCCACGCAGCAGCTAACCGGACATGGATGCAGACGTCTCCGTGGCCGCGTCCTGGGCCGGCCTTGGGTGGTGTTGGTGGTGTACGGATGTAGAGTGTGATTCCACACCAATCCACCCCGGGCGGCCACTCACTTCTTCTTTCTCTCATCACCCAACCCACTCTTGTCCTTTTTCATCACTTCCTCCACTCATCAAATCTCCCATCCCTCCACACCGTTCGTTCTGCTTGCCCTTCTCGGGTTCGAACCCGTTCCCGCAGCCGGTGAACCATTGGCCTTAGATATGGCGAGTCGTGATGATCTGACACCTAAAGCCACCCGCGCGGGGCTTGGTTGGTTAGACGAATCTGATGGGCGCTGTCCACGAGGCTATTCTGGGCGAAGTTTTGATGTTTCCTAGCTATCTTGAAGCAACAACCCCCTCTATTCCCCCCACGTGTCAGTAACCTTTCGCATAAGAGCATTTCGTTCTCGCTTCCTGACTGGCGTGGCTTGAGGCTCTTCTTGCCGTTAGGGGAGGGCGCCCATGGGCTGAACTGTGTCTTTGATGCTGGTGTCCATGACTCTCTTTATCCCTGATCCTCGTCCGGAAGATTTCACCACGTCGACACAATTTGCAGCCCGTCCCGCATCACCACGTACGTGGCATCGGACTTGAGTGTTATCCCGACTCAAATATAGTCTCGTGGACAGTTTATCAGACCATGATGACGCCTCCTGCCGATGGGAGACGGTGTGCGGCGCTCTCTCGACATGAATAGCTCCAATTTTGCCATCCGTGCCTATCTTGAAGCCAATCTCTCGTCCCAGGAACCCCTCATCTGATTACAATTGATGACCAATCCAGCCGGTGTATTCATCCCCGTGGGGGACTATCTCACGGAGCTCGGTTTGGGACACAATGGCTTTGGCGGTGAAGCCTCATCGCCATTCTCGCGACGGCCACGACGAGGACGACGTCACGGACGGAAACACGGCCCCGAGCATGACCGAAAGAAGCGGATCAAGGTTACTTTACAGGAAGCTCACAGGGAGAGAACACTCGGGTACCCAGACCGATCATTTTCTTCAGCAAAGTGCAAAAATGACGAATGCTCGAAACCGGAAACAATCACCTGCCGAAGGAACTCAACGGGGACCGATGCCACGCCAGGGTAACCCTTTCGATGCTCTAGGGGAGACCGACGCCGTAACTCCTACCCTGTAAGGCTAATCGCCGACCACCTCGAGCACAATGTGCCAATGCTGCAAGACTTGTGGCGTACGGAGTATCTTCTATGTGTGTAGACATCGCGGAGCGGGGAAGCTGCAATGTTATATCACACGTGGTCCTGATTGGAGGGCTTGTTTGACCCTGATGCATCTATATGGGCCCATGGGGTTGCTTCATGCAAGAGCAGCATGTACTATGTATTCGGCATCCTTGGCTAAAACGGTCGCCAGCCAGGATTCCCAGGATGGATGTGGGCCATGTTCCTATGTATGATGGGTATACGAACCCGAGGACTGAACAAAGTTCACAGTGACGAGAGCCTGATTATCAGAGACAGTCTACATTAGACAGTTTAAGCGCCATTGTCGTGGACGTGCCGTCCCATGCCGTCCCGAGTGCCATCCCGCGCATCGTGGCCACATCCGGTAGGCAGGGGTGAGCAGATGACGGACGACGGATGGGTGTCGGAAATCAGACGGAAGGCGACAAGCAAAAGAAGAAGGTTGACTCCGAGGTGATAGCGGAGTGCCACCTCACATGCCAACAAAGGAGATTTCCACCCAGAGCCTCAATAATTGGAGACTCGAGCTCTGTCATCGTCTGTGGTTGGGTAGATTCTCATGGCAGATGATACGGGATCCCTGGACGGTCGGAAGGGAGTATCGGCTTCCTGGCCTTCGCTCCGCGAGCAAGGGTGTTGGGCTAGAGTATGCGGTCGGATTGCTGTGAAGGGGGACCCTAACTCTAGCGCATGCCAGCTGACCCCACGAGCGAGGATACTATCTCATGGATGGGTGAAGATGGGAGCAGTAGCCGAGAGGGACAACAAGATGTTCACTAATATGCATCGGCAGATGTTGTTTACATTCTCTGGGCAGAAATTATAAATACCCCTGAATAGTAACCATCAGAAGGTAGAGCTTTCGACACAAGCATCATCGAAGCTGGGCTTCTTGAAACACATACTGCATAAAAGACAATTCCGAACTCTCTCGTTCAAAAACTCACGTCCTGTCTTCCTTCTCTTGAAATACATCATGGCTGACAGGTAAGCCGTTTCATCAAGATGTATGATCACGGTCACTAACCACGATCTAGTACTTCGCCGAGCCCGATGCTTGACATCTACATCAAGGACACCACTAGTGTTCCTGATAGGCTTCAGAATGGTGGCAAGAAGTGAAACAGCGTTCGCTGGTAGTCAACATGCGCACCTCTTCTATTGTCCTTCAAGGCGGATGGCGGTATTGAATGCGCCTGGTGGGGGCTTGAGATTTTGAGGAGGCAGTAAGGGCTTGTTTGATACCCCACTTTGGAGATGAAATATCTTCAAGTACTAGTGTTGATTACCTTCGGGTCAATGTGTTGTTTTAGTTCTTCCTGTCCGATTGGCTGGGAAGCTGGGGTTGGACTCAGGACATACAGAGTAGCTGCTGGACTGCGTTTGGATGAGTTTGATTGCTCACCATATTACCTCGTATACGCTCCTTAAATTGTGGCGCTAGAAGCACCAAGACTCACAGTAACAATCCAACACAGAAGATCTCTCGTTGAAATCTTAAGCTATACTTTACTCTCCGCGTAACCAGAGTGGATGGTCTGAACCAACTTCAGGAGATTTCAGCTGACACTCTAGCTGTGGCGATTACATGTACGATAGAAGCGAGCTTGAAAATCATTGGCAAGGCTTATGCGGAACGATCCTTCTTTGAGGCTCTGCAGGAAACAAGGCCTGTAATGTAGTATAAAATATGCACGTATCTGCCATCCTCAACCCCTGATCCTCGTCAGACATGTACGTCAAACCTGTACGCGATCATCTGCCCTATCTCCCGGCCGTAGCTCGTGTACCCTTCCAATCGTCTGGTTCATCTTGATACCGCTGTTGTTACGTGGCCTGCGGCATGTTGGTATTTACGAGGTGTCGTGGTCTAGGATGATTCGTATCATGCCATACTGACGTTTGTTCGGTCAACTAGTTACACCTGAACGCCTCGAAGGCGATACCCAAAGTAGTAATCGGAGGTACAGCGTCTTTATATGTAAGGTAACGACTCAACCCATGAGTCTTGGCGTGTCAAGCTGAAGCTATGACCTGAAGTTTGCTGCTTGTTTCCCCGCATCGAGCTGCCAAGCTCGGGTCTGCTACCCGTGCCATGCTTGGCGATGCTATCCACAATACCTCCCATCTAACAACAACACAACACGAAGCTTATTGACTGCTGAAAACGCATCTCGGGGATTGATCGCGAGCTCCCGAATAAAAACATTGCGCGAACAACTCCCGAGACGAAGATCAATACGCCACATTGCGGGACTCTCGATCACACAGATTGATCAACACGCATTGCCGCAAATCACTGAAGAAATGACGAGCTCCCTCGCGAGCTTCAGCTACATGTACATCACCACACCACCCCGTCAGCTCCTCTCGAGCATCACTCAACCTGTAATCTCACGCAGAACGCAGAGATGGAGCATGGTTGTACCCTGATCCACGACGCGAGACCGGCGGGCTACCTCCATGATACGCACATGTGTTGGAAACTATTGTCTGCATTCCCCCCACAAGCGAGTCGCTCGCACACCGCATCCCTCAATGCGAGCAACCTTGCCTCTACTTTCACTGCAAAATCTGAGCGGTGCCACGAAGTCTGTATGCAGTCTCATATGCAAGAGAGGCATGGATGTGGGGGTGATTGGGCCTTGGTGAGGGGCGCTATGTATGTTGCGCTGTTGGCTGCAAAGCCTGCATGTAAATTGACCAGGGAGAAAGACCGGGGAGAAAGTCCTCATCGAGAGAGCGAGAGGGGTGGTTTCTACACACCTTCGTCTGGCAGAAGTCAAAACGAAACGGTTTAATCTCTGGCCCATCCTTTCTCGATGACGAATCCCGGGAGGGGGGAGGGCGTGTCGTAGAGCCTGAACTCGGAATGTCGTTGGATGAGCTCGCCGTGTGCGCGCGCGTCGTCGGCCCCGCTGAGAGACGAAAAACGGCACGGGGTGAATCGTCCGTCACGGCGACTGGACGAAGCCCGACCGAGTCGCGAGGATGACCGCAGGCAGAGCCTCATGTTTGGGGTGGGATTTGCGTCCGGTTGGTCGGCTTCGTTGTTTTGGCCTTGGGGTTGTCGTGGATTGTGCCGGGTCTCATGAGGTTTGGCCCGCTTTGGGGGTGGCCCCCTCGGCTCGATTCTGGGTCTGATAATGGATCTCCGGCGTGATATTGGGTACGGATACGGGGTCGGGATTTTGCTGTGAAAGTGGGAATGGTGTCAGTTGCGTTCCGATGGAGCAGGTGACCAGCTGAGAGCTGCGTGGTATGGAGCGAGAAACGTGGCAGGGTACGATATCCGAGAGGAAGTTCCTGATCATGGAAGTTTTGAGTATAAATACCCCCTCAACCTCATCTTGAGATTGTGAAAAGGTAACTGAAAGTTGGAGAACCCCGTCGCCGATTAATCGCATGTCAAGCATTCTTCGCCCTCTGCATCTATCGATTTTGCTGCCCACCAATCTGTTTCAGACCTCGTGTCATCAGCTGTCACTATGAACAAGAACACTTACTTTGACGTCTTCGTAAATGGGTAGGCAAAGATCCCATGCAAAATCTTGCTTCGGGGGCTAATGATATAACAGCAGTGAACCGGGCATGCTTGATGTCTACCTCAACGACACGGGCAATGTCCAAGATCGCCTCTTGAACCCTCAACCACCCCCGCCTCCCCCTCCACAGCCTTCGCAATGAACGGGGGAGAGATTCATGCACCTGGAAGCAAGTTTTCTGAGGCTATACACACCTCAATAACGGATGAATCTCCAACGACACATGAAAGCAACAGAAACCATTTCGATACCCCTTGGAGTTGGCGTTGAGTGGTGGCGTTTTCCTTTTGAGCTGCTTTGTTTGGGAGCCAACTGAGATTCTCAGTTGAGCTGTGGGACAGATGATGGCGATGACATGTACACTTTCGTAGCTGATGCTTGGAGCTTTTGAATACATCCTACTTGAACAACATTTTAGCACTTTTGAACTGAGCTTTTGACTCATAGGGACAGTGAATGAGATTCATTGTTGGCATGAAGAAGAATGGAGAAGAGTGTATAAGGATGTGGTAAGTCATAAAGACCTGGTGCTATTCTTTGTGATGTCTTCATTACTGAGCAAAGCCGACCAACACCCTTTCCTTGTGCGTATCCATGCCCTTGTTCGTCGCTTGTCGTCATTAGGTGGTCGTCTCCGTGAAAAAGACGTCCTGTCTAGTGCGAGAGAAAACCAGCACCACCATTCTTGATGCCCAACCCACGCATCTTCATGGCAAGGGCATCCTCGAGCTCCGACTGAGCAGCTTTCTGGGCCTCGGCGAACTCTCTAGCCTCCTTGGGGCTCATTAGTTCACCCTCCTTATCATCCTCCTTGCCCTTTACCCAGTCGGCGCGCTCCTTACGGCGGATCTCGCCCATCATTCTCTCGAGCTGCTCGTTGGTCCAGTCGGCAAAGAAGGTGTCAGGCTTCTCATCAGGCTTCTCTTGGAGAAGGACGTCGATGGCCTTTGCGGTAAGAGTCTCCTCGTTGTAGGCGATGGGATGCTGGTGGTATCCCGAGAACTTGATGGCGAGGCGGCGCGCCTCGTAAAGGCGCATCATGACCTTGGCCGGGACAGTGGGCTTCATGTACCTCAGAGCGGTCTTGGTCCAGTTGGCCTTGCGGGCGGCGGCGATGAAGGTTCCGGCAGTGCCATCAGTAGCCGCCATGTGAGGCGCAAGCTTGGTGGCCTTCTCGAAGAGCTCGGCCATGGCGGCGTCGACGGCGCGGGTGTCGAGGTTGGGAGTGACGGCGTGCAGAGCGTTCTTGAAGGCAATAGTCTCGTTCTCGTCGTCAAGGTACTTCACCTCCTGATTGGTGGGGTCGCGGTACATCTCGAAGCCTGCGCCGGAAGGCAGTATCTTCTTGAGCGTCTTGGACTTGGACTTGGTCTTCTTGGTCGCCGTCTTCTGGGTATTGTCGGCGGCGACGGCGGGGACGCCAGAGACGACGGGAGGGAGCTCTTGAGCCTGAGACATCGTGTAGGATTCTACTGTATGGTCAGATATTGTCGAAAGTAGCGAGTAAAGCAGAATGAGGCAAGTCTTGGATTTGTGGGAGAGAATGGGGGTTGAATAGTGGAAGAGTCACATCGCGCGCGGACGGGATTCACTTTGCGATCGATAAGAGACGTTGATCGTAAAGCTGAATAGAATAGACTGGAAGAAAGGACGGACAAGAGTAATTCAGACGTTGACTTACGTGGTTTAGGTGATGAGGCAAGATTGTAAGCTGGTTGATTGTGTTGTGAAGTTGTGAGGCGACGAAGTGGGTTGTGTGGTTGTCGGGGGGGAAGTTTGCGAGTGGTGGGTGGAAGCGATGGAAAGTGAGAAGATCTGAAAAGTTTTCACTACTTCTCGTCTGATTATTTTTAAGGTAGGAAAGAACGACGTCAAAGGGTAGCAAGAGGTGAGATGGAGGTGAGCCAGCGTCAGGGACTAGGTAGGTGAAGCGTGGGTGAATGAGCAACTCCCGACGGGTAGACAAGGACGACGGCGACGGCAACGACGCGTCAAGACAGAAACGCGTCAAGTCCTTCTCGTTTTGAGAAGGAAGCACTTGCCTTCCTTTCTCACCTTCGACTTCACCTTCGCCCTCTCAACCTGAGGCTGCCCCCCTCACCCTTCTTTATCCAAACAGTGATGCCTGGTTGTCACCAGAGCGGCCCGGTTGCCTGGGGGGTGATACCCTCAGGTTATCTCTGACCAAGATATTGGACTCTTCCTGTTCGATTCCCGGTCGCTGCGCAAAAACCACCTTAACCACTGGTGTACGTCGGATGTGGTGAGAGCCTCCGTCTAATGTGCATCTTTGGATAGCGGTCTCTTGTGTTCCAAAGCCTTTAATGCTGCGGGCGCTGGGGACCCGGTTTCGGTGCTACGAGCCTGGAAATTCTTTGAAAACCTTTCTCTGATCAATTCAGAAATTCTTTTTTTTTGCATTTTGTTCAATTGTTCTGACTTTTTGACATGATTATTTTGGACGTGTGTAGCGATATTTCTTCGCGCGATCAATAATTGAATTGACACATGCTAGAACGCGATAATGAAAATCAACAACTTCGAATTGAACATAACACTGATTAACACGCCGACACATACGACGATTACGATCCTCCGCCGCACCCTCCTCCTCCTCCTCCTCCACAACCGCCTCCACTTATCATAACAACTGATCCTGCATATGCTCCGCAACCTACACATCCTGTTAGCGACAGCAACAGACATTCTTCGAACAGATCTCGACGTACCGCCCATCTGGTTTGGAGTTCTCCCAGCCCATACTCCCTACAACCCAGTCAGTAAATCTCCAAGTCCATCCATGGCTGCGAAACTTACATCCGAGGTGGAACACCCACCCGGCCCGCCGCACCCCCCGGCCGCGATGTCGTTGCTCCCACACAACCCCTGAGCGCAGCCCGCCCAGCTCCCCGTCCCGGCATGCATGATCCCCGGGTCGGCCGCGACATAGATGCCCGCGGTGAGGTGCGCCGGGTACATGTTCGGCCCGTAGCGGTGATACGTGCTGCCCCAGTGGTTATAGTACTCCTCGGGCTTGGGCAGCTTGACGCCCTTCTTCGACGCGCGCTTCGCGGCCCGCTCGTACGCGCCGTCCATGCGGTGCTTGCAGATCTGCCTCTGCTGGTAGCGCAGGGCCTTGCGGCCGCCGTTCTCTTTCGAGAGGACGGCGTTGTGGGCGGAGATGTGGACTTCCGCGCCTGGAGCGGGGGGCTTCGCGGAGGCGTTGAAGTTGTCGATTGCTGTGTGGGGTTAGACTTTTAGCCCACGAAGATGAAGAAAGGGGGAGATGGGTGGAGCTTACTTTTCTGTTGTTTTGTGCGTCCAAAGATGCTCGAGTCGTTGATGGTATGGTTTGTGCGAATAACTGTCAAGTGTCAACTTCAAAGCTGTGTGCCAAAGAAAAAGGGGCTCTTGACATACTATCACACCACCCACAAACACACTCGGAGTACACCTCCCCGAACTTGTCCAGATACGTCCTGCTGCTCCACTCAAACGCCTCCGTAAGCCGCTCCTCGTCGATCTTGTCGTTGTGATCGATGAACCTGGCCTCCTTGGTCCCCGTGGTCGCGGAGTTGAAGGTGCTGAACTTGTAGTACGCCCGCGGGGCCAGCTGGTGCGTGTGCCACGCGAGGTCGACGTCGAGGGTCGGGACGCAGAGGGAGTAGGGGTTCTCGGTCATGATGAGCATGAAGCGGCTGTATTTCTGGAGGAGGCGGTCCATGGTGCCGCGCTGGTTGGGACCGTGGAGCCAGTCGATCTGAGAAGGATGGTCAGTAAATAACACCCTTGTTCGTGTTAACTCAGTCAGGGGTTCAACTCACATTGTACATCTTCTCCACAAACACACCCTGTCGCACCGTAGCTCCAACAAGATCCAGCGCGAAGATGGAGTAATTATCCCAGTACCGCGACATCATCTTCTTGCTCTGCACTCTCTCCGTGCGCGAGAGGACCTTGTTATACGGCTTCTTGTCCAGCTCCTGGATTCGTCCGTACGCGTCGTTGTCCTCCAACGCCGCCGCAATAATATCACGAACATTCTCCATGGTCGGCGGTTTCTGCAGCCCCGGCCGCACAAGTTTCCTCAGCTCCTCAATCACCCCGAAGCCCAGCAGGCGGTTGGGGAATGTCGCCTCTCTGAAGGTCTGGCCCTGGGGCGCGTGCCCGTCGGCCTGCGGGATGGGCATGCCGACCTTGGGCTCGAGAACGGCGCTGGGGACAGTGTAGTTGTCGGAGAGGTAGTGCTCTGCGTCGCTGAGCATCTTGGCCACGGAGAGGAAGCGCCGCGTGATGATGGTGTTGCAGCCTGCCGTGCAGAGCTGGAAGAAGTCTCCATCGCCGTAGCCCTTGCCGACGAGGCCTGGTTTACTGGGTGCTGTGAGCAGGTGACGGATGGGGTGAGTTGAGGAGGACTTACCCTTCGCCTTTATACAGCTCGGGAAGGCCGCAGGTGGTCCATGGAACTTCTATCGTCTCCTTGCAGACGAGGCACTCCATGTACTTCGCCATGGGCTCTGCGACGTTATCCCATGCTCGCCCAGTGCTGGCTTCCCAGTTCGCTTTGGCGGCATCCGTGGCGATGTAGTTGAACTTGGCATCGATGATCTTGCTGACTTGAGCCCATGGCATGCCCGTTGTCCAGAAAGTCTTCATCCCGTAGCGCATCGTATCCTCGAGGAAAGCTCTGGGGTTGAGCATGTGTGCGTGCCAGATCATGAGAACATCTGCACCTGTGAGTCACGATATTGTTTGGGAGGAAAGCGATCCAACTCACCCAAAGGGGGAAGAATATCCACAGTCCATGGGAAATCATCCCCACCATCCGGAAACTCGAGATACTTCTCCGACTTGATCTTCATGTCCTCCTCTTTCAACCGCTCCCCGGCCAACGTCATCCACCAAGTCTCGTACCGATCAACCGCGCGCGCCAAGAACACCGCCCACCGCTTCTCGCGCAGCTTCGCCAGCACGTCCTTGACGTAATCCTCGGACTTCTTGCTGGACCCGGCCTCCTCGCTGTCCGGTTTCGGACCCGCCCGCGTGTCCCAGATATCCCACAGTCCATCGGTGTACCCAATCTCCTCCTTCAGCGTCTGGATAGCAAACAGAAGCTTCAGATGAGCCAGACAGGAATCGACGTCCGGATCGCGCTGCGTGCCCAGCCTTAGCGACGAAAACGCAGCCGTCAAATTCGCGACCTCGGCCTCGGTGGGCGGCGGCCGCGCGCCTCCCTTGGACCCGTTGATGGACTCAAACGACGGCGGCTCGTCCTCGAATGCGGGCGGCTCGGTCTGCGCATCCTCGTATGTGGGAGGCGGCGTGGCGGCGCGCTCCGCTTTGGCCTTTTCGGCCTCTGCCTCTGCCTCTTTCTCCTTCTCCTTCTTGGATCTCTTGAAGAAGGAGGGCATCGCCGGTTTGCTTAACAGTGGGACCTCTCTGGTGGGGTGATGAAGTATGGGGTAGATGAGGGTTGGGGAATGCGGGGTTGGATTGGGGCTGTGAGACGTCGAATGATGATTCTTAGAAGTCCAACCGTTTTGACGGACATCAGATGAACTTCATGGAGACACGCGATTGCTTTTAAGCATAAACCCCAGGCCTTCTAGAAGAACCGAAGGAGAAGAATGCCTTGCCCAGCATCTGAGACTTTTCTGACGTGTCCTGTAAGCGCCTCGTTCCTTAGTATCGTGGATTCATTCGTGGGACCGTCAGCAGATCAGCTGGTAAACATATCTTGGGCGACTAGGCAGACTCGTGAATTGCGGCACAGCAACACCACACCCCAGATATTCCCTCTTGGCGGGCGGAAAGCAGCTTAGCGCCCGCCACCACAAAGCTTCGAGGACCCGTCGAGGTGGTTCATTTCGGGCGAAGTCACCCATCCTTCACGAGGGCCATTGGCCAATCGGCAGGGTTGCGGGAGGTAAGCAATCGGGTAGCTCGTAAGCGTGTTGAAGTGGCATCTCAGACTCTTTTATCGCTCATACGCAAGGGTGCCGCTTCTCCGGATTACGGGGGTCAGGCGACTGCAGGATTGGATCGTTTTGAGGCCCCTTGACTGCTTCTGGTCCCTGGGTCGGTGAGCTCTTAACATCATGATTGGCAAACGTCATTCATTGTGCGTGTTCATCCCGCCCGTCTTACCGAGATGGCCGCCAGCCAGTGTCACAATGCGTGCAACATCATGAGCGTTATTGGTTTCAGAAACAGACGGCTCAGCCACTAATCACATTGCAAGAGACAAGTAGGCACCATCAAGGTGTAATTCAACCGTCTTTTTTATCCTATCCTTCCTCTTACAGCCTCCTCCGTTCCATTCTCATCGTCCTTTAGAAGACAAAGTTCTCAGCAACGCCCTTGACCAGGTTCTGGGCGAGCAGCTTGTGGATAGCAAGACCGGCGTGGTAGTTGTCCGCCCAGATGCAGTCGCTGGAGCCGTAGCAAGTCGCGTCCTTGGCACCGTATTGCGCAAAGTTCTCGACAACAGTATCAAAAGAAGGCTTGGTGTCGAAAACAAGCCCCTTGACGCCGCTGTTAGCAGACTTGAAGGTAGCCAGGCGGGTGGTGAGCTCGGAGTTGTAGGAGCTGATGTCGTCGCGCAGGCGCTGCAAATCGGTCTCGCTCTGGCCGATCATGGCGGGGATCTGGTCGGAGAAGGGCGGGACGGAGAGCAGCACAAAGTTCTTCAGCCCGTCGTCGGCGAGCGTCTGCAGCAGCTCGAAGTAGCGGTCCATGATCTTGGCCACGGGCGCGGACTCCTTGTCCCAGAAGGGCTCGCCGACGTCGTTGATGCCGATCCACACGGCGACGAGCGTGTTGGCCTTGTCGGCGACCGCGCTGGAGACGTACTGCTTGTACTGGTCGACCTGGTCGTCGACGCAGTACTGCGCGTACGTGTCGACGATGTCCTTGTCGGTGGTGGCGCCCGTGACGGCGAAGTCGTAGGTGAGGATCTGGCTGGTGTTGAGGGTGCTGGTGAGGTGGCCGACCCAGTTGAGGCCGCTCGAGGTCGTCTGGCCGGGCAGTGCCGGGTTGCCGAGCGGGTTGCCGGCGGCGGGGAGGGTGCCGCCGGGCCAGAAGCCGACGGTGGAGTAGGAGTCGCCGCTGGATCTGGGGTCAGCTGTGTGCCGGCATGCAGAGTGTTATGATCATGGCGGTGTCTTACAAGACGATCAGGCTCTTGGAGGAGCTGTTGGCCTGTCTCGGGGTGACGGCGGCGCCGCGGCTGACGTGCCAGGTAGGGCTGGCAAAGGACAGGGACAGGCCGGCTGCGAAAGAAAGAGCGGTTGCGAAAGACTTCATTTTGTCAAGAGGGGTCGGGTTGAAATGATATGTACCAGCAAATGAATATCAACAAGAAACGTAGAAATGAAGAAAGAACGTGAAGAGAAACGATAGTCAGACCAACGAGAGACTCGGACAATATCCAGAACAAGAGCCAAAAAGAGACAGTTCAAGTGGGATGGCGCCGGCGCGACATACATATTATATGAAGCCCGTCCATCCCCCCCATCCCAAAACCTAGACAGACCGAAAGGCCAAAAATCACACCAAGCAAACAGGGAGGAAAACGGTCTTCGTCACGGCTCGTTTGCAGTACATTGAGTACCCCATCCACGGGCGCGCCGCTATTCGCCGTGATTGGTGGAAGAGTCGCCCATGGCCCGGGCTTGGGCGGTGCAACCCCCAAAAGGGGCGAGATTGCAGGCGCTCCGCTGGGGCGTGCGGGGCCGCCGTCTCCCTTTTTTGCGCAGCCGATGTCGACAGATGAGCAGATCGCGGCGCGTGGAGAGCCGTTCACAGCGATGCTTCTGTCTGCTCGTGGCCCGAAAGAGCCTGCTGGGTTCTCGAATAGGAAGTTCCCAATTTTGGAGGTTTTCGTCTGTTGGAGGCTCTTTGGGAGTTGACGATAGAGTTGATGGGCATCATCCGAACATGCCGACTGCAACACCAGATCTGAAGAGACCCGGCAAACCGGACAAGAGTCGAATCAACTTGTGTTATGGTGGTCTCCTTAGAAAGACATGCAGCTCGTGTTTAAACGGTTGAACAGGTGCATCTCCTGTAACTTGGTTGTTGAAGACTTGTGCTGGTCTCGATACACTGACCAGCTTCACTCAAAACAACCTTGACGAGGATAATTCACAAGACGGTTTTCTTTTATGTAGTCATAGAAGACCCTGCCACATTTCCTCATATCTATGTACCAAGAATGAAATAAAATATCTCCAATTGAAGAATCATTTAACACCTTCCTGTAAACTTAGAAGGCGGGATCGGCGTTCTTGATCAACATCTCAAAGTACTCCTGGAACCAAGTACCAGCCTCCGGCGCAGGAGTAAACGAAGATCCCGAGCTACACTTCTCATCGTAACGCGTCGCCGAAGAGTTACTCGTGCCGTCACTCTCGCCGCCAGGCTTAACCCACACAATCGCATCCAGCGTGTCAATCCCCGTCTTCACCTTCGGCCGCGCCCCGAAGCCCGCGTCCTTGACGTTGCACCAGTCGCCCCAGATCTGCTGACCCGTGGGCTGCTTGCCGCTGCGGCCCTGGTCGACGAGGTAGTTGGCGGGGTACCCGGCCGTCTTGAGCATCGGCGTGAGCGCCGCGTGGAACTTGCTCTCGTCGTAGTTGTTGTTGGGCGTCGTGTACGAGGGTGCGGAGGTCAGGTTCCAGCCGTTGAAGTTGGAGACGTTGGTCACGAGGCCGCGGACCGCCTTGGGGGAGCCGGCCTTCTTGTACACGTCGGCGTAGAGGGTGGCGGTGGGTTGGAGGTTGGCTTCCCAGCCGAGCCAGCCGGCGTGGCCCGCGTCGACGTAGATGGCGACGTTGTCGAGGTTGAGCGTCTTGAAGGCGTAGTCGGTGGCGGCCTTGTAGGTGTCCGCTGCCTGGGAGCACTTTTGCACGCCCATGTTGGTGATGAGGTTGGCAAGTCCATCGGGTTCTGTTAAATTCGTTAGTATATACTCTGTTAGGATAGCTATGGGTGGAAACGTACCATAGACAAACACAATACGGGTGTCAGAGTACTCCTTAGCGAGCGCGGCGATACGGTCAATGTACTCCGTCTTGTACTTGTCCAGACCACCATCAGCGATGGCAAGCTCTCCAGCCGAAGCCTTGGCCGAGCAGTCCCGGTCAGGGAAGTTGTAAACAACGTAGGTGCCGGCGTAAGGAGGGTTCGCGCCGCCCTGGTTCAGCTTGCGGATCTCAGCAAGGGTGCTGTTCATCAAGCTGATCTTCTCGCGGGTATCGCTATGTGGGTGTTAGTGACCTTGTCCAGATGAGAGTACATCGCCACGGGATCTTACAGCCAGGCGAAGGAGGGGACCTCGGCGACCTTGGCCGCCTTCGTGGCGAGGTCGCCGGTCATCTTGGGGATGGCCAGGTTCTTGATCTCATCGGCGTAGTAAGGGTTGGGAAACAGCTGCCTGTCGGCGAGCGGGTTTCCGTCGTAGGAAGCTACTTGGCGGGCCTTGACGGGTCCGGCGAGCGCGGCCGGCGCCAGAGCCGCGGCGAGGAGGAAGTGGGCAAGCATGCTTAAAAGTTCAAGTCAATGTAAGACTGGGTATCGAAGAAGAGAAAACGAGTGTCGTGCCTGCGATCAGTAACTGGCTTTTGCACGATGAAGCTGGGCTGCAATCCTCCTCCCTCACCCTGGACCGGGCAACCTCGTCCTCTTATACAACACTTTGCATCCCGCCAAGCTGGAGAGAAGGCCCTGATTCCGAACACTCAACTCCGCCGCAGCCGTCAAACAAGGCCTCAAGGGTCGCCCCGGGGTTAAACACGCCGGTCCTTCATCTTAGACGGCATCCCCAAGGATGGCGGGACGATCTATTTGGTTTACCGTCGCCCAGCGTTCTGAGGTTACTTTTTCGGCCGTGTGAGATACAATGCGGCCGGGGCACTGCCGGCGGGGATGATGCTGGGAACACGGCCGAGGGGCATTGGCGCCGAGCCGTCCTGTGCCTGGGACGTTGCTGTTTTGGGGAAGTTCGGGGGTTTGGACAGCTTTTCTTGGCCATTCAACGTGGTACGGAGCCGCTGCCTCCGAGAAATCCACGTGAGCGCATGTTAAACCCAGGGATTCGTCGGCAGTGCTGCCCGCCTTATTAACTCATCGGGTCCACCGAGTTCGGATGACAACATTCGACCAGAAGAAAACTGCGCAGCGTGAATGGCAATTTGGGGGCCGCCAGATTGATTAAGGGGAGAATTGCAGTCCAGGCACGCTGGGCTGTTTCGTATGGGTGCCCTTGTCCGCGGTGGTGTAACTCTGAAAGTTGGGGAAAACCTTAGTTTCGATGGAATAGAGTGAGGGGGAAACTCGAAAGAGCGCAATGTGTTTTGAGAATGCTCTGGAAGTGGGTGACCGCGGGTTCTTAGCCGAATCTCGAGTCAATAGCGACGCGAACTGTATTTCCGAGACGGATGGATGAAGTCTGATTTGCCAAGTAATTGCTAAAAGGTGCTGTCTGATGCGATTTCAGGGGGGAGGTCTGCTGATGGTTTGGCTGAAGTCATGAGCCGCAGTATGCGAATGAAAGCGCTAATTACCAAATGAATGTCGTGGGAGATGAGTGATGCATCCCATTAGACTGCCGTCGTCCTATTTCTTATTCAACATCATCGGATCGTCCATCCGTTCGGACGGGCACTAAGCCCACATTTTACCCTCCATGATCGACACGTTCATAGCTGTGCACGGGACGCTCGCGATGCCGTGCGGTTTTTGTGGAAACGCGAACCCATGTTTTGGACATTAGGAATAAGAAACTTGTGCTAACACTGACGGCGATGTGGCCCTCGATTCCGGATACCAAGTCTTGGTCTTTCCTTGTGAACCAGACTCGTGGCGCTGGGCATGGAAACCCAAGAACCTTGGCAATGGAAATGTGCACCTAGCCCAAGCAGTACCAGCAATAGCCCCGCGTCTGAGTATGTAAGATGATCACCTCTGTAAGTTGACTCAAATGAACATAGGCAGCCTAGGCAACAGCCTCTGGAAGACCAGAGTCCTCATGATGCGTCATCTTGAAAAGCGTGTCCCAGACAGTCACTGGACTCATTGTCGACTTGCCGTACACCAAAGGGACCACATCTTCGGCCGAGCATTCGAGGGCTTCTCCGTTGAGACTCTCATCGTCTAAGAACTTATTGAATGCGGACACGACAGTCGAGAGTTGAGTGATGCTAGAAAATGCTATCAGCAAAGCACTTAAGGACGCATTGTGAGGTTACTGATTACCACTCAGGATGAACTGCGGCTATCATCCCAGCGGGCACCAAAGGCGTCCGAATGACGCCAGGCAAGACAACGTTGATCCGAATGTTGTCTTTCTGTCGTCGTGTTAGATGAGTCAAAGATGTCCGTGATCCACACCAGTCTTTAACATACAATCTTGAGCACTCGGGATGCCCCGCGTACGAAGCCGATCATGCCAGCTTGAGCGCCGCAATACTCCGGAGAAGCCTCGTGGGGGTTGACAGCCGCATTGCTCGATGTCGCAATGATGTTACCTCCAGGGGTCACGTTCTTCCGCATTAAATGGATGGCCAACTGCGTGCCGTAAACCAATCCCTTGAAGCTAATATCGGTGCAGACCATGTTGGGCTTTGGCGGCACTTTATCAGACCCTCTGTGGTTGAGAATATAGATTGAGCCTCTGTCGGGAACACCTGCGTTCGCCAGCAACGCATCAATCCTGCCGTATTGATTCCACACATTCTGGAAAGTCTCCGCTTGCTCGTCGTAGCTGGAAACGTCCATCTTGTGGAAGCTCGCGTTGCCGCCTAGCTCCTGTAGCAGTTCTTCGTTGGTGTTGATGTCGGCCATTGCGACCTGCCAACCCTGCTTCACTAGATCTCCGCTCAATGCCTCGCCTATCCCTGACTGCGAATAATGTCAATTTCCTCGATGGACTAAAGTGAGAGATATTTCAGAAATTCCATACCGATGCTCCAGTCACGATCGCGACCTTTTTGTCCGACCTCCTTGATTGGGCGACGTCGGCTTTCCTCTCATACCAATCGCCAGCGTCTTCATAGGCTGGGGTCTCTTTGGTGTTTTTCCATGGTGGACATATCGAAGTTGA
The DNA here is from genome assembly GCF_000319635.2 of Colletotrichum fructicola Nara gc5. NCBI lineage: Eukaryota > Fungi > Ascomycota > Sordariomycetes > Glomerellales > Glomerellaceae > Colletotrichum > Colletotrichum fructicola. The sequence continues at coordinate 4,038,946 of NW_027094057.1, forward strand.
TGACTTACAAGTGCTTGGATAGAAAGCGCCCTCGTGGCTGCGAGCCTGGTCATACGACCAATAGTATAAGCCCGGAAAAGCATCGTATAAAGTCTGAGAATATCCAGTTTGTGGACTAAAATGAGACATTCGACGGAAGTTCGCATTTAAGACAGTTCAACTTGAATAGCGGCGGTCCAATTCTCACACTACAACTTGCCGACCGCCTTTCATGACATACACAATGGCATCCAATGAGGAGGGGATTTGCTACGTTCAGCTGTTTGTTGCTTTCTTGGATTGCGTGTTGGCGGGAAAATAGAAATTCTGCAGCAGAGACAATGGAGGATAAAATCAATTAAGCTGTTAAACGGGACCCCGTCGTTGGCAAACATCTACCACCTGACCGTACCTGACCGCACCTTTCGCATATGACACGGTGTCGACCATTGAACTCGCTTCTCTCTCTACACAATTACGAGGTGGTCATATTGTCCGTCTGGAGACGGTAAATTCTTTTGGGAATTATATTTGTACGTGCCTCAATTGGCGACAGACCAGATATGCGCACTAACCAGGCGCGCGAGAAACGCATTGAAAGATGGCAGATCGCTGAATTCGATTATGAAACGGCGTCTTTAAGGTTACTGGCTGACATCTCATGGTCCGTTTGATATATCCATCCCGGTGTTGGAGCGAGTATGCGAGCGAGTTGCCCAGGCCGGATCGGCTTATCAATCAATGGGATCGTTCCCGATCTCGGGACGGACGCGGAGTAAACGGACCCACGCGGAGAAGCAACCGGACAGCCAGATCCCTGCCATCTCGCCCGACTCCACCTATCGGACTGCGTCAATTTGTTATCGCAACCTTCTTCGGCAAATGGCTCGAATCGCGTCTATCAAGCCCGTCCTACCACGATAAGCAGACACCCGCCGGCCCGGTCTCTTAACTCAGTCTCGTCAACTCCAACGTCGACCCGGCCCGGTCAGTTGGTGATATTCATTAAGTCCCCCTCCACTCCAGCTTGGCAACACCCAGTCGTGAACCCCGCAACAGACTTCTCCGCAAACAGCCTTTTTTTCACAATGGGCGACCTCGCACCCCAAAACAGCCCGTTGGCCAACGACATCCTTCTCGTCTTCCTATCATCACCGCGCAACGAGGAATGGATCAGTAGAGTCGAGTCAAACTACCCCGGCCTTCAGGTCCGCTGGGCCAACAACCATCTGCCGGACGGCCGTTTCCTCTTGCCGGACGAGCTTCCCGATGAGGTCTGGGACGGCGTCACCATGATTATCAGCTTCAACCCCCCGTCGCTCGAGAGACTCAAGAACGTCCGCTTCGTGCAGTTGACATCCGCGGGCGCTGACAAATGGCGCGACCACCCGGTATACAAGAACCCGGATATCCCGTTTTGCACGACCAATGGATGCCATCCGTGAGTAACAACTAGTGTCGTCGCTGAAGCTGAAGACAACATAAGTTAATACAAGAATTAGTCCTCAAATTGCTGAGTGGGTAATCGGCAGCTGGCTCGCCAGCCAGCATCACTTCCTGCGCTACTCAGAGAACCAAAAGCAAGGCTTCTGGGAGGGGCCGATGGCCGTCGACTTTGAGGATTCAGTCGGCCTGCGCATGGGCATTCTTGGCTACGGAGCCATCGGCCGACAGTGCGGAAAACTTGCGCAGGCCATGGGCATGGAGGTGTACGCCTTCACGCGCAGCGAAAAGGCGACCCCCGAGTCTCGCAAAGACGACAGCTACGTCGTCCCCGGCACCGGAGATCCCGACGGCCTCGTCCCTTCAAAGTGGTTCCACGGCGCTTCCAAGGAGGCCGTCAACAACTTCCTCGCTCAAGATCTCGATCTCTTGGTCATTGGTATGCCACTAACTTCAGAAACAACTGGACTCATCGGGAAGGAGCAGCTTGAGATTTTGTCCAAGAAGAAGACTTTTGTTTCGAACATCGCCAGAGGACCTCTCATAAAAACAGATGCGTTGATCGAGGCGCTTGAGACTGGCAAGATCAGGGCTGCTGCTTTAGATGTGACGGATCCTGAGCCGCTGCCAAAGGACCACCCCCTGTGGAAGGCACCGAATGTTTTTATCACCCCTCATGTGAGCTGGAGGACAAACGGATACTGGGAAAGAGTGCTGGGCGTCTTGGAGACCAACCTGGGGAGAATGCATGAAGGAAAGCCTCTGATCAACGTGGTGAACAAGCAGTTGCATTATTAGACTTGGTTAATAATAGATGGTGCGAGGTCGACCTGCAAATCTACTGCCACTCAACACTTCATTTGTTTCCCCGGTGTACTTAGAAATTCGACAAAAAGGTAACTAAGTCCTTACAGTCACTTTTAGCAGCTGACACAGCAGTGTTACCAAACTTATCAACCGTATTTGGATCCGCCCCCTCTTTCAAAAGAAGTACTGCAACTTTCTCGTTGCCAAATTCTGCAGCTCGGTGAAGCGCAGTTTTATCATAGATGTCGGCAATATGTATGTCCGCGCCATGTTCTAGGAGCAAGCGGACAGTGTCCTCGTGATTAATCGCAGCTTCGTGCAGAACGGTCTCGCCCAAATCGTTACAGTGGTTGACCTCAGCGCCATACTCGAGAAGCAAACGGACATACTCAAGCTCCCCAGCTGTCACGGGCTTGAGAGCTGCCCACAAAGCGGTTCGGCCTCTGTCATCCACTACAAGATTAGCATCAGCACCGCCCTCGAGGAGAAGTTTGGCCATTTCCAAATTCTCCCGGTAGATTGCCAATTCCAGTATCGCTCCACGATCTCCAGCGGTGCTTGCATTGACTTCGGCGCCGCGTTCGAGAAGAAGTTTCGCCATTTCTAGATGACCCATTACCGCTGCCGCGTACAGTGCACTCCCTTCCCTAGCATTGATTTCGGCCCCGTGATCGAGTAAAAGCTTTGCCATCTCTACCTGGCCCGTTTTTGCTGCCGCCTTAAGTGCACCTCCGTCGTAGCCATTGACATCGGCATCACGGTCGAGAAAACACCGCGCGAGCTGCATATTACTGGCGTTTACGGCAACAATCAACGCTGTTGTGCCGCCGGCGATTTCGTTAATCTCTGTGTTTGACTCGTCAAGTAGGACGGACACCACCGAGGAAAGCCCGAGATGAGTTGCAAATTGAAGAGGATTATAACCAAAGCGAGCTCCAGGTCTATGAAAAGCGGAAATTCTCAAAGCGTAGGGGCGAAACCGAAGCATTGCCCGCACAGCTTCCGGCGGTATCTCTTTGCTTTCCCGGAAGTGATCTGGCCAGAAGCTCGCCGCATAACGCGCCCAAGGGAACATGCTTTTCATGCGCGAGACGAAGGAATAATCCACCATATGAAATGGAAATCCTTGGGCTTGTAGTGCAGCTGACTCGTCAAACTTGTCCAATATAGCGAAGCAAATTCGTGCCGCCTGGGTGTTTATGTCTTTTGCTTGGATGTGGTATTGAGCAACATTTTCCCGCTTCTTAATGCGGTTAGATTTGAGGTACTCCTGGACTGAGAAGTGCGCGATCCGTACGCATAACGTCTCTTCCTCGTTCGCCTCACGGAACCCATAGTGTTCAATGAAACCAGGACAAACTTCGAGAACAGCATCCGCATCATGCAACATGCGGTTGTCTCGAAAAACTGCCAGCGGTCGGTGGCCGTCGAGAAAGAGGTCGTCTGAGCCTACATGGTCTGAGTCGGCATCTTTTGAGTCGGTGTCTGAATCAATTGAATCGAGATCAACTGCCATCCCGTAGATGAGCTCATCTATGGTCAAATGTCTCTTAGCGCTGCATAGCAACATTAGCATCTGCCTGGCGTAATCTTGAAAGGCGGGCGGTATTGCGAGAAGCATCCTTTCATAGGTGTCGTCCAATGTTCGGGGTAGCGAAGTAAGGAGTTTGTTAAGATGTTCTTCAGTTCGAGGGCAGACAGCGATTTCTCGGAGCTGGCAGTCAACCCACCTGAAACTGGATGGCATTAGCAGTGGGAATTTCTCAAGGCTTTCATTACCTACACTCCATCTGCCTGGGTTGTTAAAGTGGTTTCGATCAGTCCATGAAACCCTTTCCACTTGCGGAGCTGTGGTTTATCCCGAAGACTCTGCGTGATATACAGCGCAATGTCCTTGTTGGAAGCCACATTCCTGACAGCAATGGATTCGTCTCGTGATGGATCAAGAGTGTCTCGGATGTCGACTTCGTCTCGGCTGGTGACCAATAGATGGATTGCAGGCTCCCCCCACCTGCGCATCGTAGTCAAAACATCTAGTACATCCTGGCGATGCTTGTCCCGTGGGCTTTCGTCAAGGGCATCTATCATAATGTACGTATGCTTGAATGACCGGCATAGCCGGCGCAGGCAGTCAAGCAGTACTTGATTTCGTGGTGTCGAGTTGCGGTAGCTGTCGTACAGGCGTGAGAGAAGTGAGGAACGGAAATCATTGCTTTGTTGTTTATTATTGCTCTGTTCTCCAGATAACTGTAGAATCAAAGCACGCAAAAGAGCGGATACATCTTGTTTGCTTGTATCGTCGAAAGCGAAGTAGAAGATGGCAACACCGATGTCTTGGCTGGATTTCTGGTGCTGGAAAACGTGTTGTATGGCCGTGGAGCACAATATCGATTTACCATAGCCAGCGAAGCCGTAAAGCCATAGAAACGAGCTCCCTTGTTGGAGCCAAGTGTTGAAGGACTGTCCATTAATAAGCCAAGCGCCCGTCCCAGTCTGCGACTTTTCATAAGCTATGTTAAAGTTTATAGTGGCATCTGGTGCGTTGAGCCATTTGACAGTATCCTGGCTGACGTTGCTTGCCCGATGTAATTCAAGCAAATATTTTGTGTCCTCGACATGGTTGCGAATGCTGCTGGTATCCTCGTTCTGTAGTAGCTGCAACGAGAAAACCACCTGCTGGAAGATGCTGTCGACGTTTTGCTCAAGCTTCTGTAGCATGCCATGCTGAAAAGGGTACGTAGCCTGTTGCACTTTTGCTTTCAAAACAGCCCTGAGACCATCAACCTGGGAACGCTCAAACTTATCGGCCACTTTCTTCAGCTCCTCAATGCATTCTTTGCATTGAAATATACGACCTTCGATACAAGCCAAGATAATGATATCGTCGGAACGAAACTTTCGGACGTCAAGCTGTCTCCTCAGATTTTCGAGCAGATGGTGAAGGTGCGACAGGTTATTGTGGATGCGAGCGATGTCAGAGCTCTGGTCCTTCAGAGTGCTGCAGTACACATAAAGACCTTTCACGATTTCAAGTCCGAACGAAACGATGCCCGCAACCCCTGAGGCAATTGAAAAAGGATCTGACATAATTGGCGAACAATTTTGCGCCCAAAGAAGAGTCGCAAATAGTCGCAAGCTAAAATATTGCGTAACTGGGAAAGACGAGATGTTGGTGACGATGAAAGAAGTAAGCACAGCCTTATTTTCCCTAGGTAGCTCGGGATCATCCCCATTCCTCCTAATTTTCAGTTATTCAAGTAAGAAATTGGGTACTTATCTAGCTAACGCTACAATGTAGGTAAGCAGTATAACTCATGGGGTATCGACAGCATCCAATCATGCAGGTTGGGTTTCACTGACGCGTGCTTGGGCGTGATTGGCAGAATGTCAAGTGTCCAGGGGCATGATGAATACACACATGCAGCCAATGAATCTATCAGTCGATGAAATAGAGGGAGTATTGCCTGGTACACCTTATGAGAGATGCCAAAAAATAGAGAGTTATGGAACGGACGATACAGACCGAAGATCATGTGGCGAGGAACAATTTGATGCAAGACTTCATATTTGCATGCTCGAATTCAGCCACGATTGAAAATCTATGAAATATTACTACTCTCACTACCAATAAAATCTGTCAACTGAGCGCTGAATATCGAGAATACTGTGTACCTTCCTCTCGTCTGGTGATGTTTGGCACATGCTCCAGGATTTGTGGATTTAATTGGATTAGGACGTCGGAGCTTGTATTGGATTTCGGATTGTAAAAGAAACCAGATGCTACGGTATTGCACAACTATCTCAACCTCTGTTTCCATCCATTTCAGTATTCACGAAAACACGCATCAAGCTTCATACTTCCGTTCTTCCTCAAGCTCAATCGCCTCCGTCTTGTCGTCAATAGTATCCTTCTGACGTAGATTTCCCTCCACCGCCGCGTCACCAAAGACCGCTGCAATTTGCTCCAGACTAAGTTGATTCGTCTCGGGAAGAAAGAAGTAGTACGCTAGGCCAGCGGAGACATTTGTGGCTATGAAGATGAAGTAGAACTTCCACTCTAGCGCTTCAAATGCCGTGGGCGAGACCTGGCTCAGCCAGATGGCAGTCACAGCCTGAGTGAAGATGGCAAACCCGACCCCAGTGCCTCGAAGATGCAGCGGAAAGATTTCCGAGACCAGCACCCAGTTCGTGCTGTTGAAGAAGACGGCGTATAAGAAGGAGAAGATGAAGATGAAGGCTACGCCGGCTGAACTCCCTGCCAAATTTCGGTCGTCGGGGTAGTACTTTGATAGGGCCAGCAGAACTATGAGAGTGGCCGCGATTGAAGCTGTTCCCGTACCTATGGTGCTTGTCAGTTAAGTCTTTGAGTCACTTTTGCCGCATGACGTACACATTGTCTTTCGACGCGACCAGGTATCTGATACCCAGATCAGATTGAATATCTGTCCTAGGATACCCATTGTACCATAACATCCAGCGATGAGAAGAACCGTTTGGCCTTTGAAGCCGAGGGCCGCGTACATCAAGCTCTGGTAGTTCTGGATGACCTGAGATCCCGATAGCTTCGTCATGTTCACGATGAGACATGCCAACAGCATCCGCCTTGCGTACTGTCGAGTGAAAAGAATCTTCAACGACGATTGGCGACGCAAGTCGGCTTCGAGTGCGAGCTGGTCTCGAATCTCGACGTACTGGTGCTGGACAAAGTCTTCGCCGCGGGCACCGTGGAGTCTCCGAAGAACCTTTACCGCATCTTCATGCCGCTCTTGTTTGACCACTTTGATGCCTCATTAGCAAGGGCTATGACCAGCGGATGGGTGCCACTCACACCATCGGGGACTGAACGGCATTGCAAAGACCAGCAACCCAAGCCCAACAGCCGGCGGTGCTTGCATCGCTAGTGGAATTCTCCACTGCCCATTCCCGCTCGCGAACGATCCCGCATATCCAATCCAGTTAGCAACGAAAAAGCCGCCCGCATTCGTAAGCCCTTTCAGCCCGACTAAGAAGCCGCGGTTCTCAGGCGGAGATATCTCCGCGAGGTAGATTGGCGTGACGGAGTACAGAACACCCGTCGACCACCCGCTGAAGATGCGTCCCGCAATCATCATGCCCGGGTTCACGGCAGCCGCCTGCAACGCAGCGCCGAGAATACTGACCACGGCACCGATGAGGACAGTGTATCGACGGCTCCATTTGTCCATCAGCCAGCCGGACTGCAAGCCGCCGATGCAGCCGCCGGCATAGTATGAGGCTACGATGCCACCAACGAGAGCGGGAGAGCCTTGGGACCCTCCGTACATGTACGTTTTGAAGGTGGACTGACCGATTGTTGTTGCTATAATGCCGGTGTCAAGGCCGTAGAGTAAACTGTTACGTGAGCTGGACGGAGTTTGAGAAGGACCCGAGAATCACTGACCCTCCCATACTAATACCGATGGAGGCGAGAAGAGCCTGCTTTGTGTTGCCATGGTGGCATCGGAGTGCCTTGGGACCTCCCATATGTGCAAACGTTAGTTTCCAACTTTACACGGCCCGTGTTACTTTGAAAGAAGTTTGTGAATGACGATGTTGAGAACGTTCGTATTCATCTGAGTCTGCCATGGCAGTCTAATACTGCTCTCCGCTGGTGTGACTTCGCCAGATCTTCGCTTGTAACTCCGCGTCTCCCCCCGCACCCCGCGAATCCTTCCCCGGAATCTGCCTGCCGATGTGACTCTAACGCAAGGATGGAATAGGATTACCAACGTATCCGTCTCTACCTTTTCCGTCGCCTGTTTGGGAAAAGAGTCGGTAGACTTATTCCCGTACTCGAAATAAACTGACCAGCAACACAGCCCCATGGCCTGCATTGCGAGAGGTGTTCCACTTCACCTCACTCTTTACGCCATTCTCTTTCCAAACATTACCGTTGAAACGTAGGAAGGACATGGTTCTTAATGAACAGTGATCTATCAGCTATACAGTTCTATAGAAAATGACAGTCTATCTAGGATTTATCGATCACGTTGCGATCTACACAAACCAATGAAAACACCCTTTTATCCGCGTCTAATGCCTAACCCCACCTCAAGGCCATTTCAACAACTGTACCTCTCTGGCTAAACGTAACATCCAACGCGAAAAGGTCTTGCGGAACGGCTCCACCCTTTTGCGCTTTAGTCCTCACGAGCTCTCGTGCAAGGCTGCCCATCCCTGAATAGGAGACTCATGATGTGTGCGTGGTTGTTGATCATGAGTTCGCTACCGTCCTGAGTTAAGCGAGAAGCACTCTCCATGGCGATGTCGCGCGCACTTTTCTGCGACCGGTTTTGGCTCATTGGATCAGCTTGATACTGAAGCAGAAGCGCGACTGCTCCGGCGTTCCCGGACAAAACAGCGTAATCGAGAGGGCTGCAGCCCTGGGCGTCGCGCTTATTAACCAGGGATTTAGGTCCCTGCTTCAGAAGGAAATTGAGAGCGTTGATTTGCTGCTGAAAAGTCGATGTTCTGCGGATGGATAGAAGCTTCGTCAAGACAGTGTCTCCGGCTGATTTGCCGATTGATTTGAGTTTATGGCCCTCCTCTTGCATCGCAATAACGAGACCGAGGAGGCACTTGTTGCGCTTATCGCTCGGGGCTTTCAGACACTCCTGAATAGGCGACTCGAAGAGCGAAGAGTGTTGCTTGAACTTCGAGGCGCTGTTCTTGAGGATATCAAGAACCTCTTTGACCTTTTCGTTCTTGCATCCCTTCTTCAATTGTTTCTCAAGCTTCTCGCGAGAACCTTGTGACCAGATTTTGAATCCAAGCGCGAGATCGGCTTCGGGCTTCTCGGCCGATGACAAGCTTTCCCAAGAAATGTCTGCCGGTTGGGGGATAGGGCCACGTTGGGTTGGTCTTGAAGGCACTATTGGCGGAGGGGGTAGATTGCAAGGCCCTGGAACGTATGGATTTGCCGGCAGCTCATAGACCCGGGGCGTTGGAAGAGGCGGCTGTGTTAGGTCGAAGTTGATGGGAGATTCTGGACTCTGTTGCTGAGGTTGAGAGTGCCAATGAGCTGGCTGCCGCTCCGCAACAGGAAGCTCTACAGGACCAAGCAGCACAGCTGGAACTTCAGAGGCTTCGAGCTCGGGGTAGAACAGCCGGCTACCGATCTCCCGGCCAGCCGTGTGCGGATGCGCAGAGGATGACCGGTACTGTACGATGTATCTGCCCCCTCTGTGAGCTCTGTTGACTGGAATTATGTCGTTAAATGGCCCAGATCCGTCGTCACTCGTTGTTGGTGTTAGACCAACATCCGAGTTTCCATTGTGCGACCAGCCGGTTGAAATAGTCGACGGCAAGTAGGAACTGGTGCTTCTGGAGCTCCCAAATAGTGCTAGAGAGTCCGAATCATCGTCTAAGTTGTGGCCATGTCGGTAGTCACTAGATTGAGAGTCTGGGTATGTTCCTGGAAGATCTCGTCCACCATTGTAATGAAATCTTCTCGGACGGTGGGGAGAATGGCCTTCGTCAGGTCTAAGTCGATGATAACTGAGGTTGTCGGCGAAGTCTTGATCGTCCTGGTTAAACGAATCTGGTCGACGGTCATCCTGAACAGGATAATTGAGTGGGTTGTGCGGATGATGTGGGCCTTCGGGTTGGTTTCTATCAGGACGGGCCGGGCCTCCGTCCCCGCGGCCGAAGAGCCATTCAGATAACCTGTTGGAGGACATCAATCGATTTTGTAAGAAAAAAATGGGCAAGTGATTTGTTCAGAAGACTATCTACGTGCCAATGAGGTGTGGTTTTGGCGGATTTCGACTGATTGGTAGCTTCCTCGACCACTTAGAGGAAAACATGTCGATTATATGTGCTCCGCATCTACAACTGTTGGACGGCGGAGCAGCGGGATCACACTTACTAGGAGGCCTTCCACTATTTCTCGGTGAGAATGCTGTGAAACCCCAATTAGCTACAGAGTCTGCCTTCACCTGGCTTTGGGGGCCGCCAGTTGAGAGAAAGATGGTGTAGAGGAATGGCACACCTTGGATCCTGCAGCCTTATCCGCTGGTGAGTTTTGCTCACTTAAAAGGTCACCCGACTGGCTGCCATCCTCCATGACCAATAGAATTTATGGTGCCAAGCTATCCTAGAACAAGGCTTAGCACGATTAAATCTACTTTTTTGGTCCTCAGCTATTAAGGCTTCCGGTTGCCTCTCTCGAGCTGGCAGACTTTTCCGCAATTTTGCACTTTCTGTGTAGCTTGAAGATTTTTTCTGCAAGTTTTCTTCGGCAGAACTTGATCAAATGATGCAGAGGCATGGTTTTCGCGCGGTGTTTTCACTGACTGCTTCGCGTCATCGGACAGCGCCCCAGCACAACCGACGTGGCAGAAGCCACCGCTAGATGCCCCAACTTCCTAAGCCACATCGTCGGGTTGGAGAGTCCACGAGCACCGTGTTCTTCACCGCCGTCTCAAACCTCAAGTAAGAAATAGAAAAAGAAGTAGTAGAAGAAGCGCGATGCGAAGATTATGGTATGACGAGCTTCTTGTCAGCTCGTTGCCTGGGGGAGACCACCATCTCAGCGAGCACTCATCGATGCGCAGCTTGGCGTACTCGGCAGGCCACCCAGTAAGTATACGGAGAAAGTTCCCTTAGATTCCACGTAGTTCCAAATTGCGAATCTTCTGGAGCAGCACCGGCTGAAACGAGTACGTACAAATCTGTTCCGGCCGGAGATCGGGTCCTGTCCGGTTCCAGAGTGGATATCCCGGGAAAGTGGGCCTCGGCCTGATCTTAACACGGGGCATTGAACAAGCTCTGGGACATGGACCCTGATGACATTTCAATCGCGACCTCTTTGATCTAAGACATAAAATTCAGCCATTTCGAAGAAGTCTGCTGACCGCAAACAGAAATTTCATTGCAGGACATTAATAGGCGCTAGGCCCTCTCCGGTCCTCCAACCCTTTTTCCCTTCAAAGAATTCCGCTAATTTCAGGCGCCTCCCATGTCAGCTACTTGAGACATCATCGGTCTAGCCAGAACTTGAAAGCAATCGGCATCAAAACAATCTCGGCCCGGTCATCTAACCACCTCTTCATCGCATTTCAGTCAACCGCGAACTTCGCACTCGGCCTGTCAATGCGCTTTCGCTGATTAAAGCTTTGACTCTTTCTTGATCGACGGGGTCTTTGAGCTAAAGCTTCTAGGCCACGACTCCCTAGTCATCGCGATGCGTTCCACGCGCATCATCACATGGCTCCTCCCGTTCCTCGGGGTCGTAGCTACCCAGGCATCGTCGATAGAAACCGTCCCGACATGTGCTGTATGAAAGCCTACGCGACTCTACCTTTCGGCCTTCGACCTGTAACTGACTGAATGATAGCAACCATGCATCGCCGAAGGTTTGAACAGGACAGCCTGTCCTACGTCGAATCAGACGTGTCTGTGCCAAGATCCGAACTACATCGATTTTGTGGAAGATTGCGTTCTCAATCACTGCTTGCCAATCGACGCCCTAGGTAAGGAAATCTCCTCCTCAGCTAGAAGCCATTAATAAGACCCGATAGCCACGCAGAACTACACATGGTACGAGTGTGGGTTTTCAGTAGAAAATGATTTCACCTCGACAGTAGTTCCTCGGCTGGTCATGTTTTTCGTGCTGCCTACTCTGTCAATAATCACCCGGATGGTCGTCAAGTTTTCACGTGTCTCCGTATGGGGTGCCGACGATTTGATGATCGTAGCTACGTTTGTGAGTAAGCTGATCTAGTAATCTTACCGCATCTGACTCTCGGGCGCAGTGTTTCCTCATTGCGTTCGTCCCGTTGAATGCAAATGGTAAATAGCCGTGCTCCCAGAAAACTGCTGTAATATTCTCAAAAGCTAACATCTTCCTCTAGCGGGAAAGAACGGTGCTGGTCAAGACATGTGGTCTTTGACTGTTGATCAAATCACAGAGTATTTCAAGGCGAGTGGCTGTTTCCCAGTACATGATGCAATATCTAACACGAACCAGAACTTTTACATTACACAAGCTCTATATTACAGCACCATAGCGTTTCTCAAGGCGTCCATTCTCTTCATGTATCTACGAATCTTCCCTGGCGAGCGGTTTCGAGTAGTCCTTTGGGGAACACAAGCGTTCAACCTGGCAATCGGCGTCACGTTTCTTCTCCTCGGAATATTCCAATGTCGACCAATCCACCTTGCTTGGACGGCTTGGCGACGCGACTCCGAAAGTCTGGGTACATGCATGGACGTTGTCATCATTGCGATGGTCTACTCGGCGATCCAAGTTGGACTGGATATTTGGATGCTCATACTACCTCTCGCTCAGATTCTGGGCTTGAACATGAAGTGGAGCAAGAAGTTTGGGCTTATGTTCATGTTCAGCTTGGGGCTTTTGTAAGTGGCTCGAGTGAAGTCTCCAAAGTGAACTGGTTTTTGCTAACTTCGATCCTCCCACCGCAGTCTCACAGCAGCTAGCACCATCAGGCTGAAGCATCTTGTCGACTACCATCAAGGAACACACAATTTCACAGGTAATTGACTCAACCCCAGTATCTCGTCATTCTTGCTAACTTAGATAACAGTGGGTTCGCTTCAAATTGCTATATGGTCGGACATTGAGCTTTGCGTGGGTGTTTTCACGGCATGCATACCGACCACCCGACAGTTCTTCCGCGTCTTTATTTTCGGCAGGCCGGATGGATCAGCTAGCTTGCATTCAGAGCACATCCATGCCAGGAGTCTCGAGGGCAGTCCAAAGCGGTCTACAAGGCAGGCTGCAGAGGCGGTGGACGAGCCTAGTCCGCATACACCCTGACATGTACTTATGTATTGAATGTTTCCTAGCGTCATTCTTCAAGTCTGACTTGTTTTCAAAAACGATTTTGCTTCTCTCCTCCTAAAATGTGTCTGATGGAGGGCGGACCGTCCTCTCACCCTGGAGAATCGCCCACCTCCTAAGCACTCGCCTCAACTTCCGTCAATTTCCCTCAACTTCCAGCAAAAGCCGAGGAAAGGTTTTGAGCGGGGGCCAATTTGGCGTTCGTTATCCACAGTCTTGATGCTATCAGTTACTCGGTCCGTGGGTGTCAGCAGCTTGCAGCCGGTGGGATGAAATATGCCTTCGACAATGGGTCATGGTCTTGATAACAGGTGTGGCACCGGGGCTGCCCTGTTTCAAGGGAACAGAGTGTCCAATAAGGGTCGACGTTGTCTTAGGTTCTCTCGAACATCCACCCATGGAGTGCAGAAGCTGATATTGGCCCATCAAAACCGTCAGCTTCGTTGACTTGCTCAGGGCCCGACGCGACTTAAGTCCGGACCACGTCAAATAAAGATGTATGCCGCCAAAACCACTGGCAATACCCGTTAGAAGTACAACTATAAAAGCCTTCCGTCGGATTTATATGATAAGAAAGTTATTCTCATCGCCATAATCACGCATACAACATTCCTCTGAACTTTCGACGAAATGAAGGTCTTCCTCACGGGCGCCAGCGGCTTTTTGGGAGCCCAATGCCTGTCACTGCTTTTAGATGGCGGGTAAGTTTCAGTCACTCTCTTCGCTATGAAAGCCAAATGATGGAATACTGATACATCTTTTGCGCAGTCATGATGTCGTTGTCGCGGTCCGATCGGACGCGAAGGGCCGCGATATCCTGGCTCTTCATCCCAAGTCAGAACTTAAGCTGTCTTACACTGTCATTTCAGATATGACAGTGGATGGCGCTTTCGACAAGGCTATTCAAGCAGAGCCAACCCTGGAGGCAGTCATACACACTGCAAGCCCTTTCCACTTCCAGTCCAAGGATGCCGAGACCGAGATGCTTAATCCGGCCATACGAGGCACCATATCTCTTCTCAGCGCCGTCACTGCCTATGCCCCAAATGTGAAGAGGGTTGTGATTACCTCGTCCGTCGCCGCAGCGGTCAACATCAAGGCGCCCCCTCCGGTCTTGACCCCTGAGATGTGGAACCCGATCACTCGAGAAGAAGCCTCGTCGAACCCATTCTTCGCATATCTTGCCAGCAAGACATTCGCAGAGAAGGCAGCCTGGGATTTTGTCAACGATAAGAAGCCACACTTCGCCCTGTCGACGATTTTGCCGCCTCTCATCCTCGGACCGGTTGTACACCATCTTGACAACCTTGGTTCAATCAATACTTCCAACTCGGCGTTCGTCGATATCATTGAGGGCAAATGGAAGGATTCGATTCCTCCCACCGGGTCTCCTCAGTGGGTCGATGTGCGCGATGCTGCGTTCACTCATGTCCAGGCACTGATTGTGCCCGAAGCTGCTGGCAAGCGGTTCCTCCTCTACGCGGGTGACTTCAGCAACGCTGAGATTGCTCGCATTGCCCGAGATAATTTCCCAGAGCTGGCTGATAAGGTCCCTGCAAACATCGAGAGCGACGTGACCGCCGCCGACGCTAGTATTGATGCCGGGTTGTCGAAGGACATTTTGGGTGTGAAGTACCGCTCTCTAAACGACAGTGTGGTCGACTCGATCAGGTCTCTGTTGAGCCGCTGAAGGCCGTTGATGTATATAACCTATTCATTTGGCGTTGTTGGATTAGATTATAACTGTTCAGTGAATAAGGTCTCTCCAGCATATGGTCATTCACGCCGGTGGCCGTATTTTGATGACTGTCTTGCAACCGCTCACTTATCTTTCATCTTCGTCGTCCGGGAAATATGAGACATTCTGAATAGTTTCATCTACCCTGCAAGCCCGTAATATTCCTCTAGCGCGACCGCGATCCTTTGACAGGGCTGTGGTGGAGATTTTCTGAGCACGTCATGATACCGGATATCGCGACACGATAAAAGCGCCGCTATCGGGATAGGGGACTGGAGACTCCGTAAAAACAAATCGACATTCTTATTTGTTCTCAATGACCAGCGCCTGGCATTATAGGTTCATACAATCGATTCATCAAGTCTACCAAAAAATCTCAAAGGGTAGATCAGCCATCCGAACATCATGAGTAACCCTAAACAACTCCCTCATGAGGAGACCTCACAGACGACACCTGACGCTGAAGTCGCCACCATCGAGGAACAAAGCCACACGAAGCGGACATGGTATAGAACGGTATTCTTCCAGGCCACAGTCATTGGACTCTGTGCCTTCTTTGCGCCTGGGCTGTATAATGCCATGCAGTCTACTGGAGCTGGCGGGCAACAGACACCATACCTTGTTATGTCCGTATTTCAGCGAATATACTGTATGCAGTTATGATCTGACTTAATGATAGGTCGGCCAACGCTGTTCTGGGGGTTATGATGGTTGTCACTTGCTCAATGGGAAGCGTAATGGCCAACAAGATTGGATTGAAAAATGCTTTGATTTTCGGCACAACAGGATAGTGAGTAAGATGTTAATTACTTCGTGTTTCGGAAGGCTACTGACGAAAGCCAGCGCCATTTACTCAGCGTCGTTGTACACGAACAACAGATACGGCACGGAATGGTTTGTGTATCTAGGGTCTGCAGCCTGTGGCATCACAGCAGGTATCTTCTTCCCTGCCGACCTTCTTTTCACAGTTTGACGGCTGTGGACGCACACCTTTTATTGTCTTGTGAATCTGACGAAGAAATAAGGTATCTTCTGGGCAGCTGAAGGCGCAATCATGATAAGCTGTAAGTTGCGATCACAAAGAAGTGCTACAACCTGTGTCTTGACCGACTCATCTTGCGTCAGACCCCGAAGATCAGAAGCGTGGAAGATATCTTGCGTATTGGCTTGCCTACCGTAATGTGAGTTTACCAAGGATTTCAACTCAATGGCGAACGTCGTTGCTGACGAATGCTAGGGCGGTTCAATCGTCGGTGGTGCCATCAACCTCGCTTTCAGTATGCACTGCGCCAACACATTGAAACCTGATACTGACTGGATTCAGATTCCACTGGGAAAACAACGGGAAAGTTAGATTGGAGAACATATGTTGTTTTCGTGGCCTTGCGTGAGTCGGCCGGTTCATTGATGCATACGTCTTGGAGGATCTTCTGACTTGAACTGTTCTAACAGAATGCCTTGGCCCCTTCGTTGCCATGCTGCTTTCACACCCTGAGAAGGTCCAGCGTCAAGATGGCAGAAAAGTCTCCAAGGCCGAGCAAATTCCGACGACTGCTGAGATGAAGGCCGTTGCTAAGATTCTGGTCCGGAAAGACTTTCTTCTTGTGTAGGCTACCAATCCCTCACTCGATATCTCACCAAAAACGGAAGCACTGACTAAATGTTAGCTTCCCTTTCTTCTTTTACGCCACATTTCTACTATCATACGCAGGATCGTATCTCTCGCTCTACTTCTCAGTCAGATCAAGAGCTCTTGCTTCCTTGGTTTCAGCATTGGCACAGATCACGGCCAATTTCTTCTTTGGCCACTTTCTAGATTGGACCAGATTCACTATCAACCAGAGAGCCAGATTTGCTTACTTCGGTATGATGGCCCTGTTTGGTGCCACCTGGATTTGGGCGACTGTGATTCAGCGGGAGTATGGTCAACGTGCCCCCGCATTGGACTGGGCTGACCATGGCTTCGGCCGAGGCTGGGCTCTCTACATTCTGCTTCAAGTGAACTTGTGAGTGTTTCATTAAGTACAGTCTGTCAGCGATACTCAAACTAACTAAACCATCAGTGCTCTCGCATACAACTATGGCTATTGGCTGGCTGGATACATGGCCCGAGGTCCTGCTGAGGTTATCCGCTTTACTTCAACTGTTCGCGCTGTTGAGGCAGCAGGGGGTGCCGTGGCATCTGGTATTAGCTCTACACACGCGCCTTTGCTCGCCGCTGTTGGAGTCAATTTTGGACTGTGGGGGTTAGCACTTATCCCTACCTACGTAGTCGTGAGGTCTCTCAACATCAAAGATGAGACATCGAGTGATGAAGATGAGGGTAGCAAAAGTATAGGGGAACCCTAAGGCTATGGAAGTAACAGGCCTGCAGTAAATACGGAGCTATGGAAACATGAGTAGCCTCTGGTGGGACAATGATGGAGTATTGAACCCATCCCATCCAAGCTTCTCAGTACGTGCGTGTATATCTCACGATCAATCGCTGCAAGAGATATCTCATAATCTATGTAAGCGCGATGCGCGTTAGACTGATCAATCAGAAAGAATGTGTGGTCTTGGATAACCCATCTATACATGTAGTTGACCAAAACAGGATGGCCTACACGTATTGGTCATGCGAGATTAGAAAATGCCTGGAAAGTCCAGATAATGAAGGGACCCGTATCAGACCGCAACCAATGCCGACCTCGCAGTGTCGTGATCTTGCAAAGCGATGATACGTGCCGATGCAATCATTTGTGGGGGCTATCGGAGCACACAATTGAGGGTACATGTTCCGTGATGCGAGGCACCGGATGATGCCATATGCCTCAAAGCCTCCTATGGCGAAGTTCCATGAAATGTCAAGCTTTGTTCCTTCTACTTCACTCCCACCTGGCGTTCAACTCAACAACACATCAACGACAGAGACTTATCGACGAACGTCACCTTGGTGTTCAGCATTCACACACGAAATGGGTCAAGAATCGTGGCGTAAAGGTTTCGAAGAAGATGGATTCGCTGTCATTCCCGACATCATAAGTCAAGAAAAGGCAGTCGAATACCAAAATCGCGCTTTCGGCTGGCTCAGATCATTCGACAACCCCTCACTCGACTTACAATCCCCTTCTACATGGACGCCAGAAAATCTGCCCTTCGTTTCCGGGATCAACACTTTCAATCACTATGGAGTTGTTCACGAAAAGTCTATGTGGGACATCCGCCTCGAGCCCGGAGTAGTCGACATCTTCTCTAAGATATGGAAAACCAACGAGCTTATTGTCTCCTTCGACGCCCTGAACATCACACTCCCGAGAAGGGCCGGCCATGTCCCCCGTGAGAAGTGGCCCCACGTTGACCAAAGCCCGTACCGAAATGGCCTACAGTGTGTGCAGGGCATCGTGAACTTATCGGAGTCTGGACCAGAAGATGGAGGCTTGACCGTGTACCCCGGTTCACATAAGGTGACGGAACAGTTCTTCCGAGAGAATACAGAGCGATCTGAGTGGACGCGAAAAGACTTTTTCAGATATTCATCTGATCAGATTGCTTGGTTTGAGAAGCGAGGTTATCGTGAGCACAAAGTCATTGCAAAGCCAGGGGACCTTATCATCTGGGATTCACGACTGATCCACTTTGGCGCGGAACCTACGGCATCAAGTGACAGAATTCGGACCATAGTCTATGTTTCATACGCGCCGGCCTCATTTGCGACAGAAGAAGTACTCGCTGCAAAAGCAGAGGCCTTCAACCGTTGGCTCGCTACCACGCATTGGCCCCACGACAATATCGTTCTGAGAACAAACCAGCCCACTCTCCCTGATGGAACCACTGATAAGAGGAGGTCCGAACCTCTTGAGAAGCCAGAGTTAAGCGATGATCTGCTGAGACTTGCTGGGATCAAGGCATACTAGCGGAGGCCTAACAAGGAGGCTGATACAGATGGAATGAGGCAACAAGCATGTACAACTGGATTCTACGTACTTACGTATGTATGCCTTTATCATCAGCAAGCAGGAAGTAGATCCTTCATGCTTATGAACTCACCAATTAACATCACGTGCCTAATTAAGCGTAAGAAAACCCAGACACGCAAGTCATGCGACGATGCTGTATAACAATAATTCAAATACTTGACTCGCTCACAAGGACAGGCCAATAGTCTTGGTTGGGGGGTTTAAAGGCAGAAGCAAGAACATTGCTACAAGGAGCAAATGATACTGGAGCTGTCACTTATCACGTCTGGGTCATGTGGTACTTTAAATAGTTGATATGGAAACAAACAGATCGCTTTTATTTTGGTATCAATGCCGTCCTCAGATGTGAGAACCAGCTGTTCTAACGTAAATTCTCTCCACAAACTTGACCCGTACTCGATTTGAGGGTCCAGAAGTGTGACCAAGAATAGCATCCAACGTCGCCTATCTAGCTGTGCGGGACGAAGGCAACTCCGGCGCTGTAGCTCTTACCGCCAACAGGGGGAGTGTCCCTGCAGCTAGAGTCTGTGCCAGTGGCTCCAGCAGCCTGGCACATCTCGCGCCATTGGCAGTTGCTGTAGCCGTAGGGATGCCAGTACTTGCCGATCCTCGCACCCTCGGGTCCAATGTACTGGCACTCCTTGGCACCATCAGACCAGGCGTTGGCATCAATCATCTTCGCCAACTTTGTGTCGTATCGGTTGCAGACTGTCTGGGTTGCGGCGTCGTTGGGCTTGCCATCAGAGTTGTAGCAGTGGCAGAAGAGGTAGCCATCGCAAGCAAGCACGCTCTTGGAGAGAGCGACGAGCATAAGGGTGCCAGCAGCGGCAAGAGTAGGGAGCTGCATGATGAAGGTGGTACTGAATGACTTTGGGGTTGTTGTAAGTGAGTGACTGGTCGTAAACGACTGAATGGTTGGAAACGAGGGAAACGAGTGTCTGTGGGTTGCACTAAATGCTAGAACATGGCTGTCAAAGGTTCAGATGGTTTTTATAGTTCATCTCTGTTTGCTCGCATTATGCGACCGAAGTGTGGTTTGCGGGACGATTCAGTGAGTCCAGGGGCGAAAGCTCAAATCAGATGTGATTGACAGCCCCTAATACAATCGAAACTCTATTTCTTGGGTTGTGCAAGGATGTCATGTTAAGATCTCATGATTCAAGCAGCAGAAAATCTCGCGGTGACGGCGACCCCGAAACCAACTGCCGCAGTGCTGGGCTACTTCGTAGTGTAGAATAGTGCCCCCTTACCCACAAACCACATTGTGGGAACCGGGATGGGTAAGGGAAAATTGAATGCAATGCCTCCACACATCAATCAACGAACACTAATAAGCCAGACAGGCTACTTCCAAGTGCCTTGGAGAAACAAGTGACTTGCCGCACTGCTACCTATCGCTCAGAATCACAAAGACATCTAAAAAAAGAGTTCGTGTCCCGGAAAAGTGTCGACTGGACCGACTGTAGCTTCATAGATAACTCTTCAAATTTCAGCGTCAGCGATAATACCGTAAACTTGGACAATACATGCAAGGAAGATAGAGGTTACGCTGTGACCCTCCACATGTTTCCCCGTCAGAGTCATACGGCAGTCAACAAGGTGCGCCTCCAGGCGGCAAACTGCGGAAGAAATATTAGAAGGGAAGAAGGACATGTAAGGAAGAACTAGTCCAGCAAAGCAGATGAAAAATCGACTTCCGTAGCATCGGCATGATTCAATTCGCTCAACTGACAAGGTCACCTCACGGAGCAATATCGACCAATGTCTAGTGTCTATCGGTGCTGGGCAGCTTGCATTGTCGTGCATTGTTACTTAGTTTGGCCCCCAAGCTACCAGTCCATCGCCCTCTCCGTTGCCCCTGACTCCAACAAATGCTACCTTATGCCGGCAGATCATAGTCAAATACTGCCCTGTCGTTAAGTCAGCAATACCTGTTTAACTCCACTGCAACCAACGGCATATTCGTCAGAGCACTAGGAACGGATTTCTACACATGAACTCGCGTTTCTAGCATGGAACAAAACATTCAAAGATCTGCTTGTAGTTACTGCCGGTTAAACAAGTCACGGACAAAGCCGATGCCAAGTTGACGATGTTGAACTTTCAGAGTAGGAGTTGCAAACTGTAAGGATGCAAAGTATTGATGTGGCACATTGCTTGTGCATTGATGCCTAGACTTAGTAGTGTCAGACTCTACATAGTAGACTGAGATCAATCGACGCCTGGTAACTAAGCCAGTTCCTTGCCAATCTGATCGAACTCCCGGCGCCACTCTGTGACCTTCTCGACCCTCTTGAAGGGGTCGAAGTTCATTGCCTCGCTGTCGACGAACACGCTGTCGCCAAGAGTAAGGGTTCCACGGCCGACAAACTTGCCCAGCTCATAGCAAGCCCACTTCGAACTCTCGTCAGATCTGTTCTTGTCTTCCCATACCCCGACCTTGAAAGTCGCCCCCGGACGGAAGAAGAAATTCGATCCCCTGGCAGCACCACTGCGCGTCTCCGTGGTAAGGACCTTCGCCTTAGTGTGTGGCTCAGGAGTGTCATCCATGTTGTGCCCCTTCGCCTCGCCATCGCTGTTTCCATTTGCATCCTTCTTTGGGCACCGCGAACAAGTAATGTTGGACAGATATTTCTTCTGTGCTTCATTCACGACATGTTTTGCAAAATTGTTGTTGCCATTGCCGTACCAGTTGCTGCGACCGTTCTGGTACCAATCTCTTGGTCCGTTCTTTTGGGTAGCTTTGGCCTCCGTAGAAGCATTCTTCGAAGCATTCTGGCGATGATAGTTGTCATAGGCAACGATCGCGCCATTCTTGCTGCCGATCTCATTATTCGGAGGGAAAGGCTGCATCGGGGCCTCGCGAACATCTTCGATGAGCAAGACCAAGGGCTTGTTCCAGATTCCGGGGTCCATGTCATTCTCATTGTAGAACTTGAGGTCACACCGGCCTGCCGAAAGCTGCGTATTCGGAGCGCGGACGATCACGTGGTCGATGTTTGCCTCCGTTGCTTTGGTACTTATTAGCGAACCGAGTACATACCATCTGACCGGAGAGACTCACGGGTTCCGTAGAGGTAAAATGGCATGAAGGTGCTCGGATACTCCTCAAGCCGCCACTTGGAGTTCAAAGGTCGACTCACAACCGTCTTGCCAAGCGTGACTGTGACATCCTGGATGACGATACCTCTGTTGGTGCTATTAGCGACTAAACCATGATGTACCTTCTTCAATGCAGTGCTAGAAAGGACGTACGAATCTTCTGTCATAATCTGTCCTTCGAACTTTCCGCCCCTCTCCGCAATGTCTTTAAGCATGACCTTTCGCTTCGTCACGAGAACGAGGGGCTCCGATGGGTTTGAATTCTTCATGTCGGCGTATTTTGCCTCAGATCGATCATCAAATTTGGCAGACATGATGAGTTGCTGTCGATGATTTGCGACGTGGAACATAGGCCTGTGAATGAGGTAGATCTTCTCTGTTCCCTGGATGAGAAATTTGTGGAAGTCTGGGGCCAATGTGTTGCGCTTGCGAACGACCTGAGAAGAGATATTAGTCCAAAGCAAGTACTGATGCTACCAGACAGGTCGCCTTACCTCAGTCTCAGCTTCAACCACCTTTTTGAACTCCTCGGCAAGATCGTTGGTGAAGTTGCCGTCACTTGGGAACGGAGACATGACGACGTTCCGCAGGACCATGAGATCTTGCGTGCTCGGTGACAGGCCAAGTCGCTTCACGAAGTTTGCCTTGCACTTCCCGTAGAGTTCATCTGAGAACTCGGTAGAAGTGAGGTACAGAGGAATCTTGGTGGGATCATCAGTGGGGCTGTCGACTGAGAATGTCTCCACGACTCTCTGCATGAGGTAGTTGGCTTCTTCGATGTCGTCGTTGAGGCATCCATCCGCGTATCGAAAGTTCAACGAGAAAGCGTTGATGTTCAAATCAGATCCAAGCGCTCGCATAAGCTTCATAGCCTTCTGGTCGTCAGGTCGGTGCTGGTCATCGTTCATAATGCTTGCGTTGCTCTTCAGGACGATGTCATTGCGGATGCGCTTCTTCTCAGCCTCAATTCTGTCTTCCGTCGCATTCTCCTCAAGCTCAGACGGAAGCATGTTGAAGGGTACACAGATGAAAGGGCTGGATGCGTCGGTCAGGGATGCCCACTCCGCGGAAAGCTGCATCACGAATATCGTAGTTAGTACATTGAACGACGTCAAACACGAAGGCAGGGCAGATCATACCCGAGTGCAGGTCCAAGTGACCTCTCCCAACAAGGCGCCGTATCCCTCCTGGGTAAGACCAATGGTCTTGTTGGAGAGCCAGGCTGACATAGCCGAAGCTCCAGGCTTACTGTCCGTGTCTTAGCTTCTTTCGAAGAAAGGTGTCGTTGTTTTGGAATGCCACAAACCTTCCCTCAACACCATAGATGCCGATGCTAGTGACCGATCCACGCGATAGGTAGGGACTTGTCCATGTCACCAAGAAACGCATGCGATTGTCGCGATAGCAGAGACCACCTGCGGGGTAAGGAATGTAACCGGCCTTGTGAGGGTCAACAGTAATGGAGTCAGCAAAGCGCATGGCGTACAAATCTTCCTGAGTTTCAGCGCGTAGGCTGGCGTCAGGCACGAACCCATCAGTAGCGCCCATCTCAGTGGGAAGGTTGATGACATCGCCAGGGCGGTAGTCTTTCGGCAGCATGGAGCAGAAGTATCCACCCCACGCGGCATCAGCATGGACGAGGAATGAGAGGCCTCGTGACTGAAACTGCTTTCGCAGAGCGAGAATACTGCTGAGGCTATCGACGGCACCCTCTGCATGAAATAGATTAGTATCTGGTTTATTAGAAAGGAGATGGTCTTCGGGAGCATACCTTCAGTCGATCCTATGATTCCCACAACTGCGTAGACCGGCTGCTTGTTTTCAAGACTCTCCCAAAGCTGGTTCTCTAGCTCGCTAATATCGAGGCGTGCTCCCAGATCTACCGGAATACCGACGACGTTCTTGGAACCCAGGCCGCAGATAGCTGCAAGAGTCCAGACACATTAGTATCCACAGCGTTCTTCTCCTTCATTCAAGACTTACCAGCTCCTTTGGGCCATGAGTAGTGTCGAGTGTTGGACAGCATGTATTGACCTGGCTTCTCGATACCAAACTCCCTTTCCAGATCATCCTTGCCTGTGGACTGAATGGTTAAGTCGTTCATGAGATCAGAGAGGAACTTGTTAGAGATTCCATGTTCCTGGTAAAGTCTATCAGGGAGGTCAAGGACGTCAGACGGCTTGAGGTTCAGCAACTCCCAAGTTGAAAGATGGGTGAAAAGCTTTCGCTCCCCTTGGCAGGTCTCGACATGGAAGCTATCCTTGAGAAAATCCAGCTTCTGACCTTCGTCAAATGCCTTGCGAAGCGACAGCGGGTAGAACTTGAGATTTCGAGCTTGGACGCGGTTGGTCAATGAGCCAAGTATTGGGCAGATACTATTCATGACTTACCGACCCTAGACCACGCATGTTAGCTTGTGAAATTCAATAATCAACGGGGTTCTTACCACATGGATTCGAGATTAGCTACCGTGCCATCGCATGTGACGTGACCCCAGCCTGTGGGGGACTCAGTGTCATCTTCGTTGATGTTGTAGCCAAAAAGATCGCAGAGCTGCTCTCCGACCTCAATTTCAGCGACTGTCGTAAGAGGACTTGCTTCAAGCGCGACATTGTTCGGATTGTAGAGCATCGTCATAAAGTAGCCGAGCAGTGAGGACATGCTCATATCAGTGCACCTGATAAAATCTGTTGAGAATCATCCAAGTGGCGGGCGAATGGATGGTTACTCACATATGCGCCTGGTACCGAGGTGACCAGAAAGGAATGCTTGATCGGCCAAGAATCTCCGAGGCCTTGTCGACAGCATTTTTGAGCTTGTCCTTGGACCTCTTGAAAGCTGCAGATTCCTGCGTTTTCTCGTCGATGAATTCCTGTCCTGTATCAGATAAAGTACGAAAGGGGGTGAATTGGAGATCAGACTGACTGCGTCATTGTCAAAGCGATAGTCCAATCTGGCTTGCTTGAGGTTGTTCAAGATGATGTCGATGTTCTCCTTGAAGTATGGCAGGTTCTCTGCCCGAGGCCCAATGAAGTATGATGAGATGATCTGATGAGATTCATCCTCGGGGACTGTGGCTGCATCACGTGTGGGATTCTTGAATCCGTTGCTGGAACCCTTGAGGGTTTCTTTGAGGTAAGGATACGACCCGTTCGCAGCGGTGGTCTTGAAAGATGCCATGATGAAGGTTTGTCAGAAGGATGAGACTGGTTGATGGGGCTTTCACGGGAGAGCAGCTGAAGTGAGGGATGCAGCTCTAAGTATAAAGAATTCCTCCAAATCCTGATACGTCCTTCTTTTCCGTATTTTGCGAATGCTATGGCTCGCCGATGGCATTTCCGTCTGCCATGGCATGCCGCTTCAAAGCCACCGCGTCCATTCCCAGTTCATTCTTGCCAGCTTCCACCACGTCATGTCGTAAGAACCTGCAGATCCACGGCCGGGCCGTATGGATACGAAGTGCCACTCACAACAACAGCCTTGAGACAATGTGGTACCAATCTGGCGATGTTGACATTAGTTCAGGCTAGTGTTGCAGCTCATCTCTGATCTGAGAGCTCCTCAATTACGATTCTCACCTATAGTTGATTTCAACCGTTTCCATACTTGCATCTTCGAACCTTGAACGGGCATGGTCACATAGTTCATAACGACCTACCTCAGGTGCTCTGCATACTGTCGCACCACTAGCGCGTACCTTGCCGATGTTAGTTGACAACCCCGCTTGGAGCAGAATTAGATCGAAACGATTTTCCGTGACTCTAGGAGGCCAAGACGTAGAAAGTCGTGAAAACAGACGCCAGCAGTGGTTGAGAGCAATTTGTGTCGCTGTGGCAATATGTGTAGGGCAGCAAAGATCATGCCATTTGACAATAAAATGCATATGGCCGCATGTCGGGCGACCTACCGCACGGGTACAGCCGCAGAGCCTAAAGGGGTACAGGGTTAGGAAATGAAGCATTGGCTAATAGGATTCAGCGATCTCCAGGGAGTCTCATGTAGTGTTCAGTTGGACCGATGATCAATGTGGAGACAGCACTCGAACCGACTTCGTTGGCACAGTGGCACACCGGTAACCGGTTTCGTGTAAGACAACGAAAACTATCATTAAGCAGTGCAAACGTGTGACTAATTTGGTTAGACGCGGACAGAGCTGAAAGACGATGCGTCACTGTGCCTTCCTCATACGTGAGGGATTCGGATGCACCCCACTGGTCTACGCGACTGGAGGCTTTTAATTATTGAGCCAAGGGAAATATGCATGAGGCATCTACTTCAGTACAAGTGCATGGTGAATGGAAGACCTATCTCCTTAGTCCCCGAGACATGGGAGTTATAGTTCCCGCCAGGTACAGCCAATAGAGGAATGCCCTCAGTGCCCATAATACAAAGCCACCTGCTGGAGAGGTAGTGAGGGCAGCTGTGAGGGCTCGAGAGGGCAGAAGAGGCCGAAAACGTTAAGTAGCTATCCCCTCGAGCGAATAAGAGGGCTACTTCTAAGCCTCTACATCACCCTCTATACAATTAAGCAGACGTTGTAGGTAGAAGCGGGGGCCGCTATAACTCCCATGTCTCAGGGACTAAGGAGATCAGGGTGGGCTGGGATAAGTATTTAATTCGCGCAGGTACTCATTGCTCAGGGCGGATGCTAGAGATCTACACCGAGCACGATCTGAGACAGCTTCCCAGCCCGTTCAGAAGTCCACGCGTCCAAGCCTCCACAATATTGACCGGTTTACAGAAGAGCGTTCGGCCCGTGTCCAAGCCAGGTACCAAGAAGAAAATGGAGGTTAAGCTCTGAAATGCCAGCATCAGCTCATTGGCTTTCTGGCGAGGCGAAGTGGGACGCTGAGCAATGCCAGACTGCCTCGGTGAGAAGCGACAGCTTGGCGAAACATAGTGACATGGGCAACGAAGCAACAGCGACGCTCACTACACCTGAAAACACCCAGTCTAAGAGATCTGAATGGTGGGGAAAATCATGCATGGTGTTCCCATGGCAAGATGTTTGTCCCAGCCCAGGATAGCCGCACTCTCATATTGATGCGTGAACGTCAGTGATCGATGACACCGTGAAGCTTATGTTGTTCTCGTTCAATTGCCCTTCAAGAAGGAATCAGTGCTCGTTTAGATGAGTTCTTCTGTAGATGCTCATCGCAAAGCCTTTGGACTACGCACGTCGAATTGGGCAATGTAACTCGAAGAATGCCCTCAAAGATTTCTGGAACCTCTCAATACTTCCGCCTAAGCGACCCTCCGTTTTGCAATGGCCAGTGACACATGTAACTAATGCATTGAGAACGTACGATGCCGTGGAAATGCATTCTATTTCACCAAGATCTATTGAAAGCCCAGGCTCCAAGGTTACACTTTTGACCTCACCGCAATGCGGAACACGCTACGTGAATATATCAGTGAGAGCTCAAGATGACGTCAAAAATGAGGGGTTCAAGAGGCATTTTGTGAGGAAGCCGCTCGACGAACGTGAACCCCTTACTCTCATTGGTTCCCGAAGCAGAAGAGGGGGAACCGGTCACATATCGAACGGTTGATCGCATGTCTGCCAAGGCATCTCGGAACGATTCTCTGTTAGCCCCCGAGACATTCAACTCAACCTAGCTTTCACCAGAAACACCCAGGCCAAAGTACAGTACATGGGTGTTTGGAAAGAAATGTCACGAGTTGGGACATCCGGAGTTCTCTGTGGTGAAGCATCATTCCCATGCCCTGTAATTCTGAATTCGTCTAAAAAGGGACTTTTCGCCGTCGTTAGGAACCGGCACGTTTTCTACCGTTAAAGACGTTGCGCACGATGACATTCTAAGACATCGGGTTATGACGCTCGCTCACCACCACAGTGAGGTTCGACATGTGCACGCCGACACCGGCTGTATCACCGCGATCGTTTGAGACAGTGGCTTTTCTTATCGGAAACACACACAAGATTTCCATTTCACATGCCGATCTTCCAACATGGATGCTAGACGCAAACACCTAGCACCGTCGACCTTTTATGGGTGAAAGTACCCTCATATACATCTTTGAGGAATGATATCCTGCATAACTTCCAGCCGCTTATCAGCTTCCCGCTGAAACGTACCTTAGATGTCTAAGAGATATCTGCTGTGCACAGGTGTAAGGGGTCATCAGCGGAGGGGATGATAAGACCAAGATCTCGATCTTATCTTCGCAAGTCCATGATATAAAGCGAAGCAGAAATCTATCAGTTCCATTCACTTCATTGTCACTATTTACCGCAGTTTTGAAGCTAGTCTTTAATTCACGTATCCTCATCTCAATTACCTACCTACAACTGTAACTGTCACCACCATGCTTAAGTCACACGTCAGAAAGGATATTGAGACGCTATCTCAATCGGAGCGTGATACTCTGATTCGAGCTTTCGACTACATCGGCAACCTCAGCCCGGAAGATCCCAACTCGTTCTTCGCTCTCGCCAGCTACCATGGCTTGCCTGGACCTGAGGGAAACTCGCAGAAAATGTACTGCCCTCATGGGAATGTACTTTTCCCAACTTGGCACAGAGCCTACCTTTTGCGCGTGGAGAAAGCTCTGCAAAGTGCTCCAGGATGTGGGCATCTCGCTTTGCCCTACTGGAACCAGACATCTGAGAGCTCTCTGAAAGGTGGACTTCCGTCCATTTTCACAGACAAGAGCTACACCTTTGCAAGCGGTGACACCATCAACAACCCGTTGTACTCCTACACCATGCAGAAAGCCGTGGATGGCCTCAAGTACAGCAGCAACGCCGCACACTCGAAGCCTGTTGGTTACACCACTGTTCGTTATCCTTACTCCGGAAGGGTGGCGTCTGAGGAGGTTGCGGAGGTCAAATCCCGGAACAGTAGCCTCGAAGCGCTGCCTCATAAGACGATCACCGGAGCTTTGGATGAGAACATCAGGAAGTGGCTCGCACCTGGGTCTTTTCCTGGCGTAGCAGAGAACTACCGCCAATCCCTGGGCGCACCGAGTTACACAGTGTTCTCCAACATAGCTTCCGCCCAGGAATGGAATACGAAGAATGCGGGAAATCCCCAAGTTCCTACTGTTGTCCCACTTGAGTTGCCTCACAACTCTATGCATCTGGCCATTGGTGGCTTCCAAGTCCCAGGTGCCCCATCTGTTCATTCAGTTTCGCAAGGCGACATGGGAGAGAATGAGACGGCAGCCTTCGACCCCGTCTTCTACTTCCACCATTGCTTCATTGACTACATGTTCTGGAAGTGGCAGGATCAGCACGGCCAGAAGGATCATCTCGACATTGACCCCGGCATGCAGGGTAGCAAGGGGGCTGACATCGACACGCCACTTGAACCATTCACCATGACAGATCCCAATACGGGAACCGAGCGATGGATGACCTCGAAGGTGAATAAATCCATACTGGGTCCGGTCTGTGCAGATGACTAACAAGATCAGGATGTAATCGACACTGTCAAGCTTGGCTACGACTACGCAAAGCCCCAATGGCAGAAGGTTAATGCGACCATTCGGGAAGCCGACGCGGTCAACGCCCCGAAGCTGACTGTAAGCGGAATCAATCGGTCGAAGGTTCGTGGATCCTTCATCGTCTCCACGTGGGTAAAAGCACAGAACGGGGGGCCTGAGAAGGTTATTGACATCAAGCCTATTCTGAGCCGATGGGAAGTCAACAGCTGCGAGAACTGCCAGAACTATCTGGATGTGAGATCCCACACACAGTTGACCAACTTCACCGACGAAGAGATCGAAGACATGGACTTTTTCGCTCTGGTGCATACTAGAGAGCACCCCGATGGCATCGACACGATCGATGGGCGACCTATTGAGGTCGAGTTGGGTGCGCTGAGGGGTTGAATGTCGGATGTTACTCTGGCGCTACCCGAGGCGCACCGCGGCTCTCAACATGCTGGATCATCCAGAGAGCTGCCGGTCGGAGATAGACAAAGTTTCTCGTAGCTTGGTAGCAGCAGTAGTTTGCTATTGAAGCGAATCCACTCTTTTGCCTTTCATCATGTTCAAATCCTTCTGTTCCACCCTCCCCGTGAAGGAGGCTGTGCGATTGATACGCATCGCATTGGTCCGGAAATGAATATCATTTCGGTTATGTTGTTCCGGGCGATCTGGACCTACAACAAAAGATCATATTCTCGGCTGCGGGGTTGCCGGCAGCGACTGTATAGCTGAGACTTGTGCTTGATGCAGTGTAAGCAGCAGTGGCGTGTTGAGGTACGTTTAATCTTGAATGAGAGGCCAAATCAGGTCTCAGGTGTATGATAGTCCTAGATAAGGCGACGCAGCCTCTTGCGAACTCGTATGGCAACGAATGGCTCACTAAATGCGTATTACAAGAAACAAGTAGCCGCTAGAATACCATTCTTCTCGGTTTCATTGCGGAGCATGGCTTCTGAGTCCTTGATCAACCCTCGAGTTCCATCGCTGGATGGCAAGTTGATTCTCTTCGGGAACGTGAACATCGTTCCGGACCACTATGACGACGTATGGCCCTCATTTCTCCTCTATCTTAACCATGTACTGACGACTACAGTGGCAAGCAGCATACGATGATCTGGCGACTTACGTTTTCGCCAAAGAGCCCAACACTATCACGTATTACTTTGGGCTCCCCCTCGAGTACGCTGACAACCCATCGCGGACACCTTACCTCTTCGCCTTCGAGATATACTCCTCACGTGAGGACCTTTACGATGTGCACCTGAAGTCCGAAACGATGACAACATCATTCCTCCCAGCCGCGCTCCCTGTCATGGCGACGGGCCTAGACCTCGTGCACTACGACGTCGCGGGCGGCTTCCTCGACCGCAGCGGCCGAAGGGCGGAGTGTGGCATCATGGAAGATACTCAGATACGATGTACAGACTCTGCAGCTCGCGCAGAAGTCCTCGGGGCTTTGCAAATGTTGTGTCGAGCGGCGAAGGACGACGACGACGTGTTCACGTTCTTGGGGCTGCGCGGGCAGGATGACGAGATCAGCGCGAGAATCTTTGCGCGTTTTCGTGATCGAGATTCGATGGAACGATGGGCGAGGAATGAGGTCATGAAGAGCTTTTGGGAAGTCGTGAAGAACAACATAAAAGATATGGGTTCCCGTGCGTATGCTCCCAATGGGAAGGGCTGGCTTTGGAAGTAGGCATTGCAAAATTTGGGACACGTCTTTTCCACGGGGAGAGAAGCTTGTCATGGTCGTTCGGTCGACGACCCTCGGCGGGTACTGACCCGACTTTGAGCCGGCCTCGGCCCGGAGAGGGGGGGCTTGTTCAAGGACCGAGGTTGATCGACCATCATACTGCGTACACTGATGGGCTGGCGGTCGCATATCGGGCTGTCTCTTGCAACAAGTATTACATCATTTTTGGGCTCTTCACGGCTCGTCTATTGGGCAGAACTTCTGCCAACAGAGTCTATGCGTCCTCGCGGTACTCCAGTCTTTGTGGCCGCATCGTCATTAAGACCATCGGCACTGGCTAGTTCTCCTGCAACTAAGCGCTTCCGAAGTCCTCGCGTTATTGAGAACTTCCCCCCCAGATCTGCTCGACTGACCCACAATTAGAAGCCATACAAGGGGGCCTAGATTAAAAACATCAGTTCCGGTCAAATCACGATGTCAAGTTTTGCCGCAGCTCACTACCGTTCGCCGCCGGTCCCGCTTCAGAGCAACTACCCACATGTTTGGCTCAACGTTAGTTAGACTCCCGCCTCATTCCCGGTGAAGATCACCACCCGACGCCTAGATCAGATCATGGGGCCTATCTGATTAGATTGCATGCATGCAGTGCTACTTCGTAAGAGGCATCGGGAAGGTTGCTCGAGAGTGGGGCAGCACGTCGAGAGACAGTTTTGTTTGGTCTTAAGATGTGATAGGACGGTGGGGATATCACTACGTTCTTCCTTGGATTCTCTCCGTTGCCTATCTTCGTTTTCATTCATTTCCCTTCAAGCGTTCCCATTTCCGCCAGATGCCCTTGGCAAATTATGAAGAAGGACCACACCTTAAGCCCGAAACAGCAGTGCTCTACCAAGAATCACACCCAATACCTTCTCCAATTTCCGCCTTCAGCTGCCTGAAACACCATTTCTGTCCAACGAGTGACTTTCCAACTTGTCCGACCCCCCATATACCAACGATCAATGCGCCGCCTTCGTCAAATTCACCAGCAGCGGACCCCGCCGTGCAAGAACATACAGGCCCTGGTCATCCCAGTTCCGACACGACTCATCGAGCTCCATGTCAAACTCCCAGAGCAGCTTGGCGAGAAAGGTCTGGGTGGTCAGATGGGCTAGATTTCTCGCAATGCATTTCCTGGGACCGTAGCCAAACGGGTTGAATGCATCGCGATCGTCGTTCTCAAACTCAGCTGGTCTGTCATCAAGCCAGCGCTCGGGCCGATAAGAGTCGGCGTCGTAGAAGTTGGAGGCTGATCGTGAGGTTGCGAACTGGTTGACGCCAACAATTGTGCCTCCTCGGACGAACTCGCCGCACTGGGGGTTTGAGTTAGACACACAGATGAAAAGAGAGAGAGAGATGAGGACACAAGAAACCTACAATTTGGGCGCCAGCTGGAGGAACCTGGCGAGTGAGAGTTCCGGGGATGGTTGGACGTCTGCGCAGCGTCTCTCGGAAACAAGCAAGCAGGTAGGGCAGGTTCTGAACATCCTGAGCCGTGATTTCATCCGATGACTTGAAGGCCGCCCGGATCTCTTTTACGGCTTCGGCGTATGCGTAGGGCGTTGTCAACAAGTGGTAGATGGTGCTGATGATGGAAGACGGCATAGCTTCTGGGGTTCCGAGGATCAAGTGCACACAGTTGATCCAGACCTTGTCGTCTTGCAAGCCTTCGCTCTTTGCCCTGCTCATCAGGTAGGAAGCAAAGTCGCCAGAGTTGTCTCCGCCAGCATGCTTCTCATCGGCCATTCTTTTGAGGACCATGTCGTGGACCTCCTTGACCGGCAACACGCAGTCGTAGCCCGTGAATCCAGGCATGCCCTCGATGGCGTTGACCAGGATCTTGGGGCTTCGGCGGAACTGCAGGTAATAGCATTGCACCCAGTCAAAAAGCCTCTTGAAGAGCGCCAACGAGGGGTGAACGGTGCCCTGCGACATGATGGCGTTGAGGTCGCGTCCCACCGTGAGTTGTCCGCCGAGATCGAAGAGCGCATTCTCGGTCCACGCCCCGATGTCGACTATAGCCGAACTGCCATCGCCTGAGATCGGGGGCGACCGAATATGGGCGTTCAGGCCCTCGATCATCCTGTCAATGCATCCCGTGATAATGTGGCCCCGCTCAACCAAGGCCTGATGGGAGAAGGCATAGGCAAGCGTCCGCTTCTGCGGCCGGTGCTCGTCGCCGTCCGAATCAATCAGCGCCTTGTGTTCGGCAAAGACAGCTGAATATAAGATGGGGTCTTTGTTGAAGAGCGTGGTCTCGCCGTTGGCCTGTTTGTTACGTCCATAGATGTCTCTAAAGGCTTCGGCGCAGTTGTATGTCAACTCATCGGGCGCAATTCGCACCACGGGCCCGTATTTGGCGTGCAGGCGCTTCAGGTCGTATGGGATCTGGCCCTGGGTGTAGCGGATGACATAGGGAAACCTCGAGGTTCGCCAAAGGAGAGGTCCCGGGTAAGAGCGAAGCGGGTGGAAGAAGAGGTTGTATGTCGCCTTCAATATCACGGCCAAAATAATAAGTGCCGCTGTCCAGACTGACAAGAGCAGCGACGCCAGCCGCTCACTCAGAAGCCCGAGGACTGTCATGGTGGGTTATGTTGTCGATGTTTGGACAAACTTCAAAATGCCCTTCGACCTGGTTGAAACCTCAGATAATGGCAGAGTAGAAGACATTGTTTAATAAACCATAGCCTACAATTGGTGACATTTGCCCCCTTCTGCTCCAAAAGCACTCACCGAACCAGCGCTGTTCACGAGTCACGCGTTCGCGAGTCACGGCGGTATTGCCGGTGGAAACGGTCAATCTCGGGCGTTCCGAAGCATTGCCGTCGTGTTAATTTTCGCTTTGGCGAACCCTTCAAGACGGTATGACTCGAGCTTCAATCAGGCTTCCTTATCTCTGAAGCATGAACTCCAGGGGTCTGTCGATCGAAACCGATATGTCTGCAAGAGACTTAGAAACCACGATGTCTCCTCCTTCGCAATCAGGAGAGGTTATCAGTGTCTTGTTGACCTCGTCTCACGCCTCTCTGCAGACCTCTGTGTCTTTTCAGTATTGAGTGTACTACTCTCCTGTTCACCTGTTGGGTTATATCCGGTACCTTGCTGTATCATATTGTACCTCAGCCTCCTCCTCCACCCGTCAACTTTGACATTTTTCGTGGTATGCGCCTCGCGACATCTTGTCTCTCCCCGCCATGGCCTCAACAATCATGAACTACCAAGACTGCGGTCCGATGCGGTACAAGTCCTCGGTTCCGGTACCTGCATCTTTGTATGAAAACACTGCCTACCCCTCCAAATTCCGCCCGAGAATCAGCAAACACGTGGACGTGGCCGACAAGGCGTGCTGGGAGGCGTGCGACGACTTTGAAAACGCGACTGGGTTGAAGTTGAAGGCCGACAGCGTTGGATGCATCAACCCCATCGGCGGCAATGTCAACGCATTGTGGTTTCCAGAGGCCATACCGGAGAGACTTCATATCATTTCCTACCTTTCTGAACTTCTCTTTCGTCATGACGGTCAGTATTTATGATTCTGAGGGGTCCAAACCTTTCTCGACATGCTTCAGAGGTCCGCTAACTCGATGCATGCAGACCTTACCGACGATGCTGTAACACCAGAGCAGGTACGTCGAGATTCAAATCTCGCTGAATGCCTTCCTTGTGGCCCAAAAACTAACATGTCTGTTTATTACAGTTCGATGAGGTCCACGGACCATTGGCGCGATTCCTTGGTTCTGAGTCAAAGCAGAGCGATCATACCACCAAGCACAACGCAATGAACACAATGCAGGCTCGCGTCGCCATCGAGGCGCTCGAGCAGAACGAACAGTTGGGAAAGCTCGTCATCGAGAAGTGGAAGGGAATTGTGAGTGTTCGCGGGCAGGACGCCTTCATGGAGCACAAGACATTGGACTCGTACATGCACGTGCGGCACTACGACGCCGGAGCCTACTCGGTTTGGTCGCAAATCCTCTTTTGCTGCGACATTAGCCTCACCGACGAGGAGCTCACAGGTCTGGAGCCCCTCACCTGGCTGGCCTTCACGCAGATGATTCTGTGGCACGATTACTGTTCGTGGGATAAAGAAGCAGCCACATACCTTGAGCGCGAAGAAGGCGGATCCAACATGAGCGCCGTGCAGGTCTACATGGCCATGTACGATCTCGACCAACATGCCGCCAAGGACTTTCTGCTGTCTGAGATCACGAGAATCGAGGACGAGTACTGCGAGAGGAAGGCGAGCTACATGGTTGAGTACTCGCCAGCACCTCACATCACACACTACATCGGTCTGATAGAAATGTGCATGGCCGGGAACACGCTGTGGCACCTTTCCTCGCGCCGATACGACCCGGCAGCTCCCCTTCCCAGACGAGAAGACATTGGCAAGGTGAACCAAGGTCCGCTTGATGTTTCCGAGGTCAGCAGGCCTGTAGATGGCTCTGAGTCGGACGGCATTATTCTCACTCCGGTCTCGAGCTGTCTGGGCACACGAAGACTCAGGCCATTCTGGAATAACCAGCGGACCGAGTATACCACCATGACTCCCGCCGATACCAGTTCCGACCAGAAGAAGGCCAAGGCATCACACGAGACAAGGGCCGATCTACTGACCGTCTCGCCCTGCGCTTGGCCTGCCGAGTCGGACGAGAAGGACATTCTGGCGGCCTACCTTTACACGGCCGCAAGGCCTGCAAGCGGCGCCCGTGACAAGCTGATGGACGCGCTTGACAATTGGTACCGCGTTCCTCCTGACGCCCTGGCTACAATCCGCACCATTATTCGAATCATGCACAACGCCAGTCTAATGCTCGACGACGTCCAAGACAATTCGCCCGTGAGGAGGGGCAGTCCGAGTGCGCATGTCGTCTTCGGCACGGCTCAGACCACAAATTCGGCGAGCTATCTCATGATCAAGTGCGTGGAGCTGGCTCGGCCGCTGGGCGACGAGGCCTTGTCGTGCCTCTTGTCCGAACTTGGCCAGCTGCACCTCGGCCAAAGCCACGACCTAGCATGGACTTTCCATTGCAAGGCGCCCTCGATACCCGAGTACTACAGCCATCTAGAGCAAAAGACTGGCGGGCTCTTTCGCATGGCCTCCCGTATGATGCGCGCCTCAGCGACCCAGAATAAGCATCTTGACGCCTGCAAACTGATGAGCCTTCTCGGCAGGCTCTACCAGCTGCGCGACGACTACCAGGATATCACGTCGGAATGCCTCTCGACATACGACGATCTGGATGAGGGGAGTTTCACACTGCCGCTGATCCACGCCCTTCACCGCGAGGAAGAACAGGGTGAGGTCCAGCTGCACAGCATTCTTCAAAGCGCACGGGCATCGCGTTCTGCCTCGGCATCGAATAATGATGGAAAGTTGTCGGTTGAGACTAAACTGCTGATTCGCGAGATGCTGGAGGAGGCAGGCAGCTTGGAGCATACAAGGGTAGTAATTCGAGACTTGTATGACGAGACGAGAGCCGTGTTGACCGCGATGGAGAACGAAACTGGGTCGGGTGGCAAGAATTGGATGTTACGATTGATTACTTTCCAGTTGAAAGTATAACACAGAAACAGAAGTTAGCACTTTAGTTAGCGGGTCTTTAAATTCAGCGTCGTTGTCTTCAAATACGTGTGCAATCCCGATGTTCGACATGTACACGTGACCAAACCCGTTGACGAGCAGAATGGTTCATGCCGAATTCGGTGAAGAGTGTGGAAGAAGCAAATCAGATGAATAAGAGAGATGAATGAATACCACACACATGGTGGACGAATAGATCATAGCGACGGCCTGTTTGTGTTTTGTTGCCAAGAAACAGGGATGCAAACCTACACCCCCTACGCGTACATGTAGGGGGCGAGATATCAGTCTCTTATCATTGAACAATGTGAGAGGCAACAAACAGATTGGCTCTTCCGTACCGCATCGGGTTAAATGCTCCAAAACTGCACAAGCAGCCTGGCGAGAAAGAGACTGCTCAAGGCCATGAACCTGGGCATTTTTAGAACTGGCGCGCACGTGTAAGATTGCTTAAGTTTCTTGACGCCACAAAATTCAATATGCATGTGGAACGTCACTCCGAAAGATCGTAGCCAATGTTTATTGTCTTACCGAAGACAAAGGCGCTCGCAGCAATACAGATAACCCTAATCATATCCCATAGTCCTTGAGTTTCGAGTGTATTTGGCATGTTAGATTATCAGATGACACTCCATGTGGCCACTTCGGACTCGGAGGCCAGTTGGGGTCAGATGGGCCACACACACACCGAATCCTCCTCGTAAAACAAGGCTGGGGAGTGTCGAAGTACATATTAGGTTGTCCAGACCCGCAGTGTCAGACGTCAATCTATGTCACATTCGAGTAGCCTCACCACCCCCTAACAAAACAAAAGGATGTGGAATTCAGCCTGGATCCTCGATCATCCCAACCTCAACCAAGAAGAGTATGATAGTGGCGGCTGCCTAGGACGCCACGGCCCCCACGCATACCTAGCGCCCGCTGCCTGCGCTAAATGCTGACCGCTTGCTGCATTTCCATTTCCCTGGTCCGAGCCGAGACGCTAGGTTATCAAATCAGCGTGGTTCTGGCGTTGTACTGGTCGACATTACGGCTTGCACAAACTGGACGTGCTCTCTTTTGAGCGGCACAGAAGAAGCAATATTGTCGCATTCTGGCACGCGACAGCAGATAGGACGTGTGAGAATGCGGCCAATCAATACCAAACTGGCGTCGTATGCTGTTCACCGCAGGGCTGACATGCGAGGTTGGGCAAGTTGGCGGCCGCCCCGCCATTCCTTGTGTCCTGTACTACTTCCATCGCCTTTTCTATGCGACCGGTCGCTCTTTTCCATCGCAATAGGACCTTCCAACTTCACTCTTTCCTCTTCAATCCTCTATAGCGCATGAAGCTGCCGTAGAGTGCGCAATTACAATGTCGCGGGGTATACGTCTAGGAGGTCTTCGTCCTTCAACAACGTGGGCATTTCTCGTTGTTTTTGCTCTCGTTCTTCTCTCCGGAAATGTATCATGCGCAGACGATTGTGATTACGATGGTGGCTGGTCAGTACGGTTCAACGACACGCAGTGTCCGGCTTTTGCACAAAAGAATTGCAGTTCGACATTGGACGGTTCGCAACGTCGGTGCTGTCCCAACCGTTACGTGTGCAGTGGCGTGGAAGCTTTTGAGGGACAATTCTGCTGCAAAGGTTTGTAGGACTCCAAACGGCACCGAGCTTCCCTCATGCCTTCAATAATCCTGTATTTCGTTTGGCTGATTGTTTCAACAAAATAGCTGGAGACGAGGATAGCTGCACTCAGCAAGCGTACGCTCACCCAAAGGTATAATTTCTCCCTGGCACATGCGTACGCGAGACTCGAGCTTAACATGTGTAAATCAGTGCCCAGATCCAGGAATGGGCCTTTGGGGTACCAACAAGTCAGACAGTGCACGCGGTCTTTGGTGCTGCGGCTCCGAAGATATGGGCGTGTACAGAGATAGCGGAGATGCGGAAGGATTGGTATTTCTGTGCACAAAAACTACGGTGACTGCGCTCGCTACGGGACTTTACAAAGGCAACTCCATGTCTCAGTGCTCTACTACTAGCACTCTAACCAGTACGCCTACCAGCACGCCAGCGATTACGCCTATCAGCACTTCAGCTAGTACACCTACAAGCACCAACGTGTCTGGTGACAAGGGCTCGTCTGTAGAGGTGCCTACAGGAGCTATAGCGGGTGGAGTTCTTGGTGGCATCGCCGGAATTGCAATTGTGGTTATCGGAGTACACTTCTTCTTCTTTAAGAAGAAAAGGAAGGACCGGCCAGAACAGCCTTCGACACAGGTTTCTGCCCAAGAAGGACACCAGTGGCATCATCGGTTCCGCGTTGACTCTCAAAGGAGGCGAGCCAGTGAGCTGGAAACAGTGGAGCCGCGGCTTGAGATGAATGGCGTGAAGCCGACCTACGAGCTTGACGCAACTGAGGAGCAAGTAAGAGAGAGGGATGTTTCTCCATTGAGTCCACCGAGGTGACGCTACGAATGGAGGGGTCTTTGTGTTCCACTCAACTGTGGAATCTGTGGAATAGTTACCGGAGGTTTGGGCCTTCTCCTTTCGAACACGATACAGTCTCGCTAAGCTGGGGACCACGCAACAAGGGCAGTTTCATTAACAATCAGGCTATGTTGCTGAGGCTATTTCAAGGCTAAAAGTGGGAAGCGCCGCAGGCATGACGTGTAAATATGCTTTTCTACATAGGCGATAGAGTGTGACGATTGCTACGTGCCCCCCGTGAGCCCGGAGAAGAGGAATGCTGACATGACTAGCTACTAACAATGAAGTTCCCATTTCCCGAAGTCAACGTATTGGTGCCAACTTTAATACCCCCAAAGATCCAGGTTCTTCTCCAGGTTGTTTCTAGCCTCCAACTTGATCATCTCGATTCGCTCAGGGGTAGCGTTGGCCCTCCATCGTTCGAGGAAGAACATGGGAGGGCTGATGTTTTGAATGAACCAATACACAGCAGAAAGATCATCGATGCCTTGGATGTCAGACGGTCCCTCCATGCCAGCTTTGGTAAATTCTTCGTCTCTCATGGTGGCGGTCATCCAGTCAATGGATTCTGATTTTCGCTGCACATCCTCTTGGGTGAAACCGTTTAGAAGACAGTCTCGAAGGTGTTCTTCTTCCGGATCGCCGGTGAAAGGGGGAATCATAAGTCCGTGGATACTATGGAATGAGTAGAAGTATTCATCTGCCTGTGAGCCGATGTGGCCAAAGTCATAGTCCAGCAAAGCAGTCAGCTTGTTTGTGGCCTCGTCGAATAAGATATTGTTTCCGTCTTAAATAGCAAATCAGCAAAATGATCGAGTCATTCCATCTGGACGTGGAAGAAGTCACGTACCAAAATCACCATGCACCAAGGTAGGTCGTGCTTCCAGTCTGCTAACAAGAGATTTCAGACCCTTGGCGCCAAACTGATCCAATCGGGTTCTCAGATCTGAGTCTCCCCAACCCCGGACAATGTCACACTTATCAGCAAACCCAATCTGAGTCTTGAAGTATTCTTGGTAGAGATCAGACAGTGTCGTGCAGGGTCCGCCACCTGCAATAGGTGTGGGACCACCAATCAAGCTTCCATCAGGGCCAAAGTTGAGGCCACCGAAGGTTCTGACAGACTCAGGCAGCTTATGTTTCTGAATATGTTTGAAGACTTGGGCAATATGCCGCAACAGATCTCTCTTTTTCTCGCTGTCAAGCGTGTGGAACTTATCGCCCAGAGGAACACCTTGTTTGAATTCGATGAGAGTCCATCTAACCCCTTCGGAAAAGGGGCGCCAGCCATAGACTTCGGGTACGAGGGAAGGATCATGGTGCTTCAAAGCCTCTCTTGCAAGAGACATTACCGCGACTTCGTTCTGCACGCGGATCTCCTCGTTCAACATCGACGCTGGATCGGAGAAGCGCATGATGATCTTTGTGGCACAGGGCGGCAGGGGAGAGGCACCGAAGCGCTTACTGAATGGCGTCGGAGCTTGTTGCGCTTCGTTTAGACTGATTCTGTAGACTCTGGCATTATTATGGCGGAGAGGCACAACTTCAGTGACCTTTTCTCGTCAGCATTGCCCTGCGTAGGTGCGTGATCAGACGTGTACTCACTTCACGGTTGTACTGCAAGCACAGAATCTCTTTTATGTAGGACTCATAGTTACCAGGCCCCGGGGAAAAGCTAACAACTACGTGCGTTTGGTCCGACATTTCAAGTGAGCGTGGTGGTCAAGATATTGACTGTTTAGCCGAGAATTTGATTCTCATGATTCTGTTGACTTCTTTGCGGACTTGTGTTCTTAAGTAAGTGTTGATGGTGAGTTTCGGTAGGAAGTGTAGCCGACCAGTGTGTTTGTGATTAGGCAACAGCGCGCCCAGAACTGACAGAGTGTGGCAGTCAGGATGTCGCCATGGCCAAAATCAGCAGGTCCGCGCGAGGTGGGACGACCAGTATCAAAGACCAGGGCTTATGCCCCTTGGCTGCAGAAACAACAATCGTCCCAGCAAGACAAAAGAGCCGACACAAGCCAGATCTTTACCTGATCACGATAAGCAACGACAAAAATATGCACCCGTGGACTGATAATGACTCACTTAGTCTAAGACCGATGATGTTCATCTCGAAATGGAACAGACCCGACAATCTGGAAACCCTTGCTGAATAGTGGGCCCTTGATTGACAAGATGCATGTGAGTCTCAAAGCAAGGAGTGTGACGAATGCAACAACACGTGCAGCATCTCAGTGACGTTCCCGTTGCCCCGGATAATCGTTCATCGCAAGCTCACTGAACGGCAAACTTTCATGATTCAGTCAAGACCGGGACTCGTACGCCAGTCCAGCTAGCGACCTTGGCGCCAATTGACTTATCCAATTGACCAATGGAAGAATCCCCGATATCGAGAGCAGACTCCAATTCCATGATAAGGGTCCACTGCCGGGAAATGAGGTTGCGGGGCCCCGGGATCGGCCTGGAGACAGAACAATAAAAAGAGACGAGCCCGCGATGGAATCTCTCTCTTCGGCGGATGGTTCATAATTTCTCATCTGGTCAAGCATCACGAAAGTCATCATGAAGACACCCGTCGTGCTCGCAACAGCCCTCGGCATCTGCGCCGGTGCGCAACAGCTCACTGAGCCACTTGCCTACGGCAACATCACGTCTCTGCTCGACACCATCCTCGCCCGTGGATACATCAATGTCGGAACGACAGGAGATTACAAGCCCTTCACGTATCTTGTCACAAACCAGACCACTCTGCCAAATACCACCGCAATCAACACAACGTACATCGGCGCCGACATCGACGCAGCGCAGTCTCTCTCCAACGCTCTCGGCCTCCCCAGTCCGCCGCGCCTGATCAAGACTGTATGGGCCAACATCACATCCGACCTGGCCGCAGGAAAATTCGACATCGCAATGGGCGGCGTCAGCCTCACCCTCGCGCGAGCCAAGACTGCCTTCTTCTCAACAGCGATCCAACGCGTCGGCAAGACGGCTTGCATCCGCTGCGCCGACGCAGACAAGTACACCGACCTCGCGACTCTGGACCAGGCCGGTGTCAAGGTCGCCGTCAACCCTGGCGGCACCAATGAGGCCTTTGACCGCGCGAACCTGAAGAACGCCGAGATTGTGCTGGTGGAGGACAACAACGCGGTCTACCAGGCGGTGCTGGGCGGCACTGCGGACGCGATGATCTCGGATCTTATTGAGGTCGAGTTGCAGGTGAAGCTCCACGAGGGCCAGCTCTGCATCGCCAACCCGGATGCGCCGTTCAACTTTGAGGAGCTTGGATATGCCATCCCGAGGGACATTGTGTGGAAACACTTTGTGGACGCGTGGGTTCACGTTCAACTCGGCAGCGGAGCGTGGAACTCGACTCTGGAGACGTGGCTGAACTACAAGTGGCCAAGCGTATGATAATTATATTCACCCGAGATACCAATAATCCCAAACTCAAGGACTTCCAAGCACAAACCTAGACCATTTGAAAAAGAAGCGTTTCCCATGAAATTCCCGCGCGGCATGAACGGACTCGTCCTTGGCCAATTTGGTTTTTGTGACGGAACGCCTTTTGCGACATATCTAAAAAGAGCAACTGCATGAACACGATATGGCCATGGTCTGTCAAGCTTTCTTGTCCAGTTTATCTTTGCCAGGAAGGTGCTCCGCAATTTTTGATGCCTCCAATCCGACCTTCTTCTTGGCCTGCTCCATGGTAGAGGCCATAGAAGGCATCGCGGCCGCGTCACCGCTGTGTCTCTGGACAAGCACATTCAGCATGCTGTCGCCACAGGGAAGACATACAGGATCAAACTCACCCTCTCCTCCTCTACCTCAGCGTCGTGGATGAAGTCGTGCCCAGCCTCCACAGCGTCATCCGACAGTCCATGCTGCTTCAGACCGTGATCCTTTCTGTTCGACATTGTGAAATTTTCAACAACGGTATTCTTGGTTATAGCTGATGGTAGTAGTGTGAA
The DNA here is from genome assembly GCF_000319635.2 of Colletotrichum fructicola Nara gc5. Classification (NCBI taxonomy): domain Eukaryota; kingdom Fungi; phylum Ascomycota; class Sordariomycetes; order Glomerellales; family Glomerellaceae; genus Colletotrichum; species Colletotrichum fructicola. The sequence goes on from NW_027094057.1 coordinate 4,082,015, forward strand.
CCTCAGAAGTCTTACTGAATGACAGACGTGTGCACTGTGGCAAGGCTAGGCAGAGGGCGAACCTCAACTGATATATTCTCATTGAGTTTTCATAATTTGAGGGGCATGTGACAGTCCAACGTCATCCGAATGCCCGACTGAGGGGTTCACGGTCGCCGGCGAAAGTCTCAGGGACACCATCACCAAGTGCACGGTGAGTAGCCCCGCATCGATGATGGCCCCCGAGCCGTGGTGGCAAGGATGACCAGACAACAACGGTAGCATCTCATCGATCAAGAAGGCGGGGTCGGAACCATCGCGACTTGTTCCAGGCCTGGCTGATTGCTTTAGACCACGAGTCTGCGTTCAGTTGCGGATTGGATGAGAGAAGGGATTTGCGTGGACGCGGCTTGTATCTGGCGGGGTATGAGGAGAAGCTTCAGTTGGATAAGATCCGTTAGGCGCATGCTTGCGTTTGATTGATTCACCTCCCGATAGTGAGACTTAGTACGTGTTGATGATGGTTTGTACTTATCACTAATAATGCTAAGATGTGTTATTGGACGACATGATCAACTCTTTGATCGCGGTGGCTTTTTATTGTGAGATACGTTGTGAGCCCATGCCTCATGTCAGTGAGAGAACGGCCTGAGATAAAATCGACGTTATGCCTAGGTCGAATAGCCCCGTTTAGTACAAATAGGATTGTAATCCCTAGAAGTGCGGACAAAAGTCGAATCGACTAAGTTCTCCTTCATACTGAGACATACAAGGTCTTCTCTCGTTTAAATGAGAGGTCAATTCACTCATGGGCAACTCTAGTGTTGAGAAAGACACTAACTGCTAGCGGCTCACGACTTCACCATCTTCATCGCACAACCGTTGGACCAACTTCATGTCAAGTTTAACTCAATTATATATTACGTTTATAGTTAACAATACTTGAGCTATTAAAACAAGCATCCAATTATCCTGGAAAATGCCATTGGCGCCGCTGGAGCTTGTGACGTTCTTGGCCGACGCTGCATCGGCGGATCTGTCAGGGTCGTCTCCGACCGGCTGAGTGATCCAATCCTTGGGGATTTGCGTAATGAAATCGTACCAATAGTCTCCCATGGTGCGATATCCCTCATCTGAGGGATGAATGCAGTCTGAACGTAGGATGCCGTCGCCTAGCGCCGCAAAATCAACAGCAAGAACGTGCTTGCTAGCATTCTGTCGCTGCTCGACAATATCCGGGATGAGTCCCTGGAAAACTTCGGTCTGGGGCCGCTGGTCTGCAACGCAGGTGTTGATGATCTGCGCGACAAGAACGGTGGCATCCGGGCAGGCCTCGAGCATCTGGTCAATGAGGGCTCCGAGCCGTGCGGCGGCGGCGGCAGGGTCGTTGCCTTCGGTGGAGATGTCGGGGTTCGGGTTCATGTCATTGGTGCCGGCGTGGAGCAGGATGACGTTTGGGCGCTGCGTCAGGGATGGAGGGACGTTATCCGCAATGTACTGGATCGTTTTTCCAGACCAAGCAGCCTTGATTATGGTAAGCAAATATGAAATATCGGTGAAGCGGGAGATGCATTGCTGACTTACAAAGTACGGATCAGTCATGTTGCCAGAGGATTCAGTTCCGGCAAAGACGACGTCATTGGCTGGGAAAGGTTAGACACGGCTCTCATGTGAGTGAGTGAAGAGAATTGAACTCACCAGACAGATTTTCTTGCAATTTCAACCTGTAGCCATTCCCATCGGTGCTGAGATACCCCACGGTGACAGAGTCGCCGACGGGCAGGATGCGCAGCTCGACGCCGTCCTTGATGACCTGCCCCGCGGCGGCCCCCGTGTAATTGAGAGAGTCAGCGGCGAGGGCCAGCGAGGCAGCGAAGGCGACGGCACTGGCGATGGAGAACCTCATAATGACAGCCGGGAGCAGGACGAAAGACAGACACACAATAACACAAGAGAGACATCATGGCAACAGGCGCCTCAAGAGGGGTGGGTGGCAGCTTCATATAGCGTCGGAGCTGTTGCGCTCGCCATTTCGAACGGACGGGTGCGGATACGCCCACGAAGGCCGAACGCCAACGGAGTGACAAGGTCATGACAGCCCAGTCTAGCCCAGGGCATGCCTCGGGCTCATACTCAGCCCAGTCGCTCTCCCCACTCGCAACCAACATGAACGGGCAATTTCCAAAGGGTCAATGCCAGGCAGACATCAGCTTCCTCGTGGGAAATGCTGACATGCTGAGGGCAAACGCCAATGGGAGACGACGGATCCAGCTGGAACGGAGTCGATTGGTCGCATTGAACGAACGAAAAGTACGCGAGGGACAGAGAAAAAATGACCCATCGTCTTGGCCCCACCGACGTGCCAAGGGGTTCAAGGACAAGGCCTGTCATGAATGGAACTGCTCCTCGCTCCCACACCACCACGATGAAGCAAATGCTGCGTCGGCCAACGTGATCAGGACGATCAAAAGCCGTTGGACGGGCTTATTCTCCTAGTCTCTCCCTTACCGCGTCGTCCACCGTAGCTAGCAATGATACCTGCAGAACAACCCTAAGCAGGTAACGGTGCCAATGGCTGCGACGGGCCGCGTAGCGGGCTGCCGGCAGTTTGCCAAGGTGGCTGGACCGAGGCGCCCAGGAGGCACAGGAAGCGCAGTTTAATCCCGCGACTGCCTTCTCGTCTCTTCGTCACGAGGCTGCGGACGAGAGTCGGTGTAGCCGGGCGTAAAGGAGAACATGGGGGATGATGGAGCTTTCTCGCAACTTGCCGCTCCAGTGATATCGGCCATCGGGAATAGTTGATGGCAAAACTCAACATTAAGCGCAATGCTAAGAGCAGAATGTCCAGCGTGCGTGAGTTCACTCGGCCCGCTCCCTGAGTGCCCCTGCGCCCACGCGAACACCATTTCTGTGCGCCGCCCGAAGCCGCTGCCGCTGCCACAATATGGCGCATGAACACCCCGACATGAGATGGAAATGCAGCAGAGCAGCCCTCTACCGGACAGTCCCTTGTTCATTCCTGCTCCCTTAATGAGAACTGTTGCGTCTGTCTTTTTTTACATTTCGTCAGCCAGGCAGCAGGCACAAACCATGCACCCACAAGAGCATTTGCCGAGAAAAGGGGGCTCAGCTGTCAGCACTGCATGTTTATTCTAGCGTTCCAGCGCATGAAAGCTTGGGTCTCGTTTGTTCAGGGTTGACCAGATGAACTGCAGTTCGGAAAGGAAGAGCTTTTCCTGATGACATCCTCAGTCTGTCCCATGACTTTCTCTCTTCCAACTCTGCAGACTGCAAGAAACCATTTTCGGGCCTTGACATCATGAGATCTGCCGCTAAGGGCGATCAACCCTCCACCGCAACGTAGAGACATACTGACGTCGCCTAAGAAGCCGTCCTTCAGTGATCGCTGCGATCAAGCTCATGTCCTCCGCAGCAAAAAACCGACCAGGGCCCCGCCAGCGCATCGGTACCGGTCCACCATCGGCACCCTCTATCCGGCCCTCCCGGTCATCTGACGTCAAACACGCGGGTGACGGTTTAATGATGATTTCTTGGCCATGAGTTGCGATGGCATCTCGTGAGGGCCTATTTTCAACATCAACATGCATCTTTGAGACCACCAGACCGCTCGATTAGAAGTCCGCGTACCCAATTCTCATACGTGCTTCGCACCTGGTATTGCCGATCGCAAGCGTCGTCATCGTCGTCGTCGCCATGAAACAAAAGCCCCTACTTCTCGAATCAAACACAATGGGGAGAACCGTCGCATGCAACGCCGATGTCACCTCAACCACCTCCTCGATCTCAGGATGCCCCCAATTTAGAGGGGACCAGACCTAGTAAATGTCAAAGCTACATACATGGTTGATATTTTGCAACCGCGATAGTTCAGACGCCCGTTTAATCTTTTGAGTTCTCTAGCACTGCAACGCGCGTTAAGCGTCCGGTCCTTATCTCCCCGAAGCTACTCCGCAGACATGTAAAATTTCTTCTTGTTCAGATGGAATTGAGATGAACTTATTGAATCGATAAAAGAATGCAAAAAGACAAACCTTTCCATGGCCTACTTGCCCGCGAGGTTTATGTCCAGCACCGAAATAAGTTGTCAACATGAATTACTGACGGCGACGCTTATTTCTCCCAAAATTACACTTCTCACAACCATTCATGCAAGGGTCTCGAACTACAATGCAATCGTAGATAACCTCGCCATTCTCGGCGACACCAAATGGTTTGGGCTGTACATCTGAAGAAGATCCCTCGCCGTTGTCAGTCTGTGCTTGGTTAGCATCATCATCAACTACATCATTAGCAGGCGACGGAGAATCCGCGCGCGGGATGTCATATTCAAAATCCATGCCATCCTCTAGATCAACTGCCGGCTCTGGAGGGGCAGGTTGAGAAGCTTGGGGAGGGCGAGGTGCTTGGGTAGGGAAAATAATACCAGTTTGACTTAAGCTCAAGAGAGCGAGAGCAGCTTCCTGCCGAGCCTGCTCTTCGGCTCGTGCGCGCTCTCGAGCGAGTTCATTCTGTTGCATAGCCGCAATAACAGCGGCGGCACGATACTCACAGAGGTTTCCGGGCTGACACTCGCCCTTGGAGCAACAAGTCCACTCACCTCGGATCCAACGATTGCGGACCCCAGTGACGTTCATGGTGATATGAAGCGGCATCGCACCTGTCTGGCCAATTGGTTGCATGTAGGCTGGCTGGATGTTAACCACGCCGCCGTGACCGATACCTAAGCAGGCGGCGCAGTGGATGTGGGTTGGGAAGTTGGATCGTGTCATAATATCTCGCGATGCGGTCCATGAGAGGATGTTGTTGGTCTTGGCGTCGGGGGCTGCGCGATAATCGGGGCATTGATCGGGACGCTGGCTCAAGACCAGGCGGCCTAGGCAGTTGGCGTCTGGGCGGTAGCCCATCTGGCTGGCCTTTTGACAGAGGACGTAGAAAGCATCCGGTGTAGGAATAAGGCGGAGAAGGGGTAGGCGGATGCCGTGCTCCTCTGAGCGGCAGACAGAGGAGCAGCAGACGAGGAGCTCTTCTAGCTGTTGGCACATGATTGTTGTTGATGTCAGGTATTGTCTGGTTCTAGGGATACGTTAGTCTGATGATCTCCGTGTTGCTCGAATGGGTAAATCTGTAGTCTGTCAGCTGGTTGGTAATGGCCAGAAGGTTCCTGTCAGAAGGCGATGCATCCAGGTTCATCCAGGTTTTATAATAGTCGTTTGGGTATGCAAGCAACTGAAAAGATAAAGCATGCATCTTTCCATCATAATACTTGGGAAAGAACAGAGAATCAGTTGCGAGACAACGAGACTTTGGGTTAGACGAGCAAAGCGCACAAAGAAGCATAGATCTCAAAGTCTTTGTTTATGGACGTTGATTTAACATTGATCATGGAATCATAGAGTTTTGCAAAGGGTCGCAATGACTTCACACAAAGAGACCACTCGTCAGGGTGTTGTGCATGCACATTGTCTAGACCTATAGAGAAGAAAATCAAGAGCTGTTATCTCCGCGGAATATCTACAGGCTTGGTAAACACCAGCTTTCTAGCGAGCCAGCAACCGAAGGTAGCACCTGATACAGAACCGTCATCTACACGATGGAACACGACAGTCCAATCGCCGGGGGCCGGTGCGTCCATCCCGCGCGGACACGACATCAACCAGACGTCCTGTCCGATGTATTTCATAAGATGAGCTGGACTGTGTCCCAGATAGCCGTTGAATGAACCAAAAAGCATCCCGCCTTCGTTTCGGCAATGGAACATCGAATCGATCTCAGCGCAGTAAAAGTCGCCCTCAAACGCAGAGTAATCAACCGTCCCTCCTTGCAAGATGCGGGACGCCTTCAGGGCCCGATTCTCCTTGACACGATGAATCTTGAGTTGGTTTCCATCAATCCTGGCCACCATCCCAGGCGACTCGGCGTGCTTCGGATCCTTGAGGTTGATCGCCTCCGCGGACCCGGCGTAGGAAATGTTGACCTTGCCCTTCGCGCCTTGGGACACGGTGATGGCGAGCTGCGTCTGCTCGTCGAGGAACGTGCCGAACCAGCTCGAGTCTGCATCAACCGGGGCAGGATCTGATTTCTTCAAATCAAGCAGGCCTCGGATGATTTCCTCGGCTGGCGCTGCTGAGCCGCCCTCGTGGTTGAGCAAGACGATAACGGAGATCCGTTCTTCAGGAGCATGAACTCGGTAGAGACGGAAACCGCGCAATGCGCCGCTGTGGCCGACTACTTTGACGTTTTCGATCTTGCCGTGGCCCAGCCCTTGAGCATAACCTGCAGGCGTCCCGTCTTTGTACAACGGCTGCTTCAAAGCCGCTTCGTACCAACTACCCTGCTCGGTTGAGATGCGGTCCAAGTATTGCTCGTACGCAATCATATCGTTAAGCGAGGCAACAACGCCGGCATCGCCAGCCCACTCGATGTTGTTGTCAGCAGGGAAGAACCCGCGCTGCTCATCTCCTTCGTATCCGATACACGGAGGTGGCAGCTGTGCAGTATCGGCCGCGAGCTGTGCGGTCTTCATCTCTGCCGGGCCAAAGATGCGTTGTTCAAGCAACGAGGCGATCGAATCTCCAGTCACTTGTTCCACGATTCGGCCCAAGATGTGGAAATTTGTGTTGGCATATGAGTACTCCATACCGGGCTCGAAGTGGAAGGACTGGAGTCGCTCAATCATGAGCTTGCTGTGGTCCGCTATCGAGAAGCGGTCCTCCGGCTGGGCTCCCCATAGCACGCTTAGAGCCCAGTAATCCCGGATGCCCGACTGGTTGTTGGCCAAATGGTCAATCGTCAGGGCTCCGTCACGGGTCAAGTTTGGATGCAGAAGTGCTGTCATCTTGTCCGAGAACTTCGCTTTGACGTCACCCTTGTCGGCCAAGCTGGCGGGTGGATTGTGCTCCAAATCGTACATGAGAGCGCATAGCATCTGTTTTGAGATTGAGCAGATTGGCAGTAGAGTTTCGGCGGTCATGGGGATCTTGCGGACGAGGTCGGCGTAGCCCCAGACCCGTTGCCCGATGAGCTTGCCGTCTTTGAGCACGGCGATTGCGCCGCCCGGCCCCCGCACGCGGGACGGGATGCCGTCAAGCAGTTGTTTTGTGACTTCTTCGGACACTGGCATTCTTGCTGTATGATAAATACTATGATTAAGCTGTTTCGGAGACTGGGAGTTGACGTGCAGTCAATAGAGTTGAGGCCGCGGTGGGTTGTGTTTGATAAGATTGTCAGAGCGACCCATCAAATCAACGTGTGCTGGCAGTGGTTGTGTTCAATCATGTGACCTTATGCATGACACCGGAATTCCTTGAGACTTCGGCGTATTCACCACACTATGAGGTTATTGATGATTTGATGGACAGAGCTGCGAGACCAAAATTGGGCCAAGATAGTGGCTATCTAGTACTGATTCAAATCCTAATTCCTCCAGCGGCTCGCCTCACTCTAAATTGTTTCCTTAAGGGCCAAGATACAAGATACGTACACCTTAGCGGTGCATTCCTATATCCGACTTTCAACATCCACCAACCAACATACCCGAAGAAAAAAAGGGGGAAAACGCATCATCAGCCGACTCCTTTTGCCATTATTATCTGTCTTCTTTTTTTTTATTTTTTTATTTAAAAACAAAGAAAAGTTGTGCTGGTATCTCCGACTATGGATGACCCTCCCCTCTTCCCAGACCTGCTCACTTCCCTGCTCGAAGTTCCGGATGACCAGATCGACGACCCAAACGAGAATCTAGGCCATGACTACAAGGAATGGGGATTCAACATTTACCGCACCGCCTACGGCGGCCCCGACTCGGACAGGGCCTGGGAGTCACTCGTGGAAGATGTCCGTACCCACGTACGCCTCCAGATCCAAGGCCGATACGCCAATGAGAACGAGGAAGAAGTCGAGGCAGCAAAGAAGCTGATGTCGCTGTTCCGTCTCAGCGTCCACTCTGACGCCGAAACGCTCCAGGGAGCCGACTTGGATCAACTCCGTCAAGTCCACGCCGAGAATGTCCGCACGGGCAAGGCACTTTCGAACGCGTGCTGGGCTCTAAGACAGATGTTCTTCGTCGCCGACGGCGAGGTGCTGACCGACATCGCCACCGGGGACTTTTGGATCAAGTGCGTCCAGGCAGACTATGTGGCCTCGCGACACGTCGGTCGAGACCGCAGCCGTGTGCCCCAGCAGTACTTTGGCTGGTTCAAGATGAGATCGAACCGCTTCCTTGAGCTGTGGTTGGAGTTGCAGTTTCACCGTCTGGAAAGCATCGCGCCTCCTACCATTGGCGGGACGCATCTGGAGATGTGGCATGGGGACGACCGCCTCTGAGCTTCACGTTTTTCTTCTTTCTACTTTCAGAGCCTCCGGCGACACATACGCAGAGAAATATGCGTACACATAATGGAAGAAGCTTTCCATGTGGAAATGGCTCATTTCAAGAGACGTTGAATTATTTTGATCAACTTTTCAGTGCGTTTGGTAGAGAAGCAAGTAGAAGTCTTACTAAGAAATATGAGGGCTTGATCAATTTCAAACATTGGCTTTCATCACTTATGCCTGATCCAGTGCCTTGTAGATGATCTTCGCATATTCCTTGAACGCGTCATTACCTAGTCCCGTCATTGACATCTTGTTCATGACATATGTAATGGTCAGTTTCCTGTCCAGGTCCATGACAGCGAAAGAGCCGCCCATTCCTCCCCAGAAGCAGACACGTCCGTTCGGCAGCCACTCGGTTACGGCTGTGTTGCCGTCACCAGTAATTCCGTACCCAACACCGAAACGAAGAGGCATGTTGGTGACTAAATCAACTCCATTCGACTGCTCGTCGAATATTTTGTCAATCGTCTCTTCCGAAAAAAACTTCTTCCCGTCGACGCTCCCACCAAGACTGATGGCTGAAAGAATCCGCGCAAGAGCTCGGGCATTGGTGTGTCCACTCGCTGACAGAACATGGCCTTGACGCCATGATGCGCCATTGGCAAAGTTTGACGGGAAAGGCATTGGATTCATTGTTCTAAAGGTTATTGAGCCAGGTTGAGGGCCAACACCGGGAGGAAGCTTGGGAAGAGGAGCCGGGATGACGTCCGATGTTCGTGGCAGGTCGCGCTCCGCAACACCGAATTGGAAGTCCGCCCCAAGAGGCGCCACAATCTCCTCCATCACAAATTCCTGGAGTGCCTTCCCGGTTGCACGACGTACAATTTCGCCGAGAAGATGGCCGAAAGTCCAGGTATGATAGCCGGAAGCCGAGCCCGGTGTCCACCAAGGCGCTTGTGCGGCAAGTTTGGCGTTGGCCTCGTCCAAGTTGGAGATCTCCTCAAATGAAAGGGGACGGCCGGCGTCCCAGCCTGAGACTCCAGATGTGTGCGAGAGGATATGGCGGATCTCAATGTTCTCTTTCCCATTAGCGGCGAACTCTGGCCAGAATTTGCAGACTTTGTCGTAGATTGAGAAGACTTTGCGGTCGATGAGGACGAGAATGGCGAGACTCAGGACGTTCTTCGTCGTGGAGAAGATGTTGACGATGGTGTCCCTGCTCCAGGGTTGGTTGTTCTCTTTGTCGGCGTAACCACCCCAAATATCCACAACATCTTGGCCGTCGAGGTTGACGGCGATCGCGGCGCCGACTTCTTCGCCAGAGTCAACGAGATGCTTCAGATGAGTGCGAAGTTCTTCGAATCTGGCATCGCAAGTGCCCTGTATTTCAGCCATTTGATGATTGTTGTGTCGTTGACAGTGTCTGTTATGTCAATATTTTGGTTTTGTATGCCAGAATAAACTGTTCTAGAAGAGATGGCTTGCATTCGCAGTGTGTGCCGATGTGTGCTGTTTGTAGATGCACAATATGCAGAGGCTTGAGATCTAAATACTAGAACTTGTAGACTCAACCCGGAAAGACTCTCAACTCGCCGGCCGTAATCTCAAAAAGACATCGGCGGTTTTGACACCGATGCACCGCCGCCCGGAAGCGCCCACATCGGCGCCGGGGCTCCAACGCACCGTGGAACTTGGGGCTAAGACGACTGGGCAGGCTCAGAGTAGCGGATAACGTCTTACGGGCACAGCAGCCTTCCGTTGAATTTTCGCAGGGCGAGTCTTGTGTCTCACAGAAGGATTCGAACCCCGGAGCGGTTCATGGATTAATGCGGCACAGCTGTTCAGCTCACGGAGCTGTTCCTGAGCATATCACCTTCAATCCGACCCGAGTCGACGAAGACATCTCTTCTTGGCCTTTGCAAATTGACATGTTCATTTTCCAATCATGCACATGCGCTTTTGCCCCATATCAACCGGTGTATGTCAGATTGGAGTGAGCAATTATGAGTCATCATGAACAAGCTGACAGGTGAGTCAATCATAAGCTTGGATGGCTGGGCTGCAGCTACCTTTTACAGCGTTAGGCCCATTTTCCAGGGTCGACCCTGCTTGATGTGGTAGCGCCTTCTGGTTGACATCTCAACTGGACTCAATACAAAACGACTTCACTTCTTTCAACCTCCAACCGCCTGTCTACTTCCGACGCGCATCGCCTCTGGGAAAGCCAGCATCGTCCGGGATTTTGGCAGATTCATTTGAATTGGCAGAAGCCGTCCTAATTACAACCACAATCATCACCCAAACCAAGTCCCCAATTATGGACGAGCCGGTCGAGGGCCAGCAGTCAGGGCTCAACATCTACACCCAAATCGCAATCTGCTTTGCAGTCGACGACGACTCTCTGTACCCGAAAATCACCGGAACTCTTGAAGATGGACTCAAGAGACTAGCCGAGAACTTCCCATGGATCGCAGGCCAAGTCGTCAACGAAGGCGCCAGTGAAGGCAACACTGGTGTCTTCAAGATTCGACCGTTGAAGGAAACACCACCCCTGGTCATCAAAGACCTTCGGAGCGACCCTTCAGCACCAACCATGCAGGGTCTCAAGGAAGCCAACTTTCCCTTCAGAATGCTCGATGAGAGCGTCGTTGCGCCCCGGCCGACCCTACCCATCGACCCCGCACTAGCCTCAGAGCCAGAACCTGTCTTCATCACGCAAGCCACATTCATCCGTGGTGGCGTTATTCTCACGTTTCTGGGTCAGCATCAGACATTAGATGGTATCGGTCAGACTCAGATCATTCACTTGGTATCGAAGGCATGCCGCAATGAGCCATTCACCGCCGAGGAGATCACCACTGGCAACATGCCGAAGCACAACATCATTCCCTTGTTTGACCACGACATCCCCGATTCTGAAGTTGCAGCCTTCCGTAAAACGGAACCCGTCGGGGGAGCTCCCGCGGACCCGCCAAAGTGTGGATGGGCCTACTTCAACTTCCCAGCCAGCTCGCTCTCATCTCTCAAGAGCCTCGCTATGAAGACGATAAAGTCAGGATTCGTCAGCACTGACGATGCAGTCACCGCCTTCATTTGGCAATCGGTATCACGAATTCGCGCTCCTCGTCTCAATAACGAGGATGAAGTCAAGTTTGCGCGGGCCATCGACATTCGCAAGTTCCTCAATGTGCCGCAGACCTTTCCTGGGCTCTGCCAAAGCATGACCTACAATTCTGTCAATCTCAAGAAGCTCATAGAAGCACCCTTAGGCGAGGTTGCATCCGCCTTCCGATCTTCCGCCGACCCACAGATGGTGGTCAACAAATTTCGTGCCTTCGCAACGGTGCTGGACCGATCCGCGGACAAGAGTGTCTTCTCCTTTACGGGATCATCTGAACCTTACAAGGATATCTTCTTCAGCTCGTGGGTCAAGATGGACTTGTACAAGAACGATTTCGGCCTCGGCCTCGGCAAACCCGAGTGTGTGAAGAGGCCGCAGTTCACGCCCGTGGAGAGCCTCATGTACTTGATGCCGAAGACGCCCGATGGCGATGTTGCGCTGGCTATTTGTGTACGAGACGAGGACATGGAGAAGTTGAGGGCCGACGAAACGTTCACTAATTACGCAACGTATATCCCTTAGCTGGCGCTTAGAATACGATTAAGAGAGACTTCAATGAGGAGGTAAAAGGGGTTCAAGCTAAATACAAATTAGAGTCATGATCAACGAAAAGATACTCCTGGACTTCAAAAAGCGGCGTTACCAAGTAATAAATGATCATACACAACTCGTGTACGTGTGTTTGTGATGACATGTTGTCATAATGCCCGGCTGGGCAAAGGGTACGTTTATTGATTGCAGGTAGGCTGCTAAAGACTGCAATCATGGCGAAGTCTCGTTGAAGAGATGATTCGCCGACAAAGAATGCAACTGTCGTATTAACGTAAATTGATCTGGCCCGTATTCCCAATATTGACAGGTGACGTAACTGGTCGGAAAGGCATAAGCAAGAGGCTAACTATCTAGTTGCCGGCCATGCCCAGTTAGCTCAAATATGAGACTGTATTGCTCTGCATGTAAGCAATGTGGTATACGGGAATTGTGGATTCCCGTTAGTATAATAGGCTCTTCTTCCGCTTATGGCGCTCTCGTATAACGCGCCGTTCATAACTGGGCTCAGCAGTATCGAGCCCTGGAGCTCACTGAAATTCAATGAGCCGAGTCTGACACCTCTCCTGCGAGCTTTATCGTTCTGCAGGAACGATATCGTAACGATTGGCCAGTCCTCTCCGCCCGTGCTTATGGCTTGCTGGGCTTGCTGGCAGAAGCTTTCCACTTGTTTCAGAAATTCTCGCAAGAGATGTAGTTTACTTGTCAGACACATTTTCCGGCTACTCTTTGTGTTCTGATCGCGATCAGGAAGGTAATGGTCGTGGGGTTGGGCGAAAGCAGTCATCACTTGGACGAGCTTTGTTTAAGCTTGCTTGGCATAGACTACGGCTGAAGAGTGATCTCAAGCCTGGAAAGCTTGGATATCCGCCTCAAAAGAGGTCTGAATCCTGTTGCGGTTGAATAAGGGGTCTTTTACCAGCGGTTTGGTCCGGCCTTAGTATGTTTTTAGGCTCGCTCGTAGATCCCCGACCGAGCTAAGCCCTTCGCGTCCAAACCTCGAACACGCGATCTTGAGCCACCGACTCACAACTGGGCCCTAGTCTCTGCGCCTTTGAGCACGGGTCAGCCCAAACCTCGTTTACTGGGCGCATGTGGATTACACAGCCGGGGTCGATCGCTCTTTCAATACGAAATTTTGAAAGACAAAGTGGCGGTCATGCTAGGAATCTCCGGAGGATGGCGGCTGGAAAGCAACCGGCTCCGGGCAACAGCGAACAGACAGGCGACCCGACAGCTCGTTCCGCGGGATGAATGGGAACAATATAAACAACGTGAAGAATCTCAATATGTTGGGCTTTCTTTCTATCAATCAATCAAGTCTAATAGGGTCCATTCTTTAAAACCCTATATACTATCTTTAATCTACTAATCCACCATGCGGTCCTCAGTCTTTCTCTACTTGGCGACCGCCGCCATTCCCTTGTGCGCAGCCAACCCGCTGCCTCAAGATGTCAGCACCAGTAGCAAAGTATCGAAAAACACCCTCCAAGGGTGTCTCAACGCCGCCAAGGCACCAATCAGCACACAATCTTCCGGGGATTGGTCTACCCAGTCTTCACCGTACAACACCCGCATCGCTTTCACCCCGGCCATCATCGTGGTCGCGACCGATCCGAGCCACGTCCAGGCGGCCGTGAAATGTGGATCTCAGTACGGGTACAAGGTCACCGGCAGGGGCGGCGGCCACAGCTACTCGTCGTCCGGATTCGGCGGCGAGAACGGCCACGTCGTGGTGCAGCTCGACATGATGTATGCTGTTACCCTTCAATCCGATAACACCGCCGTCGTCCAGGCTGGTGCTCGTCTCGGTCACGTCGCAACCGAACTGTTCAACCAAGGCGGACGCGCGATCTCGCACGGCAGTTGCCCCGGGTAAGTTTCTCCACACGCAGGCCCCTTCGAATAAGAAGAAGAAAGCTGATGAGAGATTGTCCCGGTCAGAGTCGGAGTTTCCGGGCACGCTTTGCACGGCGGATACGGTAAGTCGCAAACATTGCTTCTCCCCTACGTCATATTTCGACATTCGCTAATTGGGCCGATCAGGGCTGTCTTCGCATGGGTATGGTCTGGCCCTTGATTGGATCATCGAAGCGACCGTTGTCGTTGCCAGCGGCAAGATTGTGAAGGCCTCGACCACGCAGAACGCCGATCTGTTCTGGGCCCTACGCGGAGCCGGGTCGTCTTTCGGCATCGTGACCGAGTTCAAGTTCAACACCTTCCAGGCGCCCGATGTCGTCACCACCTTCTCGGTCCCTGTCCCCTACAACAAGAACAACCAGCTCGTCAACATCCTTGTCGCCTTCCAAAAGTACGCCGCCAACGACATGCCCGCCGAGATGAACATGCAGGCCGCCGTGAACCTCGACGGCGTGCACATCAACGGCCTCTATTTCGGCGACGAGGACCAGACCCGCGACGCACTGTCAGTCTTGCTCAATCCTGTCAACATCGACATTGACACCGCCGCCGTCCAGCAGACGGACTGGATTGGCCAGTTGGAGCACTACGGCGGCGACCCCCTTGACGTTACGGGTCCACAGAGTGCTGTAAGTTCGGCGTTGCATGTCTTATGCTTCCTTTTAAGGCACAGTGTGCTAACCCATCTCCTGTTGGATAGACCGACACCTTCTATGCATCAAGCCTAATCACCAAGGAGGTACCAAAGGATGGATTCAAGGCCTTCGTCGACTACCTGTCTAGCAAGGCTAAGTCGGTCAACCGCGGCTGGTTCATCTTGATTGACGTCCACGGCGGCAAGAACTCCAAGACTGCTCAGATCGATGCGTCCTCGACAGCTTACCCTCATCGGGATAAGTTGCTCTTGTGGCAGTTCTACGACTCGTCTTCCGGCTCCGCATACCCAACCAACGCCGCCCAAGGCGTTGGCTTTATGCAGAACTGGATGGCCGCCGTCTCAAATAAGCTTGTCGCCGGCAGCTGGGGCCGCTACGCCAATTACGCCGATTCCCAGCTCAGCAACGCCGACGCGCAGAACCAGTACTACGGAGCCAACCTGCCTCGCTTGAAGTCTATCAAGGCTCAATACGACCCCAAGGGTCTGTTCACGTACCCACAGGGTGTGAGCTCATAACGGCAGTGCAGGGCGCAGAGATAGCAGATGAAGCTTTGCGGGATTGAACAGTTGAAAACTCATAGACATATATCATTATAAACATAATCAGATACTTTGACATCCATGTCTCATCATCCTTGCCTGCCAACGTGAAAAATCAATTGCTTCTGTCTCGACTTCGATGCGGACTTCCGGGTAGATGGTTGGCCATCGCTTCCAAAGACAACGCCACCCAGGGCCCCTTCCGCATCACTTGTGTTCGAAAAAACTATCTCCAGACCCCCCAAAGTACGGTCGCGCTCTGGCCGCTGTGTGTCATCTACCCACCCAACTCGCAGGTTCACGAGGTCTGCGGCGGACTCCATATCCTGGAGAGCCCGTTCCATGTTCCCTAATAATGTCTTGCATATCACTGTCAGTGGCACCGCATGTGATAACTGACTTGTCGGAAAGACTTACGTCGTCGGATATTAGCGCCATCATCTTGGTTATCGTGTCGTCGGGGATATTCTTATCCCTCATGTTCACCGCCATACACCTTGTGAGATTCTCGCGAAGTGCGATTTTATACATCTCTGCGTGAGTCTCCAATATTTCAGGGTGTGTAGCACCCATTTTGAGGTATATATGCCGACATGAGAAGAGGCACACACTGGCAAACATGCCAATGTCTGTGTTTGCCTGCCGGATCCAGTGCTGAGATACGGCAGTCCAAAACCGCTTGGCCTTTGCAGGGGAAATGTCAAGGCCCATGCCAGGTGCTTGTCCTATCCGGCTTAATACGTTTTCTTCTATGACTGAACAGTGTGAGTTAGCATTCTGTCCTTGCATGAATGGGATGTAAGACAGGCATCCAGGGTGTGTAATATGTGGGATGATGGATAAGGTGCATCTGAAAAAGTACAGACACCTCTCGCGTGTGTGTGAGAACACCCCTGGACCCAGACTGTCGGTAACCAATCACTTACAAATTTTGCACAGCTCCTTTTCGAAGCTACTGCTCTTTACCTTGGACACGTTGAAGGGGTCTCTGTCCCCAGCGTCCAGCAGCGTGACGGGTCCCGGTGCCCAAAATGGGCCGGCCGATGGCCCTGACCGAGAGGCCAACATGGCATGTCGTGGCTCCAGTGCTCTGAGGACCTGGGTTCCATTATAGAGGTAGCCGTTGCTGCCTCGTGCGAGACGCCTCGCCTGCGGGTTCTTGGCCGCATGGGACCTGACCTTCCTTTTCCAGACGGACGAGTTCTGCTCATCAGGGTGCGAGATCTGGCAAAAAATGAACGGCTTCCCCGGCGCCGCGTCGCTGGCCTTCTGCTTCGGCGACATGTCCGGCGTAACGATGGGGGCCGGTCCCAGTGTTCCGAGGAAACAAAACAAACACGCCCCTTGGAGCAAACCCTGGCTCTTCTGACTCTCCTTCCTCCGTGCGCACGACCTCGTTCACAGAGGCGTCCCCTCGGCAATGAGAGATTTGAGGCCACCTGACTGGACGAGAGGTGGACGAAAGAGGGGTCCCGGTAACGGTCAGCTTCCTTGGGGACCCGAGGGAGCGGGTTCAGGATAACGAGAGTGCTTCCGTGAGAGGACGACAGTCGGAAAGTGACACGCTGTTGGAAGAATCAGGCGACTGCTAGCAGCGCATATGCCTATTCGGGATAATGTGTGTGGTGGCACAGAGGTCCTTGCTTGCTTGGCCTTCGAGGTACGGGTTAAAAAAAACAAAATCCAAGTTCCAACAAGCCCAACACGATAGAACCGGTGAGGAGGGGGCGTGCGGCGAACGACTGAGATGATGGTCGAGGGGAGAAAAAAAGGGGACTTCTGCGGCAAATTGAGCTCACACTGTTGGGAAAGCAAAAAACACGAAGCTTGCTGCGTTGCCTGGTGTTGTTGGTGGTCGGTGGAAACCAACGACGAGCATCCACATCCCTTACATCCCCTCAATTGTTGCCCCTCCCTTGCTCTCTGGCGCCGTGTCCGACGGAACGGGGCGGCATGTGGACTCAGCGGAGACGAAAACATCAGGCTGGCCAATTGGCGTCTTTTGTCGGTTCTTTGTGCAATCATCCCGACTCCGGACGGTCTTGGCAAACTAGTACTGTTGGATGACGACAAGGGTCAATCATTGGACAACAGCAGTATCCTAAAAGGGTATGGTCGCTATTGACGACAAGGGGTCTGACTGGCCCTCTTATTCTGGTCTGACCGGCTTGACTGATTACCTGATATCGGAAAGACTTTGTGCCTTTCTCTCCGAGATTGAAAATGCATCTTCAAGAATCCCGACTCACGATGGATCAAGTTGCGCGGCATCAATGGCATTGATGTTACAAGTACTCTGTACAAGAAAGAAATAAATACAAAATGATTTTATTTTGCTCAACAGTTTCGATCTTCGGATCACCTTATTCCACGTTTCCTACCTCACTCCACCCCCACAATCGAAGTCCCTGTACTAACCTGATTCACTTTCGCTTCCAACATGCCTGACACATGGAACCCGTCGACTGACATGCCGGACCTTCAGGGAAAGGTCGTAGTGGTGACTGGCGCGAAGTAAGTTGGTCGACTCATGCGTGTCACTGAGCGTCACGGGATCTGACTTGTCCCAGTTCAGGCATTGGTCTTTCGTCCGTCAAGTACCTTGCTCTCCACGGTGCGAGAGTGTACTTCACGGCAAGGACGGAGGACAAGGCGGAGCAGGCCCGGCAAGCCATCCGAATCAGCAACCCGGAACTCGACCAGGATCAAGTGATATGGCTACCCTTTGACCTGTCGAACTTGAAAAGCGTTAGAGCAGCCGCTGAAGAATTGAAACAGAAGGAGAAGAAGGTGGATATACTGAGTGGGCTGACCCTCCTCCCCTCGCGTGGCCGGGGATATGCCTAATCTGACAGCGTTTTCACAGTTAATAATGCTGGCGTTTGCACTGCTTCAACGGAGACGGCGGGCGCTGGTTGGGAATGGCACATGGCGGTCTGGTAAGCAACAACCGACAGGTCATCTTTGCCGTTACCATACACTGACACCCGTCAAGCCATGTTGGCCATTTCGTCTTCACAAACAGCATACTGCCGCTCCTCAAGAACGCCACGAAGGAAAAGAATTCTGACGTACGAATCATAACCCTCAGCTCCAACGTCAACTATGCCATGTTCCCGCAAAACTACAAATTTGTCTTCGACTCTTCGTCTTTCCTGAAGGAGCCAGTCCCCTACTACCCACTGCACTGGAGACTCGCTAGCCGGCACATCTTCAAGGTGGACATGATTCGATATGGGGCTGCCAAGGTTGCCAACCTGCTGTTCGCGCAGGAGCTGCAGCGTTTAATGGATGAGCAGGGGGTACCCATCCTCTCCATTTCAGTCCACCCCGGTGGCGTGGACAGCGACGGCTGCAAGGAGATTGGCGGTTCCGTGTTCTCACTCTTCAGAATCTCATCATTCCTGACGGTTGATCAAGGTACCGTGACACCGTTGTTCGCAGCTACTGCGAAGACGGTCCGCGACAACTCCCAAAGCTTCAAGGGGAAATACCTGGAGCCGTTTGGAGAAATTGTGAAGCCTCATCCAGTGTCAAAGGACGAAAAGCAAATCAGGGGAATGTGGGACAACACAACCAGTGAGGTGAACAAATACTTCGCCGATATTGGGCTTTCTCCGCTAGAAAGCTGGTAGTGATGCTCCTTCTCACTTATGTGCGTCTTGATTTAATACACAACCACCAACGTATTAGGACCAATCTCCGTGGAGTTTGATGAAGCAGTATGCCGATCGTGGGCCAGCAACGAGGATAGATATCACAGAATACGATTAGATTGATAGATCAGCATGCTTCGAGATTCATCGCAACTCTGATGACTTCTCAATAGGAGATCTTTCAATGTGCAGGACCAGACTAGCGCGACGTATTCAACATCGCTGCGTCAGAAGCTGGCCCGGCTATGGAATCTTTCCTGATCATCGTCAGAATCGATGTGCATTTGCGGCACTAAAAACACGTCAATGGTGCCTAGGCCAGTCTGGGGACTTTCATCCAACCCCTGGACATTTCCTTTTCGGCCTTATCATGAGATCTTCGTTTCAAGGATAGTTGTTTCTAAATGGCAAGTTTCATCGTCTCATCGGGAATTTCAGAAACACACCTTGCATCCACCATACACCATGAATTATCCCTATGTAGTCAGAGCCCTACGAGCATGAATTGCCGACGCGTCAAAAGCGCGCCCGTGTAGATCATCATCCTGCGCGGCACTTGTTATCAGCCAAAGCTCATGTAAACGGGCCTTCCACGTGCAAATTTCGTCTCCAAACACCACTTTTAGACGCTCTGGCGTCGTCAGGTGAGCCGTACTTGGGGAAGAAATGCGAGCTAAACCATCAATGCACGCGCCTTAGCCAGGTACTAGCCTAGGATCCCCCACGACTAAGTGATTTTAGAGTTCAATCTCGCCGAGCTACAAGCAGCCGTTTCTTTAAAATTGCTAATTTCAGACCGAGTCTCTCTGTGGCACTTCATCTGAGCTGACCGGCGTCTTCCACGATGTGAACGGTCATCGCTTGCGCTGGCATCTGTCTAGGCGAGATGCAGCGGCCGTCATCGCGATCTCGCGTTTGCATCTTGCATAACGAGCTCGCAGCCGCAAGGAAATACAAAAACATGGAAAGATAAGAGCCCAGACCACTCTGAGGGCATTTGGAAAGCTCCCATGGCGCGAAGGATTCACGAGAACGCACGCGCATCTGCAGCTGTTCGGAATCATAGCTTCAGTGCTACGACTAGCTCCCGTTGACGCGGCGACTCGGCGGTATATCCTTCATGGCGCGTCAAGGAGCACATACACTTTTTCATCACTCGTGAAACCGCGTGGCTTCTGTTGTTTGATGTCATATCAAAACCCGAGAAAACAAGAAGTCTAGAAATGCCGGCGCCCTCCCGTCACGCGGCGTACTTTCGCTCGGTGAACACGTTTTCCTTGACTCTGGAATCTTCTTTTGTTTCGTAATTCTATTCCATTTCCTTTCGCTATTACTAACATATATTGACTATCGATTATTATTCAACTCTACCGACGACTTGGCTTATACGACGATGAACATTTGCCTACGCCCAGCATGAAACTCGAATACGGAAACGGGCCGCAGCTGGTCCACTTATCCAACATCACTTTCAACGGCACCACGCCGATCAACACGAATGGGGAGGTTACTGACAAGTCGAATTTGGTGACGGTAATATGGGCAGTGAACTTGACGGCGTTTGTTCTTGTTGGCTTGTTCCTACCGGTTCGAGTCATCGTCCGCTGCACGGTCACAAGGAACTTCTTTAGCGACGATGTGCTGGTTATCATCGCGGCACTCTTTACCTTCGGCATTTGCTCGCTTTTACCCATAGGTATGTCGCTGGTGTGCCACGGGAAACCTTCAACGCTAACGATCATACCGTCAGCGATGGATTGGGGATTGGGACAACACTATTGGAATCTTGATCTCGAGGCTCTCCCAGAGAACACAAGAAATCTCACGATGGTAAATGCCTCAACTTAGCTGTCAATATTTACGGGCCCATGAAGCTGACCTGTCTTAGATTATGTTCATCGAGAATACGTTGTATCCTTGTGCAATCGCCTTCGCCAGACTTTCAGCTATATGTTCCTTTCTCAGATACATCACCAACAACACCATGCGATATGCGATGTACGGCGCCGCAGGTCTCACTGGCGGCTTCGCTGTTGCGTCCGTGTTTGCCGTAATCTTTCAATGCAAGCCGATCTCAGCGGCTTGGGACACCACAATCGGCGGCGCGTCTTGCTACCCCTTCTTCGACTTCTTGAAAGTCAGCACGGCGATCGGTATTGCCATTGATGTTTTGCTTTGCACCGCACCTTTGCCGTATTTCTGGAGGTTGAAAAAATTGTCAACGACGATGAAAATTGCGCTCACTATTCTCTTTGTCTTTGCTGGACTGTAAGTTGCTCATCGTAAACCTTAATGTGACGGACGCTGACGGATTCTCAGTGCGTGTGCTGCCATTATAGTTAAGCTTGTTTTCTTACAAACTCTCGAAGAGGTGGATGTCACGTGTAAGTGGTTTGCCTAGACCCTGAGTCAACTGCATCGCACCTTCAGATACTGACTCCGAATTCTCATAGACAACTGGGTCAGCTGGGTTCTGTGCTCCATTGCCGAGTGCACCATCGCCATCGTCTGTATTTCGATACCGCCGATCGTCCCTTTCTTCACAAGATGCGCCCATCGAAGGAAGAACTTCGACGATGACCTCGTAAAGCCTCGCAAGAAACGCGGAAGGTCGGCAAGATATACCGTGTGGCCCGGCAAGCCCACTCACAACCGTGCCGTAGCTCCCCGAGTCATCCGGCCGATGGCCACGCCGTGGAAGGACCAGCCGGTAGAGACGACGACGGTATCGGAATTCCACTGGCTCAAGCTCGAGCAGGCCGAACGCGGCCTCAGGGAGAAGAAGGAACGCCACGAACGCCAGAGTCAAGCCCGCCTTCCCGTTGCCCCGCCTGGTCCATTGCCTTTCAGCATGCCGGGCTTCATGCCTCCACCCCCCGTTAAACAATACCATCGGCGCCATGACATGAGTTTCAACAGCTCTCGCGTTGACATGTATGGGCGTACTTTCAATAGGGGTCCACAGTCGTCCAAGGCAGATCAAGTTCTAGGAATCGCCATGTAATCATGGTGTGCGCCTATTTCCTACGTTTCCGCGCGGTATTAGATTTCCGAATGATTTAGCGATGGAGTTTAAAGGAATGTTGGTAATGGACGAACATGTAAGTCCAGATGGATCAACGAAGCGGAATGTTTAGAATGGGACACTAGAAAACAAATACCACTTCCAACGGCCTCATCGATCGAGCTTTGGGTGCAACATCAGCAATAAAATGAGTCAGACAGCACTGCAGACCTTGTCTCGCCGTGGTATACATCCGGGCGCTTCCATGTAGGTGATCGGCTCCCCGGCCGAGAGGCAACCGGCGCCGAAGACTTCCCGTTGTGGAGCTCACGGACCACACCATGAATGTGATGTCTATGAGCCGGGGAAAGTTCCGGTGGGACGTCCGGTGGAACACGGTATGGCCTTCTATGCATCCGTTGGTAAAAATTCACCCGCTTTATCCGCGTGCCAACGGAAGTAGTCCGTGAAGGGCAATACGTTTCCGAACAAAACCCATCGGGCGCTTCAGGACCCCGAGGACGTCAAAGTTTGCTTCTCAGATCAGGCCTGAGATCAGTCGTGGGGTGATCTTCGAAGCTTCTCGATCTCGAGGGGGGCGGCACGTTCCCACGCGCGGTCTGGCCTCCTGCTGAAGTGGTCCAACGCCCGGCCTTTTTGGGTCGTGTGTCTGACCATCTTGTGGTCGGGGCGTTTGCGGGTGATGCTGAACCGCGGAATGTCAGGCGGGATAGGAGTAGAGATAGGGATAGCGGACGAACAAGCTTGAGTTTGCGATGACTCTGTTGCCTGCTTAACCGTTGCGGATCCGCGGACTCCGACTAGCAAGAATTGTCTGGAGACATTTGACAGGTTGAGAAACGAGGGTCATCTGAGTATCTTGAATCGCCAGGCGTGATTGGTAGGGCTGCGGCTGAAACTAAGGCTGCAGGCGAGGTGAAAGAAATCAGCAAAATTACAGTATGGCATGTTGATAGCTCAAGAAACATTTCGCGAGACCAGCTTGGAGCAATCTTTGGTGCCGCTTCGTTCAAGCCGCGTGATGGAATACTGCCGATACAGCATTTGTGGTGTTAAGCAAGCAGGAAGTCCCTCGTTTCTCTCAGCCCGGAAAGATTTCCGCGGCCGCTCGACGATCAAACAATCTCGTAGCAAGGAGTCCGCAGCTTATTTACGAAGAAGCTCAGCTGCATGGGGAAAATTCTGGGAAGAAGACTGGCCTGGACCTCGCTGACAGAGACATCTTCCGTCAGACGCGGAGTTTCCGCCGCCTCGTTATGGGAGGTTTCTGAAACCCCATGCTTCATCTATCACACTGGTCAAAGGTTAAATGGAACGGTTCAGCCAAAGAGAGGATGTAAATGGACAGTCGAAGCGCGGACGGATTACTATTCAGCCTTTTTCGGCTGCGAATGCCCTCGAGGAGACAACCCGGTATCCGATCCTCCTGTCGTGACGTGCATTTGCGCCCGGCACGACGGGAACGACGACTCGAAGAATCAAGGTATGCTGCACTTTGAGGGGGCGAAAAACACGGAACGGGAGAAGCTTCTTGGAAGCAGAGAAAAACTCTATCCTGCCGTTTGTCTCTTAGTGTTCCTGCGACACCTGGGCATTCTAGCGCGCGGATGGAACATGCAGGCACGATGCGGATGCTGAACGCCCCCAGGACTAATTCCAGAAATTCTTCAACGACCATTGCGTCGTCGGCTGATCCAGGCGGCGGGAGACCCTTACGCTAGTAGTTTTGTAGCGCCGGTGTGCCGTCGAACGAACAGAGTTCGGCCATGGTTTGATGTCGTTCGGCTCATTTTTAGGGCGTCTTGGAGGGTCGGGGAGAGAGCCACGCAGAGAAGATGCGCGCCTCGCTTGCGCTGTTGTTTGACTTTAAGCCCAAGGGGGGTTTCTGGAATGAATGGAACACGTAGAGGAGGTCAGCCCTTCCCGTCGTCGCGGGAAACCTTCGAAAAGCCCATTTTCTGCATTGTCCATGGCCTGGGCTGCGCTGCTTGATAATGGATTTTGCATCATCCAACGCATGTAGAACATGGAGAATTAAGTCCAGGGATCCGAATCCTGAAGGGGTTTGATGGACGATCCTACGCGCCTTTTGTTTCCTCTTTTTGACCCAACATGACAATGACAGACCAGGCTGTCGCTCCAGACCTGGGTATTTTGCCCTCCCCCCCTGGCCTCCGAGTCATGTGGATTGTTCTTCAGCACCTCGGTCAGACCTCGTGCAGTTCAGACTTGGCTCGATCCGTAGCCGTTGCCGATGTGGCGTTGATGGTTCTAGTCTCAAGTCGGCGGCCAGTCAGCAACGAGCTGCCCCTGGCTGAGATGAGATAGCAAATGCGCAAGGACCCGAGCAGATCGCTCTTCTTCCAGCACCACACTGACCAGGAAGCAGAGCAGAGCAGGGAGGGCGGAGAAAAAGAGAGATAGAGAAGGGTGGAACGCCTATTTTGGCATGTCGTTAGTGATTGATCGGCCCCCCGCACTGACAGGGCCCTATTCCCGCCCATCACCGGGAACATCTTCCCGATTCATCGCCCCCAACCCGACCCCAATACCACCTCCCGTCCCTTAGCCGACACATTTTCGTATCCCAAGGTTGCAGTTGAGGTCGTTTGAAGCAGCCTCTTCGGCTGGTCTTCCTCGTCTACAGACAATTAGAGCAGGTCGACATGCGGGAGGGGGACACCACCAGTCGAGCAGCGTCCCACATCCAATAGAACACAGCTGTTTCTAGACGCACTGACAGCTTGCTTCTTGGTCCTAAACCATCGCCGGTACAGGGTTCATGCAGAAGCGTGTGTCAGGGAGAGCTGGCGCCATGTGGATTCCCTGCATGTTCCTCCTGGTGGTCCTTCGGCCGACTAGCCCTGTTGGCTAATATCGCCCGGAAGTCTGCCGCGTCGGTGTTAGATGGTGCACTGCAGGAGCAGAGAAGACGCACAGCACGATGCTGGCAGCTGGTTGGTGTAAGTGTGTGTGTGGGTAATTGTGGAATGCGGTATGCCTGTGTGTGTGCCATATCACACAGCTGCTGCACATTGCGCCGGTGGGCGGTGCGTCTCGTCTACTTGCCTACGGTCTTGGCTACACACCATGGACACCATAGACCAAGTCGGAGGGGCACAATGCTGCCCACTGCGTTGCGTTTCTTCTTCGTCGTTCAGCGGCAGCCGGGCAGACAAGGTGTGGTTCGTTCATTTCCAGCAGGGTCGTTGCGGGCGGAATTTCGACCCCCCCTGGGTCGTCGTCGTGGGAAGTGGATTCCATTACTTCTTGCCTGCCATCCCCCCCCCCCCTCGTCTCTTCACTTTGGACCTTTCGCGGTTTTTGATGTTTCCCCATGTCGATTTGTTGTTCTTCGCGCATGCTTTCACTCGAGATATCTAGGCGATGATCAGGAATGCGAGACAGCGGCAGCATGGCCGATGGCTGCTGCTGTCAATGTCTCTTTTATGGTTCTTGATCTCGGTAGTTGAGGCGCAGAGCATTACGGGTTTGCTCTCCCAGGTCCCCAGTTGTTCTGTAAGTGCCTGTTTGCTTGCTTCCCTGCATCGTTCCCTGCATTCCCGCCGTGGACCACGACCAATATTCTCCGATCAAATGGTAGGGCTGACCAGAACCACGATAGCTTCCATGCCTCACCCAAACCATCACGAAGGGAAATTGCAACTTGACTTCGGTTGCGACCGTCTCGGAGTGCCTATGTCCGAATGTCGATCTTCAGTCGGATTTATCGACGTGCGTGCAACTTAGCTGCAACTTCAAGGACCAGATATGTTAGTTAACCCGGCTCAAGAGATGATCTGTACATGAATGATGAATTAACTTGCTTAGCCGCTGCGGAACTTCTGGGCAGTCTCTGCGCCGCGTACCCGAAAGAGTCGAGAAGTCAAGAAGTCAAGACCATCGCCATCGCCCTGTCGGTTATTACCTTCCCAGCTGTTGCGCTACGATGCTTTTCGAGATGGATGATCACTCGTCGCCTGTGGTGGGATGACTGGACGGCGATATTCGCAACGGTGAGTTCGTAGAAGAATTCATCATTAACTGGACGAACTTGAGGCTGACGAGGGGTCAGATTCTTCTAGCTGCCCTAGCCGGGATCGAGATTGCGAGCGCCGATCTAGGGTTCGGAACCCATTACTGGAACGTCGACCCCGTCTCCGGCGAGAAACTCATCAAGCTGTTCTACGCCGTCCAGCAGATCTACATCCTCATCCAGGTCTTTGCGAAGATCTCGATCCTTCTCTTCTTCTCGCGCATCTTCCCGGCGAAATGGTTCCAACTCACGGTCCGGTACTTTATCATGTTTCTGCTACTGCACGGCCTGATCTTTTTGCTCACTATCGTCTTTCAATGCACGCCAATTTCTTCCATATGGGACAGAAGCAACTCGAACCGTAAATGCTTGGATGTCACAGCCATTGGGTACGCGGGGGCGGTATTCAGTATCGTTGAGGATCTCGTAATTTTGGTTCTACCGATACCCGAGCTGTACAAGCTTCAGCTCAATATCCGCAAGAAAATTGCGTTAGGCTTAATGTTCAGTCTGGGCTCTTTGTAAGTTGAGAGGACGCACCATGCTGGAAGCTGAACGCCGACTAACAACGCACAGTGCATGCATCACGACCATGGTTAGACTCAAATATCTCGTCATGTTTTCCAGCACATTTGATACCACTTGGGACAATGTCGACATCGTCATTTGGTCCATCATTGAAGAATTCTGCGCCATTCTTTGCGCGAGTCTCCCAGCACTCCGGCCGTTGTTACAGAAGGTGCCACGACTCTTCACCACGAACAGGGCTACTACGAAGACCATCAGCACTTCGCCCTCAAAGCGATCCATCTTGCACCACAACAAAGACAAGTTCCACGAAATTCCCGAAACACCGATGGGGCCGGAGCTTCCGTCAACGCCCATCGCCATCGAAGACGAAATGGCCGCACAGGCCGACGGGAAGCGCCCATTCCTAATAACGAGGGGGAACGAAGTGGACGTACGGGCTGACGTGGAACTACAAAACGTAAAATGTGTGAAGAAAAAGTGGCAGAAGAACGTGAATGGCAGGATATAATTGGCTGCTACGGATCATGAGAGCATATCGCAACATCATTCTTGACTCTGATAGGCATGTAAGCGTCGGCGAATCGGGACTTCATTAGATCTGGGCGGCAATATCAGCCCGATCCGTCAAATACCTGTTGTTTCAGCTTTGGCGTATTATAGAAACAACATCAACGAAAACTCAAACAGAGTTAATGAGTAATGAACTTGACCCCACGAAATCTCAGCTTCCGCCTCGCGCCTTGTCCAGCTCCTCGCCCGCGGCCTGGTCCCAGTCGTCATCCAACTGCCGACGATACTCTGCCGCCGCCAAGCCCGTCGTGACTATCAGGTCCAGGTCCAGGTCCGCAAGCTTCGTCGCATGCAGCTCGAAGCCGGGTCCCCACCCGGGCTTGTGCCCCGGACTACTCCGGCCGCTCTTCTCGTCTTCCCCGCCCCCGCCCCCACCGCCGGCGGCTGAGGCGGTATTAACGTGGCTGGCCACGTGCATTCTCGGACGGAAATGGGCCTGGATTTTGCCGTTGAAGTCGACGAGCCGCATGCCCCTGCCCTTCTTGTTCTGCTCCCAGCACATCTCGCCGGCGCCCAGGAAGCGGAACCCGAGCGTGCTCGACAGGGGGTGTTTGCGGGCCATTTTGAAGGCGACGCCACGGACGCTGAGGTCGATTCGAGGTGGTATCGTGCGAAGCTTAACGGTGCCGATGGGTCGGTGCTCGGTGGACATGGCGTCGCATTTTATTCTCCGAATCTCCATCTTTGTCATTTTGGAGTTGTGGCTGATGCTGTAGAGCGGGGTTATATCGCCGCGTTTTGCGAGATTGACTATAATGGCGTCTTCTACATGGTCCCGGTCGAGCAGGAGAAAGTGCTGAGGCTCTGTCGTCGGTTCCATCGCTCTTCTTCGGCAACCAATTGTCTTTGACGTTCAGCAACTTGATGTTCCAGGCATGATCGATAGTCCAACGGGGAAGTTCTTTGTCTCGCGCGAGGGGAAGATGGGGAGTTTTAATTTTCCCCGGCATGTAGCCAAACGCCCGCGGAATCACAGCATTCATGTTCAGTGACGTACGCCAGCGAGGTGTTCTGCGCCCCAGAAGCTTAGTTGTGAGTGGCTCGGCGATTCACTCAGCCCCTTCAAGAATCCTCTAGACCGAAGACGGGACGACGCGAGCCATACGAGACGGTTCGTCTAGGGTGTTGCGGCTCAATGGTGAGACGGACCAGCGAATTAATGTCTGTTTGCCTGCTTGCCATCCCAACGGAGAAAGGACCCTTGGCGCATCTTCTTTTCCCCGAATGGTTGAGCAGTAAGGTTTATCGATGACGTGGAATTGGGATAGCTTGTTTTCTTCGCACATAAGCTAGTGAAACAACAAGGACACCCCAACTGCGACGCTCAGACACTTTCAAGCTCCGGGCGGGGTGATCGGAGGCGGAGGTTGACGGGGCCGCTTGGCCAGGGATCAGCCGAGTTGTTGGGGTCCGGAGCGGGGATTAGATGCGGGACGGAGTCAAACAACCAGAGATCAGTTTTGTCTTCGTGGTCTTATCTTTACACAGTAGACCTTCAAAATTTCAACCGCCCGTGGTTGAGTTGAGTTGATGTATGCTGAAAGCTTGTTCTCCCTTTCAGCAGGACTTCATGCTGTGCATGGAGCACTACAGGATCTAAATAATGGTTTCCAACTGTACGTTTCCGTCCTTTGGAACACCTCCAGGTTGCGGAGACCATCCGCGCCGTCACCCGCGTTCTGGGGGAGCTCTCTGCCATTATTTCATTGGGAATGCCCTCGTCTGTATTCGACATCATCACTTCAATTGAGGAATGTTCTGCTTCATCAGAAACTTCATCTGATATGCCGGGGATATTGCCTCCATCTACTGAAGACTCCTCTACTTCGTCAGAGATTCCATCGACTACATCGGAGGTTTCAGCTATCCTGACGGAAACTTCATCTACTGCGGCCGAAACCTCCCCTTCTTGATCAAATATCTCAAACACCTTGTCGGAAACTCCAGCAGCCACACCGGAAGCCGTGATTCCCTCATCGGAAATCTCACAGATCTCATCCGAACTTTCGCCTACCTATTTGAGGCATTCCCATCATCTCAAATATAGCCAACCTTGTCCGTGACTACAGTATCATAAATGTCGTCTGCCTCAACCTCGTCCCCTGAACTGAAATATCCTCCACCGTATCTGAAGCGCATACTTCGTCGGACTTCTCTTCATCTGAGGTATCCCCAACGGTGAAATTCTCTGCCGAAGACCCGTCTTCTGTGGAATCGTCTACCGTAGAATCGACTACCGTGGCTTCCGCTTATACACCTGAGTGAGCATCTACTTCGTTTAACGACATTTTCACATCGACGTCCTCGAACATCTCTGACTTGCCCTCTACTCTACCAATTCCCTCAGATGAAACATTGATATCTACAACAGACCCATCGACGACTACAGACTTATCAACATTGTCAACGGATTCCTCGTCTTCACCCACAGTGCCGCTTGATGACCTAGCGACCCTTTCTTCCTCGACAATTTCGATAACAGCTACCTCGACGTCGTTCATTTCGTCCGAAACACTGTCACCAATTCTCACTTCAGATTCACAATCAGAAGGATCAATTCCAGCCTCGAGTGATAGCTCCCTTCTCCTCTCCACGCTCATCGATTCAACAAGCTTCACTGTGTCCGACCTCGATGTTTAGAAAATGTGTCAGCTTTTACATAACTACATTAGATATCGACGGTGTGTTTATGAGGCGTCTTATTTCACTGGTGGGTGAGTTGCAGTTTGGGACCTGAACTTATTTGAGAAACAGAATTAAAAATTTGAAAGCCTGACACTTATAAGTTGTATGAGGATTCGACATAATCAAAATTGAATGACCTGTGGCTTAGACAGTTCATAAGTACTGTTCGTTCTGCTGGGCTCTTCGATTACATAATCCGGTTCATGAGCGATGACGATGCTGTGGTGGGGCGGGGGACGAAGCCAATTTGAGTCCAAGCGTCAGGAGCTCCTGCACCCAACTGAGGCAGGTGCCTGTGCTCCTGCTCCTGCTGCTTCTGCTGCTCCTGCTGCTACCCGTTTGTGTTGTCAGCAGTGACCGCGGGCAGCTAGCTCTCTGTAACCTCCAGTGTCGTCAGTTCACCTGAAATCTCCAAACAATCACCACGTCACGATACCTTCGGTGAGCACGGCTTGCCTTTGTTCACAGCACAACCCTGTCTGGCGGCTATTCCAAGTATCCCTGCGACACATGAGCTCGCCAAAGAAACGACGCCCACCCCTGCCTCCTCAAAGAAGCGCCATGAATTGAGCCAAGCCATTCCCTCACGATGCCTCCGCCCGAATCTCGCCCCCTCCTCCTCTCCCAGAACCGCAAGCTTCGTCACCTCCGCGGCATCTATCTCCGAAACCTCAGCTTCGTCCGACCCCGAGGCCGTACCATCGACGACACCCTTCTAAATGCGACGCCCGCCAAGATCGAAGCTCTTCGCGATACCCCTCATCTCCACCATGCTCTCTCGAGCGACAACATTCGCCCCAAGGCGCCACGGCGCAGGAGCACCGCCCTCGCTCAGGCCAGTCCTCTGACGAGGCAGCGCATGTTGCAATTGACTGTCGACGGTAGAGCTGCCGACGTGTTCTTTTCCCTGCACTGCGAGGACGAGGAGGAGCCTGTCTACATCTCTGAGCTGAAGGAGCACGCGACTGTGAGCAGCCTCGGAACCACGCCTACGTCGTCAAGCTAACGTGAGCACACAGAATTTCAATTTTCAATTCTTCGATTTGAACCATCACGGAGCCTCTGTGACCAGAGCACCAGTCTTTACGATAAAGATTTGGGCCAAGCGAACCTCGTGGACGTTGCTTCTCGAAGATATTATCGACCTCCGAAGTCTACACTTCATCGGCAGCCTTCAGAACCACAAATTCCCTCCCAATGCCCTTATCTTTCACCTGGCCGACGGCGTGTACTCGTTGGATGTCTTGGGAAAGCCGGCGCATCCCAAAGACCTTCCGCCGCTCCATACATCTTCCTACAATGCCCTCATGAAGCTCGCGACGCTCGACAACTCCATCCAGGATGCTATTGCCACTCAGGAACAGATCACCTCCCAGATTAACGATATACTCGAAACAATACCCCACGATGAGGCTCCCGCGGCCGAAGAGAAGGTGAAATTGGCGCGCAAATACGTGGCGGCAGAGCAGCGTGCCCTCAAAGCGTCCGAGAAGCGCCGCGAAGAGCTACGGGAGTCGCTAAAGGCGCGCAGAGAAGCAATTGCGAACGGGCGTTCCCTCCAGGATAAGGCAGAGAAGGACGTGGCCAACGCGACGGAGCACCTTGCCGCCTCCAAGGCCCTGCTTTCTGACACCCAAGGCCAGATACGCGGGCAGCGACGTCGCATATGCTCCGACCTGGCACACATCTATCAGATCCTTCCAACCCCCTCCGGCGGTCCTCTCAACTTCCAAGTCGCGGGTTTGCCGCTCCCTAATTCAGAGTACGACACATCTGCGTCCCGGGGCGCGGATGATGATCTTTTGTCCGCCGCCCTCGGCTACGTTGCAAGCCTCACAGACCACTTGCAGTACTACCTCTGCGTCCCTTTGCCGTACCCCATCACACCCTTCGCCTCGCGCTCCTCCATCCGAGACGACATCTCCCTCCTGACCGACCTCAACTCCGCTCAAGCCGCCAGACAGCGCGACTTCCCACTCTACATTCCGCGCGGAGGGTCAACAGCAGCCCACTACCGCTTCGACTATGGCTGGTTCCTCCTCAACAAGAACATCGAAGCCCTCTGCGCCACCCAGGGCCTCAAAGTCCCAGACATACGCCAGACGCTGCCCAACCTCAAATACCTCCTTTACGTATGCAGCGCCGGCACCGACGAGCTGCCCGGTCGCAAGGTAGGCGGCGTTCGCGGCCTCTGGGCTGGCCGCTTTTCAGGACGCACGGCATCCTCCGTCAGGGGAGGCGACGGGGACACGAGCAGCATTGGCGACGGGAGTCGCCGCGGTAGCAACGACAGCGAGTACCTCAGCCGCCAACGCGATGAGCTCCGGAAGGCCCTGGCTGCGAGGGATGACGCCGCCTCGCCGGAGCTTCCCTCTTTTTCACCTGCAGGTCTACCGTTTGATGAGGGACAGATGAAATTGTCACTTCGTACCAAGGGTATGAGAGAAAACGTTGGGATTTGAAATGATGGAGGAAACCAAAAGTTACAACACCAGAAAAGAAAGGAGGGTGGGATAATTACCTGGTTTCAATTGTCGAGATACCCGGCGGCGTTCGCCTTAATAATGTTTAATACTCGTACATGACCCTCTTCTACGTCTGCGGCAAATCATCTTCTTTCATCGTCCCGTTTCCAAAGATGGGAACCCGACGCCAGTGCTCCGAAAGACGCAACGCTGTAACTCTCAAAACACTTCGCTAAACACACCATCGTACAGTATCTTCACATAACCCCCTACAAGGAGCGAAAAACTCGCAGATCGACGCGCCACTAGCGCTCCGTCGGGACGAATTTGACGCTCTTCCGCCTCTCCCTCTCGCCCTGCCTCGTCCCGGGGCTCGAGCTCAGAATGCCAGCCCCAGGCGGCCCCCCCGCCAACGCCTCGCGCACACTCTCGACGGCCCGGCTCTGCGGCACCTCATCCTTGTCTCCGCGCACGTTGGGCTGGATCACGGGGCTCTGCGGTTTGCTCCCCGCGACGCTGCCGCCGCCTCCACCACCGACGCCGCCCAGCCGCGCCTTCTCGACGGCCGCGCGACCGACCTCGTCCGCGCGCGCGGCGGACTTCTCGTCGCCCCATTTTCCGGGAAGACAGGCGTGGCCGCAGCCGTCGAGGGGACAGCAGCCGTCGCTGAGCTCGTAGCGGGTGCTCCCGTCGTCGGAGGGCGCGTGCCAGGACTGCAGACAGGTGGCGTGGCCGCCGTGGGCGCAGCCGGGGCAGTACCACCACGTGCTCATGACGGGGTCCTGTTGCTTCTGGGGGGAGGCGCTGTCGGGGATGGGGAGGACGGTGGCGGTGGTCTCGCGGTGGCCGCAGACGGCGCAGGGAGCCATGGCGACGCGGCAGCGTTCGCATTTCCAGAGGGCCTTGGAGCCGAGCTTGGGGTCGAGCTCGCGGGGCTTGCGGCACGAGGGGCAGATGAAGCCGCCTTTGACGCCCTGCTGGGCGGTGCCGAAGATGGAGGTGTAGTTTGCGCCCCAGTCCGGGATACCTTCGGGCCAGCCCCGGACGCAGAGTTTGCGGAGGAGGGCTGCTTCGATGAAGAGTTTCATGCCCATGAGGCGGGAGTGGTGTTGGCGGAGGATCGAGGTTGCGCGGAAGGGGTCGATGACGGAGTCTGGCATGAGAGGCTTGAGGAGGAGAACCATTGCCGACGCGTTGAGGGCCGATGTGCGGGTTTCGAAGTCGAGCGCGCGGGTGAGGAGTGTATAGGGGTTGAGGGGCGGTGAGGTTTCGGGGGTTTCTTTGGAGGCGAGGGGGTGCGGGTACGAAGGGTCCTCTGGCCAGGGTAGGTAGTCGGATTCGAGGATCGACGGGGTCGGGTCGTGTTGGAGGGTTGGATTAGGTTTTGGCGGGGTTGAAGAAGAAACACCGACATGGAGAGGGGCGAGGTCCTCATATGTTGGTGGGAGGGAGTTGACTTGGGATTGTGATAGGTCGTCAGTAGCGGTGTCGGATGCCAGAGTGGTCTGGGAGATCATGAATATCTCCTCTGGCGAGTCTTTCGGCGTGCTCTCTACAGGCGCATTTAGCTCTGCCAACGCGCCATGTTCTGGTGAGTCCTCAATCTCCTTCCCACGGATACGACTTTCATATTCGCCCTGCTCGTCAACAGTCTGCTTCTGCATTTGCACGGGGTAACTTGTGATAGATTTAGCCGAGACGCCCCCCTCAGAAGACGACGCGAGCCCCGATGTCTGCCTGCTGCTCTCAGACATGGAGAACATCTGGGCAAAGCTGTCGTCCGAGTTGTGCCTCAGGGCGGTTCGGCGGCTATTTGGGGTGCGGGGGCCGTAGTCCAAGGGCATTTGCTCCTTTTGTTTTGGCTCGGGCACATCTATAGCTTGAGCGAGGGCGTCAGTATCATAAAAGTCGTATCCATCTGTGCTAGAGACCTGTGTCTGGTCGCTGTGATGGCTTGTGACAGACAAAGGGACCGAATCCAGTCGCCTGCGAGGACTGTTGTGGAACGTACTGTGAGCAGCAGGGGGCAAAGCAAAGCCATCCGACTCCATGACGGGCGGTAGACGTGAATCCGATCGAGATGCCCCCTGTTCTGCGTTCTCTTCGTTAATGGCCCGGGCGATGGGCGTAGTGACGTTGGATGTACTCTCGATTTCCTCAGACAGCAGCGATCGTGGGCCCAGCGACCTGCTATCAACGCTATTTGAGATGACGGCGCTGGAAGGCCGTCTGGGCGTGTCCTCGCCGTTCATCTCCACGACGACGCCCAACGATCTTGGGACCTTGACCTTTGGGATGTCTTTGATCTTTGGCAAGGATGGCCTCTTCTGGAAATGGCCCAGTCGAAGCTGTAGATGATACTCCGCTCTCCTGTTCAATAGCAGATTCACCGAGTATGCGAGGATTCTCCATGTCTGTGCCAGACGGAATTGGTTGACTTGTTCTGCTGCACGGGCATAATGCTCCATGATGGAGGAGACCCTCTTCGCCAAAGACTTCCCCCCCGTAACGTAAGGAAGCTCCCGCTCAATGGTCTCCAGGTAGTAACTCGAGAGAAACTGGTACACGTCAACTCTGGCTGCTGCCGGAATGTGACCGACGGCCATTGACTGCTGTGTCTTGTAGGTGCCCGTGACTTTGATCGCTGCTTCCAAGCCCAGGATCGCGTCGTCGCCCAGGCTTGGACCAGAGGGCGGCGTGGTACTCAGAACAGGAATTGACCTTAGGCTGTGTCTTCGCTTCCTGCCTATCCTTCGTCGAGGACCCAGAAAGCTTCCGACGACGTCCTCTTCCGAGTCGCTGCGACTGATGCTGAGCATGGGAGTGGTAGGACTCGAACTATAGGAAGTTCTCGGCGGCACAATGCTCTGCTGTTGATGGTGGATGACTGGTGGTCGAGGGCGATGATGTGGTCGCTCGTCGAGAAACATGACCGCATCGCCTCGCGCAGACAAAGCCATGCTGGATACGGACTGTCGGTCCAGCACCTTGGGGGCGAATGCGACGTCGCATTGGTTGAATAAACCATCATTACCGACAGTCCACAGGAGATCTTGATTCTGCCACAATAGGCATGATGGCGAGTAATCAAAGCGATCGATTTCCTTGTACGGCATTGAGGGTCTCGCCAGGTCCCAGATGTGAACGCTGTTGATTCCGTATCGCTTGTGGCTGCCGTCATCATATGACACAGCGACTTGAGCGGCACGTTTCCCTTGGGCGCTCGCAGACCAGAGACCAGGTCTCCAGGCCACGGCAGACACAGGCGCAGGGGTATAAATGAGCCAGCGAGGCTTTTGTCTCTTGTCCGCGTTCTTGGACATGTCCCAGACGGCGCATTTGCTGTCCCAGCCGCCGCTGATCAGATGGTTGCCGTCGGGATGCCAGGATATCGAAGTGCAGGCCTTGTCGTGTGCAGGAATCTTGAGCAGAGGCTGCGCGATCTTGCGCACATCCCACTTCAGAACCACACCAGACTCTGTTCCGCAGGCGAAGTAGAAGCCGTCCTTGGGCGACCACTTGACCTGGCGAACGCCATCTGCGTTGCACTTGTAGGCGCCTCTAGGACTGTAGGTGAAGCCGCCGGAGCGACTCTGGACCGGGGCGCGAATGTCGAAATAGCGCACCATTCCATCCTGGCTCCCCGATAGTAAAGTCGTCCGGCGATGTGGATTAATGTCCAGCGAGTTCACCTGACGCGAATCCTCCCTCGTCTGGACAAACTCCAGGGGAGTGCCGCCCGTCGCAATTCGCGCCAGATCGTAGGAAAAGATGTTGCCGTTGGCGCAAGCTGTGAATATCGTGGAATCGCCATGCCATTTCACGTCTCGTATCGAAAGCTGGTCGGCCATCAGGGAGCTTGAAGCACCTTTGCTCGAGGCCGACTGAGCCGTGATGGCGCCGCGGACATCGACGCCCTCGCTAATGGACAGGCCGTCCAAGACGACGGTCTTGAGAACATGTCGGCCGGCGATAATGGCAGTCCGATGGTCGGGAGAAGTATCGAGGCATAGAATGGGCACGCCGGCGGAGTAGACGGCGTTCTGGGAGGCGCTGGGGCGGTAGGAGGTCTGGAACTGAGGCGCGCTGGTGATGCCGATGGTATGGCTTGTGTCGGTGCTGCTGTCGGCAGTGACTTTGCCGAGGAGTTTGCGCATGATCTTGTTTTCGCGGCTATACATGGAGCTCGAGCTCGCACGGCGCCATGGGCATGGCGGTGGTGTCGCGGTCGGGGGACGAGGGAGGCGGCTTGCGACCGTCGACGATGCTTCGTTGCGTGGGTGGGAAACGAAGCTGCGATTGACCAGTGGTGAAGGTACCTCAAGGCAACCCAATGGCTCTAGGCTGGCAGCGACAACAGGCGATAAGAGATAGGCGCTGCTCGGCCGATAAGGTGTTGATAAGCAGCCCGACTACGATAGGCGAGCTCTTTTAAAGTTCAGTTGGTGGGGTACCTGAACAGTGCCCAGGTGCTCCTTCCCGGGAAGGGGCCTCCTGAAGATCAAACTCCTGCCCCAGCTTAATTACAGCCGTTGGACTTCAACTCTTGTTTTGCACCATATCACATCTCTTCCTAATGTCGATTTTGATTCAATTTGTCGCGTTCTTCGATGGATTCCTTGGCTTCTCATGATTTTTTCTGGATAAATTTCACATCCCCGGTGTTTCATCAACCCTCATCACCCATATCTCCAGTAGGAGCTGCCTCCAGCGCCGGCACCCCCAAGCAGCGCCGCGCACCAAATGCCGCCATTCCTCGCCAGTTACCACGCTTCATTCTCGAGCTCGTAACCTCTTTTTTCTTTCTACTCGAGCTCTAGGTATTCGAGGCATTTCATGAGATCTAATCATGTTCGCCTCTCGGGCCCTTCGGTTTGCCGCCCTGCACAGAGTTAGCATGGGATCAATCGTTGCCAAGGACTGGGAACTAACAGTCGAGCATAGATCTCGCTCGCCTCCATGTCTTCCACGCCCGAGTCACCGCCGGGACCTTGGTCTGAATCAACAGATATTGGTCTATCCCATCGGTCTGCAAAAGGATCCCATTGTTCTTCCGGTGGATTGGCAATCGCTTCCTCTCCGGAGAGTGCAGGAGCTAACGCCGGACTGTTTGGAACCGGGTCAACTGGAGCAGGTTCGATTACGGCTGGTTCGATTACGGCTGGTTCGACTATGGCTGGTTCGACTATGGCTGGTTCGACTATGGCTGGTTCGACTATGGCTGGCTCAGCTGGGTCTCTTTCGACTGGATGTGGTTCATTCCCTGTTGCAGGAACAGCTTGCAGAGGCTCTGAGGAGTCCCCTTCGATGTCCGATGGACCCAGGCGATCTACTAAACCCTTTTGCGAGATTGGCCTGGCTACTTCAGTCGGGTCTTGGACTGGCTGACCCTCATCAGAGGCTGTCGATGCAAGGTACCGTTCCAGGGCATCCGGCATGCCTGGCGACTTTGGCCTGGGTATGCCGAATATTGGCGAATGACTTCTCTTTCGTGCTCTATGGACTCCGGGAAGCGTCTTCAATCCTATGAGAACAGAGCCTTCGCAATCGGAAACGTCCTCAGCGTCGTCATCCACACGCAAGGATAAGGCTCTTTTCTCATGGGCCTCTGGTCGTGTCAAATACGAGCTCATTGGCCCAGCGCACGTTGGTGATGTTGATATATCACTGCTAGGGTCGGCCAGAGGTGTTCTTGGCATTGCTGCGTCCTCTTGTTCGACATCGCCCACCTGCTTCTGCAGTCCCGCAATGTCGTCAGTCATCGACCTAATGCTACGAGGAGACTCAGGCGATGGTGCCCCTGACCGACGGAATGGAGACGATTTTGCTTCGATTTCGGGGCTGAATCATGATCAGCACACGTCGGTAGAGTGATCTGGCAGTTCCAGGCCTACCGTGGAGAGGCCACGACTGCCTCTTTAGTCTCAAGGCTGATACTTGACCGTCCTGGGGAGCGGCTCCCACATCGACGGCAGTCCGACCCATCTTCCTCAAATAATACTCCGATACCCCAGTGGTCGACGTCTGGGTTGGGCAGAATGTCTGGAACGGCCGTTGCCATTGAAGCCACGAATAACTGCGCCCGACCGAGCCTCAGGAATGACAATGTTGAAGAAACAATCACCGCACGAAGGTAGTTGCGAAGAGGACTCGGGCAAGGACACGAGGCTCGAGGTCGAAAGGAAAAGAAACAATCGCACAAAGACCGCAGTGGCACAATCTTGTGGAACGAGGGAGGATCTTGTGCATTCTTCTGGCTTTTCACAACAGCCCGTCGCCCGCGACCCAGGAAGGCGACCACGCTGGGGAAATCCAAACCACACCTCTGGGATCCCGCTTCCCGGCGTCAGGGAGGCGCATGCAAGAAACGACACCAGCGAAGAAAAAGCAACATTGTCTCCTTTATCTGCCATCCGGTGTGAGCCTCCTGCATCCCTCGGCAAGACAGCAATGATACGACGGGGGTGGGTCCCTGGGGATCCAACAGCCCGGAACCAATTGTTGGGCGGTAGGATGCAGCTACGGTTCCATGCGGCTTGCATCGCGGAACAGCGGCTACAGGGCTAGACCTGGCACCCCGGCTGTGTCTTTGCTGCATCTTTGCTTTTCTCGTCATAGCGAGCCTTTCTGTCCATTTTTAGGCCGGTTGCCTTGCCCTGGAGGTTGCCATTTGGCTGAGAATCGCTCCCAGCGCCACGGCTACCTGCTGCTGGACCCCAGCAAACATTCGAGAAACCTGCTCGCTTGCGTCTTCTTGCTCGCGAAGAAGTAATTTTGGGAAGAAGAACCAAATTTTTCGAGGGCAACTTGACAGAGTGATGCGAAGACGGGGCTCGAGTGTCACCTCGTAGGCAATCATTTCCCTTTCCTGGACCACCATGCATCTATCACAACGCATGCTGCCGACAATTTATTGGGGCCCTAATTTCCGGCTGCATGTTTCTGGGCTCGAGGTGACAGCCAACTCATCCAAGACACCTTTCGGGATTTGAACCTGTTCATTCCCTCGTTCCCGACCGCTGCATCTGGGTATAACAGTCTGCGCCCGGGATTTGTGCAGCGATTCGGTTGGTAACCCTTACGCCTATGGAGCCGGGATCATGATCCCAGATTCCTCCCGTCGTGCCCGCTCCTCCGAACCATCCAGCTGGGTCATTAATCCTGACGTGGGCAGATATTCCCGTCCCTACAACCATACCTTCGGGTCTTCACCGCTGATAGACTGGTTGCCTTACCAGAGCCAAGGAACTTTAACCTCCACTGTGAAGGATCTCTCTGACTACCGGCCGCACTCTCAATTGCTTCGCGCTACCGACCTCCCCCTGTGGGCGATACCGTGAAAGGTGACAACCCTCTCCTTTTTGAAACGCATCCAATAACCGGTTCCTATGATAATCCCCAGTGGACTGCCTTGGCATCAGCAAAATCATACGGTATCGGGACGCGGTTGACTCACAGAAGCAGTATGCGGAATACACCGCCTGTCGTCACCATCCGTAATCCGCTCCAACAGGTATCAACAGACATGAGGTACTCATCGCAGGAGCCCTTGTCCACGTTGGTTCTGGTTACTGCAACGACATATGCCCCGCTTCCAAACCCTTCCAGGCAGACGAGAAGAACGAAAAATTCCCAAATATGGGGAATGCATATTGACAGACACGGTACGACTGTAACGAGTGCAAAGACATACGACAGGGTTATGATCATGGCTATCTGACTTCTCTTTTCGTGAGCATATGCCCCTCCAGCCATTACAACAGCCGGGCTTAGATCACTCACCCGGCAGCCTTTGCATTGGGGCTCAGGTCAACTGACTCCAACCTGTTCGCGCCCTCGCCGCAAAGAACGGCGGACACAATCCCGAACCCTAGCAGGCACAAAAGACCGGTGAACAACATGTTATCGCCTATTCTTTGGTGGTGTGGCATTCTCCGCCGCTCTTCTCGGACGGCTGAACGTGTCTCTGCCTCGAAGGTAAAGAGATTGCTCCCTTGCACCATGCGCCATGACGATGACGGCACCACTGCCCGCCGAGCATCCCGTAGGGAGGATATTGTGTTCAGAGAAGCTTCGAGTTGTTCCGCCCATTGGGAGAGCCTGCATAATCATCTTGGAGGCTCCATTTCTCCCGCGGGGCATCGGCATACCCTTTTGGACCGTCCAGGTCCGAATCCCAGTCATCGTGCATCACACCGACCCTTGAAGTGATGATGTCCCTCTCACTCATATGTACCCGTCGGTGCCTGTCCGTGAAGGGGCCGTGAAAAGAATACACGGCGGTCGGCGAATTGCTTGGAGAGTGTCCACGCCACTCCCTAGTGATGCATACTCTGTGCCAACAGAGGTTCTTTACCCCAATGAATGCTCAACTGTTTCAAAATTCACGGAGACCTTTCAAGTTTTATGGCTCTCATACTTGTCTTATGGCTTACAACAGGCTATTCATCATTTTCGTCAGCCGACTGTGAAGGTCAGGCGCTGCTTCCCCTCAGGTGCCAGACGCCAAGCGTGATTCCGCCTTGCTGATCAACAAATGCACTAATTCGTCTTGTCTTGTGCTCACCGAGCCGCGCGGCCGTCATTAGCCGGGGCGTATGGCATCGCCTACCGCGCTCACGTTCTGCGACCGTTGC
Organism: Colletotrichum fructicola Nara gc5; assembly: GCF_000319635.2. NCBI lineage: Eukaryota > Fungi > Ascomycota > Sordariomycetes > Glomerellales > Glomerellaceae > Colletotrichum > Colletotrichum fructicola. Next base: position 4,122,720 of record NW_027094057.1, read on the forward strand.
GTTGAATGGCTCCCGCGCTCAAGATTCAATCACCCGTAAGCTAGGACCGGGACGCCCGTGTTCCACTGACTGGTGTTTGAAGAGGACACGGCATCGCTCAGCCTGGCCGCTTTATTCCATACGTAAACTACTAGCATGCCCTGCTCCGTGGGCACCTCCCAATGGCACCCGAGCCTCATTTCCTGAGGATTTCCACCGGGAACTTATTGGCCAGCTCTTGGTACCCAGGTACATTAGGGTGCAAATGATCGCCTCCATCAAACTGCGCCTTCAGATGGTCACCGTCCCCGATGAACGAAGCAAAGTCCACGACATGGTCAAACGTCCCGTTCTCCAGAATCCACTCGTTGACCCTCTGCCGCGTCTGCTCCCGCGCCGGGTTCGAGTACGACTGCCCGCTACCCGCAAACGGCGTGATCGTCGCACCGATGGTCACGAGGCCCGCCTTCTTACAGTCGGCGACGATCTGCTTGTACGCGCTGATTAGGCTGTCGCCGAGCCGCTGCTGGGTCGCAGAGTCCGTCGCGCTGGGTCCGATGTCGTTTACGCCTTCAAAGATGAAGACGTACTTCACCCCTTGCTGGGAGAGGGCGTCGCGGTTGTAGCGCGTGAGGAGCGGAGGTCCCAGACCGCCTTGGAGCACCGCGTTGCCGCCTGCTGCTTGGTTTGCGACGGCGATGTTGGCTAGGCCCTCCTTTTGCAGGCGCGCAAGGACGAGGTCGGGCCATCTGGGCTGGTGTCAGTCACGCACTCATATTCCAATGGGGAGATGTAAGTTACCGGTTGTTCCTGTCGTCATCGCTCCCTCGTCCGTCAGAGATGCTATCTCCGAGGATGATCATTGCCGAAGTGTTCTTCGGCGCCCATGCTTCCACTGCGCTGGCGAAGTACCAGTGCTTCGTACTCGCGCCCGTCACCGAAGACGCATTCACCTGGTTCCCGCTCTGCATCCACGACGTCGTGCGGCTGCCCGGATGTCCTGTGATCTTGCTCCCGGACTGGCCCTGCTGGGTGTACAAGCTCAGAGCGATGTTAGTCTGCGCCGCAACAGTGAAGTCGATGGGGTCTGAGTAGACCACTGCTCCCTGCTTGATCGTCACCGACGGCGAGCCGGAGAAGGTAAGACCTTTGAGAGTCTTGGTGTCGATGCCGGGAACCCCCGCAGCGCCATCTAGAGGCAAGGCCAGCGATGCTGCTGTGATGGGGAGATCTGAGCCTCCAAAGGTATTGGACAGCTGGACGCGCAGCCGCGATGCACCGATGGAGGTGTGAAAGGTCTGGCGGAGAGTTGCATCGCGAAATTGTGCGCTTCCCCCATTCTGATCTCGTCAGTACATCCATTTTGTGACTTCGGAGGCGATGATATGCTTCTCACAAATGGCGAAGGCGGCAGGTTGCCTGGTTCAACCTCCTGCGTCATGGACGTCCATGTCACAACCCAGTGGTCATCATCCTGCCGTTCTCGCAAACCCTCGCCCGTCGGGACGGCGAGAGCAGACGCCGCCCACACGATGGCCAGCAAGATAGACCTCATGATTGCATACGTGCACGTAACTGAGTCTCTCGTCTCAACTCCCGCAAAGCCAAGAGCGGGAGCATCGTGGCCTTTTTATGATGAAACGGAACAAAGTCGTCCGAACGGTTTGTCCGCTTGGGCCATACCCTTTCACCCGCGCTGCGGTTTTAGCCAAATGGAAACCCCTGATCCCATATTACCTATCTAGCCTGCTGAGCCGCGAGCGGGATTAATCGTGTTTGAGGTAGAGATGTCCAATAGGAGTGCGCGAGTACGAGATACCCGGCATCTCGGGATATTGGGTCCGGCGGGGACGTGTGCCAGGAGGGGTGGGATCCCCGGCTTTTTGGACGACAAGGTTCGGCTTAGAGGGTCATGGTCTGGAGAAGCTTGAATATCCATGCGCTGGTCCCTTCATTTCATCTGATCTACATGTGTCTTTCTTTCTCAGCTAAGGATTGCAGACACAAATAAAGGGAGACTTATTTGGAAGTACGAGGAAACCGAGAAGCGTTTCAATCAATGCAGTACTATTCAAGGTATGATTTCTAGTAATACCAAATGACATGCGTTTGCAGCCGTACTTGTAGTTGTGAAAGCCCTACTGCTCGGTACTCAAACAGCATGGCAGCGGGAGAGGACGTGAGAAAGTAGCTGGTCCTTCTCCCGAGAAGGAAATGAACAACGACCAGACCACCTGCGAGGTCATGTCAGAGTTTAGCAGGCGAACTCGCACTGGAACTGCCTCGACTATACCCAAACGTTAGCACACCTCCCATGTCATTTCGGCCCTTCAGAGTCCACGACTTACATCAGTTCGGCAGTGGCTGCCCCCCTTGTTCCAGTCATCAGCCGTCACACCTCTACACTTGGCGAACCCCGACGTCGACTCCGTCGTCCAGGTCAAGAGGCCATATTTGAACTCAACGTCGTCCTTGTCATGGCGACCGGTGATTTTCAGAATGTACTGCATGCCTGCCTCCTTCAGCTCGAGGGGTTTTGAGGGGTTGATCGATAGGCCTGGAGCCGATAGTTGGGGCGTCTCGTGCCAGAGGACTTGGTTGGGGCCTTCGAGTCTGAAGCGCGTGTAGAGGTTTCGGTCTTGCGGTTCGCAGGTTCTAATCTCCGTGATGTCGAGCTTGCAGGTATCTGTTTGGGGGTGATATATAAATTAGGACATGGTCAGAAGCAGCACGGAGACGCCTCTTGGGATAGTGCCGGATTTATCTTAGTGATAGAGTTTGAGAAAAGAAACAAATCAACTAACTGTACGGAACGCGTCTGGCGATGTCTTCCAAGCCGGATGACAATGGGGTCGGGGAAGCGGAAACAGCAGCGCTAAGGGTTAGAACCAGGGTGGCCAGCGAGAGATACATTGCAAAGGACAGAGATGGGCGATGGATAGAACACAATCAGGAATCGAGTCATTGAGCTGACAGTGCCTTTTAAGTATACTCGGCGGATGGAATTCACTGTATCGAACGGACTTTGAATAGGTTCATGTCACAACTTGAAAGAGCTACGACATCCCTTTGGTGTGACTTGTGTGTTTGTTGGGCTGACGAAGGTCTGAGTTGGTGCCTTGGACAGCCCCCTTGCAACGAGCATTATTACATTTACCCGGACGGTGAGCTGTGGAACAGTGCAAACTTCCCATTACAATAAAATGTTTCCTATTCGAACTGATACTGCAGGCTATTCAGGTGGATAGTAATGGTATGATAAAGTAGTAATGCGTGGAGAGACGACGGGGAGGAAGACGACAATAAGGATCACAAGAAGAATAATAATCGTGTCAACATTAACCGCATACGTCCTTTCGGATATCCTCATTCGTAGCTTCTGATGGACGCATGTCTCAATGTGCGAGTGACCAGAATGACTACGAAGTACCCTCAACTTCCGGTAAAACAAACTCCTTGCTGCCCCAAAGCACCCAATACGCAATGATGTAAAGCCCGATCAGGACCAAGATGACAGAAGTGTAGTTCATCTCCGCAGCGCTGACGGGCAGATAGTAAGGGAAACAGTACACGACAAGAGCGACCGCGGTCCAAGCCAGGGTAACGAAGTTTGCAAGACAACCAAGCTTGGAAAACCAGAAGGGACCGTGGGCAAAGTTTGGCCGCCCATGACAAAGGAGCAAGACGAGGGGAACAGCATAGCTGAGGTATTGCAGTAAAATTCCGCACGAAATAAGGGAAGAAAAGGCCGTTTCGGACGCAAGGTACACGAAGCTCAGCAGCGCCGTCCAGCATGCTGACCACAAGATAGCCCAGACCGGGGTGTTGAATGGTGACGGTACCACCCTGCGGAGGTAAGACTGAAAAGGAAACCCTCTGTTTCGTGCGAAAGCCCAGGCCAGCCTAGATTGCCAAGTCTGAATGCCAAACATGGCCCCTGTGGTAGAAACAAGAACAAGGAACTGGAGACCGAATGCGGCGTGTTTGTTCTGCCGAAAGATGTAATACACGACTGTCAGAAAATCTGTTTGGGTCTCCATGTCGGTGATGTTGATGTACAGTGCCAGGATAGTAAGCATGCCGGTAGTGAAGCCCACGACAATCGTCCACATCAGTGCCTTAGGGATATTTTTGCTTGGCTGAGGGATTTCCTCGGCAATGTGGACCACTGCGTCCAGACAGGAGAAGCTCCAGTTCAGGCCGTTGATACCAATGAGGAATGCAACGCCTTTGGGCCAGCCAGAAATGTTGTAGTAGTCTGTGAAGAATTGCTCCGAGGTCACTCGTTTCGTCGAACCTGCAAAAAGGCTGACCACGATAGCCAGGATCGAGAGGACCGTGAAGATGAGACACCCGCTTCCTAGCTGGGGAAGAATCCGCTCGAAACAGCTGACAGAGGCTGTCAGAATGTTGACGATGTGGTACCCTACAAATCCCATCCAAGGCTTGTATTCGAAGTCAGGCCTGGTCATCGCTACCATGGCCAGCGTGACCTGAGGTACAGTAAGACAGACTGATGCCCCTGTGCAGACCGCGCCGGCCCAGCTTGCTATTGCGGTCGCATACGACAGGAACCTTCGTGGACTTGCTGGAGACAGACGGGCCACCCAGACGTACTGCCCACCAGGATGTGGAATGGCGGAAGCAAGCTCCGCTAGGCTGGTGGCTGTGCTCAATCCTACCAAGGCCATGAGAATGAAGCCGAAGAAGGATAACGGGGCGCCGCCAAATGGGATAGTCGTTCCCACAGTGAGAAGTATTCCCATGGCCGTGTTGGTGATTGAATGGGCGATTCCGATAGCGGTCCATGTCGTGAAAGGCCTGTCTATGTGGCCGTCCTCAGCAACTGGGAGGTCGATGGACTGCGACTCTCCGGTCACTTCAATACCACTCTGAGTTCGGGCTGCCTTCTCCATGTCTTTGAGGGTTGACATATTGATGTCCTGAATGTCCTTGGGAACCTGTGTGGTGAAGTTAGTGTGGATCGGCTTGCCATACCAAAGTGATATGAAAAGTGCGGAAAATAAGTCTGAGAATGTTTGAGCCCGAGTGAACGAGAGATGGCTTGGCTTTGACTTTAACATTGCCGCAGTATTATTGGTGTGCTACGCGTTCTCTAGGGACAAATTTAGCGACAATATCAAGCTACCATGATCACTTGTGATAACGTCTGCTATCAAATGCCATGGGCTGCCCACTGGGCTATCATATCTTACGTAGTCCTATCTTGTGCCATACTTGCCCGATCCAGACTTTTTCCGAGGTGATAAGCGCGGACATATCATCGATAGTATGTAATGTTGCAAGTTCCAGGAAAGCGAAACCGAGCTTGTGTGGGGTAGATAGAAACAGTCAGTAATGGCTGATGTTGTTCATCGAATACGCGCTTAACTCCATGCCCAAAATGGACGAAGAGCGAGAAACCCGAGGTTTTCCGGCATTCCGCTTTCCACTCATGCGTGCTAGATGCAGATCATGTTTAACGCGCGGATTTTGACATCTCGGGACGGAGGCAACATGATGAGGCCAGACGGTTTGGATGGAAGAATACAGTGATGTAACCAAGCAAGACTTGGATTCCTGTTGAAAGCTTCTTAAATCTACAAACAGGAGACATGAGTACAAGTACGCAGCGCAGCACAGCTTATCTCATCGAGGCGGGGTCTAATTCATTATCAACATTCCGTACATTACACGCTGCTTCTGACTCTATCATAAACAACAAACCCGCCAACAAAATGGTCATCACGAACACCCTGGGCGCGAATGAGGTCGAATACGATTTCGTGATTGTCGGTGGCGGCACGGCTGGCTGTGTTATTGCGTCTAGACTCGCAGAAGAGCTCCCTAACGAGCGAATCATTGTTATCGAAGCTGGTCCCAGCGACTGGCAGGACGAGAACATCTTGCAGCTCAAGAATCTGCTCAACCTGCTAGGTGGCGATTATGACTATAACTACACTTCGACAGAACAAGAATTTGGTGAGAATGCCCCCTTGCTAACCTCAAAACGTGGAATTGATTTCTGACTTGCGCTCCACAGGCAATAGTCACATTGTTCACTCGCGAGCGAAGGTCCTGGGCGGTTGCTCGAGCCACAACGGCGGTATCGCAATGCACCCTTGGGAGTACGATTGCAAAAAATGGGCCGAAGCAGGCGCGGAAGGCTGGTCTTTCGAGACTTTCACGCGACTTGTCAAGAAACTGCGAAACACCATCAACCGGATCCCAGACGGTCAGCGTAACCCCCTTGTCAACGACTGGATCGAGTCCGCCTCAATGGCCCTGGGCATTCCTGTAACTGAAGACTTCAACTCGGAAGTTGTGTCATCTGCCAGAATGACCGCCGGAGCTGTTGGATACCTGCCAGTCACTTACGACCCCGACAATGGCCATAGGTCCAGCGCGAGTGTGGCATACATCCATCCGATCATCAAAAAAGACGAGAAGCGACCTAATTTGAAGATCCTGACCAATGCATGGGTCAACAAGATCAATGTCGTGAAGGATACTGCTGCTGGAGTTGATGTTACACTGCAGTCAGGGCAGCGAATCACCGTCTCCGCGAAGGGCGAGACGATCCTCTGCGCTGGAAGCATCGATACGCCCAGACTCATGCTCTTATCCGGCCTCGGGCCAAGGGAGGACCTAGAAACGGTGGGTATCCCCGTTGTGAGAGATATCCCCGGCGTTGGCAAGAACCTCATGGACCACCCGGAGACGATCATCGCCTGGGAGATGAATGAGGAGATCCCCCCGCAGACAGCGATGCATTCCGATGCCGCCGTTCTTGTCCGCCGCGAGCCGGCAAACGCTGCAGGGGACGATGGCACGTTGCCAGACATGATGATGCACATCTTCACCGTTCCTTTTGACACCAATCTGAAGCGGCTGGGTTATACTTCAGAGCAGCCCAAGACGCTGTTCAGCGTCGTCCCTAACATTCCGCGGTCTCGATCGCGAGGTAAGATTTACCTCAAGTCCGCGGATCCGAAGGAGAAGCCGGCTATCGACTTCCGATACTTCACGGACCCAGAGGGCTACGATGAGGCGTCCGTTGTGTGGGGGTTGAAGGCTGCACGGAAGATTGCGGAGGAGTCGCCATTTAAGGGGTGGATCAAGCGGGAGTTTGCGCCTGGCCCGGCTATTCAGAGCGACAAGGAACTTTCGGAATATGGTCGAAAGGCGGGAAACACGGTTTTCCATCCGTGTGGCACGACCAAGATGGGAAACATTCAAACGGATCCGTTGGCAGTAGTTGATTCGGAGCTCAGGGTCAAGGGCATTCAGATGCTCCGGATTGCAGATGCGGGAGTTTTCCCGCTTATTCCCACGATTAATCTCATGTTGACGGTTCTGGCTATGGGGGAGAGAGCGGCGGAGATGATCGTGGCGGACACCATCATGCAAACTGGAGATGTTCCTCATGATTCACGCCTGTAACTAGTTGGAGGGTAGCAGGGATCGTTTTAGGTCATTCATTTGTGGAGGAAACGACGATATTATAAAATCCATCTCATTAACGTGACTCAACCCGCGGCACAACTTCAAATGAATAACAGCTCGACAGCAGCGGTGGTATTTTATTCGATGTCAATTTGTGCCATCTTGGTGACGTCCCTGTCCCAACGCAATAGCAACCACAGGCGAACCGGCGTGCAGTGTTTTGGTGGCATATTCCTTGAGTCCATCATCGCTGCTAGAAGTACTCAGTAAACATGCAATACACATTGCCATTAGAGACGGAAGCACTTCGCCTACATTCTGAAATTGGAAACTCCGCGTCTAAGCCCCTTCGTATCTCAACTTGCAGCTGTTTTTCACAACGGTTCGGCAGCGAAAAGAGTGAATGTAACCCACACATATCTCGCGTATTGTCCCAAACGGGCAACACGTCATTATGCCACTTGTTTCAATTGATAGTCTTGTGAGACACGAAGCCATGTTTATCTATCCTCTTCGATTGGATGGCCGAGAAATCCAGATTAGGCTCGTTTGCGATAACCCGACATCGACACGAGGTCCGAGGATCCTGAACGTTGATTGAGCTGAATAGCCCGTGTAGCTGAAAGCATGTCGGATATCGTATGTGATGATTGAGGCGGGTAACGGAAGATCCCACGAGATCATTGAATCTAGGGTACAAATATGCGTGCAAGGAGTTACCTCACGAATTGAAGTTGAAGTACCTCTGCCCGATAACCTCTTTGCATCTCTCCTGCTACATATTTTGCGTGCTCCACTGTAACAAGACCCCTAAGGAGTCAACTTTAACTCATCATGGCGAAACAACAAGTCGACGCGCTTATCATCGGGGCCGGATTGGGCGGCATTCATAGCCTCTATCATCTGCGCGCCATTGGCCTCTCCAACCTCAAGCTCATCGATCTTGCCAGCGATGTTGGCGGCACCTGGCATTTCAACACCTATCCTGGGGCCAAGTCGGATACGGAAAGCTATTTGTATCGCTTCCCATGGGATAAGGAAGCCTTGATGACGTACCCTTGGCCGAACCACTACGTTACCCAGCCGGAGATCCTAGCGTACCTCCGCCACGTGGTCTTGAAGCATGACCTCCGCAGATATATGCAATTCAATACCGAGATGCGTTCTGCCACCTTCGATGAGACCAAGAATGTCTGGCTGGTGGAAGTCAGCACCGGCGAGACGTTCGAAGCTCGCTACCTTGTTACCGCCTTGGGACTCTTATCCCGTCCAAATCTTCCCGACATCCCTGGAACCGACACATTCAAAGGCACTACAGTGCATTCCCATGATTGGGATGCCGATGCAGAATACAGAAAAAAACGTGTTGCAGTCGTTGGGACTGGATCAACGGGAACTCAGATCGTAACCGCTGTTGCGCCCCAAGCTGCATCCCTCACCGTATTCCAGCGCACGCCTCAGTATTCTGTGCCTGCGGGAAATAAGCCTGTAAGTCCCGAGTACCGCCAACGCATCAACCAGAATTACGACGACATCTGGGCGCAGACACGAGAGTCTAGCACCGCTTTCGGGTTCCAGGAGTCGACAGTACCTTGTTTGTCCGTAAGCCCTGAAGATCGCGAGAGGGTCTTTGAGAAGCTCTGGCAGCAAGGAAACGGCTTCCGATTCATGTTTGGCGGTTTCGGTGACATCACCACAAATGTCGAGGCAAACGAGGAAGCGTGTCGCTTCGTACGGAAGAAGATTGCGGAAATTGTCAAGGATCCCGTCAAGGCTCGGAAGCTGACGCCTACGAACCGGTACGCTCGACGGCCGCTTTGTGACTCTGGATACTACGAACAATTCAATCGTGAGAATGTGGACGTGGTCGATCTGAGAGAAACGGAGATTGTGGCTCTCACGCCAAAGGGTATTCGTACATCTGACGATGTCGAACATGAGGTCGATTTGATCGTCTTCGCGACCGGTTTCGATGCTATCGATGGTAGCTACACCAGGCTTCTTATACGTGGCCGTAACGGTCGGACCATGAAGGATCATTGGGTTGGTGGTGCTCACAGCTACATGAGCGTTTGCTGTTCTCACTTCCCGAACATGTTCATGATCAATGGCCCACAAGGACCGTTCTGCAACATTCCATCCGCCGTAGAAGCGTCTGGTGAACTGATGCTTGGTGTGATCAAGCGTGCTGAGGAGGCTAGAAAGGCCAATGGCAATAGTGGCTCTGTGGCCATAGAGGTGAAAGAGGAGGCAGAAGATGAGTGGGGGTTCAAGTGTGAAGAAGTCTCAGAGGGGAGCTTATTCAAAGAGACCAATTCTTGGATCTTCGGTGCGAACATCCCAGGAAAGCCTGTCGCATCTAGATTTTGGTTTGGCGGACTCAAATCATATCGGGAGCAAGTGGCAAAGTCCTTCAGCGACAATCTGTCAGATTTCAGGATCATTTGATTGATACAGAGCTAGCCTTTCAGTCGAATGAAGCATCCCACGTATCGCAGCATGTCCCGCCTGTTGAGGTACTATCCTAAGGTGAACTTGTGGAGACAATTCTTTTGCAAGAGAAGTGCCACCCATGACATCTTTATTCCGGCGGCGCGAAGTGTCCACAGCTCCTCCAGTAACTCGATGGCCCTCAAGTTAGCTGGTATGCGATTTAACGAGTAGATAGCCTTGAAACGTTGTTTTACTTCGTTTCGTAACTCCACCTTCTCCATGCCTAACTCCGACCCTGCTGTCATCAGCGGGATGGACTGAAGGTTCAGATAAGGATTAGTGATGGGCATTTGTCCCAGACTGTGCACGATGTCGGAGGCATAACGGGAAATGGTGTGCTCAGTTTCGTCGGTGCAATCCGCCGCCTGGTCCACGTGGCTGCAAGCGCTGATGACTCGACGGTGACAAATGCGGTAAAGCATTATGCGCGCGTGTTTCCTAAAAGCATCCGCCATACTATATAGCATCGGGCTGTCTTGCCGTGGAGTCCAACTGATCATTTGCTCTTCCAAGGTGGCCTCTAAAACGAGATCTCGACCTTGACTGTCGATAACGCCTCGACAGTAACGACCCAAGGTCCCGATCAGATAGAACATTTCGATCGCGTAGCCGGCAATGCAATGATATGTGTCTCCGAGCGATTGGATTGCGTTGAATATTTGCGGTGTATTCAAGGGCTGCTGCTCCTGAGGGTCCAAGAGGAACGAACATGCCATATCCCAGTAGATGAAAGCGCCAAACACGAACTGGGATAGTTCGTCTTTCAAGCCGTCTGAAGCTAGCATTATCTCAATCATGGCACGACCGCCTGCTAAATGTTCCTTTCCCATGCAGTTCTCGATCCATGGGGAAGAAATGCCGAGTGTGTAGACTGTCAGGAAGGCGGAAACTGGAGGCCTTCGAGAGCTATGAAGTTCTTGTTGGAAGAGACTAAGCGCGGCTTGTCGTTCCAGGAGACTCTCTTCCATACTCTGGGACCGGTAGTAGTTCTCGTGAGCCGCGCTCAGGCTTTGGATGGCATGCAGAAGAGATGGCGTCTCATTGAGATATTTCAAGATTGGAAGACCCATGGGATTCATCTCCGGGTCCAACACCATGATATGACAAGCCTGTTCGAACCAGTATTGAAGTTGCCTGGAGTGATTGTTACTGTAGATTGTTGACCTGCAATGGCTCGCAGTCATTTCGCCTGCCCTTGAACTGCTTGGTGTGACGAGCCAAGGAAGCTCCATAGTCCATGTCTTCTTCCTGGTCGGCATCAAACATACCGCGCCTCGGTTCTGACATCGCCGGCAGACAGGATAGGTCTCGTCACATTTGACATTTCGTCGTTTGCATTCTTGACACCCGAATCGACTTTTCGGTTGCCCTTTCCCATTGCAGGTCTTCGCAACCCCTGAAGAGAAACGAGGTGGTTTCTGGTCCCGGCGGTCAAGGGAGAAATCCAAGCGAATCTTCGGATGCGAAATTTGGGTAAATCTTATGCGAGAGTAGTTGGCGCTCATCTCAGTCGATATGTGAGATGATTCGGGCGAGAATCCTCTGTGAACGACTACAAGCGCGAGTTAAACCAAGTGAAATGTGACGGTTAGCTCCGCTGGGTATTTCAGTGGGATAAAAGGGGTTTGCAGATTATCCCCTTTTACCCGCGACAAAGACCGAGTGACCTGCTTGATATGATGATACTCAAAATGGCGGGGTTTTCCCATCTTCAAAACCCCATACAACGTCAAGATCGCATCGACATCACTGTAGCGGACCAATCGAAGACGCAACTGGATGTCCATATCTGATAAACACCAAGATGACAGTCGCATGGGAGTGGATTCGATTGCACGGTATCCTGACCTAGCATCCTGCAGATAACGCACCTCGGCAAATGACCAAAAGCGGCAAGATTGAGACCATCCTCCTCCCGGCTTATGGCTTGTCAATATTGGACTGATACTATGACTGCACACCCAAAACAAGGTTCATTTGCTGTATTAGAACGACATCAATTATGTAACTTTTGAATGCCCGTTGCAGTTCTTGGGGCGTTCTATACAATTTCCACTCGGCTCCTGCGATGGTCTGCTTCCACTTGACCCTAGTCCTTCACAACTTGAAACTATGCGAGCACACCTGACCGCCACCAACGATGCTTCGCAGTCCTCGACTGAGATTCTGAGACTAGACCAGCAATATGACCTATGATCCTAACGATGCTTGTAACTTTCAGAGCAATGCCTTGAGATGCATTTGGGAACCCTTCACCTTCTCCAGCTTCTCTTGCAATCGTCCCATCCTCTCGGAACTCATGACATATTCACCGGGAAACCAATCCCGCACATCCTCGCCTGAGAACATCTTCACCACAGCTCGTCCACATAGCCACGCGTTGACCATGCCATATCCTCCGTAACCAGCACAAATCCACTCCGCGGAGTTTCTATCGCCCGCAGTACGGTCCAGAGCTGCCTGAGGAAGCATTCCTACTAGCGGTACGCCGTCCAGTGTATTAGCCATTATACCGGTCCACGAAGCACGCATCTTTGGCGGATCCCCCGTATTCTCCTGGCCAAACACAACACCAAGAACGCCTGCGAGATGGGCCTTCGCGGTAATGATCTCCTCTGCGTCCGAGCCCATACCAAGAGGTTGCATCAAGGCCTCTTCCCCTCCGACATCGCCGCCGCCCACGAATAACTCTCCAGATCGGGCATTTTGGGTGAGGTAATCGAAACCATAGGGAAAATAAAAGCTCCAAGAATAGGCTCCGTCCTTCTGATGAAATTGGCTGCCGGGAGTCTGGACCGTCATCTCCCCTCTACGCGGAACAATGATACCACGAAGACCAGGTATCAAGTGACTAGCGTGGCCTTCGGTACAGTGAAAGATATGCCGCGCGCGGACTATGCCGCGAGGGGTGCTGATGGCGTACGGGTGATCCGCGTTCGCTTCGACTCTTCGGATATTCATGGCCGGAGTGTTGGATTCGATGGTCAGGCTGATGCTATGGCTCGTCAAGAGAGACGCCCAGATGCTCGTGATAAGCCGGTAAGGCCATGCAGCTCCAGCTCGGCCGACGAGAGCTCCTTTTGCGTTGGGGATTTTAAACGTCTACCGAGAATTTAGCAGTGTTATTACTGGAATGAAAAATTGACAACAGAAATCTCACCTCTATGGCTTCCTTCTGTTCTGCGATCCTCCATCGCCCTTGAAGATCCGGAAATGCTGCTTCAAAGTTGGCCAGCTTCTGCTTGAGATCTGCCAACTGCTCATCTTCGAACACAGCCGCACAAGTTCCGACTTCCCTGACCTCAGACTTTTCGAAGTCCTCGTGCCCAAGCTCTTTTGCTGCTGCCAGAATTCCATCAAAGTGAGCGAGCTCAAACCGAACAATCTTCGCCGCGGCTTCCTTGCCGAACTTCTGGTAATACTTGTCGTAGTCCAAGACTGCTACGCAGTTAATTCGCCCACCATTGCGACCCGTTGCGCCAGAACAAACCTCGCGGGCTTCGAGAACCGTCAAAGTAAGATCTCTCTGAGATTGAAGTAGTTCGCGCGCGACGCTACAGGCGGTGATGCCGGACCCGATGATAACGACATCTCGGTTTGTGGGGAGCGAGGTGGATTGTATGCCGCTGAGGCCGCTGTGAAGCGGCTGTTGCCAGTATGAAGCCGTGGGTTGACGGGCCGGGAGTCCGGGGTCTTGCAAGACACGATTCGACATCGCGCAGTGAATCTTTTCTGAACAGGTTACAAAGCGTCAAAAGCACTCGCGATCATGTCCAAAACAGAAGTTACGAAAAACTACTGGATATGAGTAGATAAGAACCGATCGCCCCAAAGTGCGACCCCGCAGCCCGCTGATAAGACGGCTCCGTGGACCGGATGCACGGTTTGGCGCTGCTGTCATAAGCGAAGATCTAGATGCCTAAAACAGAATGCACGCGAGGTACACTGCTTGGAGAACATTTCATCACAGTCTTCGTGATACTATATTCAAGTAAGCTAGTAACGAATGATGTGATTGTTCGTTCACATGGGCCCATAACAGCAGTTTGGGTTGAATACATGTATGCACGCCCGCTAAAGTTCCCAATGGCCATGTTTTCCGTGCTCCGTCGCTAAACTTTAGTTAAGACACGGTTCGTCCCCATCGGTTCAGCGTGGATACGAGGTTGATGTTGATAACGAACCTGTGTGATAATGACAAGTGCGCATCGCTGGAGCCACAGCTTTGAGTACATGTACAAGACCTCGTACAGATAAACATACTAAGTAAACATTGCTATTGACCGACCTGACTACAGGAAGCTCGTCGCCACCCAAATGGCTACCAAAAACGATGTCCAGAGATGTTATTTCTTTGCGTCGTACACAATCGGCGACAATGTCAGATGGTCTTCAAGTAGCAGGCGCGTGGTCATCGATGGAGTTCCGGAGGGTTACGAGGCCTTGCTTTGTTAGCGGTTTGTCGGGTGGGGGATTAGCATGAAAAGCTCACTTAGCAATTGAAATCTCCGGGGTTCTTGCAACAGTCTCCGCTCTTAGCATAGCCAGCGCAGCATGTAGCTACTTTAATGTTACTGCACTTATCGATGTTGATAGGGGCAGGCGTAGCCAGTGCGAACATCGATGCGAACGAAGCCACCACGACGAAGGTAGAAAGGAGCTGCATTTTGAGTTGATTTCTAGGGAGTTTGCTTAGATGAAAAGGAATCTTGAATAGTGAAAAGTAGGTGCGGAGGACAAATTCTGATGAGCAGCCTGGTCATTTATTTATGCAGTTGGCACTGGTGCAAAGAAGACTTTTCTTGTTAAACAGGGTCAGCTCGAGCAGCATGCATACGAGGATCTAAGCGATGCTTGCGTAGCCAGTAAATCAGCGAGACAAACTAACCGACAGTGTGGACTTAGGCGCGTTGGCGGCTCATATTTGCTAAGCCCGCTGAAATAGAGGGCTGATCCCTCCACAGTCAAGGTTCCCAGAAGCTTCAATCACCCGATTTATCTACTTCTAGAAAGAAGTAAAATAAGAATATGGAAAAGACTTTCCAAACTACCATCAAATTTCCGTGAAAGACATGGTTACGCCTCTTAAGGTATCTCCTACGGCCGCGCAAATGTTGGCTTCAGGATAAGTACAGGCAGTCGCATTAGAGTCAACACAATTGACGGAGTGAGCTTCAGCGTAGTGCCGCAGTTATCCCCTTAACATCTGTGGCACTACCAGCGACCAATCCTTCCTGTCACCTAGATATGGATCACAGAAAATAATACTTCAGACGTCGCGCAGCTATGGGAGTTCTGATCACGAAATATACAGACAAATAACTGATAGCATCTAGCTGAAGACGGCAGTGTTCTGCCCAATGGAACTTTCTACCTAAAACAAGCCGACTAAGCTTTTCAAAGAGGCCGTTTTGAATTTGTTCTCGGAAATCTAAGACGAGCTAAGTGGGTATTACTTTTAGCCGCAGGCTTATTATATTAACCATGGGAGTGAGTAAAAGCCCCTGAGCTGGTATTGTAGGGACTAAAAGCCCACGAGATGCTCCCTGCCCGACCGCTGACTCGCTAAACTCGCGCCTGTAAGCCATGATATATGGCGGTCGGATTGAGCGAGATGTACCCAATATAGCGCAGTTACTTTGCCCTAGCATCGCCATCCCTTCACAACTGGATACTTGCTGTCTTGCGTCTCATACTTAAACTCCCACATTGCTGCTGCACCAAAGAACGTGAATGATTTCCCTGCACTAAACTCCAACATGTATTCTCTGTGTGAGTTCACGCTAGACCAGAAACTCGAATGCCCACGCAGTTTTCCAATTTTCCTCCGTCTGGTAAATCGCTATGGTGATCTCGTCGTTCGTGTAAGAGTGGGTGGCAATGCCGCGGTCCGTAGGAGCATCCAACTCGGCTTCGGGGATCTCGTAGGTAAACCCCCAAGTCTGGATCTTCAGTTCCCCGGCCGGGGGCAGGCCCACAGCACTGAGGTTCTTAAAAGTCAGGGCCCAGGTGCCCGTCTTGACCCGCACCCCAGCAAGGGCACGTACTTTGTCATTCCCGACCGTGGCGTAAACATCGAATATTCGGTCTTCAGAACCAGTTGTACCGGCTCAATAACCGGTCATATTAAGGTTGTAGTACTTCAGTGCCTGCCAGTCACCATTTGGGTGGTACGGGAGGTTCTCATTGTCTCGCCATATGAGACTGACCAGGAAATCACGTAGATGAGAACCATCTGGACCTCCACGCCAATTGGAGCGCAGACCCGAAGTATCGTATCTTTCAAATCGGGACAGGTGCCACACTGTTGTCGCTGGGTTGAGTTCATCGGCAAGGTTGAGGTACTCGTTGATGTTGATGGGTTTCTCTGGAGCACCGGCGGCAGATCGCATGTTGCTGAAAGTGACCAAGCTGTTCTGAAGGTCATTGGCGGGGTTATCAAGTGCCTCAATGTGGTGCCAGGTGTATAAGTCCGGCACGGAGTCGTTCGCAGCGACATAAGATAGGAAGTTAGACCACCATGTGTTTTCTTCTGTGGGTGGCAGTGAAAGAGAGGGACCAATCATTTGGACTCCTCCAAGACGGGCATCCGACCTTTCCGTGTGAGCTATTAACCAATGACTTGAAAGATCTGTGCTAACATACCGAAATCTGTTTGTAGTCCGACCGAACAAGTGAAGCCACTGCGCTTGAGGTCTCTTCCAGAAGCCCCATTCAGGCTCATTCCAGATGTCGATGTACAATCCCGGCAGCATATCGTTGTCAACGATCCTGCTAATAATAATGTCCAGAAAGCGGTCAAAGTCGGTCCAGTCGCCGTTGTCACCGGCCACTCCATAGACTCGTCGGTAAAGTCAGTGCCCCAGAGGTCATGAAGCAGAAGCTGAAACTTTCCGTTGTACTTGCGGACAGTTCTGTAGTTGCTGAGCGTCGATTCCCATCTCTTTTCCATCTCAGCATCGCCCCAGGACCAGCCACGGTTGGGCTCAGTCATTTGACCACCACCAGCCCGGAACCAGTGAAGGCCAATGTCCGTATAAAAATGATCAGGAATTTGATTGGGGACATCGGGTATTCCATAGATAATACCGCTTGCGAGATGCTGCGGTGAGCCCCTGTTGATGGCAAGGTCAACGGGGGCAACTGCATCTGCTGACCATCTTCGTTCAACGGCTGCACAGTTGACGAGGCCCACCAGTGTAACCACCAGAGAGAAAAGTCTAGACATGGCAATGACTTCCAAGAAGAGATGCTGGTAAACGTAAGCGGATCGTTTGGCAAGCCACCTGTTGTGGCAATGCTAGTCTCGAAAATGTTGCGGTTGCGTGCAGCATTAATATGCTAATATAGTCATGGCCTGGCCAAGACATCATGAGAAAGACAGATTTTCAAAAGGTCGGCTGACTCTCGATAGCCTCCCGGGCCGTAGTCAAACGCACCAATACCAATGTGGCGGTTGTTGCATTCGATGACAACGGCCGGCCGCCCACCCCCACCGGAGCAATGTCGATCAGCCGTCCGGGGTAGCCGGCCCCCGGAAGAGCAATATCGGATCGGGTCCCGGTGATGACGCCACAATTATCAGCGAATAGGCTTGCAACCTTCTTGATCATTCCAACACCGATCGATGAGTTTCTGATGAAGCCTGCGTATGCCGAGAACTTCTCCACCGGATAGGGCCTGTCAGATCGCGCGTACTATGCGTTATTGATAGCATCTCCACCGGACCTTTTCTTCACGTCGACTACTACTACCGTAGCAGTCACCGTAACATCCCCGATATTGTCAGCTACAGGAATCACGAGAGTATTTGAATAGGCAATAGACAAATGCAAACTTTCATTCACGTATAAATCATAAAGTCGATACCCTGAATATGGAGGTCCGTATCGAATGGCACAAGCACTATTTTCCTTCATAGTCTCACAATGTGGCTGCACTTGGTTCTCGGTCTCTTTTGCTCTTGGGTCTTCGCTCAGACAAATTACACCAATCCCATTATCTGGCAGGATCTCCCAGATATTGACCTCATTCGGATTGGCGATGCTTATTACTACTCGGCCTCGACCTTTCAGTACTCTCCCGGAGCAGTCATTCTTCGGTCATACGATCTAGTGAATTGGGAATATCTCTCTCACTCCGTTCCAAACCTCGACTTTCAAACTACTGAGGCCTTCAATCTGGAGTCCGGCTCGCGTTACAACCAAGGCATCTTTGCATCATTTTTCAACTATCAAAAGAGCACAGACACTTTCTACTGGGGTGGCTGTATTGTGGGCGACGGCAATACCTACGTCTACACAGCTCCTACAGTTGAAGGACCATGGACTCAGAGCTCTACCATCAGCCAGTGTCTTTACGATGCTGGTATGCTGATCGATGATAACGACAAAATGTATGTGGCGCACGGCCATACGAACATTTCTGTGGCTCAACTGAGCGACGATGGTCTCCAAGTCGTCCGGGATGAAGTTGTCTTCGAATCAACCGAGGAACTGGGATACATCGAAGGAGCTCGATTCTACAAGCGGAACGGAGCTTGGTACCTATGGATCGTCAAACCAGTCCCAAGCCAGATCGTCCTCAAGTCTACAGTTGGACCGTTTGGGCCTTACGAGTGGAGATGGGTTCTCCAAAGCAACGGAAATCCCGTTCCTGGCGCCGGCAACCCCCATCAAGGCGCCATTGTGAGCACGCCTGACGGTGCTTGGCACTACATTGCCCATCTCGAAGCATATCCCGGCGGGCGTATTCCAGTTCTTGCTCCCATCTACTGGGACGAGGAGGGCTGGCCCCATGTTGAGTTCGTTGACAATCAATGGGCGTCCACCTACCCGCTTCCTCTACCTGAGCGTCCAGTCAAGCCCATCACCGGCACCGACAACTTCGAGACCTTAGGACCCCAGTACGAATGGAATCATAACCCAGACAACACGGCATGGACCATCAACAATGGGCTCGAGCTTCGCACTGCCACTGTCACAGATGACTTTTTCCGCGCTCGGAACACTATCACACATCGTATCCTGGGGCCCGTCTCAACAGCCACCATTGAGCTCGACTACTCTCAGATGGCCGACGGCGATAGAGCGGGCCTCGTCCTCTTCCGCTACGCAGCCGCGTGGATCGGGGTTGTCAAAGATGGTGACAGAACGAAGGTTGCGATGGTAAACAATATCATGATGGTTCCTGATGACGGTTGGCATACGGTCAACAAAGGAGAGGAGATTGAGAGTGCTGAAATCAGCGGTGGGTCGGTGTGGCTTCGCCTAGAAGTTGGTGTCAACTCGCTCTACAACGAAGAAGGCCGGTTCTCGTACAGCACCAATGGTGTCACCTTTCAATCATTGGGAGAACCTCACCAGCAAGTCAATAACGGCATTCTTCACTTTTTGGGGTATCGATACGGAGTTTTCAACTACGCTACACTCGCTCGGGGCGGGGCTGTCACGGTCAAGTCCTTCGGTATTCATGAGTAACACATGGTGGAATCCTCTTTCCTGGCGGAACATTTCAGGATGCATAACTCTGAACACTAGGATTCTTTGGCACTTGGCTGTTCAGTCACTCTTGTTTCTCTTCTACAGCTGGATAGTTTTTTTTATTGACTTCTTCGATTATGTTACAAACCAATACTTCCTTTCCCCCTACGATAACTTAAGAGAAGTTTACAACCACCATTCGTAGTTCTTTAATTCAGGTGAAGTGCGTGTCAAAACATCCAGATTGAACTACGCAATAACCCAATGACGGGGAAAGTATGTCACTGGCCAAAGGCAGAAGCTACACAATCACAGTTGAAAGTCTTCCTCACATTGGTATTGCCTTTGCCATAAATATGCTCTGGCTCTTCCAGCACTCAATTCCCTCGTCGTATATCACAGAACCGATTGAAGGATTTAAAGATCATAAGTGGGAATCAAGTTACAATCAAGATGTAGACACGAGAGCTAGAATCAGCAAGCTGTGCGTATTGCTGTCTGCCTTCGGGTTCTGTCCAAGATAGGAAATTTCTCACCAACGTTCAACGTCATTGCTTGGCGGCCGACACTCCCCGATGTTCACGCGACCCACCGGATATAAGAATGTGCTTCAGAAACAGTTCACTGGACTTCTATTAGAGATGCTGTCTGCACCTCGTTCAGGTCTGGATCTTTCTCCTTCGAATCATTTGATCGTCAGCACAAGTCTTTTTCGCTGAGATTCAGTTGATGACGAATTTCAGCAAATACCGCTCATAAAGCATTGCAAACCCTCAATATGCCCGTAGGCATGGCTATTCAGAGTCCAGAGTGTTACGTTCTGGCACAGACGAAGTTCTGTCCAAATAATGACCTGCCCTACCTAGTTTACCGAAATGTTCTACCGCCTGATGTCACCGAACAAATTGCTTCGGAACTTTTGACCAAGCATGGAGGATGGGAACGATTTGTAAGGTCTTCCGAGTACAAGGAATGGTGGTTTAGTGACTAACACACTGCACTCTCTAGGGCCCGGTCTGGGGTCCTGTGTCGAAAAGACACTTTCATCCCAACGTACACGAGTGCTATGGTAAGTAGCATCTACCGTTGGTCCAGTCACTTACTGGCGCTCAAATGTGCCATTGACTACAACTGCTAACAATAATTCGCCAGCAATTCTGAGTGGCACATCAACATTTCTGTTGGGGCTTGCCATGGGCGACAGCGAAGCAGACGTCGAAGCCGCCCCTGAGGCTGCTGTTTGCAATGGGGTTGACGTCAGGTCAAGTAGAGGTTTACGCCTTCGGGTTTCTGCTGGTGATGTCGTGGTACAGCCTGCAGGAACAGGCCACTCATCTCTGGATCATGATGGGAACTTCCGTTACATCTCGCTTTTTGTTTCGGTAATATGATGTCCGATCTTACACGTCAATTGCTTAGCTAACTGGATTGAAGGGAGCCCCACACTGGCGAAGTTCGATAGGAAACACTCCAGTTGATGAGGAAACCCGACAGGGAATCAGCCAGATTCCGCTACCTAAGTTTGATCCAGTGTATGGCAAAGACGGTGCTTTACAAAAGCTATGGGGGTCAGCATGATGAGGGTCTTTCTAAATTCCGGCATAGTCTGTGCAGCTTTCTTCCGTCGATTAATGGAATGCCTCTCTCCCAATTCCCTTCGTCGGTCATGCTGAAATGTGGTGGATTGAGGCGCCGTTCAGGCCTACCACGTACAATGTAGGGGGAGACGTTTAGCCAAGAAAATCCTCTTGGATAGTGTGCAGCCGAGGAAGAACTGCGCTGTACGATCCCGCACTGTTCATCTACCTGTCTTGCGGCCAGATGAACGTGACGCCAAGGCGGTAAGGATCAGTAAGACAGATCGACGTCGCTCCCAAGTCGCAAATTTCCGGCCGCTTATTCGAATCGGGATTACGGGGGATGATATGTTCTAACTCCGATTCGATGACCTGCGGGCGGACGGCTGATCGACCCGCCGTCCGCTTGCTGTTACATCAAGTCCGAGGAACTCCGAGAAAATGTCACGGACCGTTCCGGCGCCCTAGGGCGGACACCTCCGTCTCCCCCTACATTGAGCCGTACGCCCATGAACATATCCCGGAAAGCGGGAACAAAACTCTATAAACGCCGTGAGTCTCGGTACTTCGATTTCCGCTTTTGGAAATTTGAGACCTGTTGACGTTGACGATGTCCCTGTGGTGGGTCAAGCGCGCACGCTTCAAAGTCCGTAAATCAGTTGCGTACAAGATATCTGAAGATATAAAGCGACGTGACCGAAACATCTCATGTTATGACCAATGAAGTTTCTCGATTCAAATCAATAAATACGATTCCTTATCTTCAATATGACATTGGCGTCATACGTTCCGCTGGGCATCGGTGCCATCCCCCAAATCCTCATATCTGCCACTTGCTTGTGGCTACTTTTCCATCTCGGCCGCGGCATATATCAGGCCTACTTCTCGCCTCTACATCGGGTGCCGGGGCCCAAGCTTTGGGTCATCATACCGATCATTCCAAAGATTAAGATTCTGCTCGGGACAATTGACCAAGAACTTCGACAACTCCATCGCAAGTATGGCAACGCAGTTCGCTGGAGCCCAGACCATATCACCTTTACCACCAGTGAAGCCTGGAAAACCATCTATGGCCACAAACACGGACAATTTCCGAAGTACAACAGCTCGGAACAACTTGAGCCCCAATCTAACATTCTATTTGCCGACGACGCCAACCACGCCCGCATCCGCCGCGGAGTTTCGCACGCCTTTTCACCCAAAGCATTGGCCGAGCAAGAACCACTCATCTACGAATATGTAGACAAGTTGGTATGGAGGTTGTCAGATGTAGCGGAGTCTCGCATGCCAACTGAGATGGGCAGATGGTTCCATATCGCATCCTTCGACATCGTTGGGGACTTGACCTTCGGCGAGTCACTCGGCGGCCTTGACAACAACGAGCTCCACTATGTTGTAACGCATGTTCTATTATTCATTGAACGGGCGAAGAAGCTGTTTGAACTCAACAGCCTCCTCGGCCCCTTGCGGTGGATCGTGATGCCGATTATCGCGAGAGATGCCGAGAAGGGTTTCCGCGACATGTTTACCTACACACGGTCTGCGGTCCAGCGCAGAATCGACATCGATGGGGAGTTGGACCGCAGAGACTTTATGCAAGGCTTGCTCCGTGGGAAGGACGAGAAACTGATCAACTCCATGGAGGAGATCATCACCAATGCCAACACCATTTTTGTGGCTGGTAGCGATACTACAGCAACGCTCATGACAGCTGCTACCTTCTACCTTCTTTCAACCCCTGAAGCTTACAAGAGAGCTGTCACTGAGGTGCGGAGCGCATTTCAATCGGCCGCGGAGATCAACTTCACCAACGCAACCGCACGCCTGCCCTACTTGCTTGCTGTGCTCAACGAGACATTCCGGTTGTATCCTCCTGTCCCGTCAGTGAACGAAAGAATGGTTCCTGATACAGGAGAGAGAATCTATGTGGAAGACTACTATCTTCCTCCCCATGTAAGTCATTCGCTCGAAGACATTTACGTTTATGAACAGATCTAACAAGATTATCAATGGATGAATAGACCTGTGTTGGTGTGCACCATTCATCTGCCGGTCTATCCGAGTCAAACTTCGCTCAGCCGGAGTCTTTCATTCCAGAAAGATGGCTTCCCGAGGTTGCTCAAGATCCTGCCTCTCCATTCCACGCAGACAAGCGAGACGCGATCCAACCATTTTCCTACGGTCCTCGCAACTGTGTGGGCAAACATCTGGCGTACAACGAGATGCGAGTCATCATGGCTAGGTTGCTTTGGGAATTCGACATGACCCTTGACAAATCGTCTCTGAAGTGGACAACGCCGTACTCAGAGCATAAGTCATGGACGATCTGGAAGAAGCCGACCTTGGTAGTTCATATCAAGAAGCGTCAATTTCAAACTTAACGTCATGTAAGAGGCAGGCAAGAGATGGTCAATACATTGATCACAAGGCCCTTGGGACTAGATGTCAGGTCTTTTCAAATTGGATTGAGAATTCTGTAGCAAAACTGTGATTAAACGAAACTGTCAACTCTACGCTTACTAAACCTTCGTTTTGTGAATCATTCTAATCGAGTATCTGCCAATCTGCCCTTACTTTGTGCCGCAAGCCCCGCTGGTCTCCACACGAAGACAGCCCCCAACTACGACGTGATAGACATCAGGTGCGTCAAGATTTTCTCGCGATCCATCTTCTGACATTCGTCTTCGGCCCCATCCACATTCCTAGCACACTGCTTGGCAAGGTCGAGGGCATTCAGTCCTGCGCTATTTCTAATTTGAGGATCGGCGCCCCAACTCAATAGGAGGCTAACAGCTCTGGAGACCCCCACATCAACTGCCTGATGCAATAGTGCTGGTCTAGTCCCATTCGCCGTGTCGTTGGGGTCAACCCCTGCGTTTAGAAGCATCTCCATTGCTTTGACATTGTATCTCGTAAGAGGCTCCCGGTCTGTCCTGGTAAGGATGAGCCGAAGCAAGTTGCCGTCTGATCTCTGGATCTTGTCGAGCATACGCTTCTTATCGGACCCTAGTGCCTCAAGTATTATTCGGAGACACTTGTTGTGCTTCTTGGTGGCAAGCTTGACACAGTCCAAAATCGGTTGCTTGTAGAACGAAGTTGATTGCAGCCCTCGCTCAGTCACGAGAGACACGAGGGCTTCGACGAGGGTCGAGCTCGGACTTGGCTTTTTACAAGCCTTGGTCAAGGCAGTTTTGATAACTTCAGGGCCGGCAGTCCTGTGAGCTAGACTGATGGCCGAGCGCTTGCTGGCAATGTTCGAAGCCCTTCGAGAGGATGTTCTGTGCCGTCGTCGTTTATCTGCGGTGGATCGGCGTTGCGTAGCTGGCGGGCCATGTTTTTGAGACACTTGGGTGGGCTCCCCAGGCTGCAGTGAAGGCGGCAGCGGTATATCCTTCCTGTGGCCTAGATTGACACACGGGAATAGGGGTTCCTCAGTCGGTAGTGCTGGTGCACTACTACCTTGAGACGAGGGAACTTGGTATTGAAATACGTCGAGCCTCTCTGGAATCAAGACAAACTTTTGCTGGAGCGGTTCGGAAGCTTCGGTGCATGTCGTGGCAAGAGTCTCTAAAGAGGTGTTGTTGCCCGTCGTGTCCCATACCCGAGATCCAGTGGAGGACTCTGCAGAAGGGGCTATGAAACTTGCTGAACCTTCGCCTAAGAGACGAAAGTCTTCGTCGTCTAGGTCAGATTCAGAAGTGGACTCATCGTCCGTACTTCCTTCAGATGCACTGTAGTATACTGTTGCATTGTCGGGCATGGCTTGCGATGAAACGTTGAGGCGTTGTTCTTTGGTATTGTTGCTAGTCGCGTTGGTGCCTCCGCCCCGTGTATACCCATTAATACGCCTGAAGTGGTCCATTTCTAGGCTGTGGTGTCAATTCAAGAGATTCTTGACGAGGAAAGATTTGGCGTTTTCTTGACAAACAATAATGTTTGAATAAAGCGATTGGTAGTCGAGGAGCCAGTCGGAGGGGCAAGGTGGATTTATCAAGACCCCGAGGTTTCGACTCGGAGGCCTATCCAAGGTGGCTCGGTGAAGAACGCGGCGTTACACCAAGAATGTGCACGTTTTTCTTCCGCAGCCGGGGTGGCTATGGTGCAAAGGACGACAGAGTGGGTGTAAAGAGTTAACACCCCTTGAATCCTATAGCCTTGTGTGCTGGTGGCTTTTACTGAGGTGGCTGAAAGGGGTCAGCCGACTGGCCGGCTCCCTCCAACATCAGCTTCGCGACGACGCCAAGTCCAGCTGTAAGAGGGGCTTGGACCAAATTTTTACACTTTCACCTTCAACGTTGATGGTTGCGATGGATGCCTTTTTTACACATTCGGGATCTCCTAGTTGCCTTGTCTACTGCCACCTTCGTTCACCGAAAACACCCGAAGACTTTGCACTTGGGACGTGAGATGACGAGAAAATTTTTCAAGCATCTGCAAACTCGATCTAGGTGCGTACGTCTCATGTGAGAAGTGGGCTTTTGTGGTGGCTGTTCTGTTGCACCTAATTATGCTAGGCTGTCAACATCGCGACAACCGACAGCCGCTCGTGAACAGTGCAAGCCACACCGCCAACGGCGTGACCCATCCGAATGGACCTTGAGAGTGTATGTCAGCAAACCGATGAACAATTCACTTGGACTTGGGTTATTATGACGTCCTAGAAATACACTGCCAGACCCAACACTTGTAGAACAGTCAAGCAGTTTCCGAGCGATGCAAGACTGGTCGGTTGCCTTCAACGTCACTGACATCAGCAAGGCTTACTATATGAATGAATAGGAGATTGTCCCAATGTTATACGTAGGTTTAGGGCTTAAATGAATGCTGCGGGTTATTGGAAAGCGAAGCTTCTACCCGGTTTGAATTGTCATTGTAAGGGTCTTGGGAATCCCCGTCACTGACGCCGATCGCATGGACCTGATATTAATCCAGTCCCAGGGCATCGAAATGCATCTTACTTAGGCCTCTTTCCGCGTTTCCTACGTAGGATCTCAAGGCAGCCACGACAACTTTGGACACCCACTTTGATCCAGCGTCAATCACCGTCTGCCACTTTAGAATACATGTCATAGCAATTGGTCAGGTTTCGTCAGTGTATTCACATAAGGGTTTCTTTTCCTTTCTACTTCAATTCTTAGCTACCACCTGCATTGGTTCATTAACCTCTTTTGAATGTCGATTACTCCATTGTGACTGATCAGCACAGAGTAAGTTCCCTTTTAAGCCGCCGCGTGACGATGTGAGACTTTTGCTGCTTTCCTGTGATATTGGGAGCAGGGTGCAGCCTACGGAGATCCCGTCCACAGGGATTGATTCGACGTCAAATCTTCCCCTTTTCAACAACGAGCAACCTAGAAGGTGACAATTTTGGTGGGATGCGTCATCCCCCTCCCTGCGTAAACCTTAGTCAGAGGAGAAGGGGGTCGCGATGTCTCACTTCGTGGAAGAATTCTTGGTAGTGGCAACGGTAATGGTTAAGCTTCACGGTACATGCTTATGTTCTAGACTCACTCACACTCCCTTGAACGGGGACAATTGTAGGAATTGACGGTCTAGCCCGAGATGTTTTACCGCGATGCAACGTTCCCGAGACAATTTTACGATTCCAAAGTCCCGACTAGCGACCCTTGGATTGAACCCCTAAAACAATACAACATCGGGCGTAGCTGGGAAGTGATCATCAAGTACGTAATACTCCACACGGGAAGGTCTAGATTTGGCAAAGTCGCTATGGTGCCACTCGGAAATCTGAGCATGATCAAGCGTGATCCCACATTGACCAACCCTCAAGCTGGGCAGCCTCTCCCTTGCATCATCATTTGCGCAACCGACTTTCAAAAGGTGGTGTCCAGGAATCTGTCATGCGCAGTGAGAACGGTGAGGGCAAGACATGGAAGTCAAGACTCTTCTTCCACGAATGGCTCGGCCGATCGACCCCGACGCTGGAGATCTAGATATCGAGACTGAAGGCGGCTAAGAATCATCATAGACGAATATAAATCCAGCGTTTCCGCTGCGCATAATTCATGTTCCTTAACCTCTGACTCATCTCAGACTCTCATATCATTTCCAATTCAACTCATAGCCTCTACTATCACACATCACATCATGATCTCCTCCGTTCTTATTGCCAGCGTTCTAGCAGCTAGCCCTGTGCTAGGTCTTGTTCGCTCCCCCAAGCCCACTTTCGTCGACAACTCTTATGTTATCAATGAAGACGCCAGATTTGCTTACAACTTGTTCTTCAACTTCACGGGCGCCACTAAGCTTCCCGATGGGCTTTACACCAGCGTTTATACCGTGGGCGAGGGGACCCATCAATACACGACGAGCAACGTCAATGTCGCAGGGGGCTACCTGCAGCTCAAGGTCCCTGGACCACAGAAATCGATGCCTTACACGGGTGGAGAGGTTGCGACGACTGAAGACAGAATCTTGTATGCTTCTGTTCGCACAGTTGCAATTCTCTCCGAACCGGCTGGTGTTTGCAATGGTATGTGCTCGCTATCTAAGAACTCACGTTGACCTTTGCTTCCAGGGTAGAATAGCTGACCTGGTCTTAGGAATGTTCTTCTATCACAATGACACCCAGGAGACAGACATCGAGTGGCTCTCTGACGCTTCCTCCCTGAGCAACAACGGCGTTCGCAAGATCCACTTCACTAACCAGGATGCCAACGGCGATGGCTCAAGCACGTACAAAGGCGTCACCCCACCAGCTAGCCCCACAAGCACCGAGCATGAGTACCGCATCGACTGGACTGAGGTTTTTGTCCGGTTCTACATTGACGGCTCTCTTATCTGGGAGACGCAAAGTGACGTCCCCAGCGCTGCCGGGCCTTGGATCTTCAACAACTGGTCCAATGGTGATAAGGGCTGGAGTGTTGGACCCCCGAAGTCCAATGCTATTTTCAAAATCAAGGATATCGATATCTACTACGACCTCGACTGGAGCCAGACTAAGTAACGTTGAGAACCATGGACCGTATGTAACGAACGATGACTGATGTATGTTTTATGATTTTATCACGTAACGATTGCGAGATATCTGTCGCTACCCATCTTGTATGTTAAATGGCTTCTTTCATTGATAGTAGCTTTCAACACGTACCTATATACAAAGACACGTGTCGAGTCAATTTTACTTCTTCTCTAGTCCGGAACGTAACAGTGACCATATGTAGGTGTTGTGCGATGGATTGAACTGTACAAGGTATTGGATTGAGGTAGCTAGTTGACACTTCCCTAGACAGCGGGTGATGGCTCTTGATTGCGAAAGCTACGGTAAACCTTGTTCAGAGAAGCCTTTCTTCAGCACACCCATATGGAACCCTTCTCCGATCTTCTTCTCCCTATTACTCCTGGTGTAGCGCGGTGTTGGTGGAATCCTTTGGCTTAGGAACTAAAAGCCAACTGACCCCGGTTCCGGCAATCAATGCCACCAGAACCGGCTGTAGAACACTCACCCCTACGCGCGACGCCAGAACACCAGTAATCACAGGGAAGAGAGAGCCACCAATCTGCCCAAAGACGAATACAAATGACAGTGCTGTTGATTGAAGTTCGGGCGGGAAGAGTTTGGAGCCGACGGAAATTCCCTGCGGAAGACAAGGTTAATATCAGCAACACCGACAGAGTTTGGGTACGAACACTTACTGTCGCAAAGAAGGGGCCGGAAAAGAAGCCGAAGAAACAGATGGCTACAGAGGCCGCAATGATATTGGGAACACTACGATGCAAATCAGCACCTTGGTCCTAGGAAAAGCCTGAGCTTACTCACAGCCAGAAGACCAATTGAAAGGCAACGCATAGAACCACATAAACCAGAATCATTCTTCGCTCTCCAAACCTGTATGTCGGTTCCGCTAGCAGCAGTCGACCCAGCATTGCTCCACCGCTGAAGCCGGCTGGCACATAGCCCATTTGCCCGATGTTGCCATCTCGAATCTCAACGAGATACTCGACGATCCACCCACCAGCTGTGATGGAGGCTCCGAGAAGGAAGAAGAAAAACAGGCTAACAGCCCAGAGGGCTTTGGTGCAGAGCACCATCTTCATGAGTTGAGTCGGTGTCTTTGTCTCCTCCGAGTCCGATCCGAGGGGCGTTTCTGAGGTGCCAAATGGGGGGACGTCTTTCTTCCGGCCGAGCTTAATCGTGTCCCTAAAGGCGAAGCAGGTCAAGGCCAGGTTAAGGGCACCTATGCATATTGGGAAGCTGTAAAAGAGGTACCACTTCGACGTTTCTCCAGCTGATGCGATGGGAGTCGCCACAAAGGGCGCAACGAGGCAGCCGGCCATATAGAGGGCGTGTATGAAGGCTAGCCATCGATGGGCAGCCTTGACACTGGCAACATATGCGTTGGCGCCGGCATCTTGGTATGCTTGACCCAAGCAGACTAGCCAAAAGGTGACCGCAAAGAAGGGAAAAGGAGGCTTCCATACACGAAGTGCATGTGCCACAAGCTGGAAGAAGGCGCCGAATGCGAGGAGGCCACCGAGGTCGAATACTTGCCGGAGATGTGTATTCGTGAGGGCCGCAAGAAACCATCCGAGAAAGTTTGCACCATAGCTGTTTCCCATCGGTTAGAAGGTGTTGATGAAAAGAAGTAATGTGGAGAGGGGGTTAGACAAACATGATGGAGACAACAGCTGTACTGATGTTGTAGTCACGAATCATGTACGGGAGTAGAGGTCCGACACTGCCATCGTTGACACCGGATACAAAGAACGCGAAACCGGCGGCGATGAGCTTCAGAAGGGTCTGATTGTCAAGCTTGCCTTCGCCGAGTGGCTGTGGTGGCGCGTCGTCCACCGCGGGGTTTTGCTTCGAGGAGTCTGCGAGCTCGTAAGACTCCGTGACAACGGGCTCTTGCTGTGTGATAGTGGCCATATCGTGTAGCAGTAAGATACAGTATCTACGACGACTGATGAATCGCCTAGGATCTTCCGCCCTTAGTCTTTCTTTATGGACGCGTCGGGGTTTGTGATGGCCATGACGATGTCGGGTAAATGTCGGCCTCGGCATGCTTCATTGTGGATCCAGTATCCCGTGCTACTCCGGCTAAACTCCGGGATAGATGGAGTGGGGCCAAATCCGGGGCCACTCCCCGGCCAACCGGCGGAGTGGAGCGGCATTTCGGGTCGGATTCCGGAATTGGCACCGGGGCCAGGCGAAACTTTGGCTGGAAAGCTCACACTCTCGAGCTTCGTAGCCCCTCTTTTTTGCGCCACACCGACGAACCAGTCGAGAAGGAACGTTCACGCGGCTGCCTAGCTCTTTTATCCTCATCGCCAGGTGCATATCTTATGCTTTGGATGGCAGTTGATGCTCGGATTTGAGAGCCCGAGATAGTGAAGCTTATTAGGATAAAATACTGATAGGAACTCCATTGCAACTCGATTCATTTCATCCTCGAAGTGCTTTCACTCCTGTATTGTGAGGTAAACGGTCTGCGCCGTGAACCCAACACTGGGAATGTCATCAAGTTACCTATGTAGCGTGCGCCATCATGTCTTTATTTCATCGAGCAAGCACATTTACCTCATCTCGCGACCGAAGAACCTGTTGTTGACCTGCCTTGATGCCTACAACTTCGCAAATGACTGCTATCATACAGTGGCTTGCCTAGCAGAAAGGTTCAAAGTCATCGGTTTGTTGCCGCCTCCACTTTCGAGCTTGGTGTCGGGCTTTAGAAGTGTTGCCTCGCTAGCATTTTGGAAATGGGGGCCCTCTTCCCGGATTTGAGTCACCATGCCACCAACGACAGAACTCCCCGCTAGAACTCTAGTGGTCACCTTTCCCATCGGGTCGAAACTTTGTCTTAAACGACAGGGGCGGAAAACGTTAGTCTGAGAGATCTACCCGGCGAGGACTCGCCACCAGCTTTCGTTAAGCATTGGTTTGACAATTATCATGAGAATGCAACCTTTCTGGCCATGATTAGATTGGGGGGAGGATGAATCTGTCACAGGATAGGGTACTTATCGATCTTCTGTCATATGCGAGCCTGTACGAGTCACTCGCTGTATGTCGGCCGGCGAACGATTGTCGGCTCTTCGCCGACCCAGTCAACTGAGTGGATTCTGCCCAGTGGCTTTGGGCCTGAAAAGAACACCTGCCACCGTCCTGCAACACGCGACCGTTTCTATCCCCTGTATTGTCAGACCCAGAAGGCGCAGCAGGATTACAAACAATACCATCACTACATGTAGCTGCTGTCGCGGGGCATCGTTCTCATGCTCCATGTATTTACATCCATACCGAAACAGAGGCAAGCTGAAGAATGTCATGAAGATCTTCGTTCCGTAAGCCCGTGGTTTAGCGCCTTGGTGGCACTCATTCAAAGGCTGTGAGGAGCTGCCTTTACAAGCGAAAAGGGGAAATACCCGTAGCGTCAAACGCAACAATTACTGCCAGTGGTCCTGTCCACGATCATAGCTTGCGGGCTATTTGGGGGGAGCCTCCCCGACCATTAACCACTTTCACAATGAGATGAACTCTCGTGGCTAATTTGAGTCCGGAAGTAAATATGAACGTGATGCCTGTTTCGGAACAAGTATGCTTATTGTCCCGTGACTTGGACATACGAAGGAAACAAGAATGACAGCTAGTCAATGCCGCTCAAAATTCTGAAGCAGCTCGTTATTTCAGGGCATACTTGGCGACTGCAACCTTTTCTTCGTAGGTTCTCGTAGTGGTCACGGCCCTGGCAGGACTGACGCTACTCCTCCCACCATCTCGCACCGCACGGCTTGGATAGCCATCCATTGCCTGGCCGTCTGCGACGGTACTAAAGGCAACATCGAAGCGAATGATTTGCAGCGGCAAAGATTCGCAAACCTTAACTGTCGTGCAGAGGAGTGTATTTGGACTTGCTGTAGACGTCAAAGCCGATGAGAGCAGCAGGGTAGACGGGCTTTCAAGTGGTACCGATAGATGTTCGTGCGGCATAATCCATGGCGCATTCTGGAGACTAATTCAGGTGCGCCAACTCTTTCAGTATGCCCGAAGCCCGGAACGATGCAGTAAGAGGCTGTCAATCTCTCGGCGTCCCTTTCTGCCGACCTTCACCAGCGCGCATTGGCTCCGTTGATGTCAGTAAATGCCGACCATCAACACAGACAGTATCATCGCTACTTCAGGCCACTATTTTAAGAGCAAGATACATAATGATCTGATGAAAAGCTTTGATGTAAATGACGGCCACAGAAACATGCAGTCTGCGGGGAATTAACAGCCGAGCTCAGATGCTCAGTCCGATCGTCCAGCGTGCTAGGCCACTGTAATCATGTCCCTCGGCAGAATCGTGTTGGTCTACCGTTTCGAACAATGCCTAATCCAGAAAGTCATCGAGTCATATGACGGGAAGAATGCGCCATCCGTTCAGCGAAACGGTGCGCCGGACGCAGCTAAGGGGTGGTCCAGAAATAGTTGAGTTTCATGCGTTCGTGATCAGACGGGAAGTCTAAAGCAGTTCTCTGTCAAATCAGATGCCGCACCTTTTGCGTCTCGGGAAATGCACAGAATCCGACGCCTTTCTCTCGGCATTTCCAAGTCATAGATGGGACGGAACTTTTACTTTTTCGTTTTTTTCTTTGTTTTTTGAAATGGATATACTTGTTTACTTATGGTTGCCGGAAACTCAACGCTTTCGGTCCGTCAAATCCGTATGCGAGCGGACTTCAATATGTGATGCTGTCGCAGACAGTCATGTTGATTGGAGAGGTCCCTTGAAGTAAACAGGATAATGAAAAAGAAATCTCGACAATTTTACCCGCCCAGAGCAATCCGTAGATCTGTGTAACGTAGGTACACACACTCGCACACGCGAGGCAAAGCATCCCTGGCAGTGGTCACCATCCCCAATTGCCCATGAGGTTCCGCCGCTTGATTTCACGAACCCGGCGTCGGTCGATGTTGTCGGTTTTACCGATTCGCCGACCAAGACGTCCGTTTCCATTGAACTTCCGAGCCTCCAGTCCTGCGGCTACTGCCCCAGCCCCAGCAGCCTCCTTCGCCTCCTTGGCTTTCTTCTTCGCCTCAGGGTCTTCCTCGCCTTCAGGAGGCGGTGGTGGAGGACCTCCCAACGCCGCCTCTTCAGCAGGACCGGAAGCTGCGTCCAGCCCGTTCTCCTTGGCCTCCTTTGCCTTCTTCTTAGCCTCGGGGTCAAGTTCGGCATCCGGAGGAGGCGGTGGAGCTGCCGCTGCGGTACCATTTCCGAGCAGAGCTCCGGGGGCGAGGTCAGCCTTGCCCTTCTTGCCCTTCTTTCCCTTCTTCTTCTTCCCGTCAGGGCCGACTGCGGCTGTACCATTGCCGGCAGCAGCACCGGGACCAGCCGCTCCTCTGGCAGCATCCGCTGCCTTCTTCGCCTCATCTGCCTTCTTCTTTGCATCATCTCGTGCCTTTTTGCCAGCATCGTCCTTGCCCTTTCCAGGAGGAGGCGGAGGAGCTGCGGCAGTGCCGTTGCCTGCTAGAGCACCGGGGCCGAGATCAGCCTTGCCCTTCTTGCCCTTCTTTCCCTTCAATTTCTTCCCGTCAGGACCAACAGCTGTTCCATTGGCCGCGGCGGCGCCGGGACCCGCAGCTCCTCTCGCAGCATCAGCAGCCTTCTTGGCATCGTCGGCCTTCTTCTTGGCGTCATCTCTCGCCTTCTTGCCCGCGTCGTCCTTGCCCTTTCCAGGAGGAGGAGGAGGGGGAGCCGTGGCGTTGGCAGCAAGACCCGGGGGTGGCGGAGGCGCACCGACAGCCGGGACAGCCAGGGGTTGAGGAGCAGCGCCGTTTGCCGCCGGAGCAGCTTCAGGTGGCGGGGGAGGGGGGCCAAGTCCATCGGGAGGGGGAGGAGGAGGTCCAAGTCCATCAGGAGGAGGTGGTGGCGGCGCTCCATCGGGAGGCGGCGGTGGTGGACCACCATCGGGAGGAGGTGGTGGCGGTCCTCCATCGGGTGGTGGCGGTGGTGG
Source organism: Colletotrichum fructicola Nara gc5 (assembly GCF_000319635.2). Taxonomy (NCBI): domain Eukaryota; kingdom Fungi; phylum Ascomycota; class Sordariomycetes; order Glomerellales; family Glomerellaceae; genus Colletotrichum; species Colletotrichum fructicola. The sequence goes on from NW_027094057.1 coordinate 4,156,654, forward strand.
CCCTCCGTCAGGAGGAGGTGGTGGTCCACCATCGGGGGGAGGCGGCGGCGGTCCACCATCAGGGGGCGGTGGCGGAGGAGCGTTCGGGTCGGGCGGCGGAGGCGCATCTGGAGGAGGCGGCGGTGGTGCCCCAGCTGGGGGAGGCGGAGGCGGTGCCCCAGCCGGAGGAGGAGGGGGAGCACCACTGGCTCCGGGAGGCGGTGGTGGCGGCGCACCGTTGGCCGGAGGAGGAGGTGGTGGTGCACCGTTAGCCGGAGGGGGCGGAGGAGGAGCGGCGTTCGGATCCGGAGGGGGCGGTAGTGCTCCAGCTGGAGGAGGAGGAGGAGCACCGCTCGCAGCCGGTGGTGGTGGAGGAGGAGCAGCGTTCGGATCCGGAGGAGGCGGCGCGTTGGCCGGAGGAGCTGGGGGTGCTCCATTCGCTGGGGGTTGCGGCACAGGAGCAGCAGCACCCTCGGCGGCCAGCGGAGTCAAGTTCGGAGACGCATCTTGTTGACTTAGTTAACGAATCGCTCAAATTGTTCGAGGTATGTAGACATACCCTGCGCCTTGTTGCTTCCAAGCGCCGACAGAACACTGTCAACGTTCAACTTCTGAACCATGTTCCTCACATCGAAGCGTCCATGCTTCACTGAGCCCGTATCCAAATCCCGCTTGGTATCCTTCGAGGCTTCAGCGTTTCGAGTATCGTAATTAGCAGTCACGGCTGCGTTGAACAGCAGTGCTGCCACGGCGGCTTGCCGCCATGAGAGAGGGTTAGGCATGTGGAGAAACTACAATATAAACAGACGGATACTAATATTTGTAAAGGAAAAGATTCTTCTGAGGCATCAAGCCTGTCAGTAAGAAGAAAGAAAGGAAGCCTACACTGTAGACTGAAATAAGAAAAGGACGAGATGAGAAGTGAATAAAAGGTTGAAGAGAAAGTTCCGAATCATGAGAAGGGACGAAAGGCCTCGGTCTAGATATACATTGCTCCCCGACAAGTGTGGTTGCGTGATGCTCCACTTGATCAGTCGGCTGAACTTGTGTCTCACCGGACTCTTGATGCGCAGAGGAGAGAACAAGGCCAGGCCTCTGGGCGATCGCGTGCAGGGGCCCGTTTGAGAAGGCAATGGATGAGCGACATGGAAGTTGCATCGATGCTACGGGGGGCAAAGTCATCTCGAGCCGGGGTTGAGGCTTGAGACTGCGGACGGGAAAGGTGTTCACAGAGCCTGGTCAGGGACGGGGGCAAGGCCACTTGGTGGCTAAACGGATAACATCGTTGTAGTTCTACGACTTGGGGCCGGGCGAGAGAAACGGCGCTGTGACAAGCTTCGAAAAAGCCTGCAGGTCCAAAATTAGATCACAAAGTCGAGACGACCCGGACTGAAGAGGGGATGGAAAAGTGCTCGGAAGCGATCGCCAAGATAGTCCGATTCTAGTAGGGGCTACAGACTGGACACAGGTCGATAAGGCCTGGGCTAGTGGACAAGCTTATTCATGTCAGCGTTGCGGCGGCCCGCGGGGATATGCGCTCAGGTCCCGTCCCTCAGAGAGACGGCAGCGGTGGACTAGAACGGCGCCATTCTCAAACAAGGTGTGCGGGGAGTTGTCTGTCTGTGATGTCGATAATGATGAGAAATCGGGACATGGTTGGTTGGGGGCTGAGGGGAGTATCCGCTCGATGAGAGTACCGCAGTAGGTAGATCGGAGAGGGACAGGGAACGCGTGCCGAGGTCGGTGTTGGAAGATGATTGATCCTGGCACAGGGGTGCCGGTGACTTGCAGTCGACGTTGGACAGCTGGGACTCGGCCGTGCAGTTGCAGCACTAATGACAGACGAGGGCGGGAAGAGGAGAGTTGGCTGGAGGAGGAACCGTTTCAGACGCGGAGCCAGGTCTACCCGGAATAGCTTCACTCTGCTGTAGCAAGCGAAGAGCGAACTGTGATCCACGCGAGTGGCTGAGCGCGCTGTCACACCAAGTCGCAGATGTGTGCCAAGAGAGGGTGACATTGCACAGCAGTGAACCTGGGAGAAAATCCAAGATGTCATCGGACGATTATTTTAAAAGTCGACAAACCTGTTTCATCTAGTTTCTCTTTGGTGTGAATACCCCACTAACAGATCGCAGTGGCGTCTAACCACATCATCTGTTAGTGATCTATCGTCTTAGCCCAGCACACGGATCGTCTCGCCCCCCAGGACCACATGCCTGGAACAGGAAGTTTGAGAACCCGAATACTCTAGAGTCAGGTTCGTGGGTGAATGAGCCTGATTCATCCGTCGCGATCATCTGAAAGATCAGTTTGTCAACTCTGCATGCCAACTCTGTGCACCACCACCGTAGCCCAAGGTTTGTGGGTGACGAACGATGACAAAATTGCGAGCGGTTCGCATCTAGAAATGTGAACGATTCATGAGGACCCGGTAGACTGGCTATCTATTGATGTCTCAGAGAAAGAAGCTGTGCATCCAACACAACCTAGTGATATTTCGTGGTGCCATTTCCTTCAGACCAACAACATCATTCTCCGGCCTCCCGCCTTGAACTGTCACTTTGGGAGTAATGGGAAAGTTACAGAAAATCCCTCACACAAATTCATCACAGCTAAGAGCTTTGCGAAACCTTGAGTCGGGCTCACTAGGCCTCTTGCGAGGGATGCTGAATAGCAGCGGGTGCAATGATGAGTGCCTGCCACCCCTGCAGCGATTGCCAGCACATGGGCCAGGCGGGCGATCACCGTCGGCCGTTTGTGATGGGCAGGGAGATTGACAAGATTATCTTGATTGTCTGCATCCATGTCTGCCATGAAATGCTTATTCACAAACCTGGCCGGTTCTCACACGCGCATCGTCGAAGATCGCCACAGCCACTGGCAATGTGTTAGACGTTCCGTTCTGTTCCCACGTTATTCTTTCCAGTTCTAGCCACCAGACTGGGCTCCCCAACATTTTTGTGGCGCCAATGTCACGCTACAAGCCCATCGAGAGGATTGCGGATCGCCATGACAAGTCACAATTGACAGTATCTGAATAAAAGGGATGAGTCGCCAAGACTGAGTGGTTAGACGACATGCACTGCCTCAACTCGAGCCGCTCCAGCTGATGGAACGTGATGATGGAACGGTTTGTAATCACTTAGATGGGCCTGAAGTGCCTCGAGAGGCTACACAGAAACATGGTTTGAGGCAAATCAGTTTGTGAAGAGACACCTGCAGAGCGACGGGGAGCTGCCATGCTCTCGTGAGCCTCAGACAGCTTCAACTAATCTGCTCTACCCGAGTATAGACAGGGATATCACGGAGTCTGATTTGAAGTATTTGATTTACACGGAAAAGTCCAGTGGCACATGGGCGTGGCGGCGAAACTAAAACCCTCACCATGTCCTAGAGCCGTCTGTAGATACCTGTTGGAACAAAGCTGCGACCACATCATAAGTTCTCTTGGTCTTCATCTGGTAATTCATCTCCACGTCTAAGTGAGATAACGTGACGATCAAACCCCGGAGGATTAGTTCTGCTGAACTTTCTCTCCGATGCCACACGCCCGTTTCCACAAGTCCTGTCGTGAGTCCAGGCTTGGATTCAGATTAATGGCTTGCTTCACTTCAGAAACAGGGCTGCACTGCCTCGTGAAAAGGGACACCATTCTCAGACGATTCCATGTTCAAACCACCACGGAGAGAACTACCGATGGCGGCTGTTCCGAGGTAGCGATATGCTGTTCGGCTCGTGGAAGTCAGCCTTTCAGGGAGTTTTGACATGTCGATGGGTTCTTCGTGGTGTTGCCGGGTGAGGCGACAGCCAACGGCCCTGTCCTACCGCATTTTGAAATCAATCCGGGCCTGTGATGCCGGTGTTGGTGAAACCTGGTGCGAAACTTCGGTACTCCGCCTGTGGCCTCCGCTCGTGTGGCTGGTGTGTGTGTCGTTTTCGCGATTTGAATCCGTGCATCATCGCCAAGGTCATGCTCAGAGTGGGAACGGCGATTGTGCATCCACTTGGGAATTTTCACAATCATTCGCTTTTTTGAATCGTCAAAAAATGTGTTTTTTTGATGCTGCTGGTGACACCAAGAGCAGAGCAAGACTTGGCCCTTCCCCCTAGCCAACATCTACCGTGTGTGCGTGCACTGCGTTAACTTTCACTTGCGTGATCACTTGTGAGGTTGAAGCTTAAAATAACTGCGGGCGAACATGACATGCTATTTGCGTTTCACTATCCCAAATGACACTGACAGACCTACAGACGTCCGAACATCTGAAGTCAAAGTAAACGCTGGCAACCTTGGGGCTCAAGTGAATGGGCCATCCCTGATGGAAGGCCGCCTTACACCTGAGAACAGTAAGAAGACCTCGCCCTCCATCGGGAAACCCAACGGGATGTGGCCTGCACAGAGGGATCTGGCATAATCCGACACGTAATGTCTAGTACCGTTTAGGTGAATAGAAAACCCTCCGTTTCCCAACTTCTCATGTGTTCGCTGCAGCTAGTCAGGAACTCACATTAACTGACTGACTGAATCCCCTGGGCTTTCATACAAATACTCAACATGTTCCGGTTCCCCTCTCGCCACAGTCGGCTCCCGCTCTGTTGGCTTCCCACCATCGGCTAGCGCAAATTGATGCCTTCAGCAAATCAACTATGCGCCAAGCTGGATGGCCTCTTAGATCATCTTCTCGCTTGGGACTAATTCATCTCGTAGACTCTGACCTGTGCCGTGATGACTAACCCCAACATTTGCCGGGGTCTTCCCCGCATTCCCCCTGTCTCCCCGGATTGAACGTGGCCCCGTTAAGCCCGATTCCCCGCAAGTGGGATCCTCTCAACTCTAAGGCTGCGTCGTTCAACCACCTTCGTCCCATTGTAACCTCATCGTAATATGCTCGTAGCCTGCATCGTGTACTCTCTATTGCAATCAAGACGATGGCCACACAACAGATCAGTTCGGCAACGCCCATCCCCGTGATTGATGATGCTGCGTCACGTCGTGCAAAGAAGCGGGAACTCGACAGACGCGCTCAGCGTGCAGCACGTGAGAGGAATAGGAATCGCATCGCTTACCTCGAGGCTACGATTCAGGCCATGAGCGAGCAAGAGTCCAGCGGTAGGATCGCCAGCCTGATGAATCAACTTTCCGACATGACGAGACAGAAGGACAACCTGGCCAAGGTGCTCTCCTCGATTGAAACGTCCATCCAGGTCTATAGGGAAGGGGAGAAGGCAGATGGCACCACCTCCACTGACCAGGCATCCCGACTGCTCAATGCGACCTCCAACTGTCAACCTTGGTCTGAGGACCATGCCGCCTCCGATTCACTCGCTATGGACGTTGGAGAGGATAGTAACCTGGGCGCGTTCGCCCCTGGCGATGCCGCAATGACCTGGGGCCTCCCGGCGTCTGGTACAGCCGGTCACCTCATCACAACGGCATCGGAGTTCTCCAGCGGTCTCTCAGCTCCAACATCTTTCCCATTGACAGGGGACCCCAATCTCGAAACCTTCCCCGACTCCCCCCCAGCTCCCTCGGCTGGGCAGGGCGACGGCGTCATTGTGCCCGAGCCTGATTCGGCCTGTGAGTGTTTAGCCTCAAGACAGGATCCCGGAAGTCCCGGTCTGCCGGCGGGCTCGAGTATCTGGCGAAGTGCAAACGAGGCTCTTGGCGGTCGCGAGATGCTGCCCAGGAATGTGCTCGACATGGAAGACGAGATGAGCGACGATATTCCAGTACGCGTCATCCTGGAAGGCTGGGACGCCGTTGAGCGGTCTGGCAAGTTACCGCCGCTTTGGAAGAAGTTGAGGCGGACCGACAGCCTCCAGTTCCGCAACTGCGCGGATACTGAACGGCTGGCTATCCTGAGACTTATGCACCGACTCCTACGGTATCAAGCGGAGCCTACAGTCGAGCAGTGCGCCAAGCTGCCCGCGTGGTATCTTAGCAGGTACGTCGTCTAATGTTGCTCTTGCCAACGATATGAACGAACATCCTAACAACAATCATAAGGCCATCGCAGTCGCTGCCTCACTCTTCAGCAATAGACTTCTTTGTTTGGTAAGTGTTAAAGCTCGGGACACGGGTTGGTGCATCATGGACAAAAGCCAACTTTGTCGGTGTTTCTAAACATAAACAGGCCAGGAGTCCGAGAACGCTTCGTATTTGCGCAACACCAGTACTGCTCGAACCTGTTCTGGAAGGTGTTTGCTAACAGCTTCCGAATCATGTGGCCCTTTGAGTTCCGCGATTGCTACAGACGAAACGTAGAGACCGGGCGATACACCGTGTCGCCAGAGTTCGAAGACAGGATTAGGGACATCAACTCGTGGACCATGTCCGCGGATTTCTTCAGTCACTTCCCAGAGATGTATGCTGATATCCCGGCGTACCAAGAAATTCCAAGATCTTTGGGATGGATGGAGGGCAGGGTGAATGTGTCTCGGAAGGGCGGACTAGTCGAGGAGCTGGAAGTCGGCAGTTCGCCAAGGAGCAGGAGAAGTTCTGACATGGACATGATGGCCTTGACAACCTTCCAAGATTGGGCATCTGGCCACCTGTTACGACCTAGCGTATCACGTTCATGAAAACGAAGCCATACCGATGCAGTCTTCGAGTAAGAATCGACTTGGCATGTGCCATCCGTGAATTGAATGAGCTTACTAGCGTTTAGACTTAATCTCATGTTTACTAGCTAAACATTATCGTCGAATCACTGGGTTTTCACTTCTCGCAGACAAAGCTAGCTGCATCTTCCAAGTCCCCCTCTCCTTTGTATCTGAGAGACTGCGGATAGGGGCACAGATTTCGGGTCGTGTCAACGCCATCTTGAGTCGTGGTTGCAAACATCGTGTCAGGCACTTTGCCCTGTTCAACCCAGCCTACCAGAACAGACAAAGGATCAACGGGGACGGGCCCGTATCCGCCACCGCAATGGCCGGCCCCGGGCGCAAGGAAGACCCGATAAAACTCGTTGAGGCCTTCCGTGCCTCCCATCTTCTTTTGCAGTCGGTCCCAGTAGAGCGTCGTTCCCGGATGAGCGATGAGCGGATCAGCCATGCCGTGCCACGTCAACAACTTGCCGCCGGCTTTCTTGAATGCCGTCAGGTCGGGTGCGTCAGTACCGAAAGGCTCGATGTACTTGTCGACAGACTGTTGGAAGATGTCCTCAAACTCCGCAAACGTCAGGGACGCGGTGTCGAGATCTGGATTCTGGGCGACAAAGTAACGCATCCAAGCTTCCGCGGGGGCGAATGGGACGGGAACGGTCACGCCATTTTCAGTCTTGGTGTTGGCAAGCCCGCTGAACGGCGCGCCGGGAGGGTTGCCATACCACAAAAACTCTCCAGACGTGGTTGTGGCACCCTCGAGAGTCTTTGCAACAACCTCGGCGTAGGCCTCGGTGATCGAGACACCTCCGCTCGTATCAGTGCAGTTGATCTCCTTGCCAACGAGTTTGCTGGTGTCGAAGTTGCACTTTTCGGGGGCCGAGATGAGACCATCCGCAGCACCATCCAAAGGATCACATTCAGCAATTATCGCCGCTTGATATGTCTGGAAAATGCATTGAGGCGGAGCGGCAATGTTTCCCATTACCACCGAAGGCCAAAAGTCTCCAGGAGATACTTGGGGCGTATTGATGGCAGGCGCGTTAGCCAAGATGCCATCAAAGTCTTCCGGGCTGTACTGCGCGGCGAAGTAGCCTTGCCTGCCACCTTGAGAGCAGCCACTGTAGTAGGAGTGCTGAGGATCGGTGCCATAGAACGACTTGACGGCTGCCTTGCCTATGAGAGTCATCTCATGAATGGAACGAGTCGCGAAGTTTTCAATGAGGGCGGTGTTGATGCTACGGTCGGGGTTCAAGGCCCATTCTCCGGAGTTAGGATCAATCGTGTGATTCAAAGTCAAACCCGCATCAGTCGAGCCGGCGGCGTAACCTTTCGACACTGGATCCGTCAAGGCAGAGGCGAAAGTGCCAGCAGCGAGACCTCCTCCACCTGTTGCGAGGAAGCGACCGTTCCAGTTGTCGAGTGGGAGCCAAATGCTGACGAAGACCACGTCGTTCGCACCGTCATGGTTGAGTGTAAGAGTGTAGTTGCAAAAGCTGGCCTGTGTTCCAGACGGATTAGACGGGAGAGTGTAGTTGTGAACTTCCACACTCTGAGCTGAGGTCACTGTTAAGCCATCGAGTTGTGGTATCGTGACCTTGTCGCAGGCAAGCTTGGGGCGAGAATCGTGATTGACTGCCGGAGCACCGAGTACCGTTTGGCCTATTACGGTCAGGAAGAAGCACAGGAGCATCATCATATTAATTCGTATCCGATACGAAACAATGAGAGAACGCCCCCTTCTGAATCAATCATCTTACTATGCTCCTCTGAGGCATCCATGGATATTTAAATGCAGCGACTTCTATCTCGATCATAGTACCCCATGGGGAGATGCCCACAAATTCACAACAACAACAACAACTGACGGTGTGGAGTTTGGTGACATTGCGGGGAGCTTACCATGCACGTTGACAGCGCCATGCTGCATATCCGAGATGGACCCGATTGATACTTCATGGCACTCCAACGGGTCGTCGAAATACGCGAATAACTGTGCTCGTGACGCGGCTCTCCACGCCAACCCCTTCAAGACGCAACCCCACGATCCAGACGTCTTCCATATAACCTTCATAATTGGCCAGCCAATTCTCCGGGTTTGCTTTACCGAGTAGGAGGTTCGCGAACTCTTGGCCTGCGTCCAGCCTTAGCGTGAGTAGTGGAATAGTGCAGCTTGATGGGTGTCCCACGTTGCGAGGGGAAAGGATCGGAGTCGGGGGCGCCAGGCTACTGACACATGGCGCCAGAGTCGACGACTCTGACTCTTGCGCCCTGACTCAGTGGCGTTGTCCGAGCTCCACTCCCGCCGCGGGCGTCCACCAATTCGCCGTCTGCTTGGGAGAGCCACGCGAGGGTCCTGGTCGCCGGGCTCGGGGCTGGGAAAAGAGACTCCCCTACCCGCACTACCCCGGATTACCCCGCATGCCGGTTTGCCTCCTAGCGCAACATCACCGGGGGATTGGGAATGGATAGTCGCTTATTTGGCGGCTGCTTTGGTCTTAGGTCTATTGTGTGTTGTTGAGAACATGTCATGATGGGTTCTGGATTGGAGGTAATGGACTTGGCGCATGTGGCCCATGACTATCCCTGCGGGTATTTAAGAAGAGAGGGATCGACGCTTTTCACAGAGTGCAGTTTGATGGGATCGTAGCAACACGGTGAAGTCCAGTGCCGAGTGATTCGAAAATCATCAAGTGTTACTTACCATGGACCATCGTGAAGCATCCCACGACCTTCGTCGAGAGGAGTCTGGCACTTACGGCATCGACGAGAAGATCCACGACTCCGCCCATGTTGAGAACATCAAAGGCCAAGATGTTGGTGTTATTAGCGGTCTAAGCCTCGAGGAGCAGAATAAAATCATGTGAGTCGGTTACGGCTGCCTAACTCGAGGGAAAATAGTAACATCTGGGAAGCCGACGGATCGACCTGCGACTTCTCCCGATCCTAGGCATCATGTACTCGATCTCGCTAATTGACCGAACAAATCTTGGTCTAGCACTTGTTGCGGGCATGCAGGAGGATCTAGGACTGGCGGTGGGAAATCGGTACACAGTCATTGTCATGGTCTTCTTTGTTGCATACATGTAAGTCACTCGATGAATCTATGTTTCGGTCTTCAAGACTAGAGGGAAGACTTGTACTGACAGAACTCTACCAGTATCTTCGAGATTCCTAGCGTATGCCACGACCCTAACAAGTCCAACCGATCCTCATTGACGATTCATGCAGAACCTTATCCTCCCGAAAGCCGGTCCAGCAAATTGGCTGTCTTTCCTTGGCGTTGGCTTTGGTGCTGTGCTTATCGGCATGGGCTTCACAAAGAGCTGGGGTATGATGGCCCTCTGCCGTGCTTTGCTGGGAGTTCTAGAAGCTGGTTTTCTTCCGGGATGCACATATCTCATCACCTGCTGGTACACTCGTTTTGAAGTCGGAAAGAGATTATCTGGGTTTTGGATTCTGTCCGTCATCACAGGTGGCTTTTCTGCCATTTTCGCATATGTCTTGACTCTTTTAAAGGGCAAGGGAGGACTCAACGGATGGAGCTGTTAGTGCCCCAGTCCTGCGCGATGTTCTTAAGGTAATGCTGACAGAGTTGGCCAGGGATCTTCATCATCGAGGGCGCCATTACTGTCGTCGTCTGCGCCATCGGCTGGTTCACCATCATCGACTTCCCCACGCAAGCTGGAAAGTTCTTGAAGCCAGCTGAACAAGAGTTCATCATCGCCCGCATTAACCAAGACCGGGGAGATGCCGAGGAGGACAAGATTGATGGGGCAAAGATTTTACACCATCTTAAGGACTGGCGGTTGTATTTTTGGGCGTTCAACCTCATGGCCTCGACATTGCCCGGTTACGCTTACTCCTACTTTCTACCCATCATTCTCCGCAACGGCATGGGCTTCAGCAGCACCCAGGCTCAGCTGCTATCTGCCCCGCCGTACGTACTAGCTGCCATCATGGCCTACATTTCGGGCTGGCTTGGTGACCGGTATAAGATGCGCGGCCCGATTATTGCAGTGCATCAGGCTCTGACGGCTGTCGGCATGTTGATAACTGTCTATGGGAAGGCAAATGGTGCTCGATACTTTGGAGCTTTTCTTGGTAAGTGATTCATTGCTGACGTATGGTATGGTGTCTAACCTTTGCTCCAGGTATTGGGTTCTTGCAGTTTTGTGTTCCTGGTGTGCTCACATTCCAAGCAAACAATATCACGTCACACTCAAAACGCGCAGTTGCTTCAGCGACATGTCTCATTGGTGGTGGCGTTGGTGGGATTATCGCGAGCACGGCATTCATGGCAAAGGAGAGTCCTCATTATACGGTAAGTTCGAGCTTATGACGCGACATCTCCAGAATATTTGAGGTTGCTGACTTTTCTGAATCAAGACCGGCATTTGGACAACCTTCGCCATTTCCATGGTGAGTATTCTGATGATCGTCATCATGGACATTCACCTTTGGCGATGCAATAAAGCTGCCAAGGCAGGTCATCGGCAGAATGAGGGTATGGAAGGCTGGATGTATACTCTTTAGTGATGTATGTTATCGGAAAGACTTATTTAAAGACTCTGAAGACGCTCTAAATACACCCAACATCTACCCTGAAACCCTCGAAGCCTCCATGGAGACAATGTTCATTATTTGATGGCACTCTTTTCTGCCCTTCCTAGACCAGAAATGTGGATGTCTTCCAAGCGGATCACAAGGTCGGTTATTTTTAAAGTCCATCGAGGGAAACACAAGTCCTATGATTGTGGGGACACATCAACCAGCCCTCACATTCCCTGAATCGCTTCCGAGATGACCCCTAAGGCTGTAATGCCACTACCGTCATGAGGACGCTACCATGGTCTGGCTATCATTTACTGCATCCCACGTGGCGGTCGACATGATTAGATGTGTACTGACCTGACTTCCGTAGAACCCTGTAATAACTGTTCCAGGAGACGCGGTAATTAGGCAAGGTAGACTGCTTGGTGGATCAGAATGGAATGAGAAGAAACATGATCTCTCCCGATTTGTGGTCGCCTTCATGTCATTCGTTCAGAGTTAGTCCTGATAAAGTGACAAGAAGATGACTGTGAGTAACCAACCTTAAATGCCACCACAGTCCCTTCTTTAACCAGCCAAGGGTAACCTTCATCGGGGTAATGATGGAGCAACTCGACAGTTTTGATGAATTCGCCTCCAGCTCCGTCGATCGCGAAGTCGATGGCTTTTGTCCACTCTCCCGGCGCTTGGCATCCGAATGTTCGATGTTCCGAAGGGACTGGAACGTCGTATGCGAAGTCGATGCGACGTATGCCGCCGCCACCCCAGATGACGCTGAGACGGGTGAGATTTCGAAGGTAAATGCCACCTGGGCCACCGAATGAAGTCCAAAATAAAGGTTTGTATCCGCTCAAATAATGCTCCCTCGGAGGAAACGACGCTTCGTTCAAGCAGAGGGTTTGTTCCGGTACATCAGGATACCACATTCCCAAATTTCGCAGCCTGTTTCCATCCTGTGCCGTTCTATTGGGCGACGAAGACTGACAATAGACAGATAGGCTGACAATTTTGCAGCCCTTTAAAGTTAGCAAATATGGGCAGCAACTTGGCAATTCGTTGCACTTACATCGAATCCAATGTCCAGGTCAGCAGCGCGGTCACCCATGTCTAAACGCAGCGTCTTGGGTGACCTTTCCGGACAGCCAATCCAGGGAGAGGTTGAAGATTTTGAAGAAATGCCCTGCAAAGCTTGAATACCCCTTGATCCCACGGCCAACTTGAAGCCGCGGAGGCCTGAAGTTTCCACAGATTGCTCAGACGCGGTCCAGTAGCCAATCTGACAGATATCGCCTGCAGCATTGGTAAATTTGAGTCCAGTGACGTAACTGATGTCTCCCAACAGAAGGGAACAGACAGAAATTTGCGATAAGTTTTCAGGGATAGTCACCCGGTGCCTTTCGAAGAGACGACAGCCCTTGTCGAATAGAGAGTAACCTGCAACCGGCTGCTCCCACATCTCGCCAGAAACTTCTATACGCTGGTCAGAGCATGGAGAATAATTGACGCCAATCTCGACCCAACGGAAATCCAGAACATCCACAAGCTTCTGGGCTAGATTCCAAACACGAGCTCTGTTTTGTAGGCCAAAGTCTCTACGCAGATTGTTCGTTCGGCGATGCAACCATCTCCAATCTTGAGTCTCCGTGCTGCGACGAGCCTCAAAGAGCCATGAGCGGTCTGAAGAATGTCTGAATCTCGATGCCCAAAACTGTTGATTATTGAACATGGTCCAGAACGCACGTGAGGCTAAGCGAAGGTTCAAGACATCCACTGTCGGCAGATACATGGCGATCACTGACCGGAGCTCTTCTGGAAGTGCAAAAAAGACATCTCGTCCTGGCGTCGTTGATCCAGAGACCGATAATGTTGAGCTTGGAGGCGATTCGGGGTCTTCGATCAGCAGATTCTGTATCTCTGGGACGTCGTATGGGTTCGTTGTGAGGACAAGATCGGGCTCCATGTACTCTCGATCGGAGAATCGGTCCTCCCATGGGAAATGGTGTTCGTTATCAATGAGAACCGGCCCCTCGTAGTCGTGGCCCCAGTTGATACTCACACCATCCGCTGGGAATGGAAGCGATTCGCAGACGTGGAATAGTCTGGACAGTGGCACTTCTTCTGGATGAAAAGCCTTCTACAAGAGATCCCAGCAAGCTTCGTGGAAAACAAATCCACGTCGTCCATTAACTTCACCCTGGCTCATTGCGCCAAATTGGTCGTCCTCGGGACTATCATAGCCGGAGTCATCCCATCGACTGTTAGGGTCGACAGGGGCAATGAAGGCGCCACTTCCCGGATCATCGTATAAGCCAACACCCGTAAGAATAATTCCTTGTGGGTTGTTCGAGACTTGAGTAAAGTCAGCCTCCCACCGAGCAAGAAAGACCAACGCACTCACGACCACGGAACTGATTCAACCAGGATACGTTGCCAGGTGCATCGACGATGGCCCAGCCACAGAGAGTGCACGAGCATATGCGGGGGCTCATGTTTGATGCGGACAAGATTGTGGAGAAATTGAGCACACGCATTTTCACATTAGAAATTTGAACACTGAACCGCCAACGCGAAAAAATGCATTTCCGTCGCTTAATTGGTCGTAAAGACTTGGGTAGGTACGCAGATTATATCGCATGTGCTGCTTTGCATCGTTTTAGAATGAGCCTCCCAAGGGCATATGAATGCCGGCAGAACCCTGACTTATCATAGACGGCGACACCGTTGCATTTGGATTGAGGTCACGAATCCAATAGACAGACCCGTGATGCACTATGCTAGGCCTCAACTTGGAGTTAACAATCGTAAACCGCCCGAAAGATGGAAAACGAATACCAGTGGCCAAGCACACATGAACGCATTGAGGAACTATGGAAGACTAAATGAAAGACCTTACTTGTTGTACTAAAGCAAATGCTATCATCATTTGATACCCACAAGTCCCGTACAGCAAGCAGACCCAACCATTCCATGCCAATTCCTTCATGTTTCTAAAACCTTGAGCCTTTGAGGCATGACTATTTTATTTACTTCTTTGAACTAAAACTTGCTATAGATGGGCGGTTGCCTTGTGGTACCCGTTCGCGCGGGTGTAATTCCTTAGTGCCAAACACAACTGGAATCACAGCTAGATCGAGGACGAAGACGAAACGAGCTGAGGATGGTGATGGCACTTAAAGGCTACAGCCGAATACGACAGAACAATACGAGCGAGTCAATAGATGAACTCTATGGTCGCCTGTCGGTGCAGTGGCACTAGTCTTCGCGTACCCGCTTGTGAGTTGCCTTGTCGTCGCCGTCGATGGCCCTCTTACGCGGGACCTCGACAACCATCGCGAAGTAGGAATAGATCTGCCCCGAGGACGGCTCATTTCCATACTGGAGGTGTCAGTATAAAGTCAATATCACACAGTGACTTGAGCAACTTACCGCAACGTAAGACACTTGGAGTCTGGACTCGCCGTTGTTCTTATTCAACCACACAATCTTTTCCTTGTCCCATCCTGAGCCTATTGTGCATTCAATAAGCTCCTGGACCGTTGTCCTCCCCTCGTCATCTACCGTGCAATCGCTGGCATAAAGTCTAGCAATATGTCCGACGACTCTCTCGGGATCATAATAATCGTCTTCCTCGCTACTGTGATCAGACTCGGTCTCACTACGGCTGTCAGTGACGGTATCAACATCTTCGCCATCTGAAAACTCCCCGTCATCCAAGGCTGTCTCCCTCCACGAGTGCATAGGCCTTTCGAGAATGGCACACAAATGAACCTCCAAACCCAGGCTCGTGAAGATTTCGTAGAGCGCCATGTCAATTCCTTTGAGGCAGAATGGAAGGCCGTGCTCCTCCTCGGTATGGGGATAGGCATGTGTGCTGTAGACCCCGAATATTCTGTGTTTGGCCCGAAACTTCTCGGATGTGACCATGGCCTTGACCTGGCTGTAGAGCGACAGTGAGGCAGGATTGAAAGCAGACGGTTGACCGGCCAGAGCTCCATTTCCAGGAGTCGCTTAAAGATTGTATGTGAGCGTAACCCTGTGGCCGGACTTCACCTCGAATACCTCGTGCTCACAATCGCTGTAGAAGGCTGCCCACTGGATTGAGGACTCTCCTGACTTCTTGGCCCAGTCAAAAGCCTCGGTTCTCTCATCATGCCTGACAGCGAGCTCTCCGCCCTCGTGGTTCATAGGAAGACACACGACAAGTGAGCCTATCTGGTAGCTCGAACGAGGGGTATCGACGTGTGCTTTGAACTTGCCCGATGGTCCCGAGTAGATCTTTGATTGGGTTAGTCAGGTACTTCGAGGTCTGCCCTGGCTACCGTGTACTCACATTCATATTATACAACTCAGCGCGGATAGACCGCGAGTCTTCGGCCGTCTGTATACTAGGGAGAAGGACCTGGCTAACAACATCGACGATGCCTGTCTCGTACGGGGAGAATGTAGTACAGAAATCATCAGCACCAAGCTTCTGCGCCTTACGATAAGTCTCATCGAATTCATGTCGCCCATTCAAACCGAACGTGGCCTTTTCAGAAACTTTGAGCAGATGGTCGAATCCCCTGGCATCAACATCTGAGGTGATTGGGAAAGAGACGCGATTGGGACCGGGATGATCCGACGGATTGTCCCATCGAAGTACGACAGGGGCAGATGGCACCTTGACCTTGTCCTCGTTCTTTTCGGCTTGAGGCTGCTCGATAGGAATCTCGCCGCCGATGGCGAACGTGCCAACGGCCAGGTCCTTTGTGGCAGAGATGGCAGCAGAAACCTGCTGGGTGAGCGCCCGAAGAGTAACCGCGGAAGACATTCTGAAATTGGGTGACCTAAAGCCTTTCCAGCGTCAGCGCAGCTCTAATCTGAGCAGTTTCTGTCTTCATCGAAGGCCACCGTCGGGATTCAGAGGCAACGTCGATAAAGCCAACGACGAGAATGACGATAAGGACAACTAGTACAACGACAGTCAATAACAATGACGGGGTAATACTGACAGGAAACGCAGTGAGCATATGAGTGAGTCCTCAGAAAACAGAGTCGCTCTAGTACATTCAACTGTGTACTGCTGTGGGGTTGGAAATGTGGATAGCTTTGAGCTGAAGTTGGATGAGATTGAGATGAAAGAAACAGAACGAGGTTTGGAAGAGTTGGGCCTCGAGAGGCGATTTAAATATCCATGGATGGGTGAAAAGTCGATCTCCGATGGCCTTCCATGTATGGCCTATGAATCTGAAGGAATGGTGCAGAAACACAATGGTTAGCCAGCTAGCTCCTTACCACAAGGTGATGTTTGGGGTTCAGCGCTGGCGCTGATTGGCTTCGGGTACCGAACCCTAAATACGAACCCCCTTTTTCAAAGGTTTTAACCAGGCTGGCTCTGCTGGTCGTACATCTTGAGAGTCCCAGAAGATTTAGGCAGCAGGTGAAAAGACCATGATACGTCTCGGCGTGCAACCCCTTGGTAGCGCACCACGCACTACAGGAGCAGAGCTACAACACCCTTCACACAAGGTCACTTCCGTGCAGATTACATTTGCCCATAACTAGGTAAGTTGCTCAACCTTTCTGTACATGAGTGTTTCCGAGTCAATATACATGTGTGAAAGTTTGGATGGAAATTGGACCAGCGCACTTTAAAGCAAAACATTCATCCAGGTACCGACATTTATGACATGCAAGAGTGACAAAAAGTTACACCGTGCATGGCAAAATGCAATCGGAATTAGTGCGAATCACCATTAATGTCTGTATCTGTCCCAAAGCTCCAGAATTCTTTCCTGTTAGATCCGGAAGAGAAAGGTCCACCTAAACCCATCAACAATATTTTCTGTGAACTTTCTGACTCAAGAGTCCTCCACACCCTTAACCACCACGGGGAAGCTGCCTTCAGAGACAGTCTGGTCTTCGTTCCAGAACAAAAGGTAGATATCTTGGGTGTCGGTTGGCTTGGCCCAGAACTGAGCCTGAAGCTCCGAGTTGTTGTTGTAGACAAGCTGGGTAGCGAACAATGCCCAACCGTAGGTGCTTTGGTTGACGCTAACCACAGGAACCTCAGAGGTCAGACCCATGGCACGGTCCTCGCTGTCGGTGATACTGAGGTATCCAGCAGAAGTGCCGTTGACGAAAGTTCCGTTGACCTTCCAGTTCTGGCCGGTGATGGAAGGGAGGTTCCAAAGCATGGGCTCAAGGTTGGCGGACGAGTTGTCGGGAGTTTGAGTGATGTAAAGGTATCCTGGAAATCGGCTGTTAGCAATGGAACCGTGCAACACTAGATGACTATGCGCGTGCAGTGCTTACCATCATCAATTCCATAGGCGATAGGCCACGACGAAGAGTTAGTGCCGTACGCAACCAAGGTGGCATTAGTCTCAGCCTTTCTCTTCTCAATAGTGGAGGAAATGGCAGCGGCACAGGTGAGACCGGCCTGCAACAGGCTAAAGACTGCGGTCTTGGAAAGATACATCGTGATTATTGGTGCGCGATAACGACTGAATGAACGACTGGAAAGCAATGGCAAACGAGGGTAATGGCCGTTGACCGAAACAAACCGAGTCCATCCAGTCCGGATGCAGAGCCATTACATACCTTAACTTAAGTCTATCCAACAACTCACTTGCATGTAAAAACAAGCGTCGGTAATCAACCCACAAAGCCTATCAACCCTACTGAATCCCCCACAATACGATGTTACCAACCGTGGTGGATTCGACGCTAAAATTCCAGATGAGGGGCAGTTGCGAGCAAGATGGAGCTTCTCGTGCGATTTAGCCTACAGCACAGGCCCGAAAACGCGGGAGAAGCCGTTGGAAGGTCTTTTTAAGGAAACATCTTGCATTTGAATCCTTGGTTAGAGTGCTAAATCCTGGACGAATGGAGTTGTCCTTGAATAATTGGAGCCGTCTTCGGACTACCTCCACTTTCGGGGCTGGCGATAGTGCAGTGCTATGCTTCGTGTCGATCGTCCCAAGTTTAAAGTACGCGCAACCCCCTTTCGTCATGAACCTCCGTGGATGCAACACCGATAACCCCTGCAAGTGTGCTTGTCAACGCACTCTAATCCCTAAGCCCCCGGGTTGCTTGAGGCTTAAACATACGCCAAGGTCGACAAGCTTCCTGCCGTTAGCCGTTGTCCAGCTTGATTTTGCCGTTCTAGACTAACAATGGCAAGGCATTGTTCCTAAGCGGGACCTGTAAGATTAGATCGCTATGTGTTCGGGCGCAAAACACTGCTGTGAACAGGGATTTTCCCGCTCCCGATGGCTTTAAAGCAACCGAATCAATCAGCCTCATGATCTTTCCACCACATTCCGTTTGATAGACAGGGAAACTCACCGCGATGTTGTGGGATGCTGTGGGAGAAGAAAGGGTTTCCGGCGGAAGTTGCCGTCATTAGTTATCGCAGAGTGCGGTTCCCATTACATCACGAGGTGGAATGAAATCGGGTTGCCCGTGAGATGCATTTACTTATCAACCGTTGATGCGCCCTTTCCTGTGTTTGCTGTTGCTTACTTCGGCACGCTTTGTCATTCGTTTTTGGCTTCATGCCATTAGTCTGTCTTTAACTTTGTTTCTTACTTCCAACCGTTCGTAGTCCATAATGGTTTCCGCCAAAACATTCGCTACCTGGGCAGTTGCCGCCATTGCTGGCGTTGCCGCTGCCCCTTCTGAGCTTCACCATGTCGCCCGTCGCGACTGTGGAAGCAAAGGAAACTCAGTGTCTCAAGCCGAGACTGCCCCTGTTGCCGCAACCTCTCCCCAGACCTCTACCGACGGCCAGACTACCAATGGAGGTCAAGCCACTACCGGTGGCCAAACTACAACCGGGGGTCAAACCCCTACCAGCGGCGCGGCCTCATCTGGCGATGACAGCACCTGTGTCAACAGCCCTACTAGTCGCCAGTGCTGGCTTCCTGGTTACGATCTGACGACCAACTACTACGAGAATGTTCCCGACACGGGTGTTGTCAGAGAGTACTGGTTCAACATTGAAAACACCACTGCTTCCCCTGACGGCTACGAGATGCCCGTGCAGTTGATCAACGGATCCTTCCCCGGACCCACCATCATCGCCGACTGGGGTGACACCGTCAGTAAGTAGTAACTCATAGCAAAGAACTTGCATCTTACGGAGGCTAATGACATCCGCGTAAAGTTGTTCACCTGACAAACTCCCTCCAAACCAACGGAACTGGTCTTCACTTCCACGGCATTCGTCAGAACTACACCGACCAGATGGATGGCGTTCCCAGCATCACCCAATGCCCCATCGCCCCCGGAGACACCTACACCTACAAGTGGCGCGCTGTTGAGTATGGCACCGGCTGGTACCACTCTCACTTCTACGTTCAGGCTTGGGACGGCGTCTTCGGCGGTATCACTATCAACGGCCCCGCCACTGCTAACTATGATGTCGATCTCGGCCATCTCTTCCTGAACGACTGGTACCACGTAAGTGACTGATGGCTCCAAACTCCATTCAAGGGCATGGACTAACCGATCTCAGCAAACTGCTGATGAGCTCGTTTCTCACGCTGCCACCGGTGGCCCGCCGACTGCGGTCAACGGTCTCATCAACGGAACCAACACCTACAACGACACCATGGGATCCCGCTTCGAGACTGTCTTCGAGGCTGGCAAGAAGTATCGCCTGCGTCTTGTCAACGCCGCTGCTGACAACCACTTCCGATTCATGATTGACAACCACACCATGGAGGTCATTGCCAACGACTTCGTCCCCATTGTCCCCTACAACGCCACCCAGCTCAGCATCGGCATGGGTCAGCGTTACGACATCATTGTCGAGGGCAAGGACCTGACCGACGGCGACTTCTGGATCCGCGCTATTGCTCAGGAGGCCTGCTCCGAGTCTGATGCTGTCGACGATGTCAAGGGTATCGTCCGCTACTCCAACTCCTCCACCTCCGAGCCCACCACCTCTGCCTACAGCTACGACGACTCTTGCGCTGACGAGCTGTCCTCCAACCTCATTCCCCACCTCGCTATCAACGTTTCTTCCGAGTACATCTCAACCGATGAGAACGTCGGTGTCATGGTTCAAGACAACGCCCTCCTCTGGACCATGAACAAGACTTCCATGCACACCCAGTGGGAGTACCCCACCGCTCTCCAGCTCTCCCAGAAGAACGAGACTTGGTTGTCCAAGCAGAACGCCATCCGCTTCCCTCAGGTGAACGAGTGGGTCTACATGGTCATCCACTCTCCCTTCGCGCAGGATCACCCCATGCATCTTCACGGCCATGACTTCTGGCTCCTGGACGCTGGCTACGGTAACTTCGACCTCGATCAGACCGACCGTCTGACTCTTGTCAACGCCCCGAGAAGAGACGTCGCCATGCTGCCTGCTAGTGGTTACATGGTCATTGCTTTCCCCACCAACAACCCTGGTGTAAGTCATTCCGTGCACTTTACTTGCCGAGTTTCTTGCTAATTATGTCTCCTAGGCTTGGTTGTGCCATTGCCACATCGCCTGGCACACGTCCGAGGGCTTCGCTGTGCAAATTATTGAGCGCGAGTCCGAGATTGAGTACGACAGTGACGCGCTTAACAAGACCTGCACCAACTGGTCCAACTACGTTGCCAGCGTTGACCTGATCCAGTACGACTCTGGTGTTTAGAGATATCAGCTATAATGGTAATCACGGGGGTCGAATCGGTGTGATAATTCAAGTACATAGGTTGCAAAGGAAAGCGGAATTTCCGGAGCCAATGGCATGTCATTCTTTACCTTGCAAATGCGTTCATAGTGCTTGGTGACGCTCACTGATGTGACACCTCGGCCTGCGATGACTGTGAATGTGCAGAACTCTCCTCATTCTGCCCTGGTTCTAACACATTGATCAAACCATGCTGAGGTATCATTGACACGAGATTTCCGGGCTGCATGTGCCGTCATATGCATCAAAGCATTCACAATGGACTTTTTGTACGCGACGTCTCATCCGGAACTCCCCGGTATGCTACTACAATATTTCATGATCGTGGGATGAGGTGTTTCCGAAAAGAAAATGATTTCAATGAGCTGGATTGCGCCTAACTGTACCGGGCAATTGGAACTTAAGCATCTTCCTTTCTCAAGGAAGTTATCTCATAGGGTGTAAGTAACTGCCAGTCGCTACGTCAGGGTCATTATGACCTATGAGTTTTCTCCCTAGACGTTTCGTAGCCCATCTAGGAAGTGTCTGGGTGTGCCGAAGATACGACAAAGCCATCACACTATGCTCATGAAACAAGAGGCAAGAGGTTTTGCAGAACCAGTCAAGAAAGAACGCATCTACCGCAGAACTCGACAAGCATTTCGGCGTTTCTGTGGACTTTCGGGTTCCATGTGGAGAGCCCGTAACACCGGGAGCAACTTGGACTTGTTCGTAGGACATCACCACGCCTATTCCCCCTGAGAGTGGCATAGACCCCGGATTAAGACTCTGTTCACGTTTCTGGTCCTAATGCATGGTCAGATCCGCCACATCTGAGCCATTTGGGGAAGCGTTATAACGGTGCAAACGACCAACAAGTCAATGCCGAATAATAGCAGCAAGGAGGTGCGTTGCGATCTACAGTCTGGTGAGGGAGACATGCCGACAGCAAATTTGAAACACGTTTGTTTCCCAAGGATCGTATTTCCGGTTGTAGACTAATATAAATCTTTCCAAAACAGTTCAAGTGTATTATTTTGGAACCGGAGGTAATTTTTGATCACATTTGGCAATGGAATTGTCTCACAGTTGACTTGAGCTGGCTATGTCTGCAGGTCCTCTCAAGATATGAACATGAGCAAAGGGGACGCATATAAGTCTCGTCACAGCTTGAGCGGCCAAAACAACAATCATGCTCGGTGAGCATTCTTGATCGAAGAAGTCTTTCACGATGTCAGCGCTAAAATTAGAAACATCGAGTCCTCGACTAGCGGGTACTGAACCCCAAAAACGGACGCCCGGTCGAAGCGCCCCGCATTGAGACTATTAGCGCAATCCTTCACGCGGCCCTGGGGGAGATCCCGCGGTTGCCTAGCGATCTCAAGTTCCTACCGTCAACAACATCAACCTGATTCACCGTCTGGCTTCAACCGTGACCGGGTGAGCTCGTCCATGGGCCTTCACCGCTGCATTCGGAAGATAGTCTCCGCTGATTCTTTCCCCGAGAAGTCTGTGCTTCTCGAAGTCCCGTTTTTTTGCCTCAAGGTATCGTCTCAGTTGACGTTATCTCACGGTAACCACGTCGTCCGATCACCAGGCGCCACCCCGTTCACATCCAACTCCAGCTTGAACATGAGCAGACAAACAAGATCGTCTACGAGGAAACAAAGTGAAGACGCACGTCAATCATCACCCGGTCCACCCGGGTCCATGATTTCATCGACTCCAGCCTCTATCCCAACCTTGCGCTTCGTAAACCAATCCAAATGGGAAACATGGCTGGCAGAAAATTATGCTATCTCATCTGGCCTGTGGGTTCAAATTGCCAAGAAGAACTCGAATATACCGACTGTAACCTATGACGAGGCGCTTGACATTGCATTATGCTTCGGGTGGATCGACGGCCAACGCAAGTCTTATGATGAAAGACACTTCGTCCAGAGGTTTACGCCTCGTCGGAAGAAAAGTCTTTGGTCCAAGAGAAACGTGGACAAGGTTGCTAAGTTGATTGAGGCTTGTCGTATGCAACAGTCAGGCCAGGTTGAGATCGATACAGCGAAAGCGGACGGTCGCTGGGACAGGGCATACTCTTCAGCCAGCGTGATGGAGGTACCACTGGATTTTCAGACGGCGTTGGAAGTAAACGACAAGGCTAGAAAATTCTTTGATGCGCTCAACAAGACACAGAGATACTCATTTCTGTGGAGGATCAAGACGACGAAGAGGCCAGAGACACGGAAACGCAAAATCGGGCAGTTTGTGGAGCTACTCGCTGAACACAAGACTCTTTGAAAGAGTTGATGAGCCTTGCTTTGGATGAAGTTGTCTTCATATGGAGCGGGTGAAATTTCTATAAAATGTCTACTATGCCGCGATTTGGCTTGCATACTTCATGCCGGTACTTGTGATAAAAGGAATGTCGACCACAGGTGCCTCATGCGATACCTTATCCCAAACCCTGTTAATACGGCTGACAATTGCCGCAGGCAGGGGCCCTTTCTTCAAGCCGACGAGATTATCGTCCAACTGAGGTACACTGCTTGCACCCATTACGATACCATCTTCATGTGCTGGATCGAGAGCAGAACTGAAAGCTACCCATCGAGTGGCTAGATCATATCCAGAGACACCCGCGTCCTGTGCGATCTCATTCCAAGCTGTCAACGCATCCAACATCGACGGCTTGTTGTACATCTCGTTGTAGAAGAAGCCCTGAGCACCTCCCTCTTTTCCGAATCGTCCAGCACCGTCCATGACTTGTTGCTTCGTCTTTGCTAAGAAGCCTCCAGCCGTAGGACTATAAGCGTAAAAGGAGATGCCAAGTTTGCGTAATGTTGGAAACAAGGTCCTCTCAAAACTTCGGGTTAAGGGATTATAGTTCCCCTGGTAGACGGTTGGAAGAACCCAGCCTTGGGATTTCTGATGGTCGTAGATTCTCTGCACCTCTTCGGCCGTGTGATTGGAAACGCCGAAGCGCCAAAAAGCTCCATCTTCGAAAAGCTGTTGGATGCCTGAGAGAGTCTCCTCGATGGGAATAGTAGGATCAGGGGAGTGGAGGTAAAGAATGTCGATTTGCTTGATATTGAGCTTCTTCAATGATGCTTGAGTCCGCTGAATTACTTGGTCTTTGCGCAGCGAGCCAGGGTCCATGATGCCAGGAATTTTCGTGGCGATGTTGAAGCTTTCTCCAGCTCGAGCTTCACCGAGGAGCTCTTCGCTGTCACCGTAACCTTGTGCGACGTCAATCTCAGTCACACCCCTCACACGGAGATCTTCGAGGCATGACTTGAGGGCGGCGGGGGTCCAGTTGTCTTTGGACAAGAAAAGGCCCCCGCCAATGATTGGCTTAACTGGAGCCATGGCCAGGATGAAGACTCAAGGGAAGCTGTAGAACACCTTGAGAAAAGAGATAACTTCAGAGTGATAGCAGTTATGCGTGAGAGCTCGGGGCCAAGACGGACTTCACGGATATCAGATCTCCCATTTCTGAAATACGAAACCGAGGTATCGGCGGCTTCGGCGCCTACGGCGGTCAACCAGCCGCCTCAGGCCTGGGTTTCTCCGTCCGCGTCCGTCCGCGATCTCGTTTTCCAAGTCTTCGTCTGCGGCGTTGAACTCTCTCTTGCCTCATTCTGCGTAATGCAGCAATCGTCAACGCAACTGTCCGCTTAGTGAGCGGAAGCTGGCTACTCATGGTGTTGCTTAAAGTTTCCATGGCAAACTCAGCTTATATCCATTCTGGCGCTTATTGGGTCAAGTCGCCTCACACGGGTCGTCTCGTTGCCGTCAAAATGGGCCTAAACCTTATCTTCAGCGCATCGTCACATTGAGCGGGGGATGTTCCCTGCCCACAGACAGGCGAGATGGGGCCTGGAAACTGGGCCCTTTGCCAACTGTTCAGTGCTTTTCAGGCCTTGACTTGGCGTTGAGACCCTTATGCAACGGCGCCTGCGAGCATGGGATTCTCAAATGCGCTGTTTACCACAATCCTCCACAATCTCTCGAAGTTTGAAGACGATCAGACGCAGATGAGGGGCTGAGAGAACAAGGTTAACCATGAGTGCCCATCTAGTTGTTGACTTACACTTGCCCAACTTACCATGAGCCTCTCGTAGTCCTAGAATCAATCTGGAGAAACCTGCCGTACAGTTGCAGCAGACCCATCAGATCCTACGTGGAACGGTTTCAACAGCTTCGCAGCCCGCCTGTAGATGCCACGGTAGCAAAGACTCAATGAATGGCGCAACTCGCTTACACACCGCTCCTTCAGCGGCCTCTGCCACAGCGACCCCAGAGCCCCCACAACGGCTATCTTGCCGAGTTGCGTTGCTGTGCTCGGGTATTCGTACTGAACGGAGTACGGATGAAAACGGTCTGCCAACCAAGTGTATTTTTATAACGTAGATCAGGGTCCAGTTTCCTCTTTGAGGCTCGGGATAATCTCCATGGTTGGTTTGTTGGAAGTTTGCAGTTTGTACGTCGACAATGCAGTGTGATCTAAACCATTTGCTGCAGGGCATTCACACCGAGTCTCAGGCTAACTTTCGCAGAAGTTGAATAGAATCCATGGCCCCAACGAACCCGTCCGCTTCCTTCTTTTCAACCCAAAAGCGCTCCGCATGCGACCGATGCCGAAAACAGAAACTACGCTGCCCAGTCCGAGTAGATGATACACAACACTGCGATCGATGTATTCGAGCGGGAGTTCCTTGCGTCACCGGCTACACGCAGCCCTTAGGGCGTTCTTGTCATGACGTCTTGGGGAGACGGAGCAGTATTTCTAAGACGGCCCGCGCCGGTGGGATAAGGTACCAACCGACCGATCCATCGCCGCCTGGATCCTCCGGATCGCAGTCCACCGCCGAGACAAGGTCCGGCACGTCACTGGACCCGAGTCCGAGAGCCTCGTACTTTGGCGGGCTGTTGCCCAAAGACATTGATGACTTGCACTCACTCGCCAACCACCACTTCGACTTGGACGACCTCGCTAGTTCGTACGTGGAGTCGGAAGCGCTGCTGTCCCTTCCGCAGCCAATTGATCTAGACTATCACATGGATATTGGAGATGGTCAAATCCATGATCCACCTCTGTTGCACAACGAGGAAGGCGATTTCATAGCCGCACTTGAGTCTACTACTGCTATAGAAGAGCCCAAGGACTTTCGCAAGGAGTCTGAGGCCTTGTCCTGGGCTCAATGCGACCTTCGACTGTCACAACTCAGCGTTGATTTGTGTAAACAAATGGAGGTGTACAAGAAGGCGGAACAACACCCCCATGAAAGGGACCAACCAGTCGCCGACAAGACCAGCCCCGTTTCCACCAACCGACAGGCCGATCCAAATGCTTTCGGCAATGCCCTCTGCAGCACGTCTGAATTTCTCA
The DNA here is from genome assembly GCF_000319635.2 of Colletotrichum fructicola Nara gc5. Lineage (NCBI taxonomy): Eukaryota > Fungi > Ascomycota > Sordariomycetes > Glomerellales > Glomerellaceae > Colletotrichum > Colletotrichum fructicola. The sequence goes on from NW_027094057.1 coordinate 4,182,823, forward strand.
CCATTTTCCAATGTAACATTAGACGGAGCGACATGGCTGGGCAAGGGAGTTCCTTTCCTTCGCCAAGTTTTACCTGTATTCTCAATCTGCTGGCGTGTTATGCACGGATCATAGCCATCTTCGACAGCTTGCTACTCGATCTTTACGATCAACTCAAAAAGGGACCAACCTCGACATCCCAATCCGCCACATCAAGAGATCCCCAAACTCTACCAGGGCTTCAGCTCGGAGGGTTCGTCGTCCAACAAGGCACACTACAGACGAAGATACTTGTACAAACAATCGAACATCAGTTTGAGACCATTGAGAAGACACTTGGCCTACCTCTCGAGCTGAGGATCTCGGGTAAACGAGATGAGTATCATGATGGCCTACTGCATGGTGGTATAGATCAAGCCTCACTATCGAGTGTTTTGAATTGCTTTGGGGCCATGGATCAGGCAGCGGGCGCTGAGAATAGAACACATTTTGCGGCTTCACTAGCATCACTGAAGGAAGCTATCGTTCATGTCAAGCGGATTCTAGACACTTAGCGGCAGAATTAAACGATCAACTTCCACAATTGACGGCTTGTTCATTCAATTAAATGAGACCTTGCATCCAGTTTTCTATGATGATAAGGCAATTGCGATAATCATCGCAGAGGTGATGCAGTTTTGACGCTCAAATTCAGGGAAAAGAAATCTAACACAGTACATGATGAGAGGTGCTACTCTCAAATGACGCCTGTGGTTACACCTGACACTGATCTTCAAGCTATCATTGCCCCATACCCTTACTCCCTAATCTTCAACAGCCTGGGGTAGTGTGCTTCCCCTGGCTCATCAAATGTCTCAATCAGTGCAGCAACGGCGGGATGCAGTCCTGAATCAATAGCTCTCCGAGCCCATTCCTCCATTGACAAGACTTCATACGATGCTTCAACACCATTGTGCTTCCCAATCTCATTCATCCTGTCCATGGGAATAACAATATCGCCCACGTTGTTGAAGTATGAGACCCCATTACCTTGTCTCGGTTCAGCACGGAGCAGCTCCCGGATGATGTCAGAACAGACGCTCTCAACGCGGACGAGGTCAAAAGCTCCCTTGTTGTGGTTTGCCTTAGGTACGGCTTTGATGCGATGGGAGTAGTGAAGAAGAGCGTTCACCCAGTCGAACTCTGCCTCCGCGACACTGGCGTCATCACCGGCGCGTATGATGGTAGAAGGCCGTTGGATCCAAATCTTGAGGCCATATAAGGCGTTGACTTTCTCGAGAAGACCCTCGCATACCCATTTGCAGCACATGTAGCCATGAGTGCCATCGGGCGAAGGTTTGATCCCACTTGCTGTGGCCGAAACCTCGGGGAACTCGTCTTGGCCGTACAGCAAGCAGACTCCCACGGAAGAAACGTAGTGGATCGGAATCATGCGTGGCAGGCACTTGCGTACCAAATACCGGGTGGACTCAACGTTGGTTTGCTTGACAGCTGAGTAGTACTTGAGATGGGATGTGTCGGAGCCGTTGTGGATTACGGCGTCAACCTCCCAAAAGATTGAAGTCTCCTGCTCTTCGGTGAGGCCAAAGCGGGGAAGCTGTAAGTCACCCTCGTAGTAGACGATGCGGTCGGAAGCAGGTGGCAATCGTCCCTTTTCAAGTCGTTCTGAAAGCCGACGGACTGCGACGCAGATGATCTTCGTGATTGATGGCCGTTCCAAAAGCCGGTTGAGGAGATGGTGTCCAAGAAGACCGCTGCTTCCGGTGAGGAGAATAACGCTGGGTTGCTTTTTCGGAGGATTCATACTTGGGAATGGGATGATGCCAAATGGTGGCGACATCTCGGCTTCCCAGTCGATCCCCTGAACAGTTGCATCGCCCTTGTCCGAGGAATCGCTTCCAGGTGTGGTGATGGAAGTGGAGGGCGACGTAGGCTCAGGACTGCTCTCGGTCGGCGGTGTCGCGATAGTGGTATTTGTGTCACTGGTGTTCCCATCATTGGGAGTGACTGCGCCATCCCGCGCAACTTGGGGAATCAAGTTGGAAGGAATGCCTCCAGCGGCGATCTTAGCCAGCGTGCCCATCTCAGAGTCGTTGGACATGATCTTCAGCACTGGGATCGAGACTTGGAAGTTCTTCAAGAACCAAGACCGGATATCGACCGAGACGAGTGAGTCCAGGCCGAGATTGACGCTGCGCATGACCATCAAGTCATCGTCGGGTGTCGATATCTGCAAGATGGAACGCAATTGAGCAGAAAACGACTCTAGATCACTGCGTCAGTTCTATCGCAAGTTTCAAAGTGTGTGAATGGACTTACCCTGAATTACTCGAAGGACGTCGGCATCAGACTGACACTCCTGGAGACGGTCCTGGATCGATGCGGCCTTTGTCTGCTGCTTCTTGCCATCATTGCTCGTGGTCTGATGGACGATGAAGTGGGCAAACATTGGGTTGGAATACCACTTGGGGATGTTGGCGGCGTCGGGAGATATGTCAAGAAGACCAGTCGAGATCTCGGGGCCATTGGGCGAGTCAGGGTTGCCGGCGTCGATAGCCTCGGCGAAGATTTGGTGGAAGTCATCCTCAGACAAGTGGACCATGGCCATCTTCGCAACTGTGACATCGAGTTGACGGTCTGACTCGGTGATGTAGCCCGCTCCAATCACGGCACCAACGTTGATGACGGTGGAAGCAAGGCTGCGCTTCCTACGATTGGCGGCAACGCCACACATGCCCATGTTGGCTGCAGCATAGTTGGCCTGGCCGACGTTTCCAATGACGCAGTTGATCGAGGACAAGAGCACGAAGAAGTCGAGGTTCACGTCGTGGAATATGTTGTCGAGATGGATACTTCCAAGGACCTTGGGTCTGATGACGTCCGTTACCTGGTCAAAGGCCATGTTGCGAACGGAAACATCTCTCAGGACCATGGCTCCGTTGAGAACTCCAACGATGGGCGGGAGGGTGTCGACGATGGTTTGGTGTACGGCGCGAAGAGCCTTCTCGTCGGTCACATCACTAGAAATCGTGTCATCAATGAGATCTCGGATTTTTCACATCAGAAAGAAAACACTTACCATGAAATAATCTTGACAGTAACACCGTTTCGTGCATGATCTTCGATCCAAGCGGGCTCAATCCTCGGGTTACGGCTCGTCAAGACGAGGTACTTCAGACCTCGGTCAATCATCCAGTCGCATAGTGAGATGCCCAGAGCACCCGAAAGACCGCAGATCCAGTACGTCCTGTCGCCTTTAAAAAGTGGTTTGACGTCGAACCGAGTGACTTTCGCGGGGACTGAGGTGCTGGCTGGCCAGTCAATGATTGACAACGGGTTCTCGGGGGGTTCCCCATTTGTCAAGCTGTCGAGATTGATCAAGTCATCAATGTGATCGTATTGTTGACTTTGGACGTAACCAATGGCCTTCTGAAGGAGCTGCTGTAAGACTGCGGGCGGGTGCCGACTTGAGTCGACGGCATTGGGAGAGAAGATCGTCTTCGTGCTCTCCTTGCGACAGTGGGGTGATAGGACAGACCCTATCGTTCGCTCATTCTCAGACTCGCGATGAGAGAGGGCAGAAAAGCAGGCAATGTCGCTAGGAATCAGACGGCTGATTCCAGACCGGCCAACATAACGAGGCAATCTGATCCAAGAGGACGGACTCGGCACAGCGACGTCAGCATCCGTGGTAAAGATCACCTCCACGCCAGTCTGAGACGCCTGATTAGAGATGGCCTTTGCGAGAGCCGCAGATGGATTGTGTGTGAGCGCCTTTTGGCCGTAGAAAAGAGGGTCAATGATTGCTCTGCTGACGAGATGGGCTGCGGTGAGAGTGAGGACAGCTTCATCTGTCAAGTCGGGGAACTTGTAGAGTACCACCGCCTCCCTCGCAACTTGCATTACGGAGGTCAAAGATGGCACGAGTGTGAGATACCGAGTACCGTCTTCGTCAAGGCCAATGGCGAGGAATAGATGACCGATCGGGGTTCTCACTGCCGAAAGAATAGCACGTGTGGTCTTGAGCTCGATGAGACCAGATCTGTGGTTTTCCAGGTTAGCTTTAAGCCTGAGAAATTATGAGAATCCAACACGAAAACACTTACTGCCTGGGATCAGGGACGGTTTCGAATCTGGACAATTGGCGGACGAAATATTCGTTCTCCCACTTCAACTCAACCGGCGAGCCATCCACATCAACTTGGTGCAGGATGGGTCGCTGGACAGAGTTCAGTCGATCGTTGGCGTCGTGAATGGGCCGCAATCTCGGAACAAGCTGACGGCCCTTGCCATCCATGATGATTTCGGGCTCCATAGTATGGAGAACATCACCGCTTTCCAAATGCTTCGCAGAGAGGCGAATGAGATTCTCGGCAATGGCTTGCGGATCGGCCTTGTTGGCATCGGGAATGTCAAGGAACTGTAGACGAAGATCTTCCTCCTCATGTACAGCAGAGCGACCGAAACCGACCGTCATGTTGGTGTAGGGCTCGTGGTCAAGGCGACCGCTGGTGATCCAGAGCATAGTCTTCTCTCCCTCAAAGAGTCTTCTGAAGGCGGCCCATCTCTCGGGGCTAATGTCCTTGAAGACGGGGAAATCGAGCTCTGTCAAACTCAAAATGAGTGCATTGGGCTCCAAGATACTGTCATCTACATCCTCCAGGGCCTTGAAGTGACGAACATTGCCGAACAGAGGTGCGAGAAGATTGTTGATCTCTTGTGAGACGTGGGCTACAGGGCCTGTCTGGCCGCCGATCAGGATGAGTTGCTTCTCTTGCAGTAGATCCTGTGCCGAGGATAGCGGCTGTCTAATGAGACCAACGCGGTCATCGACAGCTTGCGATACGAAGAGGATGGTACCGAAGGTATCGAGAAGAAGTGGAGGCGACATGGTGTCGATGCCGGAGAATCCAGTTCGCTTCAGGATATCGCTCCACTCAAGAATGTTGATGAAGGGGGTGAGAGTTCGGCCTTCATCTACTCCTCTCCACCATCCAGAGAGAGGGCCAAAGATGAAACTGGCACCGGCTTGCATGGGTCCTTCGTTGCTTCCCTCGCCGATGAGAAGGAAGCCGCCGAGCTTGAGAAGCTTTCGCAGGTTTCGCATGGTCTCGTCGAGCTTGGCTGTGGCGTGAACTACAAGGTATGCGATGACCACGTCATAGGAGCCTTCAACAAATCCTTGCTGGACAGGGTCGTTCTCGGCATCGCAGACTTTGAAAATCATCTGGTTACTCCATTCCTCGAATGCTTCGGCCGCGTTCTCAAAAAAGCTGGACGAGATGTCTGTGAATGTGTAGCTGCCGAAACTGTGACCAATGGTTCGCAGGATGTTCTTGGTTGCACCACCAGTTCCGGCGCCTATAGTCTGGGTGTCAGCTCCGTAACGTGATAAGGGTTGAAAAGATGTCGGCTTACCGATCTCGAGCAGGTTCAGATGCGGGCGCCGATCTGTGAGTTGCTTGACGATGCCGCTGAGCCACATCGATGACTGCATAGTGCCAAAGCCATGTGCGTAATACTCATCCAAGAGTCCCGAAGTGCGGAAATGCTCAAGCATGGTGGTCTCTCCTCTGAAAACCTTAGGCATGGTTTCGCCCGCAAGACGCATGATTTTGACAACGGAGTTGTCAGCGACACTGAAGTTATTTTGTTAGCAACCTCACTGATAAGATGCGACGGATTTGCATACCCTTTGGATTCAATCTCGGCTACCACGTCCTCGCGAGTGTCAGTTAGCCACTCCTTCCGACCATACTTGTGGTCACCCTTCTTCAGAAGATCCGTCATGTGCCGAGCATAGTTGAGATAGTGACATGATGGACTTTCTGATCTAGCCGGAGAATCTTCTGGAACATCTTCATCGAACCTTCTGAGATAGAACGCAGCAATCCGGCTAAGAACCCATAGAAGATCCGTGTCTGCCTGGGTGACTGGAATGCCCTCAGCGGCAAGGTCTCCATCTGGAGTCGTGGGGACGAAATGAGTCTTGTAGAAGACATTACGGTCGTCGCTAGCGGCCGATCTCACAGGTTTGAACTTGACCTGATCAAGCTGGACCGCAACGTTTGGAGAACCATCGAAAAAAATGTCAAAGTTGCCCGAGAATCCAGCCCCTGGCTGAGACCGATCTTCGCGGTTGCATGTCGAGTCAATGGCCACATTCTCCTGGTGCTGTTGACAGGCCAAGACTGAGGGATTGACCCGGATCTTGCCGATGCTCGTGGGCATATGGAGGATTCGCAACTGTTCATCGCCCGGGTAGCTGTAAGCCAGACTGACTGACTGTATGGCAGCATCCAGTTCGACCGGGTGGAACAGCAACACCTTCGAGTCGGGAGTCGTCGCTCGCTTGGCGACGCAGCAAGCTCGCCCGAGCTTTCTTCTGAGTCCAATGAGGGAACGGAAAGGGCCACTGAAGTTGTATTCCAGGCTCTCCATGAAGTTGTAGAGACGAGTTGACTCGACATTGATCAAGTGCGGGGGCGTTGGCTTTCTCTGGGGCAGTAAGCTCCCAGATGCCTCGCCCAATAACACCTTTAGTTCTCCGTCGGCTACCAACGAGAGTTCCTCGCCGCCAAGAGCAGCGGAGTAGGTGAAGAAAGCGGTGATGAAGTCTGATTGGGATTTGGAAATCTGTGAAAGTTCAACATGTACTTCGACGCCCGCATCATAACTCTCAAATGGGAAACCTTGACGAATGTAGAAATCCTCAAGCTCGATCAGGCGAATGCTTTGGTCACCGGCGACAGTTCTAGCGGCTTCGAGAGCAGTGCTCACGTAGCCAGCGGCGGGGAACACAATTTGGCCTTGTACCTGGTGACCTTCAAGCCAGGGGATCTCGCTTGGCTTCAAGATATTCTTCCAGCGCATGGTGTGCGGAGAGCTGTCGGGTGAAATATCCCCGAGCAGAGGATGGAACGGCTCTTCGCGAAGACGAATACGACGCGATCTTCGAGACTCGTGCCAGTATTGTGTCTCATGCTTCCACTGATAGGTTGGAAGACCCTTGAGGACACGGAACTGGGGATTCTCTGACAACATCGCAATCTCGCAACGTTGAAGGCTCACTGATCCTCCCAGCCTTGACCACAAGAAGCCCAGACATGTTGAGAAGGACTCGACAGCATCTTGACTGCGACTCAGAGATCCATGATAAGGGATGGCTTGCTGCAAGGCGTCTTGAATGTTCTGTCCAGCAGGTCCCTTGAGAGCGGGATGGGGTCCGACTTCAAGCGCAACATCAAAAATGGCGTCTGAACTTGCTGAGACTGCGGCTGTGATGGCTTGCGAGAAGAGAACCGGTCTTGTCATGTTTTGTGCCCAATAGATATGACTCAAGTCGGCAGACAGCTCGACGGGTTTGCCATCATGGACACTGGAGTACCAAATGCACCGCGATGACGGTGGCGTCTGTGCCTTGACCCCGGCACGTCGAAGGGAATCCACATAAGAATCGAAGCATGGAGCCATGTGTCGCGAGTGGTATGCTTGGTCAACTCTGAGTCGTCGATTGAATTTCTTCTCGTCGCTCAGAATAAGCTCCAATTCCTCGATGGCGTCTTCGTCTCCTGAGATGGTAACGCTTGACACGGAATTGCACGCAGCGACGGTAATGCGGCCGTCAAAGTCCGGGTCCTCGCACAGCTCCAAGGCATCTTCCATCGAAGTGCCTGCTGCCAGCATTGCTCCCTTGATGTTCCCATTCGGGCTTGCTGCATGCTTGCAGTGCAGCCCTCGATAGTACGCGATATAAATTGCGTCGCGGGCACTAAGAAATCCGGCAGCATATGCGGCAGAGATCTCGCCACTGGAGTGGCCTACCACAGCATCAAAATGGATATTCCCAGAACGGAGGAGGTCTACCAGCATGATCTGGACTGCAGTACAAAGTGGCTGAGAAATTGCGGCTTCGTTAAGTCGAGTTGTTGAGGGGTCAGCGAGAAGCTCCTTCTCAAGAGACCAAGTCGGCTGGTCTTCGGCTGGAAGCTGGGCCAAATGCGTCTCCAGCTCCTGAATGATTCTCCTGGCGTAAGATGACTGTTCGATCAACGCAGCACCCATGCGAGCGTACTGGGCGCCTTGGCCAGTGAAAATGCCGAGTATTTTTGATGATTTAGCAGAGGGTCTTGTTAGCGTCTTGATTCCGAGGGGCGTCTCCTTCTCATCTAGTCGGGTCTGGATCTTAGTCCTGAGATCGGCGATTGAGGCTGCGGGAAAGGCGGTGCGATAGGGGAAAACGGAACGACGCTCCCTCAGTGTGTATGCCAAGTCATGGGGGTTGATGTCGGAATGGGTGTCAAGATGGTGAAGATACGATGCTAGGTTGGCACGGAGTGCCTCTTCTGAAGCAGCGGAGAACGTGAAAGGGGTGAAGGGTCCACTGGCGGCGACAATTTCAGATCTTTCCGCCGGATGTTGATAGCTCTCAAGAATGGCATGGGCATTGGCGCCTCCAAAGCCGAAGCTGTTGACACTCGCTCGCCTCGGTTGGGAGCTGGCCAACTGAGGCCACGACTGCGCGGTCTTGACAATTTCAAGGTTGTCATAGAATGGCGCGACTGAGGGGTTCAAGTTGTTGAACAAGAGGTTTGGCGGAATCGTAGAGTTTTGGAGCGCCAGTGTTGCCTTGAGGATGGCTGCTACGCCAGCAGTGCCCTCCGTGTGGCCGAGCACGGTTTTGATGGAGCCGACATATAACGGAGAGCTGGCTGAAGTTGTTTTTGCGGTGTCTGGGCTATCGGGGAAGAAGGCTGAACTGATAGCTTCGGCTTCGACAGGATCTATCATCTTTATTAGCAAAACTCTCCGCCAGCAATGAACATTATGCACTTACCGCCAGCCGGAGTGCCAGTTCCGTGAGCTTCAAAATACTGAGGTCTGTCTCCGGGGACGGTAAGATCAAGCCCAGCCTTGGCGTAGGTTTTCTGAATCAAATCTCTCTGGGCAGTGGCACTCGGCATGGTCAAGCCAGCTGTTGCACCGTCCTGATTCAAGCCGGTCTCCCGAATGATGCCTTCGATGTGGTCATTGTCTGCGAGCGCAGCGCTTAGCGTTTTCAGCACGACGGCCGCCACGCCATCTCCACGGGCGTAGCCGTTGGCGTCCTTGTCCCACATCCGACCAAGACCATCGGGAGATAACATCTTGACCTTGCTCTCGACCACAAACATCTCGGGGCCAAGAATGAGATTCGAACCGCAAGCCACAGCCATGTGCGAGTCTCCTGACCTGAGTGTTTGGACCGCGTTGTGTACCGCAACTAAACTAGAGGAACATGCTGTATCTGTCGTGACTGAGGCACCATGCCAGTCGAAGAAGTATGAGATGCGGTTAGAGAGCACCGCCCTCGAGGTTCCCACCGCAAAGTAGGTTGGTGCTTCATCCAGATCGCGGAGTAGCATAGCTTCGTAATCTCCACACATAACACCAGCGTAAACGGCTGTGTCACTACCTCTCAAGCCCTCGATCGTCATACCACCGGATTCGATAGCTTCGTAGACGGTCTCAAGCAGCATTCGTTGCTGGGGATCCATAGCCCGAGCTTCGATAGGGTTGATACCGAAGAATTCTGCGTCAAAGACTTTTGGGTCTTCCTCAAGAAAGTACGAGTGCATAACGTTAGAGCGGCCATGGTGAGAGTTGTTTTCGTGGAAAAAGCCTTTGGCGCTGAACCTGCTCTCTGGGATTTCTCGGCGGGCATCGCGAGGGTTTCGGAGTAGCTCCCACAGTTTCGAAGGAGAGCTCGCATCGCCAGCAAAGTGACAGGCACTGCCAACTATGGCGATTGGTTCGTTGGGTATCGTTTTGGAGTTCATTGTTGGTGCGTATCAAAAGTCTTTCGGAGGACAGGAAGGTTTTGATGCAAGTCCCGTCAAGCAGCGGGAAGTCTAACTCAAGAGGCAGAAGTGGTAACTCTATCCAAAGACTTTGGACGAGACGATGGAGGGTATTGAGGTTCAGTCATACATCCAGCAATCCTGAATCGGAGATGGGCGCTGAACTGCCCGCTGCCGACCTATGATTTGCTGGTCGCTCCGGAGCTCTTCCGTGGTGTCTGTGGATGGCAGTTGCCCGAAAGTCCCCGAGTTTCCAGTCTCCTTCGGCCGGCATGACGTTACTAGTGAAACATCTCGAATAGGAAACCGTCACCGATAATATTGAGTCGGCATGTGGTGGCCAGCCAATGGACCGACCGATCGGTACGCCCTAACGCCACAGATTAGAACTTATGTGTGGCTCTCCAGCTACTTTCAACATGCATTGGAAGCCTCAGCCGAGGATTGTCTCTACTCTTCCCGCATTGAAGATTGAACATTCCAACATGAAAGCTGGTCTTGTGACCATACTTTTGAACGACTTTATGATCCTGTCCTTAATTGATGAGACATTATGGTGTGAAGAGGAACATAACGTAGTTATTCGACAATTTCAGTTGCGTGGCGAAACTATAGGAACACGAGCACAGCTTCCGTGCGCACAATTATCTGTATTCATGATCATTGACAAAACTTCGTGGCTATCTTCAGTCATACACCATTATCTCATGATCTAATAGAAGTCGTGTACCTGCTCTTCAGTCCATTCCCAAAACCTTTTCGCGTGTCCATTGCCCCCTTCCTGTTCGGTCTTCGTTGCATCTTCCAAGTCTGGGCGGATTGGATACAAACGACCCCGTGGGACCACTAGAAATACGTCAGCATTGCAGTAAAGCTTCACATCTTCTCATGGAACTTACCCCATTTTCCACTTTCCTTCATCGTGATGCTAGGCGACAGCCCGGAAAACAACTCTGTGTAAGCACCAAAGATAGGGGGCTGAAGAACCAAAGTCTTGATCAAGCTTTTGAACAGGAAACCTCCGTCCCGGTAAAGGTCAGAGTTGAGATGCCCAGGATTACAAGGCACGCTAACGATGCCATCCTCCTGATGGCGTCTTGCAAACTCCACTCCATGCAGCCAGTTGCCAGCTTTGCTGATTCCATACCTTTCCAAAGCCATTAGGGACGGCCAGTAATTGAGGTAGTCCAGGGAAATTCCATGGGACTTCTCGCCGACAACTTCCGTTCCCATCGAAGAAACCCAGACTACGCGGACTGAGTTCGGCGGCTCGATCTTCGCCGTGGAGGCTAAAATGGGCGTCAAGAGCTTGGTGAAAAGGAACACCCCAAGGACGTTGACGCCGAGATGAAGCTCATGGCCTTGTGCAGTCTTGATCGAGCCGTCGCTGTTCTTGAGTGCTTGAACTGCGGCATTGTTGAAAAGCACGTGAAGCTTGCTCTCTTGGGAGGTAAACTTCTGAACGGCAGGCTTGATGGTGGAAAGGTCGGCGAGGTCAAAATACAAGAACACCAGATCACCTTTGCTCTCAGGCCATTTCTTCTTGATATCTTCTATGGCTTGTGTTGCTTTGACCTCAGATCGAGCAGCAACGTAGACTTTGGCATTCTTAGAGTAAAGGATCTGGGCGACCTCCTTGCCTACTCCAGTATTAGAGCCCGTGACAATGTAGACCTTTGAACCAATCAGCGAGCCATTCTATGTCGGCTAAAGTTGGTTATGCTGTTGGAAGCTACCTTGCCTGACAGATCCGGAATGTCTTTTTCAGTAAAACTTGGTTTCGGTGGCCATGTCTGAGTTATGATGCTGGAGAACGATAAAAAGGGAGGCAGAGGCGGACGGGCAGCGGGTTTGTTCGTCGTCATGGCGATTGAACTGGGTCGTAGGAGATGGTCCTGCTAGTTTCTTTCAATCTCACCCCAAAATGAGACATATTCTATCGCAATTCAATAATCCAGGCGGTGATGCTGATGCTCGAGGAAAAGCAACCCATTTGGGAAACCGAGACCGACCGGCCTCGGGGCCAGGGTGCTTCGGTGGATCAAAACCTTAAAAACAGGAGACGGGATGGGAGTCGGCTTTAGACCGATCGAAGTTCTCCGCCATGGATTCTGATTACCCTGGGCTCACTTTTGTGTGTGTAGTCATTCCATTGATCTACTCTTTTCAGATGCTTCTGCTTCTTTACTCGCGTCCTTTTCGTGTCATGAACCAAACTCGAAAAGCTCCTTGGCCCAAGAAGCGGCAACTCTCGTCGGAGAACCAGTCCGCCAAACGTCTGATGTCCGGAGCTTCCATGCCACGAGTTGACCAATGCAACCCATTACCATGCCTACGCCGTGCAATGCCTGAAGAATTATGCTGGAGGAGCCTCCGCGACCAGCATCACGCAACGCAATTTTGGGATTCACTGGGCCCCGGACATTTGCAACTGCAGGTGAGGGATCGAACATAGGTCCGTGAAAGGTTTCTCGACAATCTCGCAGTCTACCCATCGGTCATTTCTCCCTGGGGAGACGACGATGGCGTAGTCACTGCTCCGCCGAACTTTGATGGAGGCTTACGAACGACCCTCGTTAACTAATCTCAATTCCAAGTCACATCATTGGGCTGTCGTGGTTATGTCAGTGACTGTAGTGCTGTTTGACATTATTTTGACTCAGTTACACTACACTCACGGGTTATGGCCCCCTGTATCCACGGTACCATACGCGTGTGCGAGTCGTGCTGTCGACCCCTAAAGACGGCTTCGGGAGAACCTCGCCCTTTTTTGGCCGAAATTTCCGCCATGTTGGATTGCCAAGCCGGCCGCCCACGCGGGCGGCCGTAGTTCAAATACGCAGTGAGAGCTTAATTGCTTCCATCCGGATTGTGGGGGATAGAGGAAAAGCATGCTTCTACTCTGTTTGTACGGGTACTTTATTCATCGATTGCGTGAGCCTCAGATAGCGTCTGATTGAGGCCAAGAATGACCACGTCGTTGGTCCTTGAGGTGCTGCTGTGGCAGCAATCAAGCTCACGAGCATATGCAACATGGAATCTGGTGTAGCCATCACGCTCTGTGTTTTTAGATGGTTGTCATTCTCCCTTCCTCTTTCGTCTGCTACGAAATCAGTTGAAAATGAGAAAGGGAGACGGCAGGTTTTGCTGGTTTCTCTGCCTGCCACATGGTCTGGCTGCCACAATGGCTCTGGACCATGGTAAGGACCAGTCTTCATTGCAGGTTCGTCGAATAGCTACGGCCCCTGTCACAATTAGAAAGCATGTTTCTACCAAGGAAACGACCAAGTGCCGGGCCCGCAGGTTCGGGTGTGCCGCCACCGCGGAACGATGCCAAGACATCGCTGAACTTTGTTTTATGGCGTTCCCAGCATAGGACGAATCCGATTCGTAAGACATCTAGAGGGCCCATATGAGGCTTCATGGCCTTGATCAGACGTTCGTTGGAAAAGGAGGCGTCCCCTTTTGACAACATGTGTTTATATCGTCGCGCCTACCGGCTGCAACAGAGGATCAGACGACACCTCTATCCGATTTCGACAGCTTGAGCTTTGAACTCTCCAGACACTCGTTTCCCCAGTTTTGGCTACCTATACATGGCCATTTCATCAATCATTAAATCTGAAGGCTTGGTAATACCGACTTAGCAGGAAACAACATCTCTCGCAATGTACTTCAAAAACACATTGGCTCTCGCCGCGCTGCCGGCCTTGGCCTCAGCCACGTACACCACGGAGTATCTCACCGGCTCTTCGAACAACACCATCCAGGTTCTCGTCGAAGGAGAGGGCCCATCATTGCTTGTCTGGCCATCATACGCTCGCGACAGTATCGAGGACTTTCATGAGTTCTCCGCCGCGCTTGCCGAAGCCGGCTACCGAGTCCTCCGCCCCCAACCCCGAGGCATGGGCGAATCTACCGGCCCTATCAAGACGACCTGGGATGAGCTCGGCGCCGACGTTGTTTCGGTCATTGACACTTTCGGCAATGGAAAGGCCGTAGTTCTCGGTCACGCCGCTGGCCAGAGGGTCACGAAGCACATGGCCGCTACCTTTCCGGAGAAGGTGCCCGCGATCGTATTGGCATGCATCAACACCGGAATCAACACTAACGCCACGATTGCTGCCACGGCGACGATCGCCAGCAACTACAGCAACCCTGTTGAGGAAAGACTTGCGGCACTGGAACTGGGCTACTTTGCCCCTGGCCACAACGCGTCAGTCTGGTTGTCGGGATGGTTCCCCGAAGCCGTCGGCTCTGTCTCAGGCACTGGCGTCAGCACCCTTGGAGGAAACAACACACAGATCCTGGATGTCATTGCAAAGTTGGACCCGTGGAGAGCGGAAGACCAATGGAACTACACCACTGGGCTGGCGGGTGATCGTTCTACAGTGGTATTCGTCGAGGACGCATCACACGCGTTGTTCCCTGAAAACCTGCAGGGACTCCTTGATGTTCTGCTTCCGTGGTTGAAGACTCAAACATCTGGATGGCTGTAGATACTTTGACCTTGACGTATGGTAATCCCTTTATAAACAATGGATTTGAGGCATCGCCGTTCGTCCTGCCTCCCAAATCACCTAAGATGAGTCGAGTTGTCGCCCACCAATGCAATGAGCAGTCGTCCTTGAATGAATACTGGAATTCAAACATTCTCTGTGTTATGTACGTTGAACCGGTCATGCCCCGCCTTTTGTCCACCAGCCCCTATTGGAGGACCCCGTGACTCGACATTCATCGATGGTCCCCTGGATCTAGCCATCTCCGGCATGGTCTCAAAGTCCAGATTATGCCCTTCCAACTCCTCTGTGAAGCTACGGTTAAGTTCCGTTGTCAGAGTAGTAGAGTCATCCTTCTGATTCTCGGCAAACGGACTGATCAGCTGCCTGACGTATCGGTCCATTTCGCCAAGTCGCCCAGGATGTCGAAGTCCGGCCTCCGTCGTCTCGTCTTCCGTAGTAATTCGTGCCATCCCACCGTGATAATCTCTCGGGCTGATTCGACCCAATTCCAATTGATTCGAAAAGTCCCTTGACGTACTCTCAACCTTGACCTCGCGCGTAACGTAAATAAAGTTGTTCCATGTGTTGGTGACGACGGGCCAAAAAACTGGGATTGACGCCAACGCCAGTGACAATCGATTCTCGGTTTCTCCCAATAGTATGATCGTCGGGAATGATTTTGTTGGATCGGGCTCTCGGTCTGATGTTGACCTGTTGGCAACGATGCGTCCTCCTGCTATGACATTGATTCTAGTTGCCACATTAGTACCCAAGCCCCAATGAACACCTGTAACAGCACGTAGTCGGATTCTTCGCATGCGCTTACAATGCCCCGATGAACAATAACCCCATCAGCCCTAGTTTTGTCCGTCGAATAGTATCGTCGCTAAACAAGAGAGGGATAGGCAGGACAAGAATGATAAAGTCCAAAGCCATATTCGTCGCATTAGATGACACGACTACGTTGTAAACTTCCATCGAGTTAGTGGAGCCGTATCCGTAACAGTTCGATTCTGAGCCTAGGCGATAGAACTGCTGGACTGGGAAGCATGGGAACCATGCCATGAAGGAGAAAGCGAAGCCCCAGATCGAGACGATGATAATCAGCACCGTTGTTGCAACTCTAAGATTTCGCATGCGGTCTTTGAACAATCGTAGGTACTGTAATAGAATCGACAGTTTAACCAGAGCGTTTGAGGTGGAAAATGACGCGTTGGACATGTAAAATAACTGCTCCAAGTGTGAGCCTAAGTCGTTCTATTGCGCCTGCATGGGAACCAATGGGCACCGCTCACGAGAAAGAACATCTCTCTGTCGCTGTCGGGGACTTCTCTAAAAGGATGTCCTAGGCCGTAGTTTGTTCCTGCTGCTCTGTTAGTCTTGAGTACTGCTGAAGGGCACAAACATCGCATCGAATACCCAGAGCAAGTCCTATCGCGCTGGCTGAACCGGCAAGCTGTGTGGTAGTCAGCACCCATGATTGCCATGATAGAATAGAAGTAGTACTAATGCTAGCAAGACGACGGCATCATCCCAACCAGGTGCTCGTACGATCCGCACTCTCACAAATATTCTTAGGCCCACGCAAAACCAAGCCACAACCTATGAACAATTGTCAGCAGCAAGTCGCAACGACATATTTTGCGGAGATTTATACCAAGCCAGACGCAATGACGCCTACGATTGTGCTTTTGCGATTTTCAAACGGCAAACCCTCGTCGGTGTAATGAGAGGGAAATTCGCCAGCACGGGTGAGGTTCCCGTACATCGTCGTGAAAGGGAAAACCCGACGACTACACTGGACTCACGACCACAACAAGCAACCGCAGGGGATTCGTCCATTGTCGCATGGCAGAATTTCTATCATGAAATGGATGGGAAGTTGTCGAGTGAACATACCCCCCAAGAATCCAGGGGGGGCATTGCGCACGTGATTCGCAGCTTCTTTTGACTGTTTCATCCTCGTCAGGAATTCGTACTTTCATTCGATGTGTAAACAACTACCGGGCGCACACTTCCGCATGCCAATGACTCGGTTCCATTACATTGTGACAAATTCACCAGCTCATCCACGCGACTCAAAAGCTTATTTTGTCGTTACACCACGAACATTGGTCTGTCGTTCTAAGGTAGCAAACCTACGACACGTGGCGCGGGGGACATAACCCAATTTAGGGATTGGAAAATGCGTATCAGTGGTTAAGAAATCGTTCGGGAACCTCGTGGGAGCGGGATGCCGATGAGCAGACTTTGGTCTGAGCGGGATTAGTCCGAACGGGATCTGCACCGGAGACACCTTCCGATTACTTCGGTGCGGAGCGACTTCGCAACTCCGCACCGGGCATGTATACCCCTGATAACAGGCATTTTTAAGAGCAATTGTTCCCAGAAGAAGGCTGAACGGATTAATGCCTCCTTGGAGATCATTGGATTGAGGGATTCCTAGCTCAAGTAGAGTCGGGGAATAGCCATGAAGAATCCGACGGCGTCGGGGCCGTCGGATACCGCCCCTCACTTCGTAGGAACAGGTTTGCCTGACTTTGACTTTGAACCAAAGTATATTTGGTCTACCATTTCCTCTCATTGGGAAGTATTCAAGCCTGTGATCGCATGTCAGAGGCGAATGCACCCCTCTCAGACACTAATTCCCCCTCCACAGAAACACGTGGTACGCCCCTCCCCCCCTGCCTCCTAAGGTTGGTCTTTGGATTGGTTTCTCACGGTACTTTTGTGGATGCCGATTCCTTCCTAATTACTGCGTACTCTATATCTGCTCCACGCCTGTGATTGAAGGGCTGAGTCAAGACACATCAGATAATAACCCGCAAGAAAGTTCAGACAGAAGCGTATAGGCCAGT